>NC_133139.1:8074180-8699180 GCF_048418815.1 Hemitrygon akajei | reverse complement strand
TCAGCCATGATGAAATGGTGGAGCAGACTTGATGGGCCAAATGGCTTAATTCTGCTCCTAAATCTTATGGTCTCATGGTCTTGTATCTATGGCTTAAAGATATATCAACAGAATTACACTGCTTGGTTACAGTGTACTAGTAGCTGGTAATGACTGCTAACCATGATAGTCAATAACACAATAATATTTATTAGCCAATGATCTAAGGCAGTTCATTATCAAACTCTGGTCAAATTCTTCAATCTACAGAAAACAACCTTAATTACCCAAACCAGGCCAATAATGTACAGTATGTAGTGATGCTAGAAAGTTCATGAACCCTGTAGAATTTTCTCTATTTCTGCATAAGTATGATCTAAAATGTGATCAGATCTTCACACAAGTCCTAAAACTAGATAAAGAGAACCCAATTAAATAAATAACACAAAAAATTCTACTTGTTTATTTATTTATTGAGAAAAATGATCTAATATTACATGTATTTTTGGAAAAAATATGTGAACCTTTACTTTCAGTAGCTGATGTGACCTCCTATACAGCAATAACTTCAAACAAATGTTTCTGGCAACTGATCAGTCCTGCTCATCAGCTTGGAGGAATTTCCAAAACATGTATTTTCTTCTTTTTAATCCATTCTGTTGATTTACTCTTGTCTTTCAGATCATTGTCTTGTTGTATCACCCAACTTCTATTAAGCTTCAGGTAATGGACTGCTACCCTGACATTATTCTGTAAATAATCTGGATACAATTTTGATTTCATTATTCTCTCAATGATTTCAAGCTGTCCAGGACCAGAGGCAGCAAAGCAGCCCCAAACCATGATGCTCCTTCCATCATGAAGGAATATGGATATTCCATGATGTTGGAATATGGATAATTATGAATGGTAAAGTCCTGTCTTTGAATTAGGAGGGTCACAGGTTTATGTTCCATTGGCTGTTGCATATATACATACTCAGCATTTTAGGAACAGCTTCTTCCCCTCTACCATCAGATTTTTGAATGGACCATGAACACTACCTCACCACTTGCTCGCTTTCTACAACAGCACCACTTTTTTTTTTTCGTTTTTTTTGGACCGGGAGTAGCATCTCCAACACCATCACACTGAGCACGGGGGGCCCCCAGGGCTGTGTGCTCAGTCCACTGCTGTTCACTCTGCTGACCCATGACTGTGCTGCAACACACAGCTCGAACCACATCATCAAGTTCGCCTATGACATGACTGTGGTGGGCCTCATCAGCAAGAATGATGAGTCAGCTTACAGAGAGGTGGTACAGTGGCTAACAGACTGGTGCACAGCCAACAACCTGTCTCTTAATGTGAACAAAACAAAAGAGATGGTTGTTGACTTCAGGAGGGCACAGAGCGACCACTCCCTGCTGAACATCGACGGCTCCTCGGTAGAGATTGTTAAGAGCACCAAATTTCTTGGTGTTCACCTGGCGGAGAATCTCACCTGGTCCCTCAACAGCAGCTCTGTAGCAAAGAAAGCCCAGCAGCATCTCTACTTTCTGCGAAGGCTGAGGAAAGTCCATCTCCCACTCCCCATCCTCATCACATTCTACAGGGGTTGTATTGAGAGCATCCTGAACAGTTGCATCACAGCCCGGTTTGGAAATTGCACCATCTCGGATCGCAAGACCCTGCAGTGGATAGTGAGGTCAGCTGAGAAGATCATCGGGGTCTCTCTTCCTGCCATCACGGACATTTACACTACACGCTGTATCCGCAAAGGAAACAGCATTATGAAGGACCCCATGCACCCCTCATACAAACTCTTCTCCCTCCTGCCATCTGGGAAAAGGCTCCGAAGCATTCGGGCTCTCACGACCAGACTATGTAATAGTTTCTTCCCCCAAGCTATCAGACTCCTCAATACCCAGAGCCTGGACTGACACCTTGCCCTATTGTCCTGTTTATTATTTATTGTAATGCCTGCACTGTTTTTGTGCACTTTACGCAGTCCTGTGTAGGTCTGTAGTCTAGTGTAGCTTTCTCTGTGTTGTTTTTTTACGTAGTTCAGTCTAGTTTTTGTACTGTGTCATGTAACACCATGGTCCTGAAGAACGTTGTCTCATTTTTACTATGTACTGTACTAGCAGTTATGTTCGAAATGACAATAAAAGTGACTTGACTTGAACTTATAGTATGATTTTAATGTATTTTATGGTACCGCTGCCACAAAACAAATTTCACAGCATATACTCATTCGCCACTTTATTAACTACTCTTGTACCTAATACAGTGGCCACTGACTGCATGTTCATGGTCTTCTGCTGCTGTAGCCCATCCATTTCAAGGGTAAACTTCTTGTGCATTTGGAGATGCTCTTCTGCAAACCACTGTTGTAACACGTGGTTATTTGAGTTCCTGTTGCCTTCCAGTCAGCTTGAACCAGTCTGGCTGTTTTCCTCTGATCTCTCTCTCTAACAAGGCGTTTTCACCCACAGAACAGCCACTCAATGGATTTTTTTTGTTTCTCGCACCATTCTTTGTAAACTCTAGAGACTGTTATCTGTGAACATCCCAGGAGATCAGCGGTTTCTGAGATAATCAAACCATCCCATCTGGTACCAACAATCATTCCACAGTCAAAGTCAGTTAGGTCACATTTCTTCTGCATTCCAATGTTCGGTCTGAACAACAACGAAACCTCCTGACTATGTCTGCATGCTTTTATGCATTGAGTCGCTGCCACTTGATTGCCTGATTAGAGATTTACATTAATGAGCAGGTGTACAAGTGTACGTAATAAATTGGCCACTGAGTGTCTGTCAGTGAGACTAAACTTTATTCTGATACTGCTTCTGCAGGTGACAGATTTCTCCTGTGCTGAGGATCGTCCCTGACTTGGGTGAGAAAACATTGTCATGTTGTAGAGTTCGAGACAAAACGTTTGTCCTATAAAGAAACAGATATTCATGATTTTCTGTCCTGTTGGCAATTCTCTGCTCTGGCACTGGGACCCCACAGCACCTTGGGATAGGAATTTTGATCAAGCTCTTGGTTAGTTTTTGATTCACCATGTGCAATTTTTCAGGCAGATCATGGTTTTCACGGTTGGCAGCTCATCTAGGGGAAGGAAAACTCTTATCTCAAACCTCTGCTGCCCCCCCATTCATGGGGAAGGCTTCGGGTGTAAACGCTGAGGAAAAATCCAGAGCAGGATTTCCAAAGATAGTCCTGCATTGAGTTCAACTCCTGCGATGCCAAACTGTATCGGTCTCTGTCATTCCTTTGCATTCATCAGATGCCTGGAATCAGAATCAGGTTTATCATCACCAGCATGTGACGTGAAATTTGTTAACTTAGCAGCACCAGTTCAATGTAATACATGATCTGGCAGAGAAAAATAATAATAATAATAAATAAACAAGTAAGTCAATTATGTACATTGAATAGTTTTTTTAAAATGTGCAAAAACAGAAATACTGTATATTAAAACAAAAGTGAAGTAGTGTCCAATGTTCATTTGGGAATCAGAACGAAGGGGAAGAAGCTGTTTCTGAATCACTAACTGTGTGCCTTCAGGCTTCTGTACCTCCTCCCTGATGTTAACAGTAAGAAAAGGGCATGCTCTGGGTGCTGGAAGTCCTTGATAATGGACACTGCTTTTCTGAGGCACACGCTCCGTAAAGATATCCTGGGTACTTTGTAGCCTAGTACCCAAAATGGAGTTGACTAGATTTACAACCTTCTGCAGCTTCTTTCGGTCCTGCACAGTAGCCTTTCCACACCAAACAGTAATGTAGCCTGTTAGGATGCTCTCCAAGGTACAACTATAGAAGTTTTTGAGTGTACTTGTTGATATGCCAGATCTCTTCCAACTCCTAATAAAGTATAGCCGCTGTCTTGCCTTCTTTATGTCTACATCAGTATGTTTGGACCAGATTAGACCCTCAGAGATCTTGACACCCAGGAACTTGAAGCTGCTCACTCTCTCCACTTCTGATCCCTCTATGAGGATTTGTATGTGTTCCTTCATCCTACCCTTCCTGAAGTCCACAATCAGCTCTTTCGTTCTACTGACGTTGAGTGCCAGGTTGTTGCTGCAGCACCACTCCACTAGTTGGCATATCTCACTCCTGTAGCCCTCTCGTCACCACCTGAGACTCTACCAACAATTGCTGTATCGTCAGCAAATGTGCTGGAGGTCAGTAAATCAGTGTATCAGACACAGAACAGTTCATCACAGCAACAAATTCAACAGCCCATATCTGTGCCAAACACTGTACCCATCTGAACTAATCCCATAGGTAAAACTTTCTATGTAAGATGAGGCCAGAAATGATCTGGTATGGAGGGGCTACTGCACAGGACCGAAAGAAGCTGCAGAAGGTTGTAAAAATCTAGTCAGCTCCATCTTGGGTACTAGCCTACAAAGTACCCAGGACATCTTTAGGGAGCGGTGTCTCAGAAAGGAGAAGGGGAGTCTGCTGCTAGGGTAACCGCTTGCCCTATTGCTCTGGCTTGCATATTGACTTTGACAGCTAGGACATGCTCGACCTCAACCAACAGAGGCTATCATAGTGCAATTTATTCTGCAGGCAGTGGTAATCTGAGGAGAGGGACCCGAAGCCAGTAAGACAAAAGCAAGTACAGCTGGTCAGTATTTTAGTGGCGATGGAGTTTTGGAAGGAGTAAGTGAGTCTCAGTGGGTAGAGAGGTGTGAAGAGGAAGGGTGAGGGCTTGGGCTTATGTCCGGGAAGTTTTGACTGTGTGAACAACAGAGATAGCTGATTTCAATTGTGGAGCAAAACATTCTCTCAAGTCTTATTTTTGGAGATGTGCTGGAGGTCAGTAAATCAGTGATTCAGACACAGAACAGTTCAGCACAGCAACAAATCCTACAGCCCATATCTATGCCAAACATAGTGCCCATCTGAACTAATCCCATAGGTAAAACTTTCTATGTAAGATGAGGCCAGATATTGTTACTTCCACCCAACAAAATCCAGAACAAATATCAGAGTAATTTTCTTGCCATTGTGAGAGGTAACAGTGAGCAAATAGTGATGCATTTACCTGTGTTGTTTGATGACTATCTTCAAGAAATGTGCCACTTTACAAAGTTCTGCTAATGGGAAAGTCATGGCATCAATGCAGAGTTTTAATACATGGTGTTAATTCATTTCCATTTAAAAATGATTTGACTTACACACTCACGTACACGCACACACATGCACACACATGTGCATGCATGTGTGTGTATAAACATTTGCAAGTTTATTTTCCTTTCAAATAGTTGTTACTAACCTTTGAATTTGAGATCTTATCACTGAAGGTGTGTTCCGAAATTCTATATATTTTTTTGAAAATTCTCACCATTTCCTTCCTGTACAGAGTATGAAGTTAGTTGGTGGTTTGTCTTTTTCTCAAAACTTGTGTGCTTCACCTCAATAAATGATGAACAACAGTGGGTTCATGTAATGTGGATTTATAGGAAGATGTTAAGATTATTTCCAGTTTAAAAGTCCTTTCTAGTGCAAAGTCCACCAACAAACTGGTGTTGGAGGCTTGACAGCATGTTCTCTTCTGTATATCTGTGGAAATGGAGAGTTTACTTCATTGAACACAATTTTAGGTAATGCACTCAGATTGTTGTCAAATAAATGGTATTTATACAACATTTACACACAGTCAGGGGTTCCTAAACTTTTTTATGATGTGGAGCCATACCATTGACTGAGGGGTCTGTGGACTCCAGGTTGGGAACCCCTGGACACAGTGGATATTGATGATTTAGTATTTGAATTAATTACTGAGAACTTAGCTTTAACAGTGCAACCACAGGCTTGGTTGGAATATATATAGAATATGAAACATGGTCAAAAATTGGCCCAGTCCCAGAAAGCAAATGAGATAGAAGTGTTTCCTGTGATGGGTGGGTCATTTACTATGGGTTTCTGTAGGTCGCAGCACTAAATAATTTCCTTTGCATATGTATAGTAATATATGTCCATATACATATGTATATGTGTAATGTGAGAAAAACTAGGCTGAAGAAATTTGTATCTGGAACAAATGTTGTTGAGATGGTTCATGGCGAAGAAGAGAACAACAAACAGAAAGGAGGCATCAGTGAATTGACAAGAAGGCAAATAAATTCAGTTCAGAGAATGAGTGAGATAATGCATTGATGAAGAGCAAATGAGAGGAGAGTTCAGGAACAGTTAGTACCCTTCACCATCGAGCTTCAAATCAGTGTGGACATCTTCACTCACCAAAATACTGATCTGGTCATTGAATACAGCATACAAACCCACTTTCATGTCTTTACAACTCATGTTCTCAGTATTATTTATTTATTATTTGTTTTTTTTTTGTATTTGCACACTTTGTCTTCTTTTGCACGTTGCTTGCTTATCAGTCTATGTGTTTAGCTTTCATTGATTCCATTGTATTTCTTTGTTCTGTGGATGTTTGCAAGAAAATGAATCTTGGTAATATATGGTGACATATATGTAGTTTGATAATAAACTTACTTTGAAGTTTGAACTTTGGGAGATGATTGTGCCTTGTTAGAACTGTATAAAGTTGGAGTGAAGTCACTGCTAATGTTCTCATGTCTACATTTCTGGTCACTATCGGGAGAATGTCACTGCGCTGGAGAGGATACAGATAAACTTACACAGTTATTTCACAAAAAAACAAATTTCATGACATGTGAGTGACGATCAACTTGATTTTGTGTATGGGTCTCTATTGTGGACTGAGAGTGGGAAGGGGGCAGGTAGAGGGGAATCATTGTTAGGAAAAGGGGAGGGGAGAGGGGAGGGAGCAGGAAGCTCCAGAGAGACATTCTGTAATGATCAATAAGCCAATTATTTGGAATCAAATGACCTTGCCTGGTGTCTCAGGGCTGGGTGTGTCTGCAACCACTCCAGTCCTGACCTCTGGCACGCCTTTTCTGCCAGCTGTCCCACACCCCTCCCATGGTACTACACCCTCACCATTCCCAACGTCCTTCATTCCCGCCAGATTTACAAACTTGCTCTTTGCTCCACATTGACAAATACAATACTGGGCAAAAGTGTTAGGCACCTTATCTATATACAGTATATGTGCTTAAGACTTTTGCACAGTAATGTATAAATACTTTGCTTATAAACTTTACTTTGACCTCACAAGAGAAGAGGGGTGAATAGAAGAGACATTAAAGAGATTGAAATAGTGCAGTAGCTGGTCTTATGGCGGAGATAAGGTGCACATAGAAAGCATATTTCTTATAGTGGGAAAGTCTAGGATCAGAGAGCACAGCCTCAGAATAGAAGGTTGTCCCTTTGGAATGGAGATAAGGGGGGATTTCTTTAGCCAGAGGGTGGTGAGTCTGAGGAATTCATCGCTGCAGATGGCTTTGGAGGCCAAGTCATTGGGTAAATTTAAACCAGTGGTTGATAGGTCCGTGATTAGTAAGGGTGTCAAAGGTTACAGGGAGAAGGCAGGAGAATGGGATTAAGAGAATCAGAATCAGTTTTAATGTCACTGGCATATGACATGAAATTTGTTAACTTTGTGACAGCAGTACAATGCCCAATACATAATAAGATAGGGGAAAATGTGAATTATAGTAAGTATACACCCTGTATATGTTATATCCAATAGTTAAATTAAGTAGGTAATGCAAAAACAGAGATTTTAAAAAGTAGTGAGGTAGTGTTCATGGGTTCAATGTCCATTCAGAAATTGGATGGCAGGGGGGAAGAAGCTGTTTCTGAATTGTTGAGTGTGTGCCTTCAGGCTCCTGTACCTCCTTCTTGAAAGATAGTAAGTCAGCCACAATGGAACGGTGGAACAGACTGGATGGGCAGAATGGCCTACAGTCTTAAGGAACGAAGTTGTTCCTTGCCTTCACTGTCGCCATCAGATTTCTGAATGGTGGATGAACCCATGAAATCTAGGAACTAGAAATGACTCCCTTTAAATTGAATATTTAAACATGAATTACTCTACAACAGTGTTCAAATAACTTGAGCCTACTATTAGCTGATAACACAATGTGAAAGTACAGTACGATCCTAATGATCCATCATGAATGTATTTGTTATAACTCAATTCTCTTATCACTGCATGAACCCCAACACCACACCTGCTGTAACATCGTGTACTCATAGCAACTGCAAACACAAGGGATTCGGCAGATGCTGGAAATCCAGCATAACACACACAAAATGCTGGCGGAACTCCGCAAATCAGGCAGCATCTATGGAAATGAATAAGCAACATTTCCGCTCCATCTGCAAGAAGCAAGATTTCCCGGTGGCTAACCATTTTAATTCCTAACCCCATTCCCATCATGAGATGTCAGACCATGGCCTCCTCTTCTTCCACAATGAGGCCACTTTCAGAGTGGAGGAGTAACACCTCAGTTTCCATCTAGGTAGCCTCCAACCTGATGGCATGAACATTAATTTCTTCAACTTCCAGTATTTTTCCCCATCCCCTTCCCTCCTCTTTAATTCCTCATTCAGGCCTCTTACCTATACTCCTCACCTACCTATCACCTCCTCCTGGTGACCCTCCTCCTTCCCTTTCTCCCACGGTCCACTCTCCTCCCCTATCAGATTCTTTTTTCCACCTATTACCTTTCAGTTTCTTACTTCATCCCTACTCCCCTCCCCACCTGGCTTCACTATCAACTTCTACCTTGCCTTCTTTCCCCTTCCCCCTTCTTTTCTATGAAGGACATCAACCTTAAACGTCGACTGTTAGATGATAAGACCATAAGACAAGGAGCAGAATTTGGCCATTTGGCCCATTGAGTCTGCTCTGCTATTTCACCACGGCAGATCCATTTCCCAATCAACACCCATTCTTCTGCCTTCTCCCTGTAATCTTGGACGCCCTCACTAATCAAAAACTGATCAGCATCCATTTTAAATATACCCAGTCCATTACTTTCACTTATTACCCTAAAATTAAAAAATACATTGACACTGCCTGACCTGCTGAGTTCCTCCCGCATTTGTGTGTGTGGCCTCTGGTTCTGGACTCCCCCAACATTGGGAACATGTTTCCTGCCTCTAGCATGCCCAATCCTTTAATAATCTTATATGTTTCAACCTGATCCCCTCTCATCCTTCTAAATTCCAGTGTATACAAGCCCAGTCGCTCCAATCTTTCAACATATGACAGTCCAGCCATCCTGGTAATTAACCTGGTGAACGTATGCTGCAGTCCCTCAATAGCAAGAATGTCCTTCCTCAAATTTGGAGACCAAAACTACACACAATTCTCCAGGTGTGGGCTCACCAGTGCCCTGTACAACTGCAGAAGGACCTCTTTGCTCCTATACTCAACTCCCCTTCTTATCAAGGCCAACATACCATTAGCTTTCTTCACTGCCTGCTATACCTGCATGCTTACTTTCTGTGACTGATGAACAAGGACACCAAAATCTCGTTGTACTTCCCCTTTTCCTAACTTGACACCATTCAGATAGTAATCTGTCTTCCTGTTCTTCCCACCAAAGTGGATAACCTCACATTTATCCACATTAAACTGCATCTGCCATGCATCTGCCCACTCCCCAACCTGTCCAAGTCACCCTGCATTCTCATAACATCCTTCTCACATTTCACACTGCCACCCAGCTTTGTGTCATCTGCAAATTTGCTAATGTTACTTTTAATCCCTTTATCTAAATCATTCATGTATATTGTAAACAGCTGCGGTCCCAGCACCGAACCTTACAGTACCCCACTGGTCACTGCCTGCCATTCTGAAAGGGACCCGTTAATTCCTACTCTGTTTCCTGTCTGCCAACCAATTTTCTATCCATGTCAGTACCCTACCCTCAATACCATGTGCTCTAATTTTGCCCATTAGTCTCCAATGTGGGACCTTATCAAAGGCTTTCTGCAAGTCCAGGTACACTATACATCCACTGGCTCTCCCTTGTCCATTTTCAAAAAAAATTCCAGAAGATTAGTCAAGCATGATTTCCCCTTCGTAAATCCATGCTGACTCAGACCAATCCTGTTACTGCTATCCAAATGTGCTGCTATTTCATCTTTTATAATTAACTCCAGCATCTTCCCCACCACTGATGTCAGGCTAACTGGTCTATAATTCCCTGTTTTCTCTCTCCCTCCTTTCTTAATAAGTGGGATAACATTAGCTACCCTCTAATCCCCAGGAACTGATCCTGGATCTATAGAACATTGGAAAATGATTACCAATGCGTCCACGATTTCTAGAGCCACCTCCTTAAGTAACTTGGGATGCATACCATCAGGCCCTGGGGATTTATCAGCCTTCAGTCCCATCAGTCTACCGAACACCATTTTCAGCCTAATGTGAATTTCTTTCAGTTCCTCCGTTACTCTAGGCCCTCTGGCCACTATTACATCTGGGAGATTGTCTGTGTCTTTCCTGGTGAAGACAGATCCAAAGTATCTGTTCAACTCGTCTGCCATTTCCTTGTTCCCCATAATAAATTCACCCATTTCTGTCTTCAAGGGCCCAACTTTGGTCTTAACATTTTTTTATCTTCACATACCTAAAGAAGCTTTTACTATCCTCCTTTATATTCCTGGCTAGCTTACCTTCGTACCTCATCTTTTTTCCCCGTATTGTCTTTTTAGTTATCTTCTGTTGCTCTTTAAAAGTTTCCCAATCCTCTGGCTTCCCGCTCATCTTTGCTATGTTATACTTCTGTTTTATTTTTATACTGTCCTTGACTTCCCTCGTCAGCCACGGTCACCCCTTACTCCCCTTAGGATCTTTTTGCCTCTTTGGAATGAACTGATCCTGCACGATAAGGTACAGTAAGGAATGCAATCAATAAACAGTGGAAAAGAGGAAGAGTGATATCTGATATCGGTTGGGAAGAAGCAGTTCCTAACACGATGATTCTGTGCCTTCTGGCTTCCCTGGTGGTCGTAATGAGAAGATGGCATGACTTGGGTCGTGAAGGTCCACTGTAGTTTCTTCATCTCATTTCAAATCCTCCACTTCACTGACAGTAGTAAGTTCAAATTCATTGTCATCTGACTGTACATATATACAATCAGATGAAACAACGTTCGTCCAGACTACAGTGCACCCAGAAAAAAAAAATATGACACATAGCACATAAACCCAAATTATGTTCGGTGTCAAAATATTACCATAAATAAATTAATAAAATAGCTTGGTGGGTTTGAAAGCTCTCCCGGGTCTTTTTTCTCATGACTTGTAGATTTAATCGTCACAGTCCATATTTGGGACGCAGCATGACGTCACGCCCTGGGATTCCTTCACAGAGGTTCTTTTTTACAGGATGGATTGGAGTGTCTTCATAGTTACGTAGAAGTTAACGTTGGCAGAAGTGTAAGTCGATTCTCTGCCACCTTTAAACCGTGCCAACGCCGGCCACGGTTTCTGCCCCGCAGTCACTAAACGACGGTTCCCCACCGAGAGAATTTACTAAAAAAGTTCCGTTAGGTTTCCAGTTCCACTTTCCACTTCAGTGAGCAGCGGGACCATCCACGAGCAGGACCCACTGAACGCCGACGGACTTGTACAATTCTGGAACTTCCCCTCTTTTCACCCTGTTCTCAGCTGGAAAGACGCGGAACTCCAACCGGGAGGGACAAGAAAGTGGGCGGCGAATGAATGGTTGATTTTCCGTAACTCGCCCCCACGGACCAAGACACTTTCGTTTTGACAAGTGAGAAGTAACGTGCGGGTAGATAGACATCGGTGTGGCTGAGGGGTGAAGTGGGATTCAATGTGCTCTCAAACTCTCCCCGCACGACGGGGGGACGCTCAGAGGAGCTGAACCCCGCTCCGCTCGCTGCGCCTGAGGACCGACAGGAGGCGGAAGACACTTGGCCCGTGTGCGGTGCTGAACCGCCGAATCGAGCCCGTTTCTGCTCTTCCGCCGGAGTTGCCTTGTGCCCAAACGCCTCCCGCCGAGTTCGGGATCGCTTTGCCCGGAGGCACCAGCACTACGACTGTAAGTAAGTCGTCCCTTTATACTTGCATCCTCCCGGAAGGCACTTTTTGGGAGTGCGGGAGAGTAGTGCAGACCGGTGACAGGGCGCAAGGAGGGCCATTCGGCCCATAGAGTCTGTGCCGCCTCCGCGGGATGCACAGTTCACTGGAGGAACTCGGCGGTCCCGAGACTGGGTCTGGACCCTCAGATGCTGCTCGGTCCGGTGAGTTCCACCAATAGATTGTGTGTTGCTCCCGGCTCTGTGGGACGTGGGAAAGCCTGGGACAGGGAGACACAACCTCAGAATCCAGGGACAGAGAGGAGGAGGAATTTCTTTAGCCACAGGGTGGGGAGTCTGTGGAATTCATTGTCACAGACGGCTGTGGAAGCACAATCGTTGGATATATTAAAAATGGATGTCGATAGGTTCTTGGTTATTAGTAAGGGCGTCATAGCTGACGGGGAGAAAGCGGAGAGAGTTGAGAGGGATAATAAATCAGTGATAAAGAAGTGGCGGAGCATACTTAATGGACCGATTGGCTTAATTTCTACTCCTATGCCTTATGGTCTTATGGAATCCAGACCCTGTCTGGTCGTTCTTCCAGCAAGGAGGACACACACTGACCCAGACCCCTAATGAATAGTACAATGGAACCAGTCTCTGGAGCAAACACCTGGATCCCACAGGTGACTCAACCAAACATTTCTCATGTTTCATTTGCCAGTAGCCTTCTGCCCTCGAGCTGTTAATGGGAGCTGTCCTCTATGTGTGCAGGCCTCCATAGTATCGATAGACCATGGATTTGTGCCTTGGAAAGTTTCCAGGGTGCAAGCCTGGGCAAGGCTTTTTTTAATGGAAGACCGGCAATTGCCCAAGCTGCAAGTCTCCCCTCTCCACGCCACCGATGTTGTCCAAGGGAAGGGCATTAGTAGGCTATACAGGTGTCCCAGGTGGGTGAACAAGGTGTCCGCCATGCTGGCCTGCGTCACCATTGTGTATAGAAGTTGGGCTCTTCTGCTGCGTTTGTTGGTGAGAGTGCACTCGATATACTGTCTGGTACTGGTTATCTTAGTTTGGAAAGAGTTCATGATGTTGTCACAACTTGAGGGAGAGATTAGACAAGCTAGGACTTAATTCCTTGGAACATAAGAGATGGAGGAGTATAAAGTTACGAGGGGGGCGAAGATACGTTGACAGCACTCAGTCTCTTTTCCAGGGAAAAGGAATCAGAACTAGAGGGCATAGGCTTAAGATCAGAGGGGAAAGATCTCACAGAGACCAGAGAAACTGGTAAATTTCTACAGGTGTGCCATGGGGAGCATTCAAACTGGTTGCATCTCTGACTGGTATGGAGGGGCCACTGCACTGGATCAAAAGGTTGTAAACTCAGCCAGCTCCATCTCTGGTCTCCTCATCATCTAGGACACCTTTAAAGGGCAATACCTCAAAAAAGCAGCATACGTTTATTATCAAGAATATATACATCATAGAACCCCGAGGTTTGTCTCCTCGCAGGCTGCTGCAAAAACAAAGAAACCCAATTAGATCCATTAAAAAAAGAAGACTGATACCCAAATGTAGAGAGAGAGAGAGAGAGAGAGAGAGAGAGAGAGAGAGAGAGAGAGAGAGAGAGAGGAGAGAGAGAGAGAGAGAGAGAGAGAGAGAGAGAGAGAGAGAGAGAGAGAGAGAGAGAGAGAGAGAGAGAGAGAGAGAGAGAGAGAGAGAGAGAGAGAGAGAGAGAGAGAGAGAGAGAGAGAGAGAGAGAGAGAGAGAGATTGTGCAAATGATAAAAGTAAGCAATACCATTTAAAAAACAAGTGAGCCCTCAGACATGAAGGTCAGAGCAGCCGGAGCAGGCCTTCGGCCTCAGTTCAGCAAATAGCTCCCGTTGCCGAAAATCAGAAGTATGTGATTTGTCACTTTTCATTGCCAAGATAAAATTATACGTATGTGAATTTTCAATTTCCATTGCCCAAAATAAAATCAAAAGTATGTGATTTTTCAATTTTCATTCCAAATATTCATAGTATGCATATTACAAAAAAAAACATTTAAAATTCCAAACACGAGGGAATCTGCAGATGCTGGAAATTCAAGCAACACACACACAAAATGCTGGTGGAACGCAGCAGGCCAGGCAGCATCTATAGGAAGAAGCACAGTCGACGTTTCGGGCTGAGACCCTTCGTCAGGACTAATGGAAAAAGGAGATGGTAAAAGATTTGTAAGTGGGAGGGGGAGATCCGAAATGATAGGAGAAGACAGGAGGGGGAGGGATGAAGTAAGAGCTGGGAAGTTGATTGGCAAAAGGGATACAAGGCTGGAGAAGGAGGGGTATCATAGGACGGAAGGCCTTGGAAGAAAGAAAGAAAGGAGGAGGGGAGCACCAAAGGAAGATGGAAAACAGGCAAAGTTCCACCCAGTTTACAGGCCATTTAAAAATTTCCTGCTCAGAGCAATGGTTGGTCTGCACAGCGGTTTAAAAAAAAAACAGGGAATGTTGCCCTACAGGACATCCGGCTAACACTTTCCTGATCTTAACCAGCTCTGTCAGATTCCTCCCATAAAGTCCTCTGTTCTGTCCAAAATATTTAAGTGTGTCCATCCGAGAAATTGTTTGGATAAGTTGCTTGGGCAGTGTCATGGGTACCACTCATGGTAAACAGCTTGCATCTGGTTGCCTCTGTTACTTTGCAAAGGTCCTTTCATATTGCAGCTTCTCCACACTGTAAAAGAGATTGTGGTAACCCAAGAAACTGCAGATTCTGGACTAACAAACAAGAGACTGGAGGAACTCATTAGGCCGAGGAGCTTCTTTAGGGAGATAAAGACAGTGACATTTGTCAAGGCATTTCATCTGGTCTGATCCATAGAGGGGGGTAACCAGTACAGGTAGAGGAGGAATGGAGCAAAAGCTGGCAAGTGATAGGTGGATCTCAGTGAGGTAAGGTGATTGGCAAATGGAGGAGGAAGGGTGGAGATGGGGAGCAGAGCTTGGTAGCTGACAAAGAGCTTATCAATCTTCGCCTTAAATACATCCAATGACCTAGTCTCCACAGCTACCAGTGGTAACACATTCCACAAATTCACCACCCTCAGCATCTCTGTTTTAAATGGATGCCCCTCCATCCTGAGGCTGTGCCTTCTTGTCCTAGACTCCCCCACCATGGGAAACATCCCAAGTCCCTTTGCATCTCAAATTTTTGGATTTTCTCCCTGTTTAAACAAGTCTGCACATTTTTTTTCTACTACTGAAATGCATGACCATCCATTTTCCAACATTGTCTCCCTTCTATCTGAAACACAAGAGATTCTGCAGATGTCAGAGATCCAGAGCAACATGCATAAAATGCTGGAGACACTCAGCAGATCAGACAGCATCTATGAAGAGGAATAAACAGTTAACATTTTGCACAAGATCCTTCATCAGGCCATCTCTTCCATCTTTCAGTCCAGATGAAGGACCTCAACTCGAAACATAAACAGTCCATTTTCTCCATGGATACCACCTGGCCTATTGAGCTCATCAGCCACCTGTATTTTGCCTTGTGTAGTGTTTGTGTATGGTTCTAGTCACCAAGCTGTAAGAAGGATACAGTTGAGCTGCAGAGAGTGTAGATGAGGTTCATCAGGATGTTGACCAGGTTAGAGGACATTGGTTATGTTGAGAGACTGGGTGCATTGGGTTATGGAGAGAAAGACTGAATACAATGGGTTTGGTTATAGGGAGAGAGACTGGATACAATGGGCTTGCTTATGGAGAGACCGGGTACAATGGGTTTGGTTATGGAGAGACTGAGTACAATGGGTTTGGGTATGGAGAGAGCGGGTACAATGGGTTTGGTTATGGAGAGACCAGGTACAATGGGTTTGGTTATGGAGAGACCGGGTACAATGGGCTTGCTTATGGAGAGACCAGGTACAATGAGCTTGCTTATGGAGAGACCGGGTACAATGGGTTTGGTTATGGAGAGACCAGGTACAATGGGTTTGGTTATGGAGAGACCGGGTACAATGGGCTTGCTTATGGAGAGACCGGGTACAATGGGCTTGCTTATGGAGAGACCGGGTACAATGGGCTTGCTTATGGAGAGACCATGTACAATGGGCTTGCTTATGGAGAGACCAGGTACAATGGGTTTGGTTATGGAGAGACCGGGTACAATGGGCTTGCTTATGGAGAGACCGGGTACAATGGGCTTGCTTATGGAGAGACCAGGTACAATGGGTTTGGTTATGGAGAGACCAGGTACAATGGGCTTGCTTATGGAGAGACCGGGTACAATGGGCTTGCTTATGGAGAGACCAGGTACAATGGGTTTGGTTATGGAGAGACCAGGTACAATGGGCTTGCTTATGGAGAGACCAGGTACAATGGGTTTGGTTATGGAGAGACCGGGTACAATGGGCTTGCTTATGGAGAGACCAGGTACAATGGGTTTGGTTATGGAGAGACCAGGTACAATGGGTTTGGTTATGAAGAGACCAGGTACAATGGGTTTGGTTATGGAGAGACCGGGTACAATGGGTTTGGTTATGAAGAGACCAGGTACAATGGGTTTGGTTATGGAGAGACCGGGTACAATGGGCTTGCTTATGGAGAGACCATGTACAATGGGCTTGCTTATGGAGAGACCAGGTACAATGGGTTTGGTTATGGAGAGACCAGGTACAATGGGTTTGGTTATGAAGAGACCAGGTACAATGGGTTTGGTTATGGAGAGACCGGGTACAATGGGCTTGCTTATGGAGAGACCGGGTACAATGGGTTTGGTTATGGAGAGACCGGGTACAATGGGTTTGGTTATGGAGAGACCGGGTACAATGGGTTTGGTTATGGAGAGACCGGGTACAATGGGCTTGCTTATGGAGAGAGGGACAGGGTGCAATGGGCTTGCTTATGGAGAGACCGGGTACAATGGGTTTGCTTATGGAGAGACCGGGTACAATGGGTTTGGTTATGGGGAGACCGGGTACAATGGGTTTGGTTATGGAGAGACTAGGTCCAATGGGTTTGGTTATGGAGAGACCAGGTACAATGGGTTTGGTTATGGAGAGACCGGGTACAATGGGTTTGGATATGGAGAGACCAGGTACAATGGGTTTGGTTATGGAGAGACCGGGTACAATGGGTTTGGTTATGGAGAGACCGGGTACAATGGGCTTGCTTATGGAGAGAGGGACAGGTTGCAATGGATTTGGTTATGGGGAGAGACTGGATATAATGTTGTTTGTTTCCCTCCATTGATGCTGCCTGTCCTGCTGAGTTTGTGTGTTGCTTTGTATATAATGGTTCTGTTTTTTGAGTGATTGAGCCTGAAGAGCATCCTGATAATGATGTGTAAAATTACAACAAGTAGTCAGTAAAATTATCGGGTAGTTAAATCTTTTATTATGATTTGGTGTCAGGAACAAGAATCAGTAGGTTTAGCTGAGAGTGTTTTGATGTGGCACCTTTTCAAATGCCTTTGTATGATTTCTTGAAACCTATTTTCTGTTTCGCTCTTATCAAAATAATCTTGTTGAGCATAAATTATCTATCACATGACCAGTGGAGTTTGGTTGTTTTGCTTATCGGCTTCCAATGGCCGTGGTGGAACTTCTTTACTAGTTCCTTCTAACTTTGTTGTCACAGATTAGAAAATGAGAGAATAGAGTTGGTGTGGAGGAGATTTGCCAGGATGCTGCCTAGACTAGAGAGTGCGTCTCATGTTGTTCAAGCTGGGCCTCTCCTCTCTGTAACAAAAGAGAACGAGGGGTACAGGTCTGCATCAAAGAGGCACAGATCAAGTGGGTAGCTGGAGTCCTTTTCCCAGGGTGGAAGTGGCTAATAATTGGAAGCATAATGTTTAAGGTGATTGGAGGGAAATATATGGTTGAGGTCAGAGGTAGGGTGTTTTACACCGAGTAGTGGGTGTGTGGAATGCGCTGCCAGGGGTGGCGGTAGAGGCAGATACATTAGGCATATTTTAAAAGCTCTTAGATAGGCATATGGGTGATAGAAAATGGAGTGCTTTGTGTGAGGGAAGGGTTAGATTGATGTTAGATCGGGTTGGAGGGTCTGTACTCTGCTGAACTGTTCTAGGTTAGAAGTTAGCTGCTTTTTATCTCCGTTGGAACAAAGAAGTTGCGCTGCAGCACAGATACAGGCCCTTCGTCCTTCTGGATTGTGCCGAACTATTGGTCCGCCTACTCCCATCGATCGGCACCTGGACCGTACCCCTCTCGTCCAGGTACCTATCCAAACTTCTTTTAAATGTTGAAACAGGACACACGGCCAACACTTCCAATAGCAGCTCATTCCACACTCTCATCACCCTCCGAGTGAAGAAGTTCCCCCTCAGATTCCCTTTAAATATTTCACCTTTCACCCTTAACCCATGACCTCTAGTTCTAGTCTCACCTAACCTCTGTGGAAAAAGCCTGCTTACATTTACCGTATCAATACCCCTCATAATTGCCGTTATTTTCCAACTTTCATGGAACCTTCTCTGAATTTGGGCACGATGGAAAAAAAAATTGGCTTATTAACTTTCCTTTGGGCTCTTCTTTTAAGATCGAAGGATGAAGCCCATCAGGACCTAGAAAACTGTCAGCCCTCACTTCCAACTGCTCAGTGGCTCTGCTCTTGGTGATTGTACTTTGTTCAAGAGCCTCCTTCTCTCACTCTTCCCGATTTACTGCTACCTCTGTGATGTTGACTGTATTCTCACATGGTGAAGAATGGGCAAAATATTTTCTCCTTTCATGAGGGGTCAGCCGGAAACCTGCTCCCAGGATGGAAATGGCTAATATGAGGGGACAGAGGGTTTTTTCCTTTTGGAGTTGAGGAGGATGAGAGGTGACTTGATAAGAGGTGTACAAGATGATAAGAGGCACAGATCAAATTGCTATCTCGAGGTGTTTGCCCAGGGATGAAATGGCTAATGGAATGGACATAATTTCAAGGTGATTGGAGGAATGTATGGGGGTGATATCAGAAGTAGGTTTTTTTACACAGGGTAGTCGGTACATGGAACATACTGCTGGGCATGGAGGTACAGGCGGATACATTAGCTTTCAACAGACTCTTAGATCAGCACATGGATGAAGGAAAGTGGAGGGCTAGATAAGAGGGAAGGGTTAGGTTGACTTTAGGTCGGCATAAGATTATGGGCTGAAGGGTCTGTACTGTGCTGAATTGTTCTGAGTTAGTTGCTTTCAGTCTCCCTTCTTTTTGAACAAAGGAAGTTACTTAGAGTCATAGAACACTGCAGCACAGAAAGAGGTCCTTCAGCAGATCTAATCTGTGCCAAACTATTGATTTGTTTGACATTTTAGAGGCTCTGTTATAGGCAGGTGGATAAAAGAAAAATAGAGGTCTATGTAGGAGGGAAGGGTTTGAATGATCTTGGAGTAGGTTAAAGTGCAGGCACATCATCGTGGGCTGAAAGACCTGTACTGCACAATGTTCTATCTGTCATTCCCATCAATTCCTTAGACTGTAAGACATAGGAGAAGAATTAGGCCATTCAGCCCATCAGGTTTGCTCTGCCACTTGAATCATGGCTGATCCCGGATCCCATTCAATCCTGTATATCTGCCCTCTCACTATATCCCTTGATGCCTGATGCACCATCAATAACTCACGCTGAGACTTAGGAAGTGAGATATCGGCTTTTATTGACTGGAAGAACAAACAACACTACATCCTGGGGAAAATGAGGGAGAGCAGCAGACCACAGTCGCCTTTATACAGGGGTCTGTGGGAGGAGCCACAGGAGCAGTCAGCAGGGGTCTGTGGGAGGAGCCACAGGAGCAGTCAGCAGGGGTCTGTGGGAGGAGCCACAGGAGCAGTCAGCAGGGGGTCTGTGGGAGGAGCCACAGGAGCAGTCAGCAGGGGGTCTGTGGGAGGAGCCACAGGAGCAGTCAGCAGGGGTCTGTGGGAGGAGCCACAGGAGCAGTCAGACAGGTATATCTAGTTCACCACAATATCTCACTTCCTAAGTCTCAGTGTGAGTTATTGATGGTGCATCAATTTTATTGACTGGAAGAACAAACAACACTACATCCTGGGGAAAATGAGGGAGAGCAGCAGACCACAGTTGCCTTTATACAGGGGTCTGTGGGAGGAGCCACAGGAGCAGTCAGCAGGGGTCTGTGGGAGGAGCCACAGGAGCAGTCAGACAGGTATATCTAGTTCACCACAATGCCCCAACCAATCAGGAATCTATTAACTTGTGTTTTGAATATACCCACAGACTTGGCTTCCAAACCACTCTGTGGCAAAGATTCATCGCTCTTTGACTAAAAAAAATTCCTTCTTACTTCTGTTATAAAAGGTCAGCCCTCAATGTTGTGACTGTGCGCTCTTGATGATGATACACCCATCAGAGGAAACATCCTCTCCGCATCCACCTTATCTAATCCTTTCAACATTAGGCAGGTTTCAATGAAATCCCCACACATTCTTCTGAATTCCAGTTAGTACAGGCCCAGAATTGCCAAACACTTCTCATATGTTAACCCCTTTATCCCCAGAATCATCCTCGTGAACCTCCTCTGGACTCTCTCTAATGACAACACATTCTTTCTGAGATTTGGGCCCAGAACTGATGACAATACTCCAAGTGCATACTGACTAGTGTCTTATAAAATTTCAGCATTATCTCCTCGTTTTTATATTCTTTTCCCCATGAAATGAATGCCAACATTGCACTTGCCTTCTTTACCACAGACTCAACTGGCTAATTAATCTTCTGGGAGTCTTGCGTGAGGACTCTTAAGTCCTTTTGCACTTCTGATATTTGAACTTTCTCCCCATTTAGATAATATTCTGTACTATTGTTCCTTTTACCAAAATACATTATGATACATTTCCCAACACTGTATTCCACCTGCCACTTTTTTGCCCATTCTTCCAATTTGCCTAAGTCCTGTTGCAATCGCATTGCTTCCTCAGCACTACCAACCCCTCCACCTACCTTCATGTCATCTGCAAACATTGCCACAAAGCCATCAAATCATTGACTTTGTTGAATCAATGCTAATTTTTAAACATCTCTTTCTGAAGTATCCATTGAAATTCTTTCCATTTTTATCCCCAGTTTTATGCTGTACACAAATTTTTTCATCCTTATCTTTCAGCCCTCTTCATCTTACCTGTGTGCAGTTGCCTGGTTTTCTTGAAATGTTATTCTATCTTTAACTGTTTTGGCTAGTCACAGATGGTGAGTCCTACCTTTGGAATTTTAGGTCTTTTTGGATTGCATCTATTTCAGAATCAGAGTCAGAAGGAGTTTAATATCACCGGCATTTGTTGCGAAACTTGTTGTTATGTGGCAGCAGTCCAATACATAATAAAAACTGTAAAATACAGTAAGAAATATATATAAATATATAAAAATATTAAGTAAATATTGAGGTAATGTTCATGGGTTCAGTGGCCATCAGAAATCTGATGGCAGAGGGGAGGAAGGTATTCCTGAAACATTGAGTGTGTGCCTTCAGGCTTCTGTACCACCTCCTTGATGGCAGCAATGAGAAGAGAGCATGTCCTGGATGATAGATATTCTTAATGATGGATGGCAGCTTATTTTGGATCCTGTGTTGTGCTCCCCCCCCCCATACCAGATGGTGATGCATCCAGTCAGAATACTCTCCACAGTACATCTGTAGACATTTGCAAGTTCTATTTTGTGTGTTCTGAAAGAATTCTTAAGCTTGTGTTTCTGTATCTTAAGCAAGAACTAACTGCTGGTGACACTCACTGGGTAGGGTAGCATTTGTGGAAGGAAGTGGACGAACGGTGTTTCCAGGTCAGGCCCTCAATCTGGACGGTTACCACGTGTTGATGGTTGGATCCCTTTACCATGTCACATTGTCTGGATCCACTTCTTTGCCCTGACGGTTGACAGTATCTAAAGCTAATTTAGACTTCATTCTTCTCTCTGTAATATGGAATGTAGAATTAAATTATTTCTTGACCAGTGCTACATACTTCTCTTTGAAGTGAAGAAAGATAAGACATGGCCTTGGTCAGACCCCACTTGGAGTCCTGTGCTTAGCTCTGGTCGCCTCACTACAGGAAGGATGTGGAAACTATAGAAAGAGTGCAGAGGAGATTTACAAGGATGTTGCCTGGATTGGGGAGCATGCCTCATGAGAATAGGTTGTGTGAACTTGGCCTTTTTCCCTTGGAGCAACAGAGGATGAGAGGTGACCCGATAGAGGTGTATAAGATGATGAGAGGCATTGATCATGTGGATAGCGAGAGGCTTTTTCCCAGGGCTGACATGGCTAACATGAGGGGGCATAGTTTTAAGGTGCTTGGAAGTAGGTACAATGGGGATGTCAGAGGTAAATTTTTCACACAGAGAGTGGTGGGTGTGTGGAATGCACTGCTAGCAACGGTAGTAGAGGCAGGTTCAATAGGATCTTTTATGCGACTCTTAGATAGGTACACGGAGCTTAGAAAATTAGAGGGCTATGTGCTAGGGAAATTCTAGGCAGTTTCTGGAGTAGTTTACATGGTCGGCACAACATTGTGGGCCGAAAGGCCTGTAATGTGCTGTAGATTCCTATGTTCTATGTGACATGATATGAAAGGATATGGGGAGAGGCTGGAGACTGGGGCTGAGAGGGAAGTGGATCAGGCATGATGAAATGGTGGAACAGACTCGATGGGCCAAATGGCCTAACTCTGCTCCTATATCTTATGGTCATATGATAGAAGTGTACAAGGTGATAAGAGGCGCGGACAGAGTTGTCAGCTAGAGATATTCCCAGGGCAGAAATGGCTAATATGAAAAGGCATAATTTTAAGGTGATTGGAGGAGAGTATAGACAGAGGTCCGAGGTAGGAGGCAGTGGTGAGTGCATGGAATGCCTACTAGGGGTGGTGATAGTGGGGACATTTAAGAGACTCTTTTATAGACACATGGATGAAAGAAAAATTGAAGGCTATATGGGAGAGAAGGGTTTAATTGATCTTAGAGTAGTGTAAAATGTTGGCACAATGTGGTGGACCAAAGGGCCTGTACTGTACTGCTCAATGGTTCTATCTGAATGTCTTGTTAATTCTTTGATTCACTCTCAGTAGCTTAGAGCTGACGTTTATGGCAGCAGTGAAAGTCCTTAATCTCTGGCAGTGTTCAGAGTTTCCTTTATCATGTCAACACTTCCTGTCTGTTTTCACTACTGTCCGCCATGCAAGTCCCAGTGGAGACTCAGTAATCTAGAAGGGCTCTTCATTGCAGTTTCCATTACGGTTTGTTTTTGACCAGTCTGGGTTGTTAGCCTTGAGCAGAACCACCTGAATCTGGAGGGCCAGTGGAGGGTATCGGCCTGAAACGTTGGCTGCGTGCTCTTTCTCATAGAAGTTGCCTGGCCCACTGAGCTCCTCCAACACTTTGCGTGTGTTGCTCTGCTGTTTGACCTGGGTGACCCTACCAACGCATAAAGCCCTGACTCCAGCCAACATATCTCTCTGGGTCATTGAGGCATGCAAGCCTCCGAACCCAATGACAAGGATTGGTAGGATTAATGCTGATTTGGAAACTTTTCTATCTAGAATATCTAGAAGTTCTGACCATTTAAAACTTATTTCTCCCTAGTTTTATGCTGCACATAAAATGTTCCTTCCTTATCTTTTGGTCATCTTCAGTCTAGCCTTTGTGTGGTTGCAAACGTTTTCTTCAAATCTGATTCTATATTTAATTGTTTTGGTTTGCCGCAGATGGTGAGTCATACCTTTTCAATTTGCTTTATTATGTTATTATGTTATTTATTATTGCTCTGTTCTGTGTGTTCTGAAAACCATCTTCAAATTATGTTTCTGTATCTTGAGCAACAACTAACTGCTGGGGAAACTCATTGGTTGAGACAAGGTGTGGTGGGAAATGGACAAAGGATGTTTCCAGTTGAGACCCTTGGTTTGAATGGTTACCATATCTTGATAATCTGATACTTTAACCTAATTTGCTAGGTCACACCAGCTGGCTGTGCTTCTTGCCCTGAGGGTTGCCAGTATTTAAGCTTATTAAGCTAATTTTGAATTTAATCTCACCATAAAACTGAATGCAAAATTTAATCATTGACTGTGGCTTCCATTTATGACTTTACAATGTGATCGCAATTCCAGATATTGTGTCATCTATAATCCAGTTGGCTCCAGAATTAGATTCAGGTTTATAATCATTGACAGATGTTGCGAAATTTTTTTGTGTGACAGCAGTACAATGCAAGACATCCAAATTGCTGTCGGTTGCAGAAACAAGTAGTACAAAAAAGATGAATGGGTAGTGTGCGTGGATTCAAGGATGATTCAGAAATCTGTTAGCAGAGAGCAAGAAACTGTTCCTAAAATGTTTAGTGTGGGCTCCTCAGGCTCCTGTACCTCCTCTCTGATGGCAGTAATTGAACATTTTACTTGTAACGTAGGGTGCTATTTTCTTGAGTAACACCTACAAAATGCTAGAGGAACTCAGCAAGTCGGGCAGCATCAATGGAGAGGAATGAACAGTTGACGTTTCAGGCCGAGACACTTTGTCAGAGTGTTTTCCCCATTTGAGCCTTGACATTCCCAGTGGAGAAAAATCCCATCAGCCCTATTTACAGCTCTTCATTTCCCTGCAACTCGTTCTCTCTCACCTATCTGCTGATGTCCCTTTGATTGCTCTGCCACTTTCTTACCCTAAGCACGTAAGTGACAAAAATTAGGACAGTTGGTACATGGTAAAGACATTTACAGTGGCCAGTTAACTACCAGCACATCTTAACATTGTGGTAGGAAATCTGAACCTTTGAAATGAGTTGACTTTATTACTTGCATCCTTCATATACATGAGTAAATCTTTACGTTACGTCTCCATCTGAATATTCAATGTGCAATTTATAGTAATTTATAATAAATAGTATTTACAACAGGTGTGAATCCACACAGTCATGAAAAGGGTATGCAAATTCCACTTAACATAAAATATAAAAGCAAGGATGTAATGTTAAAACTTTATAAAGCACTGGTGAGGCCTCACTTGGAGTATTGTGAGCAGGTTTGGGCCCTTTTCCTTAAAAAGGATGTGCTGAAACTGGAGAGGCTTCAAAGGAGGTTTATGGAAATGATTCCAGGTGTGGTGAACTACATATACCTGTCTGGACACGCCCCCCCACTGACTGCTCCTGTGGGTCCTCCCACTGACCGTGGCTCCTCCCACAGACCCCAGTATAAAGGCGATTGGGGCCTGAGCCCTGCCCTCAGTCTCCAGGATGTAGCATGGTGGTCAATTGCTGCTTGTTCTTTCTTCCAGTCAATAAAAGCCTATATCTCGCCTCACGTGTCAGAGAGTTATTGATGGTGCATCACCAGGATTGAATGGGTTGTCATATGAAGAGTGTTTGATGGCTCTGGGGCCTCTATTCACTAGCATTCAGAAGAATGAGGTGGGATCTCATTGAAACCTATCGAATGTTAAAAGGCCTTGATAGAGTGGATGTGGGGAGGATGTTTCCTCTGGTGGAGGAGTTTTCGACCAGAGGATACAGCCTCAGAATAGAGAGGTGTCATTTTAGAACAGAGATGAGGAGGAATTTCTTTAGCCAGAGAGTGGTGAATCTGTGGAATTCAAAGTCTTTATGTATATTTAAGGCAGAAGTTGATAGATTCCTGATATGGTCAGGGCATGAAGGGATGTGGGTAGATTGAGGCTAAGAGGAAAATTGGACCAGCGATTATGAAATGGTGGAACAGACACGATGGACAAAATGGCCGAATTCTGCTCCTATATCTTATGGTCTTATGGTCAACACCCAAGGGAAGGTTGTATCTATGAGGCAGCAGGACTAACTCCTTCAATGCTGTGCACCAGTCAGCTCTGTCGTGCGTACCAGCCTCCCCAGCATCAAAGACATCTTCAAAAGGCAATGTCTCAAGAAGGTGTCACCTATGATTAAGAATCAGAATCAGGTTTATTATCGCCGGCATGTGTCGTGAAATTTGTTAACTTCACAGCAGCAATTCAATGCAATGCATGTTCTGGGTGATCACATCACCCAGGACATGCTCTTTTCTCATTGCTACCATTAAGGAGGATGTACTGGAACAGCTTCTTCCCTCTGCGTTCAGATTTCTGAACGGTCCATGAACACTACCTCACTTTTTGCACTGCATATTTTTTCTATATATTTCTTGTCGTAACTAAAAGTATTTTTAAAAATGTATTGCAATGTACTGCTGCCAGATAACAACAAAATTCTCAACATCTCGAGTGATATTAAAGCTGATTGAGATTCCGTTTCTGACCACATGTTACAGTGAATTGCAGAGTGCCCTAGGATGATAACAGGTTAATCAGCTTGTACTCTGGCCTCTCCCCTGACTCTCACTTTTTTAATAATTGTGCAAGCAGAAACAGGATATAAATGAGGCAATCTGCCAAGGAGCAGAACAAAAAAGTGAAATAAGAAACTTGGCTTGCTTTGAAAGGCAGAATCTCTGATTTGTATGTTGTGGAAATCTTGGTCATGAACTTGAACAACAATCTCATTCTTTGCTGTGATGCTGGACAGAGTATTGAATCGCCAGGTGTAAATGGTAGCCACAGACCAATAGGCTTGCAGAGCTTAGCAATAACACATCTAGCGGCAGACCTGATACTCAAAAGTGAATTAAGCAGATATAATTCCGAAAAAGATCTCTTCATTCTTTTTGTTTTGTTTACTTGGAGTTCCAAGTTTAATTTCCCCACAATTAAGAGCACAAATGTAACTTTTCTACACCACAAAGCTGTCAGTACCAACACAGTAGCACCTAGCAATGGTGAAGCTTTTTCTGCATTAGAGCCACATAGCAATGCAATCGGCCCTTTGGCCCATCTGCCCGTGCTAACCAAGATGCTGTTGAGCAGCTAAGCTCGAATTAAACAGAAAAAAAATTATTTCAGAATCGTTTGGTTAGATAAAGCGCATAATGTCATTTAGGGATAAATTCAAAGTGTCATAGAGAAGTATAGCAACATAATCAGGCCCTTTGGCCTATCTATTCTGTCCTGAACCATTTAAATTGCCTGCTGTCATCGACCTGCATCAGGACCATAGCACTCTATCCCCTACCATCCAAGTATCAATCTGAACTTCTCTTAAATATTTGAAATCAAGTTCGTATGCACCATTTGCGCTGGCAGCTCATTGTACACTCTCACGACTGTCTCAGTGAAGAAGATGCCCCTCTGGTTCCTCTTAAACACTTCACCTTTCACCCTTAACTGATGACCTCTAGTTCTAGTCTCACCCAACCTCAGTGGAAAAAGCCTGCTCCTATACTCCTCATAATTTTGTATACTTCTATCAAATCTCCTCTTAATCTTCTACATTCCAAGGAATAAAGTTCTATTCAATCTTTCCTTATAACTCAGGTCCTCCAGACCCAGCAACATCCTTGTAAATTTTCTCTGTACTCTTTCAACCTTATTTACACCTTTCCTGTAGGTAGGTGACCAAAACCACACACAATACTCCAAATTAGGCCTCACCAAAGTCTTATATAACTTCAACATAACATCCCATCTTCTGTACTCAAAACATTGATTTATGAAAATTCCTTTATACTATCTACCTATGACGCCACTTTCAACAAATTATGGATCTGTATTCCCAGATCGCTTTGTTCTTCTGCATTCCTCAGTGCCCTACCGTTCACTGTGTAAGACCTACCTTGTCCATCCTACTGAAGTGCAACACCTTGCACTTGTCTGCAATCAATTCCATCTACCATTTTTCAGCCCATTTTTCTATGTTTCTCGTAGAAACATTCCGAATGTTAAAAGGCCTGAACAGATTAGATATGGCAAAGTTATTTCCCATGGTAGGGGAGTCTAGGACAAGAGGGCATGACTTCAGGATTGAAGGACGTCCATTTAGAATAGAGATGTTGAGAAATTACTTTAGTCAGAGGGTGGTAAATCTGTGGAATTTGTTGCCACGAGCGGCTGTGGAGGCCAAGTCATTGGGTGCATTTAAGGCAGAGATAGATAGGTTTTTGATTAGCAAGGGCATCAAAGGGTATGGGGAGAAGGCAGGGGAGTGGGGATGACTGGAAGAATTGGTTCAGCCCATGATGGAATGGCAGAGCAGGCTCAATGGCTGAATGGCCTACTTCTGCTCCAATATCTTGTGGTCTTATGGAAACCTTTTGAATGCTGAAAGGCCTAGACAGATTAGATGTGGAAAGGATGTTTTCCATGGTGGGGGAGTCTAGGACAAGAGGGCACAGCCTCAGGATAGAGGTGTGCCCTTTTAAATTAGAGATTCAGAGAAATTTTTTTAGCCAAAGGGTGGTGAATTTGTGGAATTTGTTGCCACATGCAGCTGTGGAGGCCAGGTCGTTGGGTGTATTTAAGGCAAAGATAGATAGGTTCTTGATTGGACCAGCATCGAGGGTTACAGGGAGAAGGCTGGGAACTGGAGTTGAGGAGGCAGAAAAAGGTTGATCACCTATGATTGAATGGCGGAGCAGACTCGATGGGCCAGGTGGCCTAATTCTGCCCCTATGTGTTATGGTCTATGGTCTTATGATCAACACCAATAGACACAGCACTGATCCCTGGGGCACTCCACTAGTCACAGTCCTCCAGTCAGAGAGGCAACTGTCTGTTACCACTCTCTGGCTTCTCCAAAAATTCAATGTCTAATCCAATTTACTGCCTCTCCTGAACGCAGAGCGACTGAACCTTCTTGACCAACCTCCCATGCAAGACCTTGTCATAGTCTTTGCTAATGTCCATGTAGACAAGGGTGTGATGTCGCTGAGGGATAAAGGTGAAGCTGTTACAGAGGTAAGGAAGGAACAAATTAGTGAACAAGCTGCCAGAGCATGTGGTTTAGACAGGTACATCGCTAACCTATGGACTCACTTTCAAGGAGTCTTCATCTCATGTTCTCAATATTTGTTGTTGTTGAGTGCCATCGTCATCATCGACTCATGTTGAGTCCCTGTGGATAGTGTAGTTGTCCATGGGGTTTTCGTGGCAAGATTTTGAAGTAGGTTGCCAGGCTGCTGCTTGGGACCCTGCCAGCTTCAAACTCAGGACCATCGGCCTTGAAGTCCAGTGCTGAAGCCACTACAGCATCGTCCGGCCCAAATATTTAGTGCTTATTTATTTATTATCATTATTATTAATTTGCTTGTTGTTTTTGTGTAGTTTCTTAGTATTCATGATGACTGCCTTCAAGAAAATAAATCTCAGGGTTGTACAGTATATGGTGATATGTATATATATATATATATATATATATATATATATATATATATATACATAAAATATGGAGGAAGTCCAGCATTTTGTGATGTTACTTTGGATTTCCAGCATATGCAGACTTTCTTGTGTTTATATATATATACTTTAATAATAAATTTACTTTGAACTCTGAACTTTGGACATTTTAAAGTTGCTTGGACAGGTACATGGATAGAAAAGGTTTTCATGGTTTCCAACCTTTTTTTATCCCATGAACCAATGCTATTAAGCAAGGGGTCCATGGACCCCAGGGTGGGGATCTCTGGTTTAGAGGTATATGTGGGCAAGTGGGACCTGATGAAGGTACTTGCCTGAAACATTGACCATTTATTGATTTCCATAGATGCTACCTGATCTGCTGAGTTCCTCCAGGATTTTGGGCATCTTGGTTAGCATGGACAGGTTGTGCTGAAGGGCCTATTTGTGTGCTATATGACTCTAGCATAGAAGAAGTCTCACTGTTGTTAGTGTTACTCAGTTCAGTTGTGATAGTTTGGCATTTTGGGAAATGTACTTTGCTTTCTTGCTTGTGGTTTGGATATTTAGGTTTTCAAGTTTGATTTCAAGTTCATGTTTACTGTCATCTGACGGTACATCGGTCAAATGAAACAATGTTCTTCTGCATGGCAGTGCGCCCAGGTGTATAAGGTGATGAGAGGCATTGATCGTGTGGATAGCCAGAGGCTCTTGCCCAGGGCTGAAATGGCTAACACGTGGGGGCATAGTTTTAAGGTGCTTGGAAATAGGTACCGAGGGGATGTCAAGGGTAAGTTTTTCACACAGAGAGTGGTGGGTGCGTGGAATGCACTGCCGGTAGCAGTGGTGGAAGCAGATACAATAGGGTCTTTTAATAAACTCTTAGAGAGGTACATGGAACTTAGAAAATTAGAGGGCTATGCACTAGGGAAATTCTGGGCAGTCTCTAGAGTAGGTTACATGGTCGGCACAACATTGTGGGCCGAAGGGCCTGTAATGTTCTGTAAATTTCTATGTTCTAAAACATATATCATACACAGTACATCAAACAAAATTTTAAAAAATTCCATTTTACATTGCTCCATCTCCTTAAACTTCTGTAACTTTATAGTAGAGAGTAGAAAGCAGAATTGTAAAATACATATATAGATTTTCTGGTTTCATCAGAAATACTTTGCCCAGTCATCTGGAAAATCCTGTAGAGGGTTGCTGTTATGTCTTTATCTTCAAGACATTAATTCAAAGGAAAACAAGGGAGTCCAGGAATGCGGGTCCAACTTTGTGTTTTATTTAAGCAAGGCAGGCACATATCAGCCACGTGTGGTGATGTATACAATTTATACATATAACTCATAATGAATTAGTTAAATGAACAAAACTGTTTAGTCAAGCTATTTATATACAAGATTACTCAAATATTACTGTAATACTAAATACATAATAGTTGTAAACTCAGCCAGCTCTATCATGGACACTTGCCTCCCCACTATTGAGGACATCTTCAAAAGGCACTGTCCATCATTAAGGACCCCCAACACCCAGGACATGTTCTCTTCTCATCGTTACCATCAGGGAGGAGGCACTGGAGCCCGAAAACACACACTCAAGTTATTCAGGAACAGCTTCTTTCCCTCTGCCATCGTAATTCTGAACAGACAATGGACCCATGAACACTACCTCACTATTTTTGCTCTCGTTTTGCATTGCACATTTAGTTTTTTATATATATTGTTTATTGTAATTTATAGTCTATTTTATGCCACAAAACAACAAATTTCACAATATGTCAATGCTAATACACCTGATTCTGATTCTGACATGCACCAGAAGAAGCAGAGCTTAGAAAAGTAGAGGGCTATGTGGCAGGGAAATCCTAGGCAGTTTCTAGAGTAGGTTATGTGGTCGGCACAACATTGTGGGCCGAAGGGCCTGTAATGTGCTGTAGACTTCTATGTTCTATATTCTGAGTCTACAGACAAAAATATGTGGCTGACAGTTTGATAAGATTGAAATTATTTCAGGAGTTGAGATAGGCTGAGAAAGATCGGACACCATAAGACCATCAATCAGTCATATTGATTATTTATTATTGTATGTATTTATTGAGATAAAGCACGGAATAGGCCCTTCTGGCCTTTTGAGCCCTTCTAGCCATGGTGCTAGAAGAAGCCAGCAGGCTGAACAGCATGTATTTGTGAGGGAAAGGTGGGGATGGGGAGGAAATGTTGACATTTTGGTCTGCAACCCTGCTTCGTGTCTTAGAGGGGTGAGGCAAGATGGCTGGTGTAAAGAGGAGAAGGGGAATGGTAATTGGTGGGTGAGGACAATGAAGATGACTACAGCTCAGTGTTTAACACTATCGTGCCCTTGAAACTAATCAATAAGCTTGAAGACCTGGGCCTTGATACCCACTCTTATAGAATTCCTCACTTGCAGACCCCAGTCTGCATGGTTTGACAACAACATCTCCTCCACATTCACCAGGTTCAGGAACAGTTATTATCCTTCAGCCATTAGACTCCTAAACCTGTGCGGATAACTTCACTCACCTCAACTCTGAACTGATTCCACAATCTACGGACTCACTTTCAAGGACTCTACAGTTCAGAGTAGAATTATTATGAAAGTATTTTACAATGACGAGATTAATTTTCTTTCAGGCAGCCAGAGGAGAGTAAGAAGCTAAGCTAAGAATCGATGAAAAACTAGACATGACAAAGGCACGGTCCTTGAATGTGGGTCTGCCGGCTGTGGAGTCAGTTCAGGACTGGGGAATGAAGCTATTTGCACCGATCCAAGAGTCCGATGGGTGTAGGGCAACAACTACGTCTGAACCTGCTGGCATGGGACACAAGACTCCAGCACCTCCTACCCAATGGTAGTGAGGGAGTGTGAGACTGGTCAAACACAGGCAGATGGGATGGCCTCCCTTGGGGGGATCTTGGCTGTCAGAGGGACTCATCTTGAGAACGCATGTTCTCAGTCTAGAGAAAGAAAAAAAATTACAGCACAGAAACAGGCCCCTCAACCATCAAATCCATGTTTTTTAAATTGTTTTTTAGCGTGTCGCACCAGACAGTCAGCCATTCTTATCTGGTGCATGGTGTCAGGATTGGTCTCCTTTCGGATTAACCGGGTCACGATATGAATGTTCCTGACTTGATCCTTGTACTTTTTACGAGGCTGAGTGGCTAGCTCGACGCTCAACCCGGCACGGATGGAAAGCGTACTCGGGGGAGTGGCCCGACTTGGATTCGAACTCGGGAGCCTTCGCTCCGGAGTCCGGCACTGATTCCATTGCGCCACCAGCCGGCCAAAAATCCATGCTGAACCATTTAAACTGCCAACTCCTATCGACCTGTACCGGGACCATAGCCCTCCATACCCCTACCATCCATGTACCTATCCAAACTTCTCTTAAACGTTGAAATTGAGTTTGCATGCATCACTTATGCTGGCAGCTCGTTCCACACTCTCATGACCCTCTGAGTGAAGAAGCTCTCCCTTATCTTCCCCTTAAACATTTCTCCTTTCACACTTAACCTATGATCTCTGGTTGTAGTTCCACCCAACCTCAGTGGAAAAAGTCTGCTTGTACTTACCCTATCTATGCACCTCATAATTTTGTATGCCTCTATCAAAGCTCTTATCAATCTTCTACATTCTAAGGAATACGGTCATATCCTATTCAATCTTTCCTTATAAACTCAGGTCCTGCAGTCCCAACAATAACATTGTAAATTTTCTCTGTACCCTTCCAACCTGATTTATGCATTTCCTGTAGGTAGGTGACCAAAACTGTTCACAAATGTCTTGTACAACTTCAACATTACATCCCATCTCCTGTACTCAATACTTTGATTTATGAAGGTCAATGTGCCAAAAGCTTTCTTTACATCCCTATTTACCTGTGACGCTAATTTCAAGGAACTATGGACCGGTATTCCCAGATCCCCTTTACTTATTTATTATTTTTTATTTGCACAGTTTGTCATGTTTTGTACACTGATTGTTTGTTAGTCTCTGTGTGTAGTTTTTCATTGATTCTGTTGTATTTCGTTGTTCTATTGTAAATCTCAGGATTGTATATGGTGAGATATACATACTTGGATAATAAATTTACTTGGGACTTTGAATTTTGAGGAGCATAGGATGACAGGCAGGCGCTGCCAGGTAGGGAAGATGAGTGGAGGAGTCAAGTCAAGTTTATTGTCATTTAACTATATACATATATACTATCAACGAGACAACGTTTCTCCGGACCAGGACGTAAAGCACTGTAGTACACCTAACACACAATAACTCAGCAAAATAAGGATAAAATCTATAGATGAATTCTGCATAAATTAAATCACAAACAAGAGAAAATCTGCAGATGCTGGAAATCTGAGACACACACACACACACACACACACACACACACACACACACACACACACACACACACACACACACACACACACACACACACACACACACACACACACGCACTCACGCACACCCCCCCCCCCCCCCCCCCCCCCCCCCCCCCCCCCGAAACATCAACTGTACTCTTTTCCATAGATGCTGCCTGGCCTGCTGAGTTTCTCCAGCATTGTGTGTGTTGCATAAATTAACTATGGTGAGGTACAGAACAGATTAACCGGTGAAACTTTGAATGAGATATGGCAGGGAGTTCAGAAGTCTAACAGCCTGAGGGAAGAAACTGCTTCCCATTGACCGTTGAATGGGAGTCTCCTGCCTGATGGTAGAAAGTCAAAGAGGATGCTGGATGGATGGGTGGGATCCTTGATAATTCTAAGGGCCCTGTGTATGCAGCGCTCCTGATAAATGTCCTCGATGGATGGTAGGGAGATCCCTGTGATCCTCTCAGCCATTCTCAGACTTCTGGTCTGATGCTTGACTGATGTCAAACCCAATGGAGTTTCAGCTTGTCAGGACACTCTCAATGGTACTCCAGTAAAAAAAAGGAGTCCTTTTGTCTTTCAGTAGCTACATATCTGCTTCATTCGGAGTAAGGGTGTGAAAGTTAACTTTGTTTATAGTTCATCCATGTTTATGGATTGTCATCAGGTGTTGAGGATTATAAGGGCCAATTTTCAAAGTAATTATATGTACTTCCCTGAACAATTTTTAACTCTAATTATTAGAGGAGTGTTAAAGGATGTCAGAGTTCTGTTTCTAGGCTAAACTAATGATTCAATCTTTGTTTATTTTTAATTGTGCTGTCTTTATCTTTCTGTTGATGATTTATGACAGGCTGACTAAAATTTTCCAACACAAATTATAATACTTTGGGTTAAGTTCACTTTGAATTATTCATGTTTCTGTGTCACATGCACTTGTTAACACAGAGTGAAATGTCTCGTTTGTGCTAACAACCAGCACCTGTAAGGACGTGCTGGGGACAGCCCGCTGGTGTTGCCACACAATCTGGCACTCATAGAACATAGAATAATACAGCACATTACAGGCCCTTCAGCCCACAATGTTGTGCCGACTGTCAAACCCTGCCTCCCATATAACCCCCCATCTTAAATTCCTCCATATACCTGTCTAGTAGTCTCTTAAATTTCACTAGTGTATCTGCCTCCACCACTGACTCGGGCAGTGCATTCCAAACACCAACCACTCTCTGAGTGAAAAACCTTCCTCTATTATCCCCCTTGAACTTCCTTCCCCTTACCTTAAAGCCATGTCCTCTTGTACTGAGCAGTGGTGCCCTGGGGAAGAAGTGCTGGCTGTCCACTCTGTCTATTCTTCTTAATATCTTGTACACTTTTATATCTTAATATCACTTAATATACACTTAATATATACACTTAATATCTTGTAATATAGCCTATGCTGAATGATCAGCAGCATAGCTTACCCAGAATGCTCTGCAGAACACATCAAAATGGCACACATCAAGCCACAAACTAACGACAGAAGAAGCCCCTTCCTTCTCTCCCACGCTCCCATCCGCGCTTATGGACTGATCTCCAGGTTTGGTCAACAGCTTACGACTGCCAGACAAATTACCTATGATATATAATACAGGTTGTCCAGCCCAAATACTGAGCTGGTATTTACTTAGTTATTGAGATACAGGGGTGTATAGGCCCTTCCTGCCCTTCGAGCCATGTGGCAGAGCAATACCCAGATTTAACCCCAGCCTAATCACAGGACGGTTTACAATGGACAATTCACCTACTAACCGGTACGCCTTTGGAATGTGGGAGGAAGCCAGAGCACCCAGAGGAAACCCGCACGGTCACAGGGGGAACGTCCAAACTCCTTAGGGACAGCAGTGGGAACTTCACCTGCACTGTAAAGCATTGTGCTAACCACTACACTACTGTGCCGCCCCTATTTGATCTTTAAATGCTCCTCCATTATTGTGAATTCCATATTTACGTAAAAGAAGGTCCTTTTAAATCTCCAAATGGCAGCTCTGTTTTGCACAAGAGGAAACACTCTCAAACAACAGGGTGTAAGTTTAAGATGGGGGGGGGGCGAGATTTAAGAGGAACTTGACGGGGAGACTTTTCTATCACACGAAGAGCAGGTACAAAGCAATGTTTAAGACCAGATTGGATAGCTACGTGGATTGGAAAGGGTTAGGAGCTACTGAGCCAAACATGGGGGAAAAAAAGGACTAGCTTAGATGGAGCATCTTGGCCAGCATGGACATTGGGCTGAATGGCCTGTTTCTGCACTGTATAACTCTGTGATGCTATTCTCTCTGTATTCACTCACTCAAAATCCTTCAGAGTAGAGTGCAAGAGTCATACATCACAGAGACAGGCCCCTTAGCCCATTTTTCCTAATCCACATTTGTCAATTCCTTCAAAATTGGCCTTTCTCCAATTCAGAATCTTAATCAGAGGACCAGACCTATTCTTTTCCATAATTATCTTGACGCTAATGGAATTATGATTACTAAATCCAAAGTGTTCTCACACTTCTGTCACCTGCCCTGTCCAGTTGTCTAAAGGATAAGCAGTATTACTCTCTCTCTGGTTGAGATCTCTGTATACTGATAATGGAAATTTTCCTGAACACATTTGGCGAACTCTTTCCCATCCAGCCCTTCGACAGTATGGGAGTCCCAGTCAAAATGTGGAAGCCTAAAATCACCTACTATGACAACCTTTTCTTTTCTTACAACTGTCTGCTATCTCTTTACAAATTTGCTCCTCTAACTCCTGCTGATTATTGGATGGTCCGTAATATAATGTGGTTATCCATTTCTTATTCCTCAGTCCTGCCCATACACCCTCACTAGACGAGCTCCCCAGTGTGTCTTTACTGAGCACTGTAGTGACATTTTCCCTGACCAGTAATGCCACCCCTCTCCCTTTAAACCCTCCTGCTCTATCATGTCTAAAACAACGGAACCCCAGAGTTCTTCTAAGTCAGGAGTTCCCAACCTGGCTTAATGGTATTGGTCCATGGTATGAAAAAGATTGAGAGCCCCTGTTCAAAGTCTCATTCGTGTAAAGAGCAAAGAGACTCATTTTGTTCATCTTCCCTTGCATTTCTAGCATCATATTGTCATTTTACCCCAAGCACTGCTTCTGTACCGTCTCTAAAATCAAAACTGTACGCGACATTCGAAGTGTCGCGTAACCAAGGTTCCACACAGGCTTCCCTCCTTTTCAGTGAGTCATAGACTCATAGAGCACTACAGCACAGAAACAGACCCTTCAGCCCATCTAGTACATGCCAAACTGAGTGGTCCCATTGACATGTACATGCGACAATGCCTGCCATGCCCCCCTCATTAATGAACTTGTCCACATTTCTCTTAAATGTTGGAATCAGCCCTGCGTCCACCACTTCGCCAGCAGCTCATTGCACGCTCAGAGTGAAGAAGTTCCTCCTCAGACTTCCTTTAAGTATTTCACCTTTCGCCCTTAAGCTATGATCTCTAGTTCTAGTCTCACCTAAACTCTGGAAAAAAGCCTCCTTATATTTACTCTATCTACACCTCTATCAAATCTCCCCTCATTCCCCTATTCTCCAGGGAATAAAGTCCTAAACTATTCAACCTTCCTGGTAACTCAGGTCCTCAAACCCTGGCAACATCCTACTTTTCATGTACCATAAGATCATAAGACGTAGGGGCAGAATTAGGCCAGTTTTCCTATTGAGCCTGCTCTGCCATTTCATCTTGGCTGATCCATTTTGCCTCTCAGCTTCAATCTCCTGCCTTCTCTCTGTATCCCTTCATACCCTGACTAATCAAGAATCTATCAATCTGTGCCTTAAGTATTCCCTTTCAATCTTATTGATACCTTTCCTGTATATGGGTGACCAGAACAGCACATTGTATTCCAAATTAGGCCTCACCAAGGTCTCATACAACTTGAATGTAACATCCTATTTCCTGTAATCAGTACTTAGATTTATGAAGGCCAGTGTGCCAAAAGCTCTCTTTATGACCCAATCTACCTGTGACGCCACTTCCAATGAATTGTAGATCTTTAGTGGTAAACCCTATTGAATGGATTACTATATGACTTTGCTAACCTTGACTGTAACTTTAATAGTTACTGTATTTGTATTTTGAGGTCTCTATTATTCTTTTCCACTTAGCCTTGCTACCAAAATATACAACCTCGTATTTGTCTGCTTTGAAATTCAATTGCCAGTTATAAAGTTCAACACAGATCAGTGTAAGGTTGTGTATTTTGGTAACAAGTTCACTATTTCATTCAGTGTTGGAGTCCGAAATTGCAAAGTAACAAGAAATGTTAATAGAACATAGAAGAGTGCATCACAGCACAGACCTTTCAGCCATAATGTTGTACTGACCTATATAAATCTACTTCACAATCAGTCTAATCTTTCATTGCTATAGAACCCATAATCCTCCATTTTTTTTTCTGTCCGTGTGCCTATGTCAGAGACTCGTAAATGTTCCTATTATTTCAGGTTCTACCACCACCCCTAGCAGTGTGTTCCAGGCGTGCACCACTCTCTTCGAGGCATTGTTCCTTGAATATACCCTGGATACTATGGAGGCTAGTGCCCGTGATGGAGCTGACTAAGTTTACAACTCTCTGCGGGTTATTCCGATCCTGTGCAGTGTCCCCTCCACACCAGACAGCGATGCAGCCAGTTGGAAAGCCCTCCAGGATACATCTGTAGAAATCTGTCTCTTCTCTTTCGTGTGTTCTGAAAGAATTCTTAAACTTTCTGTTGCTGTATTTTCAGCAAGAATGAACTGTTAGAAAAATCCTTTTAGAACAAAGATGAGGAGGGATTTCTTTAGCCAGAGAGAGAAGAATCTGTGGAATTTGTTGTTACAAACAGCTGTGGAAGCCAAGTCTGTTGTATATTTAAGGCAGAGGTTGATAGGTTCTTGATTGGTCAGGGCATGAAAAGATTTCACTATTCAATAGGTTTCAATGAGGTCATCCCACATTCTTCTGAATTCTAGTGAGTAGAGGCCCAGAGTATAGTTGGAAAAAGGGGAACAAAGAGGGGAGGGAGCGGGAAGCACCAGAGAGACTTTCTGTAATGATCAATAAACCAACTGTTTGGAATCAAATGACCTGGCCTGGTCAAGAATGGGTGGGGTCTTTGATTACCCTGACTGTTTTACCGAGGCAGTGAGCAGTACAGACAGATGTATAGACAATATAAATGGATCTATACTTTAAATTAAGTTGTGTGGGTTGAGTAAAAAGTAGGGAAGTGGGAACCAGGCAGCACAGAGGCACAGCAAGTCGGACTGATGTGCATTATTTGTTTATTGTTTGCACAATTTGTTCTTTTTTCACACATTGGATGGTTTTTTGGTCTTTGCTGTGTGGGGTGTCTCATGGATTCTAGTTCAAGTTGCTTTGTTTTGTGGCTGCCTGCAAGAAGATGAATCTCAAGGTTGTATACGGTATACATTGATGACAACTGTACTTTGAACTTTGCTGTCGGAGACCTGGGTTCAATCCCAACCTCAGATACCATTCACGTCTGTTTTCCCTAGTTGCTTCAGTTTCCTCTGATGTACCAAAAATGCACAAGCCAGTTACTGTAAATTGCCAGCACATTGGGGAACGGTCTAATCGTTCTTTGCGAAGGCTGAGGATAGTCCATCTCCCACCCCCCCCCCCATCCTCATCACATTCTACAGGGGTTGTATTGAGAGCATCCTGAGCAGCTGCATCACTGACTGGTTCGGAAATTGCACCATCTCGGATCGCAAGACCCTGCAGCGGATAGTGAGGTCAGCTGAGAAGATCATCGGGGTCTCCCTTCCCGCCATCATGGACATTTACACTACACACTGCATCCACAAAGGAAACAGCATTATGAAGGACCCCACGCACCCCTCATACAATCTCTTCTCCCTCCTGCCGTCTGGGAAAAGACTCTGAAGCATTCGGGCTCTCACAACCAGACTATGTAACAGTTTCTTCCCCAAAGCTATCAGACTCCTCAATACCCGAAGCCTGGACTGACACCTTGCCCTACTGTCCTGTTTATTATTTATTGTAATGCCTGCACTGTTTTTGTGCACCTTATGCAGTCCAGTGTAGGTCTGTAGTCTAGTGTAGCTTTCTCTGTGTTGTTGTTTTTGTTTACGTAGTTCAGTCTAGTTTTTGTACTGTGTCATGTAACACCATGGTCCTGAAAAACGTTGTCTCATTTTTACTATGCACTGTACCAGCAGTTATGGTCGAAATGACAATAAAAGTTGACTTGACTTGACTTGACTAATCAGGGAACAGCTGATAGGACTGCGGAGAGATTAACAAAGAAAGGGACTAGTGTAGCATTAGTGTTCGGTGGGCCAAAGGGTCTGTTACTCTCTTATGACTGAGAGAATGGCATTTTGAAAGGTTTAGCAGAGACAAGGAGGACCAAATGGCCTCCTGTGTTGTTCAGCTCTCAGAACTGTGATAAATTTGATGTTAGCTCCTTTGTGATGGTTGTTGGTGTGGCAAAGATAAGAAAAAAGTTAAGTTGAATATGAAAGGAGTAAATCTTTATCTCGCATATTAATAATAATTAAGACATGCAGATAGAACTGCATATCTTAATGAGAATAGACTTCTAAATTTTAAAGTGTATCTTGTTTGCCTTCTATATTAGAATGGAAGAGAAAAAGGTAATGAAAAATATTGAATATCACTTTTACTGAGATTGAGGAACATATGCATTTATGTTTCAGAGAGGAAGATGCAGATTAATTTATTTATCACGTGTACATCAGAATCAGGTTTATTATCACTGGCATCTGATGTGAAATTTGTTAGCTTAGCAGCAGCAGTTCAATGCAATACATAATCTAGCAGAGAGAAAAAATAAAGTAAAACATAATAAATAAACAAGTAAATCAATTACATGTATTGAATAGATTTTTTTAAATGTGCAAAAACAGAAATACTATGTATTAAAAAAAGAGAGTTAGTGTCCAAAGCTTCAATGTCCATTCAGGAATCGGATGGCAGAGGGGAAGAAGCTGTTCCTGAATCGCTGAGTGTGTGCCTTCAGGCTTCTGTATCTCCTGCCTGATGTTAACAGTGAGAAAAGGGCATGCCCTGGGTGCTGGAGGTCCTTGATAATGGACGCTGCCTTTCTGAGACACCACTCCCTAAAGATGTCCTGGGTATTTTGTAGGCTAGTGCCCAAGATGGGGCTGACTAGATTTACAACCGTCTGCAGCTTCTTTCGGCCCTGTGCAGTAGCCTCTCCATACCAGACAGTGATGCAGCCTGTCAGAATGCTCTCCACGGTACAACTATAGAAGTTTTTGAGTGTATTTGTTGACATGCCAAATCTCTTCAGACTCCTTATGAAGTATAGCCGCTGTCTTCCCTTCTTTATGACTACATCGATATTTTGGGACTAGGTTAGGTCCTCAGCGATCTTGACGCCCAGGAACTTGAAACTGCTCACTCTCTCCACTTCTGATCCCTCTATGAGGACTGGTATGTGTTCCTTCGTCTTACTCTTCCTGAAGTCCTCAATCAGCTCTTTTGCCTTACTGACATTGAGTGCAGGTAGTTGCTGCGGCACCATTCCACTAGTTGGCATATCTCATTCCTGTACGCCCTCTCGTCACCACCTGAGATTCTACCAACAAGGGTTGTATTGTCATTAAATTTATAGATGGTATTTGAGCCGTGCCTAGCCACACAGTCATATGTATACAGAGTGTAGAGCATTGGGCTAAGCACACACCCCTGAGGTGCACCAGTGTTGATCGTCAGCAAGGAGGATACGTTATCACCAATCCACCGAGACTGTGGTCTTCTGGTTAGGAATTCGAGGATTCAATTGCAGAGGGAGGTACAGAGGCTCTGGTTCTGCAACTTCTCAGTCAGGATTGTAGGGATGATGGTATTAAATGCTGAGCTATAGTCGATGAACAGCATCCTGATGTAGGTGTTTGTGTTGTCCAGGTGGTCTAAAGCCGTGTGGAGAGCCATTGTGATTGTATCTGCAGTTGAGCTATTGTGACGATAGGCAAATTGCAATGGGTCCAGGTCCTTGCTGAGGCAGGAGTTCATCAAAACTCACGGTGAAGTGTGCTCTTTGTGTGAACAACGAGCACAGCTAACAATGTTCCTCCTAATATTTTTCACACAGTCCAGCCTTTGCTCTAAGCAGAAAATATTTACATAGCCTGAAAACTGCATTTTAAGTGTTTATTTTAAAATATGTACATCAAACAAGCACAAACCACAATGCACAACACAAGTTAGCAATGCCAGGCAGTCAAAACAACTGACAGGCATAATGGCAAAAGCAAAGTGTTTTGACGAGGTGGCATTGGCATTCAGCAGTCTGGTAGTTTATTAACAATGCACCACCGACTTCCATTCTGTGTTTATTGTTACAATTTGTAGCAGTGTTGTAACTTGAAACACTGACAAGGTAAATCTGTTGAAATTCAAAAATGTTTCAAAGTAAAGGTTGTGGTATGTTTATTATTTAGAAAATTTCTGGATTATATTCATAGACACATATTTCATTAATGTATATTTCACAATTATACTAATATAGGTTTCAAAATTATATTAGCAAAATTTAAAAAATGATCTTAGCATAAATTCAAAATTATATTAACATTATGTAAAAGAAAACTCTAGCTGCACACCAGCAAAAGCTATGTGTGTAGGAGCATTTCAGTTACCGCACAGCTTAGCGGGAACAGTGAATGTGATGTGGGCAGTCCACAACCATCCCACACTCTCTGCATGTTCACAATGCTGGGCAGAACAGGACACAGCACAATAAGCGACAGAAAAACAAGTGCAAAGCAGGACTCGTTTTTCCCTCCACTTACACGGGTAGTGACTTCTGAATTCTCTGATGGCTAAGACTCATTCTTAAAATACAATGACTCTACTTCAGGAGTTCTTGCATAATTTTATGGGAAATGTTTTTCAGAGAGTCTTAATTAGTCATTTTGCATAGGTTGTATAATATTGTAATAAAGGCTCTGCATATATCTGAGTGGTAAGAGCAACACAATGTTATGAAGCATGATTAGGAGGTGATTCAGAAAGTAAACAGTATCATGACTTTCGTTCCAAGGGGGTTGGAGTAAAAAATGAGGAAGTCTTGTTGAGATTACACACAGTTTTAGTGCAGCTACAGGATGGAATCAATTCAGTCATGCATTCATTTTGGGGTTGGAATGTAAAGTCAGCAATATGAGGTCATTTATTTAGGGTCAGGATTGGGGAAGATGGAGTGATTCAGAAGAGGAAATCTGGAGTTAAAATAAAAGCTTAACTAGCTAATCCATAACATTCAAAGTTCAAAGTAAATTTGTTATCAATGTACCTCTTCTTTTCTTACTGCTCATTACGCCACTCAAGCTTAGTGGTAGCAATGAAGTCACGTCAGAGTCATACAAATCCTGGGTGGAGACACAGATGTAGAAGTATTCTTCGTCGCCGTTTCTCTAGCAGTTTTGTTTGACCGGTTAGGGTGGTCAGCCCTGAGCTGAATCCCAAACCTGGAGGACCGGTGGACCACTCCTAGTCTGGCCTCTGCCCTTTGACCTATTTGGCATGGGTGACCCTACCAAGAGCCAAAGCATAAAGCCCTGACTCTAGCCAGCATAGCTCTCCAGGTCATTGAGGCACGGAAACCTCCAAATCATGACAAGGTTGCCGTTCTCTTAGAGCATCGAAGTACATACATGTCACTATATATAATCCTGAGATTCGTTTACGGGCATACTCAATAAATCCATAATAAAATAATAACTAGACTAGAATCTATGAAAGACTGGACACACTGGATATTTAACAGTGTGCCAAAGACAACAAACTGTACAAATACAAAAAGAGAGAGTACTAATAATAAATAAATAGACAACAAATATCGAGAACATGAGAAGAAGAGCAATTGAAAGTGAACCCATAGGTTGTGGGTACATTTCAATGATAGTGCAAGTGAAATTATCCTCTTTGGTCCAAGAGCCCGATAGCTGAGGGGGAAGAACTATTCCTGAACCTGGTGGTCTGAGTCCTGAGATTATTTTACCTTCTTCCTGATGGTAGCAGCGAGAAGAGAGTACATCCTGGGTGGTGGGGCTCCCTGATAATGGATGCTGCTTTCCTGTGATAATGTTTCATGTAGATGTGCTTGGTGGTAGAGAGGGCTTTATAAGTGATGGACTGGGCTGTATCCATTGCTTTTTGTAGGCTTTTCCATATAAGTGCATTGGTATTTGTATGAGACTGTGATACAGCTTGTCACTATACTCTCTACCACACATCTATAGAAGTTTGTCAAAGTTTTAGATGTCATGTTGTATCTTTGCAAACTCCTAAGGAAGAAGAGGTTGGTTTTGAGCTTTCTTCATAATTGCACTTAATATGCTGGGCCTAGAATAGATCTTCTGAAATGATAACACTGAGGAATTTACAATTGCTGACTCTCTCCACCTCTGATCCCCCGATGAGAAATGGCTTATGGACCGTTGGTTTCCTCCTCCTGAGGTCAATAATCAACATCAATGAGAAAGTGGTTTTTACTTCTATGAGTGTAGTATCGGAAAGTCATCGTCAAGCTTTAGGGGATGCAGAAGAGATTTGTGAGGACTCTGCCTGGACTAGAGGGCTTGAGTTACAGGGAGATGATGGCCACAATGGACCTTTTCGCCTTGGAGCATTGGAGAATGGGATGTAGCCTCCTAGAGTTTTATAAAATCACATGGGATGTGGATAAGGTGGAAAGTAATAGTCTTCTCCCCAGTGCTGGGGACTGCAAAACTAGAGGACACAGTTACAAAATACGAGAGGTTTAAAAGAGACCTGAGAAGTCACTTCTTTACACAGAGGATAGTGAGTACCTGGAATGAGCTGCCAGATGAAATGGTAGAGGTGGGAACTACTGCAACATTTAAGTCACATTTGGATAGCTACGTGGCAGGGAGAGGCTTGGAGGGATGAATGTGGGCAACTGGGACTAGCTGGGAGTCTGCTGTGGTTGGCATGGGCTAGTTAGGCCAAAGAGCCTTTTGGTGTGCTGAATGAATCTAGAGTACAGATTGACACATGTCGGGAGCTCAGAGGACCAACAGCTAAAGCTATACTGTTCAGAGTTAGCCTGTACACAGCTGAAAGGAAGTTCTAATGAAAGAGGAACCATGTGGCAGATTCACTGAGGTGCTGTGTTGTGTGAGGAGAAAGGAGTAGACAGGAAAAAAATGGAAACTTTTCTCTTTAGGCTCACAAGGATCCAAATCGTTTTAAACAGAAATGTCTATAATTCTCAAATAAATGGAATGGAGGAAGCTGATGTCATTTTTTAATGAGGTCTACAGCAAGGAGAAGTTAGGGTAGATGTGAGATATTTAGGATAAGTGTCTGGAGAATTTGGGCATATGAGGCTCATCAGCCCTGTAGTAGCCAAGGAACTTAAAATATTTGTTTTGCATTTTGTATCTGATTCCTAAATACACATTGAAGTTTTGGGCACTACCTCACTTTTTAAAAAATTTACAGTATTTCTGTTTTTGCACATTAAAAAAAATCTATTCAATATATGTAATTGATATACTTGTTTATTTATTATGTTGTATTTTATTTATTATTATTTTTTTCTGTCTCTGCTAGATTATGTATTGCATTGAACTGCTGCTGCTAAGTTAACAAATTTCATGTCACATGCTGGTGATAATAAACCTGATTCTGATTCTGACAAAATATGTTGAAGCTAGCGCATTCTGAAATCTCACTACAGTCCAATTCTTGGAAAATCTGTAGTGAAGGTAATTAGTATAAACAATTGCTTGAAATCTGCTCTTTTCAATTTCACTTAATGTACCCACACCACAATGTGCACGGTTATGGCTAAATCATTCTGTAGGATCCTTTGTTAGTTTTAGATAGAGTCAGGGCTGTAAAGAGAAAGAGTCAGTGAGCACTGGATAAAGTTCTTTGTGACACCATGCCCATACACTTAAAAAAATGAGTTGTTTGACATTTAATAGCTTTCTGTGTGGTTAGACACATCTCAAATGCCATCTATAAATTTGCTGAGGACGCAACTATTGTTGGCAGAATTTCAGATGGTGTTGAGAGGGCGTACAGGAGCGAGATACATCACCCAGTTGAGTGGTATTGTAGCAACAACCTTGCACTCAACATCAGTAAGACCAAAGAAATGATTGTGGACTTCAGAAAGAGAAAGACGAGGGAACATACACCAGTCCTCATAGAGGGATCAGAAGTGGAAAGGGTGAGCAGTTTCAAGTTCCTGGGTGTCAATATCTGTGTGGATCTACCCTGGGCTCAACATATCAATGCTGTTACAAAGAAGGCACTACAGTGGCTATATTTCATTAGAAATTTGAGGAGATTTGATATCCTACCAAGACACACAAATTTCTACAGATGTACCATGGAAACCATTCTACTGGTATGGGGTGGGTGGAGTGCTATTGTACAGGATCAAAATAAGCTGCAGAGAGATGTAAACTTAGCCAGCTCCATCATGAGCACCAGCCTGCCCAGTATCCAGCACATCTTCAAGGAACAATGCCTTAAAAAGGTGGCATTTGTCATTAAGGACCCCCATTATCCAGGACACGCCGTCTTCTCATTGCTACCATCAGGGAGGAGGTACAGAGCCTGAACACACACACACACACACACACACACACACACACACACACAGACACACACACAGACACACACACACACACACACACACACACACACACACACACACACACACACACACACACACACACACACACACCTTGCTACTTTTTGTGCTACTTAGTTAATTTAGCTGTTTTATTTATATATGTGTATATACTTGCTCTAATTTACAGTTATTATTATATTGCAACATAGTGCTACCGTATAGCAACAAATTTCAGAAATATACCGGTGATATTAAACCTAATTTTCATTTTGATTCTGATTCCCAGAATTTCTATAGCTGCTCCTTAATTCTGATTTTTTTTCTCGTCAAACCCTTCTTCAGGACTGGGAGGGGAGATGGAAGGCACCAGAGTAAAAAGGTGGGGAAGTGGAAGGAGGACTAGCTGGGAGGTGACAGGTGAAGCCAGGTGGGTGGGAACGGTCAAAGGTTGGAGAGGAAGGAATCTGATAGGAGAGGAGAGTGGATCATAGGAGAAAGGGAAGGAGGAGGGAAGCCAGTGGGAGGTGATAGGCATGCGAGACGAGATAAGAGGCCAGAGTGTGGAATAGAAGAAGAGAGGAGCGAGAGGGAATTTTTTTTTGGAATAGATTTACCATTGTCACATGTACTGGGGTAGAGTGAGTGTACAATTAGATGCCCTTTGTTCCTTTATTCCGTAAATTCCACAGGTTCTCCCTGAAGAGCATTGTTTTTACAGAACTAAAGATGAACAAAGGGACTGAGAGGTCAGCAAGAAAAGGTTGTTTCATGTGTTTCATTATTTCTGTATCAGAGCATACAAAACTGAAAGTTAGCATATTGTTGTCAAGTGATTTGTGTGGAGACACTAAAGATAAGAAAAGATTCAAAAGATCAAAGTAAATTTATTATCAGAGTACATATATGTCACCATATACATCCCTGCGATTCTTCTTCCTGCGCGCACACTCAGCAAATCTATAGAATAGTAACTATAACAGGATCAGCGAAAGATCAACCAGAGTGCAGAAGACAACAAAATGTGCAAATGCAAATATATAAAAAAGCAATAAATAACGAGAACATGAAATAACAAGATAAAGGATCTTTAAAGTGAGATCAATGGATGGGCAAGTGAGTGTAGTTATCCCCTTTAGTTCAAGGGCCTGATAGTTGAGGGGTAGTAACTGTAACCTGCTGGTGCGAGTCCTGGGGCTCCTGTACCTTCTTGCTGATGGCAGCAGAAGCCTGCGAGGTGAGGAGCTCTGATGATGGATGCTGCTTTCCCGTGACAGTGTTTCACGTAGATGTGCTCACTGGTTAGGAGGGCTTTACCTGTGATGTACTGGGCTGATTTGACTACCTTTGCACGATTTTCCATTTGAGGGCATTGGTGTTTCCATACCAGGCAGTGATGTCAGCCAGCCAATACACTGCCCACTGCACATCTGTGGAAGTTTGTCGAAGTGTTTGAAGACTATCCGTGTCTGAATCAGATATGGAAGTTGGGTGCAGAGCTGTTGCTGACCCAGTCGCAGATGTAGAGAGAGGCACGGTGGAGCAACTAGTGGAGTTCTGTCTCAAAAAGCAAGCAGCCCAAGTTCAATCATGATGTCTGGTGCTTACTGTGTGGAGTTTGCATGTTCTCCCTTTGATTTAAGGGATCTCCCCTTTCCGTGATACTTTGATTTTCTTCAACACTCCAAAATTGGTGGATTAGTGTGCTGTGTGTGATATATGTTGTGTGGGTGCACTGTGATCCAGAGGAATATTGATTCATTTGTTTATATATATATATGTATATACAGTCAGATGACAATAAACTTGAACTTAATCAGACACTGTAACTTGTTCCAACCAACCTGTCCGTCTTTGGATTGTGGGAGGAAACCAGAGCACCTGGAGGAAACCCACACGGTCACGGGGAGAATGTACAAACTCCTTACAGATAGCTGCAGGAAATGAACCCAGGTCACTGGTACTGTAAAGCATTGTGCTAACTACTATGCTACCATGCCACCCCACAGGGTCTGTGTCCCTCTAAATGTTTTCTGTTAATGTATTTATTCATAAGATCATAAAATATCGGAACAGCATTAGGCCATTTGGCCCATCAAGTTTGCTCTGCCATTTCATCATGGCTGATCCAATTCCCTCTCAGTCCCAATCTCCTGCCTTCTCCCCATATCCCTCATGTCATGACTAATCAAGAACCTATCAATCTCTGCCTTAAATATACCCAATGACTTGGCCTCCAGAGACGTCTGTGGCAACAAATTCCATAGATTCACCACTCTTTGGCTAAAGAAATCTCTCCTCACCTCTGTTCTAATTGGATATTCCTCTTTTCTGAGTCTGTTGTCCTCTGGTCTTAGACTCCCCCACCAACAGGAAACATCTTCGCCACATCCACTCTATCGAGGCCTTTCAAAATTCGATAGGCTTCAATGAGAACCACACCCCCATTCTTCTGAATACCGGTGAGTACAGACCAAGAGCTATCAAATACTCTTCTTACGACAAGCCTTTCAATTCCGCAATCATTTTCGTAAACCTTCTTTGAACCCTCTCCAATGTCATCACATCCTTTCTAAGATAAGGGGCCCAAAGCTGCTCACATTACTCCAAGTGAGGCCTCACCAGTACCTTATAAAGCCTCAACATTACATCCTTGCTTTTATGTTTTAGTCTTCTCAAAATGAATGCTAACATTCCATTTACCTTCCTTACTACTGACTCAAGCTGGAATCTTGCACGAGGAATCCCAGGTCCCTTTCTGCCTCAGATATTTGAATTTTCTCTCCATTTAGAAAATAGCCCATGCTTTTATTTTTTCTAACAAAGTGCACGGCCAACTTCCATTTAAATGCTATTGCGTCCACCTCTGCCACATCCTCTGGCAGCTTATTCCATTATATGTCCCTCACTCCCCCTTCCGTATGTCCCTTATTCCATTATATGTCCCTCCCTCCCTCTGTATGTCCTTTATTTCATTATATGTACCTCTGTCCACATGAAGACGTTGACCTCGATCCCTTTTAGCTCTTTCCTCTTTCATTTTAAAGCTGCACCCTTTAGCATAGACTCCCTTCCCCTGGGAAAATGACTGTGCTTTCACACCATCTCTGATTGTCCACTCCACTGCCCTCACAGTGAGTCGTGCACAAGGTTTGACAGGGGGTTAAACACCTTCTCAAACATCACTTGAGCTGGAAACTTTCTTCAGGGTTTTTAATGAGAAACCTTTGTGAAACTGCAGAAAGTTAAGTAAAACATGTATTAAATTCAATAGAAAACCTCCCCTATATATAGCCTGAATATAGTAATGTTATCAATCATTCTCGTTATCAGTGTTAACCAAGCTGATACGCACATGCAGCATTCCATAACTATGCCAGAGTGAACTTGTGGCACAAGGATAGCTGAATAGTGATAAATGATAAACACAACAATAACCTTAAAATATACAAATATTAGAAGAAAAGTAGAAAGAAGAGGAGGAGGGGTCATCACCTCCCCAGCTGTAGATTGACTTTGGAGTAGTGCAGTTGTCTCAGTCTATTACTAAAAGTGCTCCTCTGTTCAGCCAAGGTGCCATGCACAGGGTGAGAAACATTGTCCAGAATTGCCAGGATTTTCTGGAGGGTCCTTTGTTCTACCACAGCCTCCAGTGTGTCCAGTTTGACTCCAGTAACAGAGCCAGCCATTCTGATCAGTTTATTGAGCCTGTTGGCATCACCCATGTTGATGCTGTTGCCCCAGCACACCACCGCATGGAAGATTGTACTGGTGATAACTTCTCAGTCTCCTCCCCTCCAAGGGATAAAGTCCTAACCGGACCAGCTTCTCCCTTTAACCTGGAGAGAAGTTGACAGGGATGTGGAGAGAATAATGTAGGACTACTCTAGCTGGTCAGCATGACTTGGAGGGACAAAGGGTCTCTTTCCGTGTTTTGTGGCCCTATGACTACAAAAGCCAGAAACTAGCCTCAAGGATGGCATCTACCCCATTATAATAAGACGATTAAATAATTCCCTAGTATGATGATATGGACTCTTAACCTCAGAATATTCCTTCTTATGATATTGCTGCTTATTGCTTACTTGGTTCCTTAAGGTTGCTATAGCCAGGGCTGGGGTTAGTGGGGATAAGCTCCCACTATCTACTAAATGCTCCCTATGGCGTGAGTTTCAAATAGCCTCTGACAACCAAGTTGCGCTCTTGGTCTTCACACTTGGCTTAGCTCCTAAGCCTGGCAGAACTGTTTCTATTGACAGGACAAGGGACAAAGGTGGGTTCATTGTGCCTGAAGTCCATTCACACTGGGCAGATGGAGCTCGTCAGCCGTGGTTGGCAGCTCAGCTAGGAGAAGGAAAACTCTGATCTCAAACCTCCGCTGCCTTGTGGCTACACCCACTCATGAGGAAAGCTTCATGAGTAAGCCCAGAGGAAAAATTTGGAGCTGGAGTCCCTAAGGCAGTCCTCCCTTGAGTTCAAAGTTGACCGGCAACTCCTCTGACGCCGCTGGTGCCAAACTCTACTGGCCTCTGCTGTTCCTTTGGATACATCGGCTGTGTGGAGAGGGGGAGCCTGCTGCATTGGCAACAGCTTGCTCTCCGTATCGTACTGCCCTGACCTGTAGAGAACTGGAACACAGCATCCATGGTTGATTCCGATCAATGGACGGCCTCAATTGTTTACCTACTCTGCGCTTTATTCTGAACTGTTATTATTTTACCTTGTTCTACCTCAGTGCCCTCTGTAATGATCCGAATCTGATTGAACAATATGCAAGACGAGCTTTTCATTCTACCTCAGTACATGTGACAATAATAATCCGACTTTATTGAGGTGAACTGCTACATCCTAGATTTTGAGATCTGAGCGAGGCAGTGATTGGTATATCCTAAAGAGAGTTGCTCAGTAATCTTTAGGCAATTCTTAGTCTCTCTCCTTCCTGATTTCCCTGTGGTTTTTCCTGTTTCCACACAGGATCCATTGCATCACACAAGGCAGTCCAGATTAATCACACCCACAGAATTGGCAGAATCGCCAGAAGGATAAGACGCACCCACACTGAGACAGAGTTGTCTGGAGAGGTGAGGGCGTTTAAATAAATTTCCAGTCTTGCAAAATCTTTTCACATGCTGGCTTGCCATTTGAGAAAAAAATGTGTAAAAATGCACAGTTCCCTGCACGGTGACATTTTTTCCAGCACTCTGGTCTTGCTTTGCCTGACAGTACTGATGAATTGATCTGTATGAAGAGCAAGTTTTTCCACTGTACCTTGATATTGAAAGTTTCTGATTTTGATTCAGGGTCTTGACCTAAAATGCTGAGTATCCCTTTCCCTCCACAGATGCTGTCTGATTGAGTTTTGAGTTCATTTTTATCTCTACAAAGTATTTCTAATTATCTTTTGCCTTTATTCTCTACATCGGAGTGTGAAATCTTTGTCATAATAGACTCTATGTCTAAAGTACAAAGTCAATAATCGCGCATGAGCCGCCTGCCTTTGAGGTACATTGACGCTTGTGTTACAGTACTTTATACATTATTCCAAGGTCCAATTCAGGGTTTACAGCTGTAGATCCCTCAGAGTTGTCGTGCAGGTTGATAGGGTGGTTAAGACGGTGTATGTTGTGCTGGTATTCGTTCGTCTGTGGACTGAGTTCGAGAGCCGTGAGGTAAAGTCTTTAAAACTGGTTAAACACACTTGGAATATTGTGGTCAGTTCTGGTTGCCGCATTATATGAAGGACGTGGAGACTTTAGAGAGGGTACAGTGGAGACTTACCAGGCTGATTCCTTAAGAGGAAGGGCCAACTGAGCTAGGACCTTTGTCTTTGGAGCGAAGGAGGATGAGAGGTGATGTGAACAAGGTGTACAAGATGATAAGAAGAATAGATCTAGTGGATAGCCAGAGACCTTTTCCCAGGGTGGAAATGGCCAGTTCAAGGAGGCATAATTTTAGTGATTGGAGGAAAGTACTGGGAGCTTGTTAGAGGTAGTTTTTTTAAAACACAGTGGTGTGAGCATGGGGTGCACTGCCAGGGGTGGTGATATACACAGATACATTAGGGATATTTAAGAGACTGTTAGATAAGCACATGGATGAAAGCGAATTGGAGGGCTATGTAGGAGGGAAGGGTTAGATCGATCTTGGATTTGGTTACGTGACCAGCACAGTATGTCACGGTACAGGAGCATAGTGGTTAGGGTAAAGCTCTACAGTACAAGAAACCGGGGTTCAATTCCCACCGCTGTCTGTAAGGGGTGTGTACATTCTCCCCAGAGGCTTTCTCTGGGTGCTCCGGTTTCCTCCCACAGTCCAAAGACATATCAGTCAGTAGGTTAATTGGTGATTGTAAATTGTCCCGTGATTAGGCTAGGGTTAAATCAGAAACTCCTGGACAGCAGAGCTCAAAGGCCAGAAGAACCTGTTCTGCACTGAATCTCAATAAACAAACAAACAGTGTGGGCCGAGGGGCCTGTGCTTTTCTATGTTGTTTGTATTTTGCATAGATTTTAGCTTATATAATATTATCAGTAAACTGAATACATTTTAAGATGCCTGCCTGTAACAAAGAATGAGAAGCTTCAACATACAGTAAATCATACTTATGAATAGTTACCCAACTAAACCAATATTATTAACGAAGGCAAGGATTTATTGAATAAGGTACCAAGATTCATCTGTCACTTCTTTTAGAGTAGCTACTATTTATTATATTACGAACCAGTTTGTATATGCTTTGCTTTCCACCCCTCCTTCTTCCCCTTTACTGTAAAGGAGTTTAATGTTGCATAAACATTTGCATAGAATGCATTGTTCTGTGCAAATTCCCCACACTGATTCAGTCATTTTCAATCTCTTACTGGATATCTGTTTTGGAGAAGCAAGAGTTGGGAAATAATATTTGACCGTTTCTGAATCCTGGAACCACAGATTCTCTGCAGATAGCCTTCAAGTGACATGAGGGGAAGACTGGCTGGCTTCTGAGCATTATCCATAAGTTATGCTCAAGCAAAATAATAATTTGACTGCAATGACACCAAGTGTAATTAATATTATTGAGCAAATACAAAATCAAGTGTAATTAATATTAATGAGTGAATACAAAGAATCAGAATTAGGTTTAATATCACAGGTTGTAAAATTTGTTAACTTAACAACACCTGTACAATGCAATACATGATACTATAGAAGGAAAAATCAATTAGAGTGTGCGTGTGTATAGCTAAATTAAAAATAGTGCAAAACAGAAATAATATTAAAAAACAAGGTAGTGTTGATGGGTTCAATGTCCATTTAGGAATCGGATAGCAGAGGGAAAGAAGCTGTTCCTGACTCACTGAGTGTGTGCCTTCAGGCTTCTGTACCTCCTTCCTGACAGTAACAATGAGAAGGAGGCATGTCCTGGGTGATGGGAGTTTTTTATAATAATGCCACCTTTCTGAGGCATGGCTTGTTGAAGATGGCTTGTTGAGAACTGTAGAAGTTCTCAAGTATTTTAGGTTACTAAGCAACATCTAAGAGAGGAAACTCTATAAGCTCATGGTATTACAGGAAAGATACTAGCATGGATATAGTTTGGCTGTCTGGCAGGAGGCAAAGAGATTAAAGGGGCCTTTTCTGATTGGCTGCTGGTGATATGGTGTTCTACAGGAGTCAGTATTGGCACCACTTCTTCTTACATTATATGTCAGTGATTTGGATGATGGAATTGATGGCTTTGTGGCCAGGTTTGAAGATTGGTGGAGTGGCAGGTAATGTTGAGGAAGCAGAGAGTCTGCAGAAGGACTCAGATTGGGAGGATGGGCAAAGAAGTGGCAGATGGAATACAGTGTTAGGAAATGTACAGTCGTGCACTTTAGCACAAGGAATAAAAGTGTAGAAAAGTTTCAGATTAGTCAGAATGTCAAAGGTTATGGGGAGAAGGCAGGAAAATGGGGTTGAGAAGGATAATAAATCAGCCATGATGGAATGGTGGAGCAGATGCAATGGGCTGAATGGCCTAATCCTGCTCTAATGTCTTTGGTCAAGTTCAAGTTTATTGTCATCCAACCATATACATTTATTTGGCCAAACAAAACAATGTTCCTCTGGACCAAGGTGTACGTAAGTCACACAAAACATGTCAAGTAATATTACTGCAAATAAATTAACAAATCAAAATATATACCAGAAGATTGACATTTAGTATGAGGTGCAATTGTGATACAAGTTGAAAAGTAGACGGTATAACACTACTGATGCTTCATACATGGTGAACCCTGGGTGGGGTCAGGGAGTTCAGTAGTCTCACAGCCTAGGGGAAGAAGCTGTTCCTCATCCTGACTGTTGTCTTAATGCTACGGGACCTCCTGCCTGATGATAGGTTAAGGAGGCTGTTGGAAGGATCATCAATAATTCTAAGGGCCCAGCATACACAGCTCTCTTGATAAATATCTCAGATGGGTGGATGAGAGACCCCAATGATCCTGTCAGAGGTCCTTGCAATCCCTTGTAGGGTCTTGTGGCCAGATGCTATCCAATTCCATTACCGGACGGTGGTGCCGCCGGTCAGAGAGATTGTTGGACAGATGGGAGGGATGGTGCACCTGTAAAACTTGGTGAGATTGGGGCTGAGGTGAGAGCCTCGCTCATTTGAATCTTCTCAGAAAGTGGAGGCACTGCTGTACTTCCTTGTCTAAAGAGATGGTGTTGACTATTTTTTTGAAGGATACAGGAACAAGCATGTGTTCAGTACTTTTGAAGTAGAAAAATCATTTTTTTAACAAAATAAACTTTATTCACAATAAAAAAGTAATGACAAGAATAAACCTTTCAATGCTTTTTTGATCTTCACAATTCATAATCAATGTTTTCTGTTCTGTTCTCTTGCATTCGTACACATCAGTAGCATTGTTGCCACTCCTGTGGCCCCCTGCTGTGGTGCGTTAACCTCTACAGTAATTGAGGGTCTTCCTGCTCCCTCTCCAGCAAGGGAAGAACTTCCTCACTGAGTGGCTAAAGGGTCATGAGTATCTGGAGTTCTCAGTGTGACAGTAGCTTCTTCTTCTTGTAAAGTTTAATGGCAGTTGGCAGACTCCCTCTTATTGAGTTGGAGTGTGAAGCAAAAAGACAGGAAGTGTACCCACTAAAATAGCCCCAACCCCCAAAAATCTCAAATAATATCAAAAAGTCTAATTCTTTTCAGAAAGTCAAATATGCACTTATATACATTATGATGACAGTGATATCCGAATAAACTTCCATGTTAAATTCTGTCTCCCGCAAAGATGAAATCATTGGACAAAGTCAGCATGGATTTGTGAAAGGAAAATCATGTCTGACGAATCTTATAGAATTTTTTGAAGATGTAACTAGTAGAGTGGATAGGGGAGAGCCAGTGGATGTGGTATATTTAGATTTTCAAAAGGCTTTTGACAAGGTCCCACACAGGAGATTAGTGTGCAAACTAAGCACACGGTATTGGGGGTATGGTATTGATGTGGATAGAGAATTGGTTGGCAGACAAGAAGCAAAGACTGGGAGTAAACAGGACCTTTTCAGAATGGCAGGCAGTGACTAGTGGGGTACCACAAGGCTCAGTGCTGGGACCCCAGTTGTTTACAATATATATTAATGATTTAGATGAGGGAATTAAATGCAGCATCTCCAAGTTTGCGGATGACATGAAGCTGGGCGGCGGTGTTAGCTGTGAGGAGGATGCTAAGAGGATGCAGGGTGACTTGGATAGGTTAGGTGAGTGGGCAAATTCATGGCAGATGCAACTTAATGTGGATAAATGTGAGGTTATCCACTTTGGTTGCAAGAACAGGAAAACAGATTATTATCTGAATGGTGGCCGATTAGGAAAAGGGGAGGTGCAACGAGACCTGGGTGTCATTTGTACACCAGTCTTTGGAAGTGGGCATGCAGGTACAGCAGGTGGCGAAAAAGGCAAATGGTATGTTGGCATTCATAGCAAAAGGATTTGAGTACAGGAGCAGGGAGGTTCTACTGCAGTTGTACAAGGCCTTGGTGAGACTGCACCTAGAATATTGTGTGCAGTTTTGGACCCCTAATCTGAGGAAAGACATTCTTGCCATAGAGGGAGTACAGAGAAGGTTCACCAGACTGATTCCTGGGATGGCAGGACTTTCATATGAAGAAAGACTGGATCGACTCGGCTTATACTCACTGGAATTTAGAAGATTGAGGGGGGATCTTATTGAAACGTATAAAATTCTAAAGGGATTGGACAGGCTAGATGCAGGAAGATTGTTTCCAATGTTGGGGAAGTCCAGAATGAGGGGTCACGGTTTAAGGATAAAGGGGAAGCCTTTTAGGACCGAGATGAGGAAAAACTTCTTCACACAGAGAGTGGTGAATCTGTGGAATTCTCTGCCACAGGAAGCAGTTGAGGCCGGTTCATTGGCTATATTTAAGAGGAAGTTAGATATGGCCCTTGTGGCTAAAGGGATCGGGGGTATGGAGAGAAAGCAAGTACTGGGTTCTGAGTTGGATGATCAGCCATGATCATACTGAAGGGTGGTGAGGGGCCGAATGGCCTACTCCTGCACCTATTTTCTATGTTTCTATGTTTCTAAGATCTCAATTTAGCATTTTGATGTTTCCTTTGCACCTCATAGGATCTGCATTCAAACAATAGATGCCCTATCAATTTTTGCCAAATGCACTCCCTACAGATAAGACCATAAGATACAGGTGCAGATTAAGCCATTTGGTCCATTGAGACTGCTCCGCTATTTCATCATGGATGATCCATTTCCCTCTCTGCCTTCTCCCCGTATCCTTTCATGCCCTGATTAATCAAGAATCTATCAACCTCTATCTTAAATATATCTAATGAATTGGCTTCCACAGCCACCTATGGCAATAAATTCTACAGATTCCCCACTCTCCGGCTAAAGAAATTCCTTCTCATCTCTGATCTAAGTGGACGTCCCTCTGTCCTGATCTATAAATTATGAGCAAGGAGTTATTTAACCTAGTATGTCCAATACATAAACGTGTAAGTAAGCTTCTTCCCTCCTATTATACCTGTCCCAGTTGAGTTCCCACCAACCACTGAATTTTACATTAATGTTGTCCTTTCTTCTCCTTATCCTAATGTTGTTACCACAGTGACTGAACAGACTTTTACTTATGGCTTTCACTTCCCCATTATGCAAAGGCACCATTTTGTTCCCTTCAACCCCAACATGGGCAGGAACACATATGAAATTTAAACAGAATTTCCAGGCCCTGCAGCCTTGAAAGATTGGAAGTTGCTCTCTCGGAAAAATGGAGCAATCATCCGTTCACCTGTGAAAAGATTTGTTTGGTTTTTTTCCACCTGTACATTGCTGAAAGATGTTGTCGATGTAGGAAGGATGGGAGTGGTCAAGTGTTGACTGGAAAAATATATTATACACAGAGCCTTGTCAAGACTTGTGGGTCAATCTGACACTGTCATAAATGAAATGAGCTAATGTGACCAATCAGGTCAGGCAGTTACAAAACAATAATCTAAACAATCCCATTGTCCATTGTCCAAACTTTTTGTCATTATCTATTAGTCTGATAAAGACAAAAAAAGATACACATGTGAAATACACACAAACTCACATTTTCACACACTCACACACTCATACACTCTCTCACTCTCTCACACTCTCTCACTCACTCATTCACTCAGTCACTCACTCACACACTCTATCACTCTCTCCCACTCTCTCCCACTCTCTCCCACTCTCTCCCACTCTCTCACTCACACACACACAGAGTTGCAGACAGGCACTCAGATTCACACATTCACAGGTGTAGACAAACACGCTTACACAGGCACAATGTTAACAGACATGTATATACACTCACACACACACACACACACACACACACACACACACACACAGAGTTGCAGACTTGCACTCATAGATTCTCCCTCTCTCTCCCTCTCACTCTCACTCTTTCTTTCTCTCTCCCCCCTCTCCCCCTCTCTTACCCCTCTCTCCCCCTCTCTCCCCCTCTCTCCCCCTCTCTTCCCCCTCTCTCCCATATATGAATATTGTTTTATTTCCACCTGTCTCCCCAGAGAAAAACTGGATGAGATTTTTGAGGATTCATTGTTATAGTAGAAGGTGCTGAAGTTATTCCAGTAAGTGTTGTTAATTGTTTTTGATGACTGATCCTGGTGAATCACCAACAGGAACTTGAATATTTCTCAAGAGCTACAAGAAGTTTCACTCACTGAGAGTTCATCATTGACGACTTGGAAGATTTTCATGTTGTGTTTGTGATTGTAGAAATGTAGAGGGATGGAATATAGCAGCTTTCATTGTGGAGTTCTTCAGTGATGGTAGGATGTTTGTTAAACTTAAGATCCATTTTGATGTTCAAGGCCAACCGAATATGTGCAGTCAAATGAAAACCTTAATAAAAGGGTTACTTCTATTTGTTGCAATCAGCTTGCGCTTGCAAAGACAGAAAGAAAGTAGTTAGAACATATCAGTTTTGTCAGAGACAGGTTGATGGCGAGATTGTTGTGAACCTTTAAGGGAAAAAAAAGGGTTTGAATTGGGATGGAATGCAGGACCACAGCGTTATCTGGAAACACAAGGGACTGCAGTCCCAGGAACCTGGTGCAAAACACAATCTGTTGGAGGAGCTCAGCAGGTCGAGCAGAGTCTGGCAGGAAAGAATTGGGGATGTTTCAGTTGAAACTATTGTGTCGGATTGAGGCCTCTGATAGTTGGGATCGACCATCGATATTGTGTCCTAGATGTCTAAATGATAAGCAAGCCAGGGCAGTACAATATGGAGAGCAAGTTGTTGCCCATTCAGCAAACTCCCCTCTCTCCATGCAGCTGCTGAATCCAAAGGAACAGCAGAGGCCAATACAGGCTGAGGCTGTGGCGTTCTCTGGCCATTCCGAGCTTCGTGTCCATGGGCTCTGCCTGGTTTACTCAGCTCTGCACTGAACTGAGGCCAAGGTTGTGGTCTGTTCTTTCTGCCCCAGGCTTCGTGTCTCTGGATTCACTTTTGTCCTGAAGGCTATTTGCTTACTTTTATTGTTTGCATTATTTGTTTTATTTTCTCTTTGCACAGTGAGTGCCTGACAGTTTTTTAAATGAACTCTTTTGGGTTTCTTTGTTTAGTGGCTGCCTGTAGGGAGACAAACCTCTAGATTGTATAATGTATACATATTTTGATAATAAATGTACTTTGAAGTTTGGCATCAACAACACTGCAGGAGTTGCCAGTCAATGTTAGACTCAGGGATTCCAGCTCCGGATTTTTCCTCGGGGTTCACTCCCAAAGCCTTCCCTATGGCTGCAAGGTCATGGAGGTTTGAGATCAGAGTCCTCCTCCTACATAAACTGCTAATCACAGCTGACAAGTCCCATCTGCCTGCAACATTTGTTTTAAGGCACCAGTAACCTGCCTTTGCCCCTTCTGTCAGTAGAAACAGTTCCAGAGAGTTTAGTAGCTAAGCCACACATGAAGGCCAGGAGCTGAACTTGGTTATAGTCATAAGGTCGTAGAAGAATACAGACAGCAACATACTCTTTGGCCCATTTAGTCTGTGCAGAGCCATTTAAACTGCCTAGTCCCATTGACCTGCACCATAGGGGACCATAGCCCCAACATCCACGTACCATTCCAAACTTCTCTTAAATGTTGAAGTTGAGCTTGTATGCACCATTTGCACAGACATCTCATTCCATACTCTGGTGACCCTCTGAGTGTAGAAGTTTTCACTTAAGTTTCCCTTAAACGTTTCATCTTTCACCCTTAACCCCATGACCTCAGATTGTAGTCCCACCGAACCTCAGTGGAAAAGGCCTGCTTACATTTACTCTATCTATACCCCATCATAATTTTGTACATCTCTATCAAATCTCTCAATAATCTCTCAATCTTCTTCATTCCAAGGAATAAAATCCTAACATATTCAATCTTTCCATACAACTCAGTTCCTTCACTCCTGGCAACATACTTGTAAATTTTCTCTGTACTCTTTCAACCTTACTTACAACTTTTGTGTGGGTAGGTGGCTATTTGAGACACACACCATTGGGAGCATTTAATAAGTAGCGGTAACTTAACCCCACTATAACCCCCGGCAATGACAACTTTAAGGAACCCCTGTGTCAGGAGATACTCAAATTTCCCTCTTGCAGTGGTGTTTATGGTTATCACTATTTGCAAGAGTATCTGAATTCTGTTACCAATAGTACTTTTTATAACTTGGGCAGAGATAGCTGAGAAAGTTTACCTAAGGAAATTCACAGTCGTTGAAATGAACTGCATAGGTGAAAGCTGCTCGCCCTATCATATGTACGTTGGCTGTAAAAGAGATATCCAGTCCTTTGCTAAAGTCTGATGGACTGCCTCGCTTCAAGCATACATCAGATTAAATTAGCTTTACTTGTCACATTTAACATTGAAACATCAAATAACTCCTTTAAATGGGATGAGGCTTTCTGCCTAAAACACTTTTCTGCAACTGAATACCCGATTCCATCGCTGAAAGGACTTTTTCTCGATTTGCCGCAAACTTTGTCAAAACCCAGAGGTTGGTGAAGACTGCAGGTAGAAAGCCCAAAAGCTTGAAGACTGAAGGCGCTGAGTCCGGAGGTAGTAGGTGAGTGGGTCAGCAGTTAGAGTGGAGAGTTGTGGCTTTGGATCAAGAGGCTTAAGTGAGAAGTGGGGCTAAGGCTGGAGGTAGATTTATCTTCATTTATTTTTCCTTCTTTCTTTCTTATTACACAGATAGAGCAGTGGGGATGACAGACAGGATAATGAAATGTTCCTCTTGTAGAGATATGGGAAGGCAGGGAGACCACCAGTGTCCCTGATGACACGTATAGACCACTTACAGAAATTGGAGCTGGAGCTGGATGAACTCCGGATCGTTCAACAGGCGATACAGGGAGGTGGTTGCCCCGATGCGCAGGACACGGGTAACTGGGCGACTGCCAGGAGGGAGAAAGGGGATAGGCATCCAGTGCAAGGTACCCCTGTGGCTGTTCGCTTTGCCTGGTGTCTCAGGACTGTGTGCATCTGCCACTGCACCACCCCCCACCCCGGCTCTCCTTCCCTGCCACCTGTCAGTGGCAATGAATTCCACACATTCACCACCCTCTGGTTAAAGAAATCCTTCAAGTAAATATATTCCTAAAGTACATATACGTCACCATATACAACCCTGAGATTCATTTTCTTGTGGGCATACTGAATAAATGCATTATACAATAATAACTGTAATAGGTTCAATGATAGACCACACCAAATAGGTGTTCAAATGACAGCCAACTGTGTAAGACCATAAGACATAGGAACATAATTAGGCCATTTGGCCCATTGAGTCTACTTCACTATTCAATTATGGCTGATCGTTTTTCTCTCTCCTCAGCCTCACTCCCCTTCTCCCCATAACCTTTGATGCCATGTCCTATCAAGAACTTATCAAGCTCTGCCTTAATAACACCCATGACATGGCCTCCAAAGCTGCCTGTGGTAATAAATTTCACAAATTCACCAGCCTCCGGCTAAAGAATTTTCTCAGCATTTCTGTTTCTATCCTGAGGCTGTGCCCTCTTGTCCTAGACTCCCCCACCATGGGAAACATTCTTTCCACATCTACTCTGTTTAAGCCTTTCAATATTTGAAATGGTTTCAATGAGATCCATCCTAATCCTTCTAAATTCCAGTGAGTACTGGCCCAGATCTACCAAATGTATGATAATTCTTTCATTCCCAGAATCATCCTTGTGAACCTCCTCTGAATTCTCTCCAATGCCAGCACATCTTTTCTTAGATGAGGAGCCCAAAACTGTTCACAGTACTGAAGATGAGGCCTCGTCAGTGCCTTATAAAGCCTCAGAATCACATCCTTGCTCTTGTATTCTAGACCTCTTGAAATGAATGCTAACATTGCATTTGCTTCCTCACCACCGACTCAATCTGCAACTTAACCTTTAGGGTGTTCTGCACAAGGACTCCCAAATCCTGTTGCATCTCAGATTTTTAGATTTTTCTCCCCATTTGGAAAATAGTGTACACATTTATTTCTACTACCAAAGAGCGTGACCATGCATTTTCCAACATTGAATTTCATTTGCCACTCTCTTGTCCATTCTCCTAATCAGTTTAAGTCCTTCTGTATCCTACCTGTTTCCTCAACACTACCTGCCCCTTCACCAATCTTCATATCATCTGCAAACTTGGCAACAAAGCCATCAATTACATCATCTAAATCATTGATATACAGCATAAAAGGAAGTGGTCCCAACACCGACCCCTGCGGAACACCACTGGTCACTGGCAGTCAACCAGAAAAGGATCCTTTTATTCCCACTCGCTGCCTCCTACCAATCAGGCAATGCTGTAACCTTGCCAGTAAATTTCTTGTAATACCATGGGCTCTTAACCTGGTAAGCAACCTCATGTGTGGCACCTTGTCAAAGGCCTTCTGAAAGTCCAAATATACAACATCCACTGCATCCCCTTTATCTATCCTACTTGTAATCTCCTCAAAAAATTCCAACAGGTTCGTCAGGCAAGATCCTGTCCCACCAAGTACTCATAAATACAAAAAGAAAGAAATAATAATAATAAAAAAATAAATAAGTAATAAATATTAAGAATGAGAGATGAAGTGTCTTTAAAAGTGAGACCATAGGTTGTAGGAACAGTTCAGTGATAGGGTGAGTGAAGTTGAATGAAGTTAACTCCTTTTGTTCATAAGCCAGATGTTGAGGGGTAATAGTTGTTGCTGAACCTGATGGTGTGGGTCTTGATGGTCCTTCCTGTACCACCTTCCTGATGACAGCAGTGAGAAGAGAGCTTGACCTGGTTAGTGGGGTCACTGATGATGAATGTGATTTCCTGCGACAGTGCTCTGTATAGACATGTTCAGTGATGGGGAGGGCATTACCCGTGATGGATTCATTTGCTTGCCTATCTTGTCATCCCAAGTGCAATGTATCACAATGTATTAGAACACAGAGCATAGAATGGTACAGCACAGGAAGAGGGTCTGCGGCCCATGATGTCATTTGTCAGTCTTTGTTATTTATAGTTTTTCATAAATTCTATTTTATTCCTGTATTTTCCTGTAAATACCCACAAGGAATGCCTCTCAAGGTAATGCATGGTGACATATGTGTACTTTGATAATAAATGGGCGGTGACTCTTGTGGGCTGCCCAAGCACATCCCAAGGTTGTGTGGGTTGTTAACGCAAATACCGCTTTTCACTGTATGTTCGGAGGCCTGTGTGATAAATAAATCTGAATCTGAATCTTCTTGATTGTCTGCACTGCCTGACTGTCGTACTACACTGCCTGATCCAACTGGTTCCCTCATGGAATGGTGTCTGGGAATACAGATACATCATTCCTTGAAAGTGGCATCACAGATAGTTCAGGTCATAAAGAGAGTTTTTGGCACATTATTAATCAGAGTTTTGAGTACAGGAGTTGGGATGACATGTTGAAGTTGGATAAGACATTGGTGAGGCCAAATTTGGAGTATTGTGTGCCGTTCTGGTCACCCACCTCCAGGAAAGTTATCAATCAGACAGAAAGAGTGCAGAGAAACTTCACAAGGATGTTGCCAGGACTTGAATTTGAATCTGAAAATGATCGTGTTATGGAAGCAGGCTCTTCGGGTGCATGTTGATCAGTATTCAGATTCAGGTTAATTGATCACGCATACATCGAAGCGGACGGTGAAATGTGTCATTTGCATTAACAGCCAACACACCCAAGGATGTCCTAGGAGGCAAGTGTCACCACACGTTCCAGGACCAATGTATCATACCCGCAAAGCTCGGCAGGGTTCACAATGCCCATCTTAGCTGGTCCCATTTGCCCTCGTTTGGCATGTAACCTTCCAACCATTTCCAATTCATGTAGCTGGACAGCTCTCTTTTAAATGTTGTTATTGTGCCTGCTCCTATCACTTTCTCCAGCAGTTCTGTCCATATGCATACCACCCCTGTTTCCCCTCAAGCTCCTATTAGTTTTTTTGGTATGGAGACTGTGTCTGCAGAGCAGGGGTTCCCAACCTTTTTGGGCCATAGACTCCTACCATTAACCAAGGTATCTGTGGACCCTAGGTTGGTAACACCTGCTGTAGAGATATATCTTTCAGAGAGTAGGTCCTCTTGCACTGTAACTTCCTATGATTCTGCTCCTAATCCTTTTGGTTTGGATATGGAGTACCATGGTAGCCTGGTGGTTAGTGCAATCCTGTTACATTTCATGGCATCAGGGAGTTCAGAGTTCAATCCCTGCTGCTGCTTGTAAGGAATTTAAACATTTTCCCAATGAATGCACAACTTTCTTCTGGGTGCTCCACTTTCCTCCCACATTCCAAAGATGCACAGGTTAATGGGTTAACTGGTCATTGTAAATTGCCTGTGATTGGGCTAGGAGTAAATTGGTGGGCTGCTGGGCTGGAGGGGCCTGTTTTGCACTGTATCTCTTAAAGAAAAATATGGAGTCTCCTCTTTCCTTTTCAAAGACTTGTAGAGTCACACCAGATAGCACTTTGTCCTTTGGTCATTTGTCAGTTTTTCATGATGTATCAGCCTGACCAAATTCAACTTGACCTCTACAACCTGGGAAGACATTGCACTCAAGAGATACTCCTGGAGGAAATCTGATTCTGTTCAAGAGGGAGCTGTGCTACATGAGAGTGGCTTCTGCCAAACCGCAGTGAGCAAACAGAAGCTGCTGAAGGGGAGACTGAACAAGCAAAAGACCTGACCACTGACCACAGCCACCACTTCCTCATGTCCACACAACACGTGAATTGTTGACCGACCTCTCCTTAAGAGAACGTCACATGGATAAAGCAGTGGCTGATCAGCAGGAGGCAAAGAGTGGGAATAAATGGAGCCTTTCTTATTGGCTGCCGGTGACTCGTGGTGTTCCACAGAATTCTATGTTGGGACCGATTCTTTTTAAGTTATACGTCCAACGATTTGGATGATGCAATTGATGGCTTTGTTGCAAATCAACATGAGCATAGGTGGAGGGGCAGGTAGTTTTGAGGAAGTAGAGGTGCTACAGAAGGACTTAGACAGATTAGGAGAATGGGCAAAGAAGTCACAGATAGAATACAGTGTCTGGAAATGAATGTTTTTGCACTTTGGTAGAAGAAATGAAAAGGTTGACTATTTTTTAAATGGAGAGAAAATAGAAAAATCTGAGGTGCAAAGGGACTTGGGTGTCCTTGTGCAGGATTCCCTAAAGGTTGAGTCAGTGGTAAGGAAGGCAAATGCAATGTTAGCATTCATTTCACGAGGACTAGAATATAAAAATGAGGAAGATTTGTTGAGATGTTTTAGAGCACTGGTGAAGCTTCACTTGGAGTATTGTGAGCAGTTTTGGGCACCTTAGAAAGGATGTGCTGAAAATCGAGAGGATTCAAAGGAGGTTTGTGAAAATGATTCCAGGATTGAGAGGTTTGTCATATGAAAACTGTTTGATGGCTCCAGGCCTGAATTTGCTAGAATTTAGAAGAATGAGGGGTGACCTCATTGAAACCTATCAAATGGTGAAGGGCCTTGATAGAGTGGTTGTGCTGACGATGTTTTCTATGGTGAGGGTGGGGGGAGTCAAAGACCAGAGTGGACAGCCTCAGAATAGAGGGGCATCCATTTAGAACGGAGGTGAGAAGGAATTTCTTTAGCCGGAGAGTGATGAATCTGTGGAATTTGTTGCCACAGACAGCTGTGGAGGCCAAGTCACTGGGTATATTTAAGGCAGAGGGTGATAGATTCTTGATTAGTCAGGGCATGAAGGGATATGGGGAGAAGGGAGGAGATTAGGACTGAGAAGAAAATTGGATCAGCCAAGATGAAATGGTAGAGGAGACACGATGGGCCAAATGCCCTAATTTGTTCCTATCTCTTAAAGTGTTATAGTTTGGAATGATCTGTATGTATGAATGGTCTGCATAACTAAGATTTTCACTGTATCTCAGTACATGTGACAATAATAAAAAAACAAAATCACAAGCGATTGTGCTGATGCTGCAAATCCAAAACAACAGACACAAAATGGTGGAGGAACTCGCTTCAATGTAAACAGTCAAACCTTCCCCGAAATGTTGACTCATTTCCATAGATATTGCCTGACTTGCTGAGTTCCTCCAGCATTGCGTTTGTGTTACTCTATAATAAAAACTAATTCCAACTTCCATTGAATAATCCAAACACAATGGCATTAATGGCTGTATTATATATATATTGTGCTCTGCTGAACAGCAGTGTTGTAAAGGAATATAGTCTGCTGCTATGTATAATTATGCATCAGAATAGGCCACAGCTGAATAGCTTGAATTCATATGAATGACATCATAAATTGTGGATGCAAAGACTGGGTGTTTTACATTGTTCCCAATGTGAGGAATGCATTGCAACCCTGAATATGTTCATTTCAGCTCATTTTTTATATAATGGGGACTTTTTTGTTTCTGTTTTTCATTGCTCTTGCTGGAATTTACATCTTTACTGTCCCCCATAGTTAGCCTGCATTAATAAAATAGATTTCTATTTGAGCCAAACAGGTTTTAGGGCAGTGGATTGGTATTGGGCAACTTCTCCAGGCTTGGACATGGAGGAGAGGAAGTTACTGAGACACCACATGAAGCAAGGCTTGTGTATATTCTAAAGCAAGGATGTAAGGAACTGGTGAGGCTTCACTTGGAGTATGGTGAGCAGTTTTGGGCCCCTTATCCACGAAAGGATGTGTTGACATTGCAGAGGGTTCAAAGGAGGTTCAAGAAAATGATTCCAGGATTGAAAGGCTTGTTGTATGAGGAGCATGTGATGTCTTTGGGCCTCTACTGATTGGAATTCAGAAGAAACCTGTTGAATATTGCAAGGTCTCGATAGAGTAGATGTGGAGAGGATTTTTCCTATAGTGGGGGAGTCTTAAGACCAGAGGACCCAGCATCAGGACAGAAGGACATTCATTGAGAACAGAAATGAAGAATTTTTTCAGCCAGAGAGTGGTGAATTTGTGAAATCTGTTGCCACAGGCGACTGTAGAGGCCAAGTCATTGGGTATATTTAAGGTGGAGGTTGATAAATTCTTGATTAGTCAGACCATGAAAGGTTACAGGGAGAAGGCTGAGAGGGAAATTGATCAAATACGATGAATTAGAGCTGACTCAATGGATCAAATGGCCTAATTCTGTTCCTATATCGTATGGTCTTACGAAATGTTCAGAACTAACAATATTAGACCTCCTAAATGTATTGTTGAAGAGGTCTAATCAGTTAGCAGCCAATGACTGACAAATCTGTGGTGATAGTGTGATCCATCGAGTTGAGTACGCTGTTCTCTAAAAGGGTTGTCCTCGGGTGGCTGTAGAGAGATCCGAGATACAAATAACCGGATGTTAGGGTGGATTCCCAAAATGGAGAACACCTGTGTGTGTCTTTTTTAATGTGGGGAGGCTGATGCACGGGCAGTCTTCATACAGTCCTTGACCTATCAAGATCAGGGTCCAGTAGCATGGAGTGCAAGACGACTGGGGACCCTTCCCTGCCGTTGTGATGTGTCACCATCTTCTGCCAGCTCCACCGTTGACGTTTTCTTTGGATTGCTTTTGTCTGGACCTTCTCCTTTGACCTTACCAGGAGGTAAATGCTGGATGGCTAAACACTAGACAGCATCACCCTCAGGATCTCAGGAACTCACAAGCCTCTTCACCATGACAAGGTGACGATTGTCAGAGAGGAAAAGAGTAAAAATGTGACTCAGAAGAACTGAATAGATAAACTGAGGTTCTTTCCACAAGTGGCATATTTTTACTGCTTGTATAATTTGCATTTACTTATAAATTCTAGTTTAATTTAGCAGCAGGAGTTATACTAAAATTTCTTCCTATCAATAATACATTGTCAGGACTATCCTTGGTGGTAGGGTCAGGGGGGAAGTTCCAAGCAATGAGTGATCCCACCAAGATCCAGCGGTGGATCTGGAGGAGATGGTGACACATCACAACAGCAGTGAAAGGTCCTCAGTCGTCTTGCATTCCATGTCACCGGACCCGGACCCTGATCTGTCAAGGATTGTGTGGCAGCTGCCTGTGAATCAGACTCCCCACGTTAAATAAGGTCACATTTAAGCCCTGAGCAGAACATCGTACTCGACTTGAGCGATCACACCAGGCCAACTATTTATCCATTCTATTTACAACATACATTATTGTGCAAAGGTCAAAGGCACACACAAACATATATATATATATATATATGTATGTATATATATGGGAATAGGAAAGCTGGAGTGCAGCAGGTGGGGCGTAGGACAGGTGGCAGAGAAGGAGTGCTGGGGTGAAGGATGGGTGCAGACACACCCAGCCCTGAGACACCAGGTAAGGTCATTTGATTCCAAACAATTGGTTTATTGATCATTAAAGGATGTCCCTCTGATGCTTCCTGTTCCCTCCCCTCTCCCTTCCCCTTTCCCCAACCATAATTCCCCTGTTCCTGTCCCCTTCCCACTATCAGTCCACAAAAGAGACCCATATCAGAATCAGATTTAACATCCATAAAAAGCTGGAGGAACTCAGCAGGCCAGACGGCATTTATGGAAATGAGTAAACAGTCGACATTTCAGTCCGAGAACTTCCATCAGGCCTGATGAAGGGTCTCGGCCTGAAACGTCAACTGTTTATCCTTTCCAGAGATGCTGCCTGGCCTGCTGAGTTCCTCCAGCATTTTGTGCGTGTTGCTTGGATTTCCAGCATCAGGTTTATCATTACACCCTAACGATATAGTTTATGTGCCTAAGATGTTTGCAAGTGGTTGGCGGTTGATGAGTTGAGCCTGAGGTTCACCCGACTAAGGGTTTTAGGTAATACCATATTTATGTGATACGGGATGTGTCAAATTTCAAACAGCGACTGAAGAACTTTACTGCACATGTTCGGAGTTTTCATCATTGAGCAATCTTTTGTTTTAACCTTTCAGGTGCCAAAATGAACCATTCTGAATCTTCAGATTCAACTAATTGTGAGACACATCAGCTGACAGATGGTAAGATACATGTGCTCTTACATTCACGTTATAGCACGATTGGCAGAGAAGAGCCAGTAACATCATGAAGGATCACACCCACTCTGCTCATGGACTGCTTGTCCCACTCCCATCCGGGGAGAGGCTATGTAGCATCCACACCAGGACCACCAGACTCAAAAAACAGCTACTTTCCTCAAGCAGTGAGGCTGATCAACACCTCCACCCACTAACCCACCCCTCCACAACTTTATCATTTCCTGTCAGAGTCATCTTCTGTACAGACATCCCTGTGTGCCTAGTGTCACTTTATGGACATACAATCCATTTACGTGCATAAGCTATCTAATGTATTTATATTTATTGTGTTTTTTATAATTGTGTTCTTTATCTTATCGTGTGTCTTTTGATCTCCATCAGATCTGAAGTAACGATTATTTTGTTTTTCTTTACACTTCTGTACTGGAAATAACGTGAAACAATCTTGAATCTTGAATTCTTTGTTAGAGCTAACACCCTTATCTGCTCATCCTCAGAAGCCCAGAGGACTGAGACATTCCAACCCCATCGTATCTCATCCCAATAGACTCACCCAGTGCAGTTTGGCTTGGCAGATCTCTGGAGAGTGGGGTTAGTACTGTTCTGTGAGGGGCAGAGTTTTCCTGCTTGACATCAGGGTCAAGAACGTAACCAGAATAATACAAAGTCAAAGTCAAAATAAATTTATTATTGAAGTACATATACATCACTATATTTTTTTGTGAGATTCATTTTCTTGCAGGCATTTATAGGAAAATCAAGAAATACAACAGAATTTATGAAAAACTATGCATAAACAAAGACTGACAAACAACCAATGTGCAAAAGAAGACAAATGGTGCAAATTAAAAATAAATAAGCAAATAAATAATACTGAGTTGTAGGCTCTTAGCAAGTGAGTCTGTAGGTTGTGGAATCAGTTCAGAGTTGAGGTGAGTGAAGTTATCCAAGCTGGTTCAGGAGCCTGATGGTTGAGGGGTAATAGCTGTTCCTGAACTTTGTGGTATGTCATCCTACCTGCTGAGTGGCGGGGGACCTTGATGATGGACGTTGCTTTCCTGTAGCAGTGCTCCTTGTAGATTTGCTCAGGTGTGCGATGGGCTTTGTCTGTGATCTTCCAGTTTACGACGGCGATGGTGATTCACAGTGACGCCTTACCGACAGTAAACAAAACTGCTAACTACTCTATCAATCACACTTTTTCTGGAAAACAATCACTACAAACCATAGCCTGTAATATCCCGATCGGAGTTGAGCTTTTGAACCGCCTGTACGACCTGGCATGTTTGCGATGTGAACTGAAATCTTAAAGGTGCAGGATGGTTGTGGCGTGGTGTGGCATGTACAGGCCGAGCTGAGGTTATTGGGGGACCTGGGCCTATGAGCAAGGACCAAGCCAATACTCAGGATGTGCTGGAACAGGCCTGGAGCTGATTTGAAGCTGCAGATCTGAGGCGAGGCAGAGTCTAGACGGCAGGGCCCGTGTACGAAAGCTGGGAATAAGCCAATGCTTAACTGATTTAAGCCCGGGTCAAATTTGGAAAGGTGGGTTTTGAGCTGAATCACTGTGCCGGAGCTTGGGCCTGAGAGTGAGGAACGAACCAATGTTTGGCCGATTTAAGCACCAGGCCAGATTGTAAAGGTCAGGCTGTTGGGGCTGGAGGTGGGGGACGGACCAGTGTTTGGCTCACTGTTTGTGACGTTTACTCGCCTCTGTGCTGAACTGAGTCTGTGGCCTGCAACTAACAGACGCCTGGGCCGGCTGCAATGATGACTGGCTTTGGGGCTGTGAATTCACTTCCATGAACTTTATTTCAGAATGTTATTTGCTTACATTTTATTGTTCACACGATTTATTCCTTTGTGCACATTGGGTGTTTGGTCTTTTTTTAACGGGTTGTATTCGGTTTCTTTGTTTTGCGGCCGAATTTCAAGGTTGTATATAATACGGTTGATAATTTTCTATTTATTTACCTATGAGATACAGCACAGACTAGACCCTTCTGGCCCTTCAAGCTGTGATGCCCAGCAATCCCCCGATCTACTCCTAGACTAATTTTTGAACTTTGAACTTTGATGGACTGGGCTGTATCCACCAATTTCTGTCGACTGTTTCATTCCTGGGCATTTTGGACTCTTAACCAGGCCGTGGTGCAACCAATCAGGATACTCCCCTCTGTGGCCCTATGGAAGTTTGTCAAAGGCCAAGAGAGAAGAATCCAGTAGTGGTGTAATGAACACCAACAAATGCCTCCATTCAGTGAACCATTGCAAAAAAATGGTTCAAAAAACATTTGAACCAAAAAAAAAACAAATTTTATGATTTATATGAGCAATGATAAATCTGATTCTGATGTGGTTCTCTACTGTGAACGAAAGAGTGGGAAGGGGGCAGGGAGATGGGAATCATGGTCGGGGAAAGGGAAAGTGATGGGGGAGGAGGTGGGAGGCACCAGAAAGACATTCTGTAATGATCAACGAAACAATTGTTTGGAAGCACGGTGTCTCAGAGCTGGGTGTGTCTGCACCCATCCCACACCCTACCCCTGGCACTCCTTCTCTGCCACTCGCCCCACACCCCTCCTACGACAATCCATCCTCGTCATTCCTAACGTCCTTGGCTCCTGCCTGACTTACAAGTTGCTCTCTGCTTCATGTTGACAAATACATCTCAAATGTGCAAACATCTCAGACACCCTAGCCGTGTATACGTACTTGAGACTTGCACAGTACTGTACTGCAATGTTAAAATAGCAGGAAGATAGTTTCAAAGACTGGTATCTACGCTGTTCATTAAAGTGTGCAGTAGATCAAGGGAAAGCAAATATTATAAATATATCAATAATAATATGTAGTCTGGTTTCCAGGGATCTTTAGAACAACTTGTACAGGACACAGAAGTTCAAAATTAATCCTTGAACTGACCCTTGGCTTGTGATATATAATCACCAGACCTTTTCTCTGAATTGGTTTCCTGCTTCTTTTCAGCAACTCCACACACAAATAGGTGATTATACAGTTATCATTCCCACCATTCTCCCTCAGGATTATTGTTCATGTGATGGGTGTGACTTACATCAGCACTGTAGGTATCAGGCTCATGGCTTAGTTATTTAATTTTTTTGTTTCAACACACAATTGATGCAGCTATTAAGCACACAGCAATTTGTTGGAGATTTGATCTGGCCTGTTTTGTTAGGGGTCCTCTGGCTTGTACAAGAGCTGATACTTTACAGGCAGCCTGTATTTCATTCTGCACTGCTCTGTCTCTGCAGCGAGGTGGTTGCTAGAGATGCTAACTTTCCTGGTGGCCTACAGAGGCAGCCCTCTGTCGTTACCACACTCAGCCTTGGCTGCTGTCCTGAAAAGGGTCATCAGAATCAGATTTATTATCACAGATATATGCTGTGAAATTGGTTGTTTTGTGTCAGCATTTCAGAACCAGAATCAGGTTTAATATCGCCTTTTATAGGATTTTCCATTCGAAGGCATTGGTGTTTCCATCCCAGGCTGTGATGCAGCCAGTCAGCACACTCTATAGAAATTTGTCAGAGTTTTAGATGTGGTGCCCAGTCTCCACAGACTGACACCAACACAAGCTGCCCAGAAGTGAAACTTGTTCCAAAGCAGAGTTGTAGTGTGGCTACATCTTGTGCTAACCACAACAAGCAAATGAAGGCAGAAGGAGCAAAAACTTAACTCAACATTGAATCCCAAAGAAGGGGTCTCGACCCGAAACACTGACTCTCTGTTTCCCTCTCTAGATGCTACCTGACCGATTGAGTTCCTTCTTCTCGGGCTGAGCTAGTTGATCACCTGTAACACTGGTCCTGTATTTTTTACCTTCTTCCTTAGCAAGGTTCAATGTTCAAAGTAAATTTATAATCAAAGTACGTGGAAGTCACCACATACTACCCTGAGATTCATTTTCCTGCAAGCACTCACTGTAAAACAAAAAAATACGATAGAATCAATGAAAATTCACAAAGACTGACAAGCAACCAATGTGCAAATGAGGGGAAGACACACCTGGCCTGACCTTCTGGACAACTCCTCCTCATCTGCATTTTACAACTTCAATGTTCTTTTACCTGAGCTCTCAATCTCTACCTGCTCCCACTTAATCACTGACCACCTAACCTTGCTTGCAACTTATCACCGTGGTCACCTTGGTTTTACCCAATCAGTGACATCACTCTCCCCCCCACCCTCCCTGCAGCTGAACAGCTTCTTCTATCCCCTTCTCCGTTTCTGACCAGGAGTCTTTGATCTAAGATGTTGATGCCATTTCTCTTCCCACGGATGCAGCCTGACCTGCTGAGTATTTCCAGCATAGACTGATATTACTTTAAGCAAGTACTAATGACAGTTTGATACTCTCTTTTGCAGATCGCGACTGGGAAGTGAAGGCTAACAACGTGAGGTACCACACTCGAATTAAGGAACGTGCCTTCCTCTGCTTTAAGAAGCGGAAATATGCTGTAAGTCTTTTCCTTTAACCGGGCATGTGGTGTGCTCAATAACCTGTATCCAAAGTCAAAGTCCAGTTTATTGCCATTGTAACGAAGGATGAACAGCTCTGATGGGCAGAAGGGTACAGAGTTGCCCATATCTTCCCCCCCCCCCCGGGAGAATCACAAACTATTACTGTTACCACGCTGCTAATGAGAGAGAAAGAGATGGAACAAAAACATACTGGGACTGGAACATTTGCTTCAGATAAGGGAGAGATAACACCGGGGGAGAGAGACTTGTTGTTCCACCATATTATGACTCCTGAAAGACTTATGGCTCTGGAGAGGGCTGTTTACTTGGTACCATTCTGTTCATTAAAATTCCTCAGTGGACAGCCGGAGTGGGCTGGTTTGATGGGCTAAGCTATTCAAAACTGATTGACACCTGAGACCCCGTGAGTAGGGATAAAAGTGAGGTCTGGGGAGACACCCCTCAGACACACCAGGAGACACACCAGGAGATGCACCAGGAGACACACTAGTGAGCACTGCTTAAGTGTTGGAACCCACAAGAAGGTGTGGGGCATCGGAGACCGAACGAAGGATCGGTCAATTTTAACTCTCAGTGTTTATAGCGAGGCCGGTGGGGGCTTGTGTGTGTGTCCACCCTTGCCTGGGTGACGAGTCCACCATAGAAGAATGGTCTAGCTAAAGGACAGAGGGGTCATACCTGAATGGCCACATCAACACATCGATGGATCAAGAACGTAAAGGAAGGTTTGACTGACTGTAGCTGTCACTGTTTGCTCGCCCTCTCTCTCTCTCTCTCTCTCTCTCTCCCGCCAACGGTAACAACAAAAGAACCAACAACTACCTCAGCCTACATGAACTGAACTGAAATTTATACTTTCCCATGATAATTCATTATCCCCTAGACAACGATAGAGCACTTTTAGGTTTAGTATTGCTAACATGTATTATCTGTATACTTGCATTGTTGATATTGATTGGTATATTTTACTAATAAACACCGTTTATTCGGTGGTCTAGGGGTATGATTCTTGCTTTGGGGTGCGAGAGGTCTTGGGTTCAAATCCCAGATGAGCCCCCAATTTGTTACATACCCCGTAACTGGGTGTCTTACCAGCAAAGATAGAAGTATCCGTTGGAGTCTGGTACTATTTTCAAAACAGTGTTTATTAGTAAAATATACCAATCAATATCAACAATGCAAATATACAGATAATACACGTTAGCAATACTAAACCTAAACGTGTGGGTATAATAATAATCAATAATAAGCAAGCTCTATCGTTGTCTAGGGGATGATGAATTATCATGGGAAAGCATAGAGTTCAGTTCAGTTCATGTAGGCTGAGGTAGTTGTTGGTTCTTTTGTTGTAACCGTTGGAGGGAGAGAGAGGGCGAGCAAACAGTGACAGCTACAGTCAGTCAAACCTTCCTTTATGTTCTTCATCCATCGATGTGTTGTTGTGGCCATTCAGGTATGATCCCTCTGTCCTTTAGCTAGACCGTTCTTCTATGGTGGACTCGTCACCCAGGCAAGGGTGGACACACACACAAGCCCCCACCGGCCTCGCTATAAACACTGTGAGTTAAAATTGACCGATCCTTCGTTCGGTCTCTGATGCCCCACAGCTTCTCGTGGGTTCCAACACTTAAGCAGTGCTCACTAGTGTGTCTCCTGGTGCATCTCCTGGTGTGTCTCCTGGTGTGTCTGAGGGGTGTCTCCCCAGACCTCACTTTTATCCCTACTCACGGGGTCTCAGGTGTCAATCAGTTTTGAATGACTTAGTCCATCAAACCAGCCCACTCTGGCTGTCCACTGAGGAATTTTAATGAACAGAATGGTACCAAGTAAACAGCCCTCTCCGGAGCCATAAGTCTTTCAGGAGTCATAATATGGTGGAACAACAAGTCTCTCTCTCCCGGTGTTATCTCTCCCTTATCTGAAGCAAATGTTCCAGTCCCAGTATGTTTTTGTTCCATCTCTTTCTCTCTCATTAGCAGCATGGTAACAGTAACAGTTTGTGATTCTCCCGGGGGGGGGGGAAGATATGGGCAACTCTGTACCCTTCTGCCCATCAGAGCTGTTCATCCTTCGTAACACCATACGCACAAGTACTCCTGGACAAGCTGCAGTGATGACTGGCTTCATAGCTGTGAATCAGAATCAGGTTTAATATCACTGGTGTATGTCATGGAATTTATTGTTATTCAGCAGCAGTACAGGGCAATACATAATAATTAACAACAGTTTAAAAAAAAGTAGTAATGTAGTGGTCATGGATTCAATGTCCATTCAGAAATCTGATGGTAGAGGGTAAGGAGCTATTCCTGAATCATTGAGTGTATGTCTTGTGCCTTCAGGCTCTTGTACCTCCTCCTTGACGTTATCAATGAGAAGAGGGCATGTCCTGGGTGATTGGGGTCCTTAAAGATGGATGCTACCCTTTTGAGGCAACGCTCCTTGAAGGTGTCCTGGATGCCCATGATGGAGCTGGCTGAGCTTACAACTTTCTGCAGCTTATTTAGATCCTGTGCAGTGGCCGCTCCATACTCGCTTCCGTGAATTTAGTTCTGAATGTTCTCTGCTTGCTTTTTATTGTTTGCATGACTTACTCTTTATGTTGCACACCGGGTGTTTGACAGTCTTTGTTAATGGGTTCTATTGGGTTTCTTTGATTTTGTGGCTGCCTGTGAGGAGATGAATCTTAAAGTTGTATAAAATATGCATATTTTGATAATAAATGTACTTTGAGCTTTGAATGTTAAATGTATCACGTATAATAAAAAAAAGCTTATCTGGAGCAGCATCACAGAGATAGAGAGATTAGTGCTTTATCAAATCAAACAATGAAACATGTCTTTTACATCGGGAACAGGCTGAAGCCAGCTCACAAGTGGCTCCACATTTTACTCCCCTCCCACAATCCAATATGTGGATTTTTTTATAAATGAGAGGCAGTAAAGTTATCAGCTAGCACTGATAATGTCTATTCCAAAGAGTGTTCTGGAAGTTCAAAGTTCAAAGCAACTTTACTATCAAAGTAAATATACTTTGTCACCATATACTATCTTGAGATTTATTCTTGCAGGCAGTTAGAGCAAAATAAAGAAATATGATAGAATAAATGAAAAACTAAACATAAAGACTGTCTGGCAACCAATGTGCAATAAAAGACAAATTATGCAAAAATAAGTAAAGTAAATAAGGGAAGTACAGTAGCATAGTGGTTAGCACAATGGTTTATAGTACCAGCAACCCGGTTCAATTCTGCTGCTGTCTGAAAGGAGTTTGTACGTTCTCCCTATGCTCTGATTTCTTCCCACAGTCTGAAGATGTACTGGCTGTTAGGTTAACTGATCACTGTAAATTGTGGCATGCTTATCCACCAATGCCTATTATAAACCCACTGACTCTCACAGCTACCTGGATTATACCTCTTCCCACCCTGTTACTTGGAAAAATGCTATCCCCTTCTTTCAATTCCTCTGTCTCTGTCTCATCTGCTCTCAGGAGGAGGCTTTTCATTTCAGAATGAAGGAGATGTCCTTTCTTCAAAGAAAGGGGCTTCCCTTCCTTCACCAACAATGCTTCCCTCAAAGATATCTCTTCTGCTTCACCCACATCTGCCCTCACCCCATCCTCCCGCCACCCCACCATGGATAGGCTTCCTCTTATCCTCACCTACCACCCTACAGCCTCTGTGTCCAGCACATAATCCTCCGCCATCTCCAGCGGGATCCCACCACCAAGCGCATCTTTCCTTCTCCCCACTTCCTGCTTTCCGCAGGGATTGCACCCCACGTGACTCCCTTGTCCATTTTACCCTCCCACTGATCTCCCTCCTAGCACTTACCCTTGCAAATGGAACAAGTGCTACACCTGTCCCTACGCCTTCTCCCCCACTACCATTTATGGCCACAAACAGTCCTTCCAGGTGAGGCGACCTGTGAGTCTATTGAGGTCATATACTGTGTTCAATGCTCCTGGTGTGGCCTCCTGTATATTCGTGAAACCGGATGTAGATTGGGAGACCGCTTCGTGGAGCCCCTATGCTTCATTTGCCAGAACAAGCAGGATCTCCCAGTGGCCACCCATTTTAATTCCACTTCCCATTCCCAATCCAATATGTCCATCCATGGCCTTCTCCACTGTTGTGAAGAGGGCACACTCAGGCTGGAGGAGCAAAACCTTATATTCTATCTGAGTAGCCGCCAACCTGATGGCATGAATATTGATTTCTGTAACTTCTGGCAATGACCACCACCACCCACCCCTTCACCATTCCCCATCCCCTTTGCCCTTTCTCACCTGATCTCTTTACCTGCCCATCACCTCCCTCTGGTGCTCCTCCCCTTTTTCTTTCTTCCATGGCCTTCTGTCCTCTCCTATCACATACCCCCTTCTCCAGCCCTGTATCTCTTTCCCCAATCAACTTCCCAGCCCTTTACTTCATGCCTCCCCCCTCCAGTTTCCCAGTTTCTTCCTCCCACCCCCCCAACTCTGACTCCCCATCTTTTTTTCTCCAGTCCTTCAATGGGCTGGGCTCAAAATATCGACTGTAGTTTTTCGATAGATAATGCCTGGCCTGCCGAGCTCCTCTAGCATTTTGTGCGATTGCCAGAAGGAGTGCTAATTTACTTTACCGATGCCATTTTTAATGAAGTGCTCATTCCGTTGGTTTACTGAACATCGAAGTGAAATGACAGAAGCAGTAAATGCTTCTTTAAACCAAATGCCAAGTAACTTGGTGTATTATGAAGATGCAGAATTGTTTTACAGTCACCTTACACTCATCACTTTCATGTGAACTTAATTCCAGAACAATAAAATCAAGACCTCTAAGTACAACATTATTACATTTCTACCTCGGAACCTGTTTGAACAGTTTCAACGAGTCGCTAATTTCTACTTCTTGCTGATTTGCATCCTCCAGGTAAGCTCTGGTTACCGCTATACATAGCATTTGGGTGTCAATTTAAAATAAATGCCTTTAATGGCAGAAGAATGTATACATTGTGTGAAATCTCAAGTCAAGTCAAGTTTTATTGTCATTTCACAATATACATGTATACCGTCAAATGAGACATTTCTCCGGACCAGGATGCAAAGCACCGTCATACACATAACACACAAGAACCTGGGAAAGCAAGAATTAAATCTACAGATGGATTACACGTAAATAAAGAAAGTAAAGGTACAGATCAGATTAACCAGTGACAGTTTGAATACGATGCGACAGGGAGTTCAGAAGCCTAACGGTCTGAGGGAAGAAACTGTTTCCCATCCTGACCATTCTTGTTTTTGTGCATCGGAATCTCCCGTCTGATGGTAGAAAGTCAAAGTGGATGCTGGATGGATGGGTGGGATCCTTGATAATACTAAAGGCCCTGCGTACGCAGCACTTCTGATAAATGTCCTCGATGAATGGAAGGGAGACCCCCATGATCCCTCTTGTCTATTGTGCACTGTACCCAAATTTAATCACTATTAAACAATAGTAAATAGTCAAGACAAGTCAAGTTTATTGTCATTTAACTATATACATGTATACTGCCAAACGAGACAACATTTCTCCAAACCAGGGTAGCACACATATGTTAGCTTAGGAAAGTAAAAATTAAATCTACAAATAAATTATGCATAAATACACAAGGTAAAGTGCAAAAATCAAATGGTGGTGTGTACAGTATAAATTATCTGGTGACGCTTTGAATGTGCTCGGGAGGGAGTTCAGAAGCCTAATGGCCTGAGGGAAAAAACTGTTTCCCGTCCTGACCATTCTGGTCTTTATGAAGATAATAGTGCAGTTAATTAAATCCATACTGAGGGAAACTCTCTGTTCACTGGAGGAATATGTTGGATTTAGTTTGTGAAGGAACAATGCATAATATAGACTCAGTAGCCATTTTATTAGGTATATCTCATTAATGCAAATATTGTATTAGCCAATCATGTGTCAGCAATTCAATGCATAAAAGCATGGAGACATGGCCAAGAGGTTCAGTTGTGTTCAGATCAAACATCAGAATGGGGAAGAAATGTGATTTAAGTGACTTTGACTGTGGAATGATTGTTAGTGCCAGATGGGGTGGTTTGAGTATCTCAGAAACTGCTGATCTTCTGGGATTTTCCTGCACAATAATCACCAGAACAAGGGTTCCCAGCCTGGGGTTCATGGATACCTCAGTTAATGTAAGGGCTCGTGGCTTAAAAATGTTTGGGTATCCCTGCTCTATAGTTCACAGAGAATGGTGTGAAAAACAAAGAAACATCCAGTGAATGGTGGTTCTGTGGGCAAAAATACCTCGTTAATGACAGGGGTCAAAGGAGAATGGTCAGGTTGGTTCAAGCTCAAATTTGTTTTTTTTAAAATTTTGCTGGCCTTCCTGAGCCTTTGAGCCAAGCTGCCCCAACAACCCCTCAACCCTGATTAACCCTAACCCAGAACACCAAACTCTGCAACACCGCGAGCTGCAACAGCATCAGGTTAACCGCGACGCTGCCATGGTGCCCACGGTAACCATGCATTACAACAGTGGTGTGTAGAACACGTCAAACCTTGCAGTGGATGGGCTAGAGTAGGAGATGCCCACAAGCATACCCACAGCGGCCCCTTTATTAGACACAGGAGGTAGCTAATATTGAAGCCAGCGAGTGTAACAATTGTTGGTGGACTCGGTGGCCCAGATTTTCCTTCAGGCAGTGACATGTTAGACTCTGATACCTGCTGCTGTTTTCCTAAATATTACACGGACAAAGATTGAGCAAGAACAAAGGAAAGACAAAGGGAAAAGTAGTCATGGTGATCTCAGTCTCGGAATCAACATTCCAAAGCAAAAAATTAACCTCTAAGACAACCAGATTCATGTGACATGACACCCGATACTGAAAACTAAGATGTTTCTAGAAAAGTACAGAAGAAACTACCTTATTTGCTGGAAAATTCAGTGAAAAGTTGCACATTTATATAAAAGTACAAGCAAGCATAAGAAAGTTAAAGTGCAGGAAAAATAGCAAGAGCCTTATAGATATGTTTAACATCACAAGAGGCATGGATAAAGGTGGATGTAACAGTCTTTTCCCCTGGGTGGGGAAGTCCAAAATCAGAAATCATAGGTTTGTCACTGAGAGGGGGAAGATTAAAAATGAATCGGGGGGGGGGTAATGTTTTCACTCAGAGGGTGGTGAGTATACAGAATGAGCTCAATCTGCAGAGGAAATGGCTGAAGCAGGTTCAGGAGTCTTAAGTCCTGAAGAAGGGTCTCGGCCCGAGACGTCACCTATCTATTCATTTCCATGGATCCTGCCTGACCTGCTGAGTTCCTCCAGCACTCTGTGTGTGCTGCTTTGGATTTCCAGCATCAGCAGAATTCCTCATGTTCAATAGTATCAGTTAAGAAGCTCTTGGATAGACAGGTGGAGGGGTTCGGGGGATGTGAGCGAATGGTCTGGATGGGCCATAGGGCCTGTAGTTGTGTTGTATTGCACTGTGGTCCCGTAATGTCATAGGACAATGTGAATGCATGCCTGACGTTCAGCAACGTCAAGAAGGCCTGAAGCTATGACAGGTAGATCATATCTTTTACAGGGGAGAATGTTGGACATGCCCATGTCTACATTAGGGGGAGTCCAGAGGAGATTCACAAGAATAATCCAGGTTTGAAAGGGTTAATTTATGAGGTGCATTTGATGGCTCTGTGCTGGAGTTTAGAAGAATAAGAGGGAATCTCATTGGAACCTATTGAATATTGAATGGCCTGGATAGGGTTGATGTGCAGAGGATGATTCCTACAGTCAGGAAATCTAGGACCAGGGGCACAGCCTCAGAATATAAGGTTGTGCTTTGAGAACAGAGAAGAGGGGGAATTTCTTTAGCCTTGTGAACCTAAGGAATTCATTGCCACAGACAGCTGTTGAGACCTAGTCACTGGGTATATTTAAAGCAGAGGTTGATAGGTTCATGATTAATAAAGGTTTCAAAGGTTACGGAGAGAAGGCAGGAGAATGGGGTTGAGAGGGAAAATAAATCAGCTATGATTGACTGATAGAGAAGAATAGATGGGCCATATTCTGCTCCCAAGACTTTTGGTCTTAAGGTGTTGGTGGAATGTAAATCCAGTGAAATGAGAAAAAAGCTGAGAAGTTTTCTCAGGGTTGAGGGGTGGGATCTGGAGATGCCTCCCTTTTCATCTGAATGTTCTTCCTTTTGATCAGACCATTCCAGCAATCTCCACATTGCCATGGTACACGACATTGATTCCACTGACATTTGTCCTGGCAGTAACAGCAGTGAAGGACATCATTGACGATATTGTGAGTACTTCCCCATCCATTCTCCACTAACAACACTCATCTGCATTTATACAGTGTCTTTGCCACAGTGACTGAGAGATTAAGAGTTCATCTTAATCATATCAGAGATCGTATAAGCATGTTGGAAGCTGTTCTGCTTCTGCAGGAGAAGATTTCTTTTTCACCAGCCCTTTACATTTTCCATTTATCACCTCCCAGCTTCTTACTTCATCCCCCTCCCCCACCCGTCTGGATTTATCTATCACTTTCCAGCTGGTTTTCCTCCCCCTACCCTGATCTTCATATTCTGGCATCTGCCCCCTTCCTTTTCCAGTCCTGGCGGAGGGTCTCGCCCCGAAACGTTGACTGTTTACTCTTTTCCATAGATGCTACCTGACCCACTGAGTTCCTCTAGCATTTTATGTGTGTTGCTCTGGATTTCCAGCATCTGCCAAATCCCTGTGTTTATGGAAGCCATCCTATTGATATATATAGGTCTCCCTCATGTTTACTGTTATTGAATCATAATCAGATTTAATATCACTGACACATGTCATGTATGTTGTTTTGTGGCTGCAGTACATTGCAATACATAAAAGAACTATAAATTGCAGTAAGAAATATGTAACTTCCAGTTAAGATGGCACTACCGCATGGTGTGGCAGCTCTCTGATAGTCAAAAAGCCAAGAAATCTGACTAAAAACATCATTAAAAATAACTTTTCTGAGGTAAATTGTGTTAAATTATCGCTGCAAACAGTGAAGGGAGTGAGTGATGGTGAGGCGAGTTTGAGGGATGATCCGAGATGGTGGATTGCGGAATCACTGCAGATGAGGTTCTGCTGCCTGTACAAATGGCCCGGGTGCGAGGCTGGATCACTCTGGGTGCCAAGCTAATTTCAAGAGCTTGAGAGTGGCTTCGGGCTGGGCAGTGACCTGCAGCCTTTCGCAGTAGCCGGGTCCGAGTTCGAGGTATGACTGCTGTTTAGACAATTTAAAGGCTGGCCCAGAATGGAGGTGAGAGCAAATTTCACTGGCTTTCCACGATGTTTTACTCAGCTCTCCAGGGAGCTTTTGCTGTTCCGTTTTTTGGTCCGAAAAGCCGGGGTGTTGGGATCTGAGGCGAGAGCTGGTTTTGCTTGTTCTCTGTGATGGTCATTCTTCTCTCCACGGCGCTGAGGCTATGAAGACTGACTCAGCTGCTGTGCTCTGTGCTCTGTGTATGACGAACTGATGAGCGAGACTTTAGGCCTACTCCAGGCTGCACCGGGGTTCAGATCTGAGGACTCCGTTTTGGTTTGGAATGCTGTTGTTCGCTTCAATTGTTTGCAAGATCCATATTTTATTTTTCTTTCTCTTGCACATTGAGTATTGGTCTTATTTTCTTTTATGTTTTTTTAAAAATTGGGTTCTTTCAGGTTTCTTGCTTTGTGGCTACCAGTGAGCAAACAAACCTCACAAGTTGTATAATTTATACTTAATTTGATAATAGATGCATGTACTTTGAATCTTTGAATATGAAAGTAGTGGAAAAAGAACAAAAATAAAGAGCTAGTGTTCATGGGTGGGTCCAAAGTCCATTCAGAAATCTGATGGCAGAGGGGAAGAAGCTGTTCCTGAAACATTGAGTGTGTCCCTCCTCCTTGATGTTATTTGCAGAGGAGAACATAAGCTTCTCCAATTTAACTGGTTTAGCAAAGGTTAGATGGGCCGAAGCGCCTGTTTCTATGCTGTACTTTTCTATGACCATGACTCCAATCTTTCCCATTCTTTTGTTTATTTCTCGTTGCATTGGTTTACCATGGATAAAATGCTGCTTATAATTTGCTTCATGAAGTGGAATGAAATGCCTTGGGACTCCAGCTGCGTCTGTGAGACGTATTACTTAATCATTGCAAATAATATTTGACATTCAACTGGTGTATTTGGTTTGTTCATACAGACATAAATATTTTATTTTAAACTTAATATTTCACAATGAATTTTCTTTAACTTTACAGCAGAAAACTGTAACAAATACCGTGGATGATATTTTAGCTTTGTGTTTCTAGGCACGCCATAGAAGTGACCGAGAGATCAACAACAGACCATGTGATGTTCTTGTGGGCCGGAGGTAAGCTGTAAATCATAGCACAGATTAATGGATATCAAGACAGTTACTAATCTCTGCTTTGGGTAAGAAATAATGACCTTTTCCTATGAATGATTCAGAATCAGGTTTAATATCACTGGCATATGTTGTGAAATTTGTTGTTTTGTGCAGCAGTACATTGCAATAAATAATAATAATAAATATAAATTACAATAGAAATATATACCTATATTGTACAAACAGTTCTATGCAAAAATCTTAGGCACTAGATATAGCAAGTGTGCCTAAGACATTCGCACAGTCCTGTATTTGTCAATATGGAGCAGAGAGCGAGTTTGTAAATTTGGCAGGAACAAAGGATGTTGGGAATGGTGAGGGTGGGGCTTTGCAAGAAAGGCGTGGGACAGGCGGTGAAGGATTGTCAGGCGTAGTGGGTGGGGTGGGTGCAGGCACACCCAGCCCTGAGACACCAGGCAAGGTAATTTGATTCCAAACAATTGATTTATTGATTGTTACAGAATATCTCTCTGATGCTTCCTGCTCCCTCCCATCTCATTTCCCCTTTTCCCAACCATGTCCTTCTCTCCCACTCTCAGTTCACAATAGAGAGTCAAATCAGAATCAAGACTTCACTGCTTTCAGACTCATATAGATCACACCTTATGTATTTATCCATCATTATCGGCATTAAATTAAAATTAAAAAAACACAAACTGGGAATGCCTATCAGATGTTGATGACAACAGCGAGTTGACACGGATAGACTGATGGTGGCAACACACAAAGGAACGGCGAGGCGAAGATGAAGACGATAACAACAGTGAAAATTACGATGTCAAGAATTCTGATCGGAATCTTCGTGTTAGTCGGGATAGAGCTGGTGTTCAGCAAGCTACCTTTATACTATTCCAGTTAGCACAATCGACCAATCACGTAAGATCTCCAAATCACATAACACCCAAAGATGGTATTTGACTGCACATATGAAGACGAAGTCGCCTTGAACATCTTAAGAGGAATCCTCTGGGTTGGCAAGTTAACTGCTTGGCTCTCTTTCACTGTTTGGTCCCAGCCCGCGCTGTATTGCCGCGTATCTTGCTATTGAGGGAGTGCAGCGTAGGTTCACAAGGTTGATTCCGAAAGGGTGCAGAGGAGATTTACAAGGATGTTGCCTGGATTGGGGAGCATGCCTTATGAAAACAGGTTGAGTGAACTCGTCCTTTTCTCCTTTGAGCAACAGAGGATGAAAGGTGACCTGATAGAGGTGTATAAGATGTTAAGAGCCATTGATTGTGTAGATAGTCAGAGGCTTTTTCCCAGGGCTGAAATGGTTGCCACAAGAGGACACAGGTTTAAGATGCTGGGGAGTAGGTACAGAGGAGATGTCAGGGGTAAGATTTTTACTCAGAGTGGTGAGTGCGTGGAATGGGCTGCCAGCAACGGTGGTGGAAGCGGATACGATAGGGTCTTTTAAGAGACTTTTGGATAGGTACATGGAGCTTAGAAAAATAGAGGGCTATGGGTAAGCCTAGTAATTTCTGAGGTAGGGACATGTTCGTCACAACTTTGTGGGCCGAAGGGCTTGTATTGTGCTGTAGGCTTTCTATGTTTCTATGCTTTGCAGGCCATAATTACATTGAAAAAGTATCAAGTAAAGAGAATGCAGAGCATATTGTTTCAGCTACAGCGATAGCACAGTGCAGCCACACAGTTCAGGGTAGAACGGTAACGTAGCAGTTAGCATAATGTTTCAGCTCCAGCCATCGGGGTTCGATTCCCACCACTGCCTGTAGGGAGTTTATATATCCTCCCCGTGACCGCGTGGGTTTTCTTTGGGCACTCCAGTTTGCTCCCACATTCCAAAGGCGTACTGTACGGGTTCGGGTTAGTAAGTCGCGGACATGCTATGTTGGTGTGCGGGATGTGGCGATGCTTGCTGGCGGTCCCCAGCACATCTCTGCTTGTGTTGGTCGTTAATGCAGATGGCACAACGTTTAGATGTACATGTGGCAAATAAAGTTCATTCTTTGCAAGTTACTTTTATTTATTTGAATATAGTGATGCTGCACAGCAACAGGCTGTTCTGTCCAACGAGCCCATGCTGCCCAAATACAGCCATGTGACCAATTCACCTACTGATCCATATATATGTTGAAAGTAGGATTAAGGGAGTAATTCTTACAGTCTTAGGACTGAGGTTTGAAGAAATAGAATTATTAAAATAAATATTTATTGTTTGTATATGGGTGGTGGGTGGAGATGCATCTCTATCAAAGGAGGTGTAAGGCACTCCTTTTCTCGACTAGCCTGCAGGTTATCCTTGGGCAAGTGTAGCACCTACTTAGCCCCCCCCCTCCCCCCAGTCAGGGTCACTGAAGCCATGGGAGCAGGTAGTTGGTCGAATGAGCAGTTTGTGCATATTTCAAGTCCTGATTATGCCACTACTGATGCCAGGTAGGCAATCTCTGAAGAGTATTGATAATGGTTGGGGTCACCCACCTAGTAAAGACACTGCCCAGAAGTAGGCAATGGCAAACCACTTCCGTACAATTTGCCAAGGACAATTATGGTCGTGGACCATGATCACTCATGTCATATAACACGGCAGAATACGATGATGAATGATTGGATCTTCAGAAGCCTTCTTGCAAAGAGTCACTGTCTGCTGAACCTAACTTGTAATGTCCTATTGTGGGCAGAGAGAGTTAGGTCAGATAGGCAAAACAATCAACATAGATACTTGTAGACACGTACCTAATAATCAGTCATTTTGCACCCAATATGATTGCTGTTTGTATCGGGTATTTGACTGCCCATCTGCCTGCTCACAATTACATCTGTACCTCAGTAGGACTGATTGGCTCCAGAGAGCTCTGGGATTCACTGTCAGGGAACATGCTATACAAATGCAAGTTTCTTTTCCTATTTTTATAGTTTCAAGCTTACAAAATGGAAAGAAATCCAAGTAGGAAATTTGGTGTGTCTGAAGAAGGATGAGTTTGTTCCAGTGAGTTATTTTTCAATAATATATATTCTTTATTCTTTGAAGATAAAGAGATTAAGTATCTCAAAGTGATTGATGTTTGTGGTTCTCCTAGGCAGATCTTTTCTTGCTGTCTACCTCTGAGCCAAACAGCCTGTGTTATGTTGAAACGACTGAAATTGATGGGTAAGTCCTTTGGATATGCTGATTGCATTTTGATTAAATTGTGCTCCATGTGTAGCTGTGCAATTTTATTGACAGTAACACCGATTCAGGGGTCCTGTCAGAACATCTGCTGTTCAGATGTGGTAGATTGGTTTAAAATGTTTGTGGATGGACTCTGTAGTTCAGGTTATAATGTGTTTCTGGCTTCTGGTCACTCCTTTCTTTCTGTTGCTATTTAGGCTGATTTTGAATCAGGGCATCCTGAGATCACAAGGACTAGGCTGAACTGAATATGCCTGATCTCTTTCAATTTTGTGTTTTATCTTCATTTTTTTTGTTGCTGTTTGCACAATTGATTTTTTATTGTTTTGCATGTGAGGGGTGGGGATCGATGTTTTTGTCTGAACAGCTTCCATCGTTTCCTTTGTTTTGCGGCTGTCTGTGGGAAGACGAATCTCAGGGTTGTATACTGTATACATACTTTACTAAAAAATGTACTTCAAACCTTTGAGATAGATAAGTAACAGTTTCATTATTTTTGATTTGCAAGGCTTGCCTTCTGCATATTGATTGTCAGTCATTGTTGTTGTAAATTCTCTTCTATTTCTGTTTTTCTCTTCTAAATACATGCAGGAAAATGGATCTTAAGTATGCATAAGGTAACATATGCAAAGAGGCTTTTTCCACTGAGATTGGGGGGGGGGGCTACAACTAGAGGACATGGGTTAAGGGTGAAAGGTGAAAAGTTACGGGGAACATGAGGGGAAACTTCTTCACCCAGAGGGTTGTGATAATGTGGAATGAGCTGCCAGCGCAAGTGGTGCATGCAAGCTCGATTTCAACATGTAAGAGAAGGTTGGATAGGTACCTGGATGGTAGGAGTCTGGTGGTCTATGGTCCTGGTGTAGGTAGGCAGTTTAAATGCTTCAGCATGGACTGGATGGGGTGAAGGGCTTGTTTCTGTGCTGTAGTTTTCTATGACTCTGACTCTGATAATAAATTTACATTGAATTTTGAGAGGTAGCCTGACCTGTGCGTTTTCAACATTTTCTGTTTTTATACCTGTGGGAAGTACATGTCTGGATTGGCATCCTTGCCCACAGATTGCCAGAACTTTGTGGGCAACTTTGTTTGACATCATTGCATCCCACCATTGATTTCAAAGTAGAGGCCAATTTAACTAGATTTGACCAAATCCCACCTCTTGTAAGGCCTGAAGAAGATAAAATATTTCTCCCACTATTCCATAAAGCCTGATAACATTAACTGAAACGTGAAAGGCCTTGAAATTCATGATGAAGGGTCTCGGCATGAAAGGTTGCCCTTTCATTTCCCTGTATAGATACTGCCTGATCTATTGAGCTCCTCCAGCACTTTGGGTATTTTGCTCAAGATTTCCAGCATTGGTCAAATCTCCTGTTTTTAACAGACTGCTTAAGTCAATTTGCTGGCTGGTGGCGTAGTGGCATCCACACTGGACTTTAAGACGTGTGGTCCCAGGTTTGAGTCCGGCTCGTTCCTTGTAAGCTTTCGTTTGCACAGGGTTGAGTGTTGAGCTAACATCTCGGCCTCATAAAACAAAACAGACAAATGCTAAAGAAACAGCAAGTTTGCCACTCAATTCGCCACAAGGCACAGAGAGGAACTAACTTAAGTCGATTTGCACTATTGTGATTGAGTTCAAGGACATTTCATACCAAATAACTCACTTTGTCATTTAACAAGTTATAAATGTTGAGCGTAAGAGATTCTGCAGATACTGGAAATCCAGAGTAACACACACAAAATACTAGCAGAACTCAGCAAGTCAAGAAGCACCTATAGTGGGGAATAAACAGTCAGTGCTTTGAGGTGAGATCCTTCATCAACTCAAGCTCCTCCAGCTTTCTAGGTGTTGCTCCAGATTCGAGCATCTGCAGTCTCCTGCACAACCTGATTTATGAGTGGTATTGTCTCTCCTTACAGCGAAACTAACCTGAAATACAGACAGGCACTAAACGTCACACACTCTAAAGTGAATACCTTGGACCAGTTAGCAGAGTTTGATGGTGAGTGCTGATAATAATTGCAACTTCACTCAGCTTCTCTAAACTTCACTCAATGCAACTTCACCAACTTTTCACAACTTCACTCAATTCAACTTCTCTCAATCTCATTCACCCCAACACTGAAGTTGTGCTATAACCTATGGTCTCACTTTCAAGGACTCTTCCTCCCATGTTCTTGATATTATTTGCTTATGTATTTATTATTATTATTATTATGCTTTTTATATTTGCTCAGCTTCTTGTCTTTTGCACATTGCTTGTTTTTCCATCTTGCTAAGTATGGTCTTTCATTGATTCTATTGTGTTGCTTTGTATCTACTGTGAATGTTCGTAAGAAAATAAATCTCAGGGTTGTATATGGTGGTATATATAAGGACTGCAATAATAAATTTACTTTGAACTTTGAACTTAGAACATTCTTTCGGGATGAGTAGTGACCTGGATGGCATCTCTATCGGAATCGTGTTTGTCCTGAACAGGAACATTTAGTGGGACCATTTTTCTTGTTCCACAAATCCCAGTAACAGGGTTGAATAACTGGGCAAGCGCATGGGGGAGAAAAACAAACTGCTTGAGGAATTCCGTGGAATTTACTATCATACTTGGTGGCAAAAGGAGTTATAGATGTTTCAGCTTGATGTTTTCCATCAGAATTCCAGTAATGGGGATGAACTAGAGGTTGATCTCTTCTCTGTAGAGTATGAAAAGTCTTGCTGTCCACCAGAAGCCCACATGAACCAAGAGGAAGCATGCTGACTACAGCCTAGAAGCCACCACCTCCACATCAATGTTCCCAATGTGTGACCCTGGCTTATGAAAGTCTTATTAATTTTTTTTGAGGTACAACCGTAAGAGGACCTTCAGGCACAATGAGCCCGCGTTGCCCAGTTACGCCCATGTGACCAATTACGCCCATGTGACCAATTAACTACTAACCCATACCTCTTTGAAATATGGGAGGAAACCAGAGCACCTAGAGGAAACCCACGTGGTCGCTGGAACAACATACATGCTGCTTACAGACAGTGGCGGGAATAGAACCCGGGTCGCTGATGCAGTAATAACATTACGCTAGCTGCTACCATGCCACCCTATTTACCTTCTGTGATAAACAACGAAATTTTCCTCACAGTGACAACTAAAGTGATAGCAATACACCAGGGGACATAATTTTAAGGAGATTGCAAAAAGGTGTGTGGGAGGGGGAGTAATATCAGAGGTAGGTTCTTTTTTACACAGAGAATGGTGGATGCATGGTATCGGGGTAGCAGTAGAGACAGATATATTAGAGTCATTTAAGAAACTTCTAGATCGGCACATGGGTGATATAAAAATGGAGGGCCATGTGGGAGGGAAGGGTTAGATTGATCTTGGAGTAGGTTAAAAGATTGGCACAACATCTGTGTGTTAAATGCTCGTGTCATGATTGTCATCTGAATGATGAGAAGCAGTTTTCATTGGTGGATACATTTGGAACCAGAGGGCAGTGGTTGGAAGTGAAAAGGCAAGGGATCAAAGGGTAACTCTTGGAAACACATAAAGGTGACTTGGAATTGGAACCCTGGGAAGGGGAAGGTGTTTTGGTCCTGGTGTTTTGAAAAAAATACATATTTATTATTGATTTTTCAAAATATTATCTTTATTTGTCAAATATATATTGAAACACAGTGAGTTGCGTTGTTTATGTCAAACCAAATTAGCAAGGATTGTACTGGGCAGGCCACAAGTGTCACCACCCTTCTGGTGCCAATACAGCATACTGACAGCTTGACCCATACGTCTTTGGGAAGTGGGAGGAAACTGGAGCACCTAAAGGAAACTCACTCGATCACGAGTACAAACCCCTTACACAATCTCAAACTCAATTCTTTTTGGGTGAAATCCCAGCTCTAGAAGTCAGACCCTTGCACAATGTTCCCTCTAATTTTTTTCACAGCTGTGAGCAGGAAATGTTTACATGGCCTGAAAACAGCATGGCACTTTAAATGTTTGGGATATGCATACTATGAATATTTAGAATGAAAATTGAAACATCATATATTTTTGATTTCATTTATTAATTGAAGGGCATAATAAAACACAGTACAGAAAAGAAAATCTTTCATGTTTCGCAAGCTCTTTCTAGCTGTGTCCAGTTCCAGCTGGGCTGCCACAGGGGGGACGTGCATGGGAGCATTTTAGTTACTGCGCACCCACGCAGCTTGAAAGGAACAGTGCCCCGAGGTCTGACATCACCAGAGTGGGAGATAAAAGATGGGCGCTGAATACATGAGATGATGGAGGGGGATTGCCTGGGGACACAAGGTGGGAGTTGTTGTTCCAGGCACCTGGGTGGTTTGACGTGTTCCAGAGAAATCCAGTGATGTTTTATAAACTGCTAGAAGTAGATGCACAATTGAAAACTGGGATAAAATTGGCCCAGCGACTCCTTGACTGGGTCATGGGGCAAAGTCCTTGGATAGAGAAATGCCAAAGTCATTGGCTTTATACCACGTTCCCAAGGATTTGAACATCAGCGACATCCCTGGAATAGGCAAGTGAGATTGCTTCTTCTGTTTTAATTGAATTACTGACATTTCTTGATTTACAAGTAGGGTACATTCCTAGAAGAAGTTTCGTGATGTAAAATTTTATAAATCAACAATGCTGGCTGAAATATGGTACAGCACAGTGCTATCTGTGAAACAGCTTAATTAATTGAAGATATGCACCTCACCTCAAAGTGTCAATAGTGACACAGCAAAAACTCAAATCAAACATTTGTAAATTAGGGGAATGATTTTAATGAGTTTACAGTACTGTGCAAAAGTCTTAACCACATATGCTGTATATAACTAAGACTTTTGCACAGTGCTGTATTTGTCAACGTGGAGCAGAGAGCGAGTCTGTAAATCTGGCTGGAGCGAAGGATGTTGGAAATAGCGAAGGTGGAACACCGTGGGTGGGATATGGGACAGGTGGCAGAGAAAGGTTGGGGTTGGGGAAGTTGGTGGTGTGGGTGTAGACACACCCAGCCCTGAGACACCAGGCAAGGTCATTTGATTCCAAACCCTTAGTTTATTCATCATTACAGAGTGTCTCTCTGGTGCTTCCCACTCCCTCCCCTCCCCCTTTCTCCAACCATGATTCCCCTCTCCCCATCCCCTTCCCACTCTCAGTCCACAATAAAGACCCATATCAGAATCTGGTTTATCATCACTCAAAAATGTTAGGAAATTAGCTTTTTGTGGTAGCAGTACTGTGCAATACATAAAATCGCTACAGTACTGTGCAAATGTCTTAGGCACCCTGGCTATATATATGTGCCTAAGACTTTTGTACAGACCTGTATATTATAAAGTTGCGCCTTGACATGACTTATAATCAATAAAGGATTACTACAGGACTATTGAATTCCCTGCTACCACCCGGGTCTTATCACTTGTAACACTTGCCTAACAGGCTGGTATATGTCTAGGGGAAAAGGAGATCCAGCCACTCACCAACCCCACCTCTCGTACACGCAGGTGCTGTGAGAATCAAGTTTATGCTGCGCGTACACACACACCATATCAAACTCACACCAGATACCGTTATGGAATACACTTTAAAGATTTTACTAAAACTAAAAGAGTACTATGCAATACAGTATATATGAAGGAAAATAAAATAAAATAAAAGGCACCAACTTATCAAAGTTCAGTCAGTTTAGTGCACATCGTTGGAGCTTAACCATCGAACCATTTGACTCCTCGTCACTTTCCTCTGACCTCCATGTCCTCGCACCTGGGACCACCCGGGTGGTCGACCGAGCAGTGCAGCGCACGTCCACCTGCCTCGGCGTCTCCTTCCTGACTCCCCTGAAAAGACTGCAAAAATCCCCAAGCTCCCAGCCTCACAAGACAAACTAACATTCCCCATTGGTTAACAAATGAATACAATCCCGATATCAGCAAGTCTAAAGCTAAACAACTGCGAGAGAAAGCACTTATCATACAAAGAAGCATTCCTACTCTTAACAAAACAAAGAAGCCATGTTGATTAACCTACACAGTACATCGTACACACTTAGCAATTGCCAGCAGTGTTATATTGTTTGCTCTTGACTATGTAATGTGAATGCACCTTAAGCAATTGAGTGCTGAGCCAGATTGAAAAGGTCAGGGACAGGCTGGTTCCACTTGCCACTCTGTGACGTTCGTTCGGCTCTGCACTGAACTGAGGCTGTGGCCTGCTCCAACAGCAATGTTCCTGGTTTCATGTCTGTGGACTCTCTTTTTGTAAAACTCCAGTTCTGAATGTTATTTGCTTTCTTTTATTGTTTGAACAATTTGCTTTTGTATCTCTCTGCACATTGGATGTTTGTTAGTCTCTTTTAATGGGTTCTTTTGGATTTTTTTATTTTGTGGCTGCCTGTAGGCAGACGAATCTCAAGGTTGTATAACATATGCATACTTTGATAATAAATGTACTTTGAACTTATGCTAAATGTCAATCTTCTGGAATATATTTCATTGTTAATTTACTTGTGGTAATATTACTTTATATGTTACATGTACTGTGTTGTGCACCCTGGTCTAGAGGAACGTTGTTTCGTTTTGCAGCATAGATGTATACGGTTGAATGGCAATAAGCTTTAAGTTGAACGAAGGGTGAGTTCAAATTGTGCTGGTGTATAAACAAAGCAAAATCTACTACTCACTCGACTATTTACTTGATCTGTCCTACAAGGGGCAATGTTTTTGGGCATAGTAGCTTGGGTGCCAAGATGATATTTCTAAAGCCCCATCATCTGCACCAGGACTTAGACTGCCAAAGACTTTGTCCTGGGCCAGTCTTTCATGGAGTTTCCAGGTGTACCCCTTTTTCAAAGATCCTTTCTCTTCCAGGGGTGAGATCTTTGGAGCTTCTGTTGGCATTTCTGCAGCTCTGGGTTCCTAGCCCCATGCCCAACCCTCCTCCTTTCACAGCCGGGCTTGGGACCGTCCATGGCGGAGTTAAAGATGATGCAAGCCCTTTAATAAATGTATTTTGTTTCACAGGAAGAATAGTCTGTGAAAAGCCAAATTGTGACCTGCACTCATTCACAGGCACTCTGTACTGGCAGAACCGAGAGTATTCACTCAACAATGAGAGGATATTATTGCGAGGCTGTAGGATACGAAATACAGAAAAGTGCTATGGGGTGGTTATATTTGCAGGTAAGTTTCTGTGTTCTAATTGTCTCGGAAGTGAAATTGGTCCATTACTGTCACAAGTACAGTGAAAAGTTTTTCTTGCATACTGTTCGTACAGATCAATTCATTACCCAGTGCACCGAGGCAGAGCAAGGTGAAGCAATCACAATGCAGAATAGAATGTAACAGCTACAGAGAACCTGTATATTTGTAAATAGGTGCGTGTGTTGCGAGAGTAAATGGAGACGATTTGTATCAAGGCACACTTTGTTGAGGTGTATTGGACTTAATAGATGGGGATGCTATTTATGACGTTGTGTGCACATCACCCAGGTATTGTGGTATGTTAATTATGAATTATAAGTTACCTTAAACATAAGAGATTCTGCAGATGCTGGAAATCCACAGCGACACACACACACACAAAACTTCAAAGGAACTCAGCAGGTCAGGCAGCATCTAGAGTTTCTTCGTTCGTTATGTGCCACATCATATGACGTGTTATCATGGTCCTTCCATGACCATGATTGTTCTTAAAGACTTTGTTCCCCAAATTCCCGCAATATGTGGATTTCAAAACCAGGGGAGACAACACACTGGACTTGGTTTATACCAACACCCCACAGGCATACAAAGCAGCCCCCCCGCCCCCATCTTGGCCACTCTGACCACATATCTGTCATGTTAACACCAGCATATAAACCACTGCTTAAATGTGTGAGAGCAGAGAAAAGAGAGATAAGGGTCTGGCCAAAAGGAGCAGTCTCAGCACTACAAGACTGTTATTTGCACACAGACTGGGACATATTCGAGACAGCAGCCTCCTATGATGACCATACAGACATTGAGGAGTATGCGGAGGCAGTAATCAGCTACATAGCCAAATGCACGGAGGATGTCACTGTGATGAAAACCTTCACCGCACGTGGTTATAAAAAGCCATGGATGACAACAGAGGTGCATTCACTACTGAAGGCCCGTGACACAGCCTACAGATCGGGGTCAGGAGTACGCTTCACTCAGCCAGGACTGCGCTTTCACTAGGGATCAGGAAACCGAAAAGGGCCTACGCGGGCAAAATACATGGACACTTCTGTGACACAGGTGACACCAGACGGATGTGGCAGGGAATTAAAGCTCTGACAGACTACAGGATCAGGCAGAAAACTGATGACAGCGACGCCTCTCTTCCAGACAGGCTCAACAATTTCTTTGCACGCTTCGAAGCATCAAACACTATAGCAAGGGGGAGAGCCAGTCCCTTCTTACCATCTGACCAGCCAGCTCCAATCATTGATTCAGAGCACACACGGAGGACCCTTGCCAGGGTCAACCCACGAAAAGCGAGAAGTCCCGACAACATCCCTGGACATTTGCTCAAGGAATGTGCTGATGTATTAGCAGATGTCCTGACAGACATTTTCAACATCTCCCTTAGTCAAGCCATTGTCCCCAGATGCTTCAAAACCTCCACAATCATCCCTGTAACAAAGAAATCAGTTGTGGCCTGTCTGAATGATTACTGTCCCGTTGCCCTGACCCCCATAGTGATGAAATGTTTTGAACGGCTTGTCAAGCCTCATATCACAGCCAGCCTCCCCTCATCGCTGGATCCTCTACAGTTTGTTTATCGTCCAAATCGCTCTACGGAGGATGCAATATCCACCACACTGCACACAGTTCTCTCTCACTTGGACAACAAAGAGACTTATGCCAGAATCCTGTACATTGATTTCAGTTCAGCGTTCAATACCATCATCCCGCAGAGCCTAGTGGAGAAACTGTCGCTGCTTGGCCTTAACACTGCCATGTGTCGCTGGATTCTGGATTTCTTGACGGAGAGACCACAGTCAGTCCGTGTTGGCAGGAACATCTCTGACTCCATCACACTGAGCACTGGATCCCCACAAGGCTGTGTGCTCAGCCCATTGCTGTTTACACTGCTAACACATGACCGTGCAGCCAGATTCAAGGAGAACCTGATCATTAAATTTGCTGATGATACGACAGTGGTGGGGCTCATCAGCAAAAATGATGAAACAATGTACAGGGAGGAGGTCAAACACCTAGAGAGCTGGTGCAGTGACAACAATTTGATGCTTAATGTCACCAAAACCAAGGAGATGATCGTTGATTTCAGACGGTCTCAGCCTGAGCACACACCCCTCAGCATCAGCGGCTCCACAGTGGAGAGAGTGGAAAACATCAAGTTCCTTGGGGTGCAGATCTCGGACAATCTCACCTGGTCCAGGAACACCACTGGGATTGTGAAACGAGCCCAGCAGAGATTGCACTTTCTGAGGAAGCTTAAACAAGCATCACTCCCCACGAACATCTCAACTACACTCAACAGAGGAGTGGTTGAGAGTGTGCTGACCTTTTGCATCACAACCTGGTACTCCAGCTGCAGTGCTGCCGACAAAAAAGCCTTGCAGAGGGTGGTTAGGGGAGCAGAGAAGGTTACTGGGGTCTCCCTACCTTCTGTCCAAGATGTCTTTCAGAGTCGATGCCTCCAGAAGACACTGTACATCATTAAAGACCCCTCACACCCTCTGAAACAAACAGAAGAACTGTTTGTTCTTCTGCCATTAGGTAAACATTACAGGAGCATCAAAACTAAAACCACAATGCTACTAAACAGCTTCCTCCCACAGGCAGTCAGACTGCTAAATAGCTGCTCTACCTGACTCTGCTTTGGACTCTTACAACTTGTTTTTAACTGACATGTGGCTGTTGTGTTTTACTATTTATTATTATGTTCATTATTTAGTGTTGCGTTTGTTATGTTATGATTGCACTGCCCCGGGAAACACTGTCTCATTCTGCCCTGCAGAGCTGATGTATGGTTAGAATGACAATAAAGTTTTTGAATCTTGAATCAGCAGTTGATATTTCAGGCCAAGGCCTCTCGTCAAGACAGTGGACAGTCTCAGCCCGAAATGAGAAATGTTTTTTTTCCTCTGCATGGATACTGCCTGACCAGCTAAGATCCTCCAGTATTTTCTGTGTGTTGCCCTGGAAATGACTGTGTGGCAGGGCAAGTAACAAAAGAATGAGAGAGGAGTTCTTGGGCATGTGGGAGAGGGTCAGCCATCGGTCCGTGGGGAAATCAGAAGGGAGAAAAGAGTGATGGGATTGCTCTGTTGGGCCCTGGCATGACCTTGGACCAAATTGCCCTCTCCTGTGTGTGGAATACACTTTATATCTTGTTCTCCCCTGTTTATTGTTAACTTGGTTTCAATAGAAATGATGTTGAGAGAACTCAATTCTATTGCAGAATTAGTCACTAAGTAATTATACTGGACCACTGGTGGTGTGGGGAGAGAGCAGTAGTCTGGCTTGGGCTGTTGCAGTTTCCAGCAAGTAGAATCAGAGAGTCAAACACTACAGCACAGAAACAGGTCCTTCAGCCCATCTAGTCTGTGCTGAACTCTTATTCTGCCTAATCCCATCAACACATCTTGTTCTATAACACCTCATACCACTCCCAGTCACGTTCTTATCCAAGCTCCTCGTAATAGAACAAAGAACAGTAGAGGACAGTACAGACCCTTCAGCCCAGAATGTTGTGCTGACCTTTTAACCTACTCTAAAATCAATCTAACCCTCCCCTCCTACAGAGCCCTCCATATTTCTATCATCCATGTGCCTCTCTAAGAGTCTCTTAAATGGTCCTAATGTATCTGCCTCTTCCACCACTTTTGGCAGGGCATTCCACACACCCACAATCCTCTGTGTTTAAAAAAAATCTGACATCCCCTGTACCTTACTGCAATCACCTTAAAGTTATGTCCACTCACATTAGACGTTTCCCCCTGGGAAAGCATATCTGGCTGTCCACTCTATGCCTCTTATCATCTTATACTCCTCTATGAAGTCCTCTCATCATCCCTTTCCTGCAAAGAGAAACGCTGAAATCAAACTTACATCCGTCGCTTCCGCTGTACACATCGGAACAAGCGGCAAAGCCAGCAATTCAGATGTACTAGTAAGAAATGTAACTTCCTCATCATTTTCCATATCATTTCACCTTCAGGAGTGGATACAAAAATAATGAAAAACAGCGGGAGATACACCTTGAAGAAAACCAGAATTGAGCTTCTCATGAACCGCGTGGTGTTGTTGGTTAGTGTCTTCTTGTTTACGGGTTTCATAATCTTAACCACCCACAATCCTAAAGTATTAGATCTAACACGTCAATCACCAATCTTGGACTAGACAGACTTAAAATTAACCCATTACCTTTCCTCGACCATGCGTTTTCTATCTTGTAGTTTTGAATTCGGGTTCAAAGTGCTAAGTAAATTTATTATCAAAGTACATATACATCACCAAATACAACACTGAGATATTTTTTGTGGGTGCATTTATAGTTGATACAAGGAAGTACAATAGAACCAATTAAAACCTACACACAATGATGGCCAAACAACCAACATGGAAAAGATGGCAAACTCCATAAATACAAAAAGAACAAATAATAATAAATAAAAACAAATAAATAATGAATAACATTGAGAATATGAGTTGTAGAATCGTTGAAAGTGAGTCTATAGGTTGTGGAATCAGTTCAGAGTTGAGTTGAGTGAAATTATCCATGCTGGTTTGGGACAGCCTGATGGTTGAAGGGTAATAACTGTTCCTGAACCTGGTGCTGTGGGTCCTGTTGTTACACAGGGACGTGGAGACTGGTCCCAAATGCAGGACGCAGGCACTGAAGTACTAGGGGCAGGACAGAAACAACTAAAGGATAGACCATGGCATGCAACAGTGATCCTGGGTTCAGAGAGTTCATGGCAAAGGCAGGGCCCTGGCTAGGCTAAAGGATGGGTCTACGGGACAAGGAATGCAGGGAGGATAGCCCCCTGGGCAGGCCACATTACTTTTGGGCAGGGCCCAGCCTCCCAGGCAGGAACAGAGGGGCCTGGACAGGTCACAGGGCACCTGGGCAGGATGTAGGGCACAACCCATCAGGAGCAAGGGGTAGGAAAGAGTCAGAGTCCTCAGGGCAGGCTGTATAGCTCCTGGGCAGGGCCACCTCCCAGGCAGGAACACAGGGGCCTGGGCAAGACACAGAGCACCTGTGCAGGTTGCAGGGCACCACCCATCAGGAGCAAGGGGTAGGAAAGAGTCAGAGTCCTCAGGGCAGGCTGTATAGCTCCTGGGCAGGGCCACCTCCCAGGCAGGAACACAGGGGCCTGGGCAAGACACAAAGCACCTGTGCAGGTTGCAGGGCACCACCCATCAGAAGAGAGGGGTAGGAAAGGGTCAGAGACCCCCACCAGGCAACAGCAGTCCAGCCTGCTTACCCAGCAGAGACAAGGGATCAGAAGGGAGCTCAGTCTAGGGTGACTACAAGAACAGACTTACAGAACTAGATGATTAACAGTGGGTACTCCAAGCCAAGGTCAAAACAGGATAGCCACACAAACAGGTCAGAGCAGAACAACCCCCAACTAGACTCAGTCCCAGAGCCTCTATATATACACCTGCCAGCCAATAGGTCTCAGGTCCACCTCCTTAAGCCAAGATGATCCTATTTGGGCTTAAGGGTGAAAGGAGGGACAGCTACAAGACCCGGAGTCCGGAGTATGCGGACCGGATCAAGACCCAGAATGCAAGCTCCGGACCGGACCATAACACCTGTACTTCCTTCCTGATGGCAGCAGTGAAAAGAGAGCATGGCCCGGATGGTGGAGGTCCTTGATAATGGATGCTGCTTTCTTGTAGGTATACTCGATGGTGTGGAGGGATTTGCCTGTGATGGGCTGGGCTCTATCCACCACTTATTGTAGGTTTTTTTCATTCATGGGCATTGGTGTTGGCCTCTAACTCAACAACTCCAGTGAGCTCTGAACTACCAACAACCTAAAGCAAATTTATTTTCACAAGTGAGGTACATAGTAAACCTTGTTTGCAGCAACATTACAGGCACGTAGGCATAGACATTGCACAGAATATAGATTATAAATAAATTCTACAAAACCGTAAGAGAAAAATAGATTGTGCTAATACAAGACCTTAATGCAAAAAAAAAGCATTCTGAGGCAAAGATAAAGATTAGCTTTGTTTGTCACATGTAAATTGAAACACACTGTGAAATGCACTGTTCCCTCTAAGCTGGTGGGTGCACAGCCGCGTAGTAACTGAAATGCTTCCGTGCACATAGCCTTCATTTCCACATAGCTGGAATTCTCTTTTATATAAAGTTTATATAATTGAGAAATACTCTAATTAATTATGTATTAATGAATATAATCTATAAATTCTCTAAATAATAAACATACCACAACCTTTACTTCAAAACATTTTTACATTTCAACAGATTTACCTTGTCAGTGTTTCAAGTTACCACACTGTTACAAATTGTAACAATAAACACAGTATGGAAGTCGGTAGCTCATTGTTAATAAACCGCCAGCCCACCGAATGCCAACACCATTTTCATTCTAATTATCAAAAGGTGTATAATACAAAAAGAACAGTTAATCTTCTGCGCAGTTTCAGGCCATGTACAAATTTCCTGCTCAGAGCAATGGTTGGTCCACGCAGCTGAGGGAGCGTTGGCGAAATGCGTCGTTTTGTTTCAAATCAAATGAGGGGGATGTGCTAGAGCACATTTCTGCCACCAACGTAGCTTATCCACAAATCACAAACTCTGGGCATATGTCTTTGGAACATGGGAAAAAACTGGAGCACCCAGAGGAAACCACGTGGCATGGAGAGAACGTACAAACTCCTTACAGGCAGTAGCAGGAATTGAACCCATGGTGCTGTAAAGTGATTGTGCTAACTGAAACGCTACTGTGCCACCCGCATAGTTTTCCACATGGAGAAGTGTTTCCCTCAGTGACACCTCATTGTAAATTAGGTACCTCTGTATCATTGTTCAACCAACCAAAAGATGAAACCTCATTTGATTTGCATCCCATCCACCCCGTCCACCACAAGTGCCCTGTGGTTGCACCATCTACAGTACATAACATACTACGGTCACTTACCAGGACTGTTCATTTCCTTGCAATCTGAGATCTCTACCACCAAGGTCACATTGGAACCTCAGTACTTCATAAACACAAGGGACTCTGCAGGTACTGGAAATCCGACGTATCACACACAAAATGCTGGAGGAACCCTACAGGTCAGGCAGCATCTATGGAGGGAAGTAAAGAGTCAACGTTTCAGGCTGAGACTCATCATCAGGTACTCAGTGCTTGCCGGTTTCCCCCCAAGTCACGCACCAGCTGAAGTATGTTAATGTTCCTTCATCGTCACTGGGGCTGCCTATTTAACAGCTCCGAGGGAGAACGTTCCCCATTGGATTGTTGTTGGCAGAACTATAGTAGAGTTTTGCTGACTGATTTGATGTAAGAAGAGAAGGAAGCTTAAGTATTTCCAGCATTACAGCCGAATCCCTTGCTTCATTTAGAGCAGGGGTCCCCTACCTGGGGCCCATGGACCCCTCAGTTAATGGTAGGGGTCCATGGCTTAAGAAAGGTTGGAAACTCCTGTTTTAGACCATGAAACTTTTCTGCACAGGGTCCGGCCCTTCAGCCCACAATGACAGTATTGTGACGGTTAGCACAATGGTTTACAGCACCAGTAATCACCGATTGGGGTTCAGCTATGATTGCTCACCTTGCCTCAACTCCCAGCTGATTGCACAAGCTGCAGGCTCACTTTCAAAGACGCTGCTACTCACATTCTCAGTATTAGTTATTTATTTAGTTGATTATTTTATTTGCATAGTTTGTCCTTTGCACATTGATTATTTGTCATTCTTCGTAGTTCTTTGATTCTATGGTATTTCTCTGAATGACTGCAAGACAATGAATCTCAAGGTAGTATCAGTAGCCACTCTATTAGGTACCTTCTGTAATTCTCGTCTTCTGCTACTGTAGTCCATCCACTTCAAGGTTCAATGTGTTGTGCATTCAGCGATGCTCTTTTGCACACCACTGTTATAACTGTGGTTATTTGAGTTACTACCACCTTCCTGTCAGCATGAACTGGTCTGGCCATTCCCCTTCTGGTTTTTGCGCATATAACTATCACTCACTGAGTGTTTCCTGTTTCTCACACCATCTTCTGTAATCTCTAGAGACTGTTGTGTGTGGAAATCCCCAGAATTCAGCAGTTTCTGAGATACTCAAACCACCCCATCTGGCACCAACAATCACTCCATGGTCAAAGTCACTTAGATCACATTTTTTCACCATTCTCATGTTTGGTCTGGACAACAACTGAACCTTTTAACCATGTCTGCATGCTTTTATGCATTGAGTTGCTGCCACTTGATTGGCTGATTAGATATTTGCATTAATGAGCAGGCGTAACTCAAAGTAGCCAGTAAGTGTGTATGTACTTTGATAATCAATTTACATTGAATTTTAAAATGTTTTGGGTTAAGGCCCTTTATCTGGACATGAAAGGTTTTGACCTGGGATGTCTGCTGTGCATTTCCTTCCATCTGATACTGCTGGACCTGCTGAGTTCTCCATCCTTTGTCATATTGCTCCAGATGGCAGCGTCTGCAATCTGCACACACAGTGTGCCGGAGGAACTCAGCAGGTCAGGCAGCATCTATGGATAGGAATAAACAGTCAACATTTTGGGCCGAGACCCTTCATCAGAACCTGGTATGCCGGATAAGTCCTGATGAAGAGTCTTAGCCCAAAACGTCGACTGTTTATTCCCGTCCATAAATGTTGCCTGACCTGCTGAGTTCCTCCAGCTCACTGTGTGTGCAGATTACAAACATAGAAAACCTACAAATCAATACAGGCCCTTCGGCCCACGAAGCTGTGCTGAACATGTATTTACTTTAGAAATTACTAGCATTACCCGTAGCCCTCTGTTTTTCTGAGCTCCATGTACCTGTCCAGAAGTCTCTTAAAAGACCCTGTCGTATCCGCCTCCACCACCCTTGCCGGCAGCCCATTCCACGCACTCACCACTCTCTGTGTAAAAACCTTACCCCAATATCTCCTCTGTACCTACTTCCAAGCACCTTAAAACTGTGCCCTCTCGTGTTAGCCAGATTGCTCTAGATAGCCAGCATCTGCAGTACTTCTTGTATCTTCAAATTTATTTGTTTAATATTCCAGGTCCTCTTTATCCTGGGTGGTATATGCTTCCTCCTTGCTGTTGGATCTGCTGTCTGGGAAATGAAAGTTGGCGAGAAAGCTCCCTACCTTGTCACCAAACTGAAAAATTTCACTCCTGGATATCAGGGTTTTCTGGCCTTCTGGGGATATGTAATCATCATGAACTCCATCCTGCCGATGTCACTCTATGTCACGTGAGCAATTCATTGTCTTTTTGTACTTTGCATATCAACTTACAGAACATATTAACAATCATTTAAACTTTTCCCAGCGATTTATGACCGTGCATCGAGAAGGAAACAAAGAAAGTATTTTGCAAGCATTGCTTGCTTGATTTAAACTCTTTATTGATAACACTCTTTATTGGGTGATGGGGTGGAGATACATCTCCATCAACGGAGGTGGAAGGCTCTGTTGTAGGGCTCTTATTATTACACATTATTGCAAATTATTGCCTATTGGTAAATTATTATTGTGTACTTTATTAGTTAATTCTGCACACTGCTAAGTTTTTTTTAAATGTTACTGCTGTAATGAAAGCCTTTTCCACTGGGGATCAATAAAGTATTTATTATTATTATTATTAATAATAATAATAACTTTACTTTGAACTTTGACTGATGAGGCCAGTGATGAGACCCTTCCGTGGTTGAACAGGGTGTGCTTTGTGCAGCTCGGTCATTAGGGTGGTATGTGTTCCTCTTGTCACTTGCATTGGGGTCTCAATACCTTGCTTCCCCACTTTGATGGTCATGGGGCAGAGATTCCCAGGAATAGTATTGTATGCATTTCTATATCAGAAACCTGAATGAACCGATTTTTGTCTTATCTGACCAGCTGATGGTGTTGCAATGAGTGCCTGGCTGTATAAGATTAAAGATTAGCTTTATTTGTCACACGTACATCAAGAAGTACACTTGGGGTGTCACAGTAGAGTACAGTTAGCATGATGCTATTAAGCTTGGAAGCATCAGAGTTTAGAGTTCATCTCTGGCATCCTCTGTAAGAAAGTTTATACATCTTTGCCTTGTGTGCATGGGCTTCCTCCAGATGCTCCTCCCACAGTCCAACGACATACTGGTTGGTAAGTTAATTGGTCATGGTAAATTTTCCAGTAATTAGGCTAGGATTATATCAGTGGGTTGCTGGGCAGCACAGCTTGAAGGGCCGGAAGGGCCTGTTTCGCGCTGTATCTTTGGGAGGGGATCAGCGGAAAACGTAAAGGGCTGAAGAAAGAATCTTGTGTGTCTGTAAATTGTACTGATGTCCAGAAGAGGGAGCTATTTTACCAAAATAGAGGTAAGAATCTCATTGGATTTCAGCTACCCATTTACTCCGGTGGCAGAGCTGTGGGATATGCTTTGGATGGTCAGATTTTCCTCGGAACATGAGGGTTTAAAAATTCCTAAACACATAGGAGGTGTCACCCACGGGAAAACTGCAGTAAATGTTGAACCGAGATGAAACACAAGAAGCAGGTACCGGAGACGACTGCAACACCCTGTCTGCCGGAGAAACTCAGGGGCTCAAGCAACATCTGTGGGAGGAAAGGAATTGTTGATGTTTTGGGTCAAAGCCCTGCCTCAGGACATAAGAGAATATTTTAAAATCTGGTTTGCTCATTTCACACTCAGTGTCAGCAAGACCGAGGAATTATTGTGGACTTCAAGAACACACACCACTCCTCATCGAGAGGTCAGTGGTGGAAAAGGTGGGCAGATTCAAGTTCCTGGGCATCAACATCTCAGAGAGTCTATCCCGGGCCCAACATATTGATGTGCCGGAAGCTCTACTTTGTTATTGTTTGAGATTTGGAATACTGTTTCAGTAAGCAGTGCCTCAGGATGGAGGCATCCATCACTAAGGACCCTCACTATACAGGAGATTCCCTCTCCTTACGTTGGAGATGGTTCAAAGGAAGTTCATGAAAATGATTCCGGGATTGAAAGGCTTATCAAATGTGGAGCTCTGGGTCTCTACTCACTGGAATTCAGAAGAATGAGGGGAGATCTCACTGAAACCTATTGAATGTTCAAAGGCCTCGATAGAGTGGATGTGGAGAGGATGTTTCTTATGGTGGGGGAGTCTAAGACCAGAGGACACAGCCTCAGAATAGAGGGGCGTCCATTTAGAACAGAGATGAGGAGGAATTTCTTTTGCCAGAAACTGGTGAATCTGTGGAATTTGTTTCCACAGGTGGCTGTGGAGGCCAAGTCATTGAGTATATCTAAGTCTGAGGTTGATACATTCTTGATTAGTCAGGGAATGAAGGGATATGGGGAGAAGGCAGGAGATTGGGGCTGAGAGGGAAAATGGATTAGCCATGATGAAATGGCGGAGTGGACTCACTGGGCCAAATGGCCTAATTCTGCTGCTGTATCATATGGTCTTGTGGTCTTATCATTTCTACCATCAGGGAGTAAGTAAAGAGCCTGAAGACCCACACTCAATGATTCAGAAACAGCTTCTTCCCCTCCACCACCAGATTTCTGAACAGTCCATAAACACTACCTCATTATTCTATCTTTTTGTATATTTATTTAGTTTTGTAATTTGTAACAATTTCATGCAATTGGATTGTACTGCTGCCACAAAGCAACAAACTTCACACCATCTAAGTAAATAATAAATCTGATTTTAATATTCTTTACATAATTCTCTGCAGTACATATTTATACACATTATGGGTGCATGTCTGATTGAATACCATTGCAATATAAATTTTGTTACACTTTATCTTAATGCTTTTGATTTTTAAATATTTAGTGATAATCTACACACAGTAGTCACTTTATTAGGTACACCTACATACATGCCCGTTAATGCAAATATCTAATTACCCAATCAGGTGGCAGCAACTCAACACAATAAAGCTTGCAGACATGGTCAAGAGGTTCAGTTGTTGTTCAGACCAAGCATCAGAATTAGGAAGAAATGTGGTCTAATTAACTTTGACTGTGGAATGATTGTTGGTGTCAGACAGGGTAGTTTGAAACTGCTGAAATCCTGGGATTTTTACACACCGTAGTTTCTAAAGTTTACAGAGAATGGTGTGAAATAAAAAAACTTTAATTGAGTGGCAGTTCTGTGGGCAAAACTGCCTTGTTAATAAGAGAGGTCAGATGAGAATGGCCAGACTGGTTCAAGCTGACAGGAAGGCGACAGTAACTCAAATAACCACACATTGCAACAGTGGTGTGCAGAAGAACATCTCTGAATGCGCAACACGTTGAACCTTGATGGGCTACAGCAGCAGAAGACCATGAACATTCACTCAGTGAGCACTGTATTATGTACAGAAGGTTGTTAATAAGTTAATCGAGTCACTTTAAATAATTGTAAATATGCGTGAATTTGATTTGTATGAGTTGTAAACAAACCTCTCAGCACAGATTTGAACTATTTGCTGTGTTTTTAAAGAAGGTCTTTCTTCCCCAGGTTTGAACTTCTCCACATTGCCCAGAGTTTATTCATTAACTGGGATTTGAAGATGTATTGTGAAGAGAGAGACACTCCAGCCAACGCGAGAACAACTACCCTGAATGAAGAACTGGGTCAGATCAAATACATTTTCTCAGATAAAACTGGCACTCTGACCCAAAACATCATGGCCTTTAAGAAATGCTGCATTGGTGGACAGATCTATGGTAATTTATTGTGTGTGTGAATGAGGAAACTTAAATAAACATAAACAAATCTGCAGACACTGGAAAATCTGCCTGACATGCTGAGTTCCTCCAGCATTTTGTGAGGAAAAATTATGTTTCTTTTGCCAGAATGTGGTCTAAATGTATATGGTTCGGGGTCCTGGAATGGAGGTAAAAGGGAAACTATTTTCCAATAGTCTTTAGAAACAGTAAATACCTGTGATGGTTTGCAGTTCTGTTTTAATTTTCTTTGTAAGCTTATTCAAAGACTAAATGCAAAATATTCTGCAGATCCTGAAGGTGCAGAGCGATGCACATAAGATGCTGGAGGAAGTCAGCAGGTCAGACAGCATCTATGGAGGGGAATAAACAGTTGACGTTTTGAGCCGAGATCCTTCATCAGGACTGGAAAACAAGGGGGAAGAAGCCAGAATAAGAAGGTGGTGAGAAGGGAAGGAGGACAAGCTAGAAAGTGATCGGTGAAGCCAGGTGAAGGGGGAGAGTAGGTGGATGGGGGAGGGGGTTGAAGTAAGGAGCTGGGACGTGATAGATGGAAATGGTTAAGGGCTGAAGAAGAAGGAATCTGATAGGAGAAGGAAGTGGACCATGGATGAAAGGGATGGAGGAGGGGCACCAGAGGGAGGTGATACCCAGGTGAGAAGAGAAGGTCCTGCCATGTGCAGAAGTTCGCTGATGACACGGCCATAGTGGGGTGTGTCAGGAATGGACAGGAGGAGGAGTATAGGAAACTGATACAGGACTTTGTGATATGGTGCAACTCTAACTACCTGCGTCTCAATATCACCAAGACCAAGGAGATGGTGGTGGACTTTAGGAGATCTAGGCCTCATATGGAGCCAGTGATCATTAATGGAGAATGTGTGGAGCAGGTTAAGACCTACAAGTATCTGGGAGTACAGTTGGACGAGAAGCTAGACTGGACTGCCAACACAGATGCCTTGTGCAGGAAGGCACAGAGTCGACTGTACTTCCTAAGAAGGTTGGCGTCATTCAATGTCTGTAGTGAGATGCTGAAGATGTTCTATAGGTCAGTTGTGGAGAGCGCCCTCTTCTTTGTGGTGGCGTGTTGGGGAGGAAGCATTAAGAAGAGGGACGCCTCACGTCTTAATAAGCTGGTAAGGAAGGCGGGCTCTGTCGTGGGCAAAGTACTGGAGAGTTTAACATCGGTAGCTGAGCGAAGGGCGCTGAGTAGGCTACGGTCAATTATGGATAACTCTGAACATCCTCTACATAGCACCATCCAGAGACAGAGAAGCAGTTTCAGCGACAGGTTACTATCGATGCAATGCTCCTCAGACAGGATGAAGAGGTCAATACTCCCCAATGCCATTAGGCTTTACAATTCTACCGCCAGGACTTAAGAACTTTTTAAAAGCTATTATTAATGCTTTTTGAGATAGTGATTTAGATGCATATCATATTTTTTACTGAGTTAAGTATTGTATGTAATTAGTTTTGCTACAACAAGTGTATGGGACATTGGAAAAAAAGTTGAATTTCCCCATGGGGATGAATAAAGTATCTATCTATCTATCTATCTATGAGGGGGGCCAAAATGGGGAATGGAAAATGAAGAGGGGGGTGGGGAGAAATGATCAGAAGTTAGAGAAATTGATGTTTATGCCATCCGATTGGAGGCTACCAAGTACAATGACAAATATCTTCACTGAACGGGCATTAGATTCATATTTAGCCAAGTATTTATAAAAAAAACAGAAGTAATTCACCTTCTAGACAGAGGTGTGTGTTGCTGCAGATTTACAGTGTCTGTAGTCTCCTGTTTCCCCCTGTGTTTTTATTGTAATCTCCATGTCTTTGGGACATTCTTATGCTCTGCACTCAGGGAGTTACTATCACCGTTCCAACACTGTTATCATTTGTCCTTGACATCTAGTTCATGCTTTGTAAAGTCCCATACCTGAGGTAACCATCTGGTTAAGCTGATGAAGTACCACTGTGTTCATGGTGATGCTAGTTATGTGCAGTTGATCCTCTGATAGTGAATGTAAGGAGACTAAATGGCAGAGCAGGAAAGGGATGAAAATGGGAGGATTAAGTGGAACAATCCGATAATCTTGATGGAAGTGTTTGGCTCTCCATACTGCGAAAGCAGTAGAATGGGATTGAGTGGGATGGTAAATCTGCCATGATGGAATGGCGGAGAAACGCGATGGGCTGATTGGCCTAATTCTATTCCAATCTCTTAGGGTCTTATGAACTTGATAGAGGTGTGTAGGATGATAAGAGGAGACAGCCAACACCTTTTTCCTGGGGCAGCAATGGCTAATACAAGAGAAAATCTGCAGATGCTGGAATTCTGACTAACACACACAAAATGCTGGAGGAACTCAGCAGGCCAGGCAGCATCTATGGGAAAAAATACAGTCGACACTTCAGGCCAAGACACTTCGGCAGGACTGTCAGGACTAGAGGGCAAAATGTTAAGGTGATCGGTGTAAAGTAGAGGGAAGGATGTGAGAAATAGGCTTTTTTGCACAGAGAGTGGGTGGGTGTGTGGAATGTCCTGCCGGGGGTGGTGGGTGATGCAGATCTATTACAGTCATTTGAGAGATTCTTAGATAGATAAAAGATAAATGAAGAGCTGTGAAGGGAGGGAAGGGTTAGATTGATATTGGAGAAGGTTTAAAGATCGGCACAACATAATCGGCTGAAGAGCTTGTACTGGGCTGTAGTGTTCTATGAACAACCATTAGGAAGCCACCAATAAGCAACAGAAAGACAGACACCAATAGACAGCAATGGAGCAGTAGAGGCTCTACAAATATTTTTGGAATTTCACCCAAAATATATTACTCCCTTTTAAGAGATTCCAGGGTGGTTTTGCATGTTCTGTGGGAGCAGTGGGTGAAAGAGCTTTAAGCAACACACACACACACACACACACACACACACACACACACACACACACACACACACACACACACACACACACACACACACACACACACACACACACACACACACACACCCTCCCCCCACCCCCCCCCGCCCAGCAGGTCAGGCAGCATCTATAGAGGAGAATAAACAGCCAAAGTTTCGGGCCAAGACCCTTCATCAAGATTGACTGTTTATTCCACTCCATAGATGCTGCCTGACCTGCTGAGTCGCTCCAGCATTTTGTGTGTCGCTTAGGATTTCCATCAGCTGCGGAACCCCTTGTGTCTCTGGGTGAAGGAGCTTTTCCTTCCCGAGCATTACAACATTACTGTGGGCTGTGGACATTCTGCATAAGAAAAAAATGTTTTGTGTAACCTAAAAGATTAATTCTCTGATTTTCAGGTAATCAATATGATGATGGCGAAATAGCAAATGTAAGTACTTGTTAATGGGAGTTATTCTGTAAGGATCAGTGTATGATTTTGACTGTGTCTTCATTTAGTGAGTAAAGTTTCCTGACCCGAACAGTAAAGGACAGAGACACCCATTCATCCTTTCTCTGAGCACACAACCCCTTCATGCTGTCAAGAATTAACATCACAGTCGAACAATGCAACAAATTACTGCTTGAGAATGGCATTTAACGCAGTCCAGCACCATTCTGATGTGTCATCTGGAAGGTCCTCTTGCATGTGGGGCATAGTGATGTAATGGTTAGCGTATCACAATTATGGTGCCGCGACCCATGTTCAGTTCCACTGCTCTCTGTTGGAGTTCATCGATTCTTCCCGTAGCGCCAGAAGGCCTTGTTAATGAGAGAGAGAGAGAGTGACAGAGACAGAGAGACCGTGGCACGACAAATAGTTGGATGAACATTGGTTTTTGTTGGACTGCAGATCGTGGTCTCTGTTTGGGGGCTTTGCTATTGCTTGCTTGCTGGGTGGTGGGTGCTGAAACAAATGGGGGAGGGGGAGGGTTGATGCTTTGCTGCTGTTTGTGCGTGGGAGGGGCAGGAGGTGTTTTGGAAGTTCTGAAGTTTTTCTCTCATTCGTTCTTTGGGGTTTTTCTTCTAACTCATGGATGTCTGTGAGGAGTAAGAATTTCAGGTTGTATACTATATTCATTCTATGATATTAAATGGAACCATTGAACCATTGACCAAGTGGGTTTCCTCCCAAATACGTATGAGTGAGTAGATTAGTTTTACTTATTTAGAGATGCAGTGCAGAACAGGCCCTGCAGGCCCAACAACCCACGTATTTAATCCTAGCCTAATCACAGGAGAATTTACAATGACTAATTAACCTACTAACTTGTATGTCTCTGGACTGTGGGAGGAAACCAGAGCACCCGGAGGGAACCTGCATGATTCATGGGGAGAACGTACACACCCCTTACAGATGGCACCGGAATTGAACTCTGGAACGCCCTGAGCTGTAATAGTGTTGTGCTATCCGCTAGGCTACCGCACGGCTGCAATCGGGGGGTGCAGGCTCGTTGGCCAAAAGGGCCTGTTACTGTGCTGTATCTCTAAATTTTAAAAAGTGGGAGTTTGGAGATTTTGGCAAGTTATGAGCTTGGCAATCAAAAATCCATAAAATGGTTGACCCCACTGAATTAATAAGCACTTTATGAAAGGGTATGGAGCATAAAAATGATTAATTAGGATAGGAAGTTGGAAATGTTTCCTCATCAGTGAGATATCTAGAATTAAAGTTTTGAGCAGGGAGGTAAGAGTATTAGGGTCTAAGAAGAAACTTTTCACCTAGAGGATGGTTAAATCTGGTGGTTCTCAGAATATTTAATAAGCATTAGATTAATTGGAATTGGAACAGATTTAAACACAGGAAATTTCTGCAGATGCTGGAAATCCAAAGCAACATAAGCCAAGTGCTGGAGGAACTCAACAGGTCAGGCAGCAGGCTTGGAAATGAATAAACAGTTGACATTTTGGGCTGAGACCCTTCTCAGAACTAGAAAGGAAGGGCAAAGTGGCCAGAAAAAAAAGGTAGGGGAGGGGCAGAACAGTAGCCAGTGGGGTGGGAAAGGTAAAGGACTGGAGAGGAAGGAATCTGATAGGAGAGAGGAGTGGACAGTAGGCGAAAGGGAAGGAGGAGGCAATCCAGGGGGAGATGATAGCTAGGTGGGAAAGGGTAAAAGGTCATTGTGGAGAACAGAAGGAGGGGAGGGGGGGGAGGGAAATAAACCAGAGTGTATTGAAGCAACAGGGCCTGGGACCTAGAGCAGGGTATGACCCGATGTTTGGATGATTGAAACACCAGGCCAGATGGAAAAGGCAGGGTGTCAGGACCGGAGGTGCGGGCCGGGCCAGTTCTGCTTGCTGCTCTGCAGCGTTTACTCTGCACTGCGCTGAACTGAGGCCCTGGGCTTCGTGTCTGTGGACTCACTTCTGCTCTGAGTGTTACTTTTATTGTTTGCATGGCGTGCTTTCTCCTCTCTCTGCACATCGGGTGTTTGACAGTCTTGTTTTTAATGGGTTCTCTTGGGTTTCTTTGTTTCGTGGCTGCTCATAAGGAGACAGATCTCAAGGTTGTATAATGTATATATACTTTGATAATAAATATACTTTGAACTTTAACTTACTATTGTCACATTTAAAACTGCTCTTGCAATCTGCTTGTACAGATCAAATGCATGTGTTGCATTTCACTAATGTTTCAATGCACATGTGACAAATAAAACTGATCTAATTATTATCCAGCATATTGAGGCAGTATAAGGGAAAAGAATTACAGAATGCAGAATAAAATGCAATGGTTGCAGCGAAAGTGCATTGCAGGTAGACAGTAAGGTGCAAGGAACTAATGAGGTAGATAGTGAGGTCTGAAGACCATCTTATTGTTCCAGGGAACCATTCAATAGTCTTGTAATAGTGGAGAAGAAGTTCTCAGACTTTTGTATCTTCAGGCAGACGGGAGGGGGAGATGAGAGAATGTCCAGGGTGGATGGGGTCTTTGATTACACTGGCTACCTTACTGAGGCAGCAAGAATTGTAGATGGAATCCATGGATCACCAGGGCTGGTAAACGGAGTGATTAGGGATGAGGACCTGATTGCTGGGCTGGATGTGGTGGTGACCCCCTGATGTGCTGGATGTACTGTAAGGTATGGGTATTGCATTACTAGCATTACATTATTGGCCTTCGATCCAGAATTTTCTATCTATTATTTAAATTAAAAAGTTTCATGATATTAATTTAAATTCAGTGATGAAAGTAAGTGGGTACCAATCAGCATCATCATCTAACCTAGATTTGTGAAGTGCATGATAAAACGATTAGAAACTAAATTCCATTTCGCCCTCATACTCTGGATTGATGGGGTCTCAATGCTTACAGCATGAGTCATAGAGTGATTTAGCATGAAAGCAGGCCCTTAGGCCCATCTCACTGATACTGACCAAGCTGCCTATCCAAGCTAGTTCCAATTCAGATTTATGTGCATCGAACCCTATGAGGTGAAATGCACCATTTGCTTTCGGAACCAACACACCCAGGGATCTGCTGGGGGCAGCCAGAAAGTGTCACCACATATTCTGGTGCCAACATACTAAAACGTGCCCACAATGTCCCATATCCCTCCTAACCACTCCTATCTCTGTATCTGTCCAAATGTTCTTTTAAATGTTGATATTGTACCTGGCTCCATCTTGTTCAGTAAACACACCACTGGTCAAATACCCACTGTGCACGACACTCTCTGATGCAGAACATCACTGGGTCTCTTCCAGGTGGTTGACCTGAGCTGGAACACGTTTGCGGATGGAAAGCTGAAGTTCTACGATGGGTTACTTTTGGAACAGATCCGCTCGGGAAACGAGCCAGCAGTCCACGAATTCTTTAAACTGCTAGCTCTTTGTCACACAGTCATGGTGGAGGAGAAGCAGGGTGAGTCTTGAGTGCAGGGATTCAGTTACTTTGTTTTCTATGCCCAATGTGCTCAGGTGTTTTGGATCCCTGATACTTTTGCAATCCAAGAGCTCTTTGGAAGTCACAAATGAGGCATAAAACTTGTTGGTTACGATTGTTTTAGTAAGCATCACAAGACCAAAGGAGAGTGTGGATTGGACTGTATGATTGTTGTTTTCCTCGTAGTTCAACTTTCCATAAGACCATAAGGTATAGGAGCAGAATTAGGCCATTTGGCCTATCGAGTCTGTTCCACCATTTCATCATGGCTGACCCATTTTCCCTCTCAACCCTAATCTCTTATCTTCTCACCATATCCCTCATACCCTGACCAATCAAGAACCTATCAACCTCTGCTTTAAATATACATAAAGACTTGGCCTCCACACCCTCTTGTGGCAACAATTTCCACAGATTCATCACTCTCCGGCTAAAGAAATTCCTCAGTTCTAAAAGAACACCCTTCTGTTCTGAGGCTCTGTCCTTTGGCCTTAGACTCCCCACCATAGGAAACATCGTCTCCACATCCACTGTATCAAGGCCTTTCAACATTCGATAGGTTTCAATTAGGTCATCCCTCATTCTTCTGAATTCTAGTGAGTACTTTGGCTTGTGTGTGTTTTTATATAATTACCTACAAACGTTTGTATATACATGTAATTGTTCAGTGTGTTTTTTTTGGTGGTTGCAGTTTCCTTTGTATTTTTCTGGAAACGTTTTAGTTTCAGTGGCAGGTATTACAAAACTTGAATAGGGGCTTTATTATTGACTAATGTAAGCAATGGGATTTGAATGGAATGTGTGCCATCATCGATCTAATTTAGGAGGACCAGATTTCATTGGTTCATTCCCTTTTGTCTTTGTTCTTTCGCCCTGCTTTGTCTTTGCTCTCCACTGTCTTCCTTTCCCGTCGTCTCCTCTGTTCTTGTAACACTTAATAAATTGATCATAAACAATGAGTTTTATGCCACATTCTTGACATTCAAAGCACCTTGGACCACAAAAACATATATAAGGAGGGTAGGTGTTAAGGTGTTACAATTGGTGGGACAATCTGGGGTAAAGGTACAAGGTAACAGGTCAGTTTCTTAAAACTGAAGTGGCAGCAATTTCCTCTCCACAGAGGATGGGGAATCTCTGGTGAAACACAGAGGGTTAAGTGCCATCATGATGGAGACTACCCAGATGGAATGTGAGATGTTGCTCCTCCAACCGTGTTTGAGATCCTGTCCTTTTAATTTCTTCAAGGCCAGCTCGTATACCAGGCCGCTTCTCCAGATGAAGAGGCCCTGGTGACTGCAGCGAGGAACTTTGGCTTTGCGTTTCTGTCTCGTACACAGGACACCATCACCATCAGTGAGCTAGGAGTGCAGAGGACATACATTGTGCTGGCCATTTTGGACTTCAGTAGCAGTCGCAAGAGAATGTCTGTTATCTGTAAGTAACCTGACTTCGACTGAAAAGGTGCAATGTTCCTCTTCTGTGTGTTGAAACGTTAAAGATAGAATCATAGAGCCATAGAAAAGTACAGCACAGAAACAGGCCCTTCAGTCCATCGGTCCATGCTAAACCATTTAAACTGCCTACTCCCCTCAAACTACACTGGGACCTATACCCCTTCATACCCCCTACCATCCATGTACCTCTCCAAACTTCTCTTAAACGCCGAAATCGAGCTCACATGCACCATTTGCACTGGCTGGCAGCTCATTCCACTATCTCACCACCCTCTGAGCGAAGAAATCCTCCTCATATTCCCCTTAAATATTTCACCTTTCACACATAACCCATGACCTCTAGTTGTAGTCCCATCAAACCTCAGTGGAAAAAGCCTGCTTGCATTTACCCCATCTATACCCTCATAATTTTGTATACCGCTATCAAATCTCCTTTTAATCTTCTATGTTCTAACAAATGAAGTCTGAACCTATGCAGTCTTATCATATAACTCAAATCCTCCAAACCTGGCAACATCCTTGTAAACCCTTATCTTCATTTGTCCCATCAAGTCCCTTGTATCTCGGCTGATATCAACTACCGACCCTTGTCTCACCGCTCCCTCTCAGTTCCATACTCTGCATTCTCAGTCCCGAAGCAGGGTCTCGATCTGAAACCTTGACCATCACCCTGTCTCCACAGATGCCGCCTGACCTGCCGAGTTCTTCTTGCAATTTTTTTTTAAGCTCCAGATTCCAGCATCTGCAGTCTCTTGTGTTTCGCTCTTTGAAATCTATTTGTCTCATTTCCTTGGATGTTTCTGAGATCTGCTGGGAACAGGAAATCAGGAAATAATTTGACAACTAAATCAAGCTTTTATGAGTTATGGTACAATCCCAGTGACAGCTGAACTCAGCATCAAGTTTATTGTCATCACAGCCACCGAACATCATACCAGATTCACGAGGAGCAAAACTATCAATTAACTCCAAATTATGGAAAGGTTATTTAGGAAGAAATACGATTAGAATAAAAAGAAATGCAAATTCTATTGTGGGGCAAGCTAGTCATAGTTTTGCTGTACTGAGGTAGTGAGTAGGGTCATGCTGGTTGGTTCGAGAATGGTTGAAGGGAAGTTGCTGTTCTTGAACCTGGTGGTGTGGGACTCGAGGCTTCTGTATCTCCTGCCTGACGGGAGCTGTGAGAAGATGGCCTGGCCCAGATGCTGGGGATCTTTGACAGATGTTGCCTTCTTGAGGCAGCACCTTCTGTAGATATGACTGAGAGTGGGGAGAGGTGAGCCCATGATGTGCTAAACAATAAGACATCCAGTGCCGAGCAATAGTCTTAGGCACATGTTATTTATATATATATGTGAGTGAGTGAGTGAGAAAAAAACAACACATACACGTAGCGAGGGTGCCGAAGTCTTCCGCACAGTACTGTGGGGGCAGAATTTCATCATTGAGCCCATCGAATTGCCTCTGCTATTCCATCATGGCTGATTTGTTATCCCTCTCCTGCCTTCTCCCCGTAACCTTTCACACCTTTAAGTGTTGGGCTGGTGTTGGCAACTTTCTTGCCTAGAGCCCAATCTCAGAAACTGTGAATTCTCTGAGAAAGCTGATGGAAGAGTCCAAAAGAAGCATTTCTTCAACTATGAATGCTTATTTTTTTTTATCCTGCAGTGAAAGATTCAGAAGGGAAGATTAAACTGTACTCCAAAGGAGCAGACGTTGTGATATACGAGAGGCTTCAGCTCAACTGTTCCCACAAGGAAAGTACTCAGAAAGCCCTCGATGTAAGCTATATGTTTGTTTCCATAATTACATAGATTAACTGACCTCCTGAGGGTGGGCTCTATTGCCACATCCAAAAAAATGTAGCCATGGAGATTTTGACAGGAGGGGTATTTTCTTCTGTAGCATAGTGGTTAGAATAACGCTTTGCATCGCCAATAACCTGCGTTCAATTGCTGCCGCTGCCCGTAAGGAATATGTACGTTCTCCTTGTGACCACATGGGTTTCCTCCCACATTCCAAAAATATATGTGTTCAGATTTGAAATATATGGAGCAGCACAATAGCATAATGTTTTACAGCATAAGCAACCCAGATTAAATTGGCAAGATGTCCAGGTTAGGTTAATCCTGATGAAGGGTCTCGGTCCGAAACGTCGACAGTGCTTCTCCCTATAGATGCTGCCTGGCCTGCTGCGTTCCACCAGCACTTTGTGTGTGTAGGTTAGGTTAATTGGTCACTTGGCTGTAATTGGGTGGCGCAGCCATTTACTGTGTTGTATCTCTAAGAATACTGAGAATATGGTTCAGTCTTTCACATTTTACTTTCAATTATCTTCAGTCTTGTAAATTGTAATCCTCTCCGGATCCTGTATGTGTTGAGGGAATTGAAGGTCCTTGTGCTTTGAGCTGATATATTGATTTGATATTTTCTGTGGTGCACCTGTGCCTGCACTGTCCTGATCAAGACGGGATCAGGAGGCTTGTGAGTGGAATATGCTTAAGAAACTAACCAAAAACATCACCATCTTAAAGAATCATAATCAGGTTTATTTTCAATGATATATGCCATGAAATTTGTTGTGTTGTGGCAGCAGCAACGTTTCCTCAAAATTTCTTTTACTATTGCGTGGGCCAGTTGAGCAGAAACAGTTACATGGCCTGAAAAATGCATGGAACTTTAAATGTTTTCCTTTGTAATATGCACATCAAGCAAACACAAACCACAGCTCTCAACAAGTAAAATCTGTCAGGCAGTCAAAACAACTGACAGGCACTTTGACAAAAGTAAAATGTTTTGACTAGATGGTGTTGGCGTTCAGCGGGCTGGTGATTTATTAACAATGAACTACTAACTTCCATTCTGTGTTTATTGTTACAATTTGTAAACAGAGTTGTAACTTGAAACACTGGCAATATAAATATATTGAAGCACTAAAATGTATCAAAGTAAAGGTTCTGGTTTATTATTCAGAAAGTATATGGATTATACTCATTAGCAGATAATTATAGGGAATTTCAAAATTATATTGACATTATATAAAAGAAAATTCCAACTGAACAGCACAAAGGCTATGTGCATGAGGGCATTTCGGTTACTCTGCAGCCATGCAGCTGTGCAGCTTAGAGGGAACGTGGGCAAAATATGATATACAGTATATATCCACATATATGAGGTAAAACATTTCACTGGTTTTGATGAGCACCTGACACTGAATAGTTTGAAGGCCATGCTGTATGGCACTTTAAGGAGTTGAAGACTTATTGCAAGCAGAAAAGAATGTGGAGTTCAGACTGGATTTGGCTTACTATTGTCACATATATGCACTTTGGACACTCTATTAGTTACACCTGTACACTTGTTCGTTAATGCAAATATCTAATCAGCCAATCCTGTGGCAACATCTCAATGCATAAAAGCACACTGAAATGGTGAAGAGATTCAGTTGTTGTTCAGCTGAATCATCAGAATGGAGAAAAACTGTGACCTAAGTGACTTTGACCATGGAATGATTGCTGGTGCCAGATGGGGTGGTTTGAGTATCTCAGAAGCAGTTGATCTTCTGGGATTTTTGTGTACAACTGTCTCTGGAGCTTACAGAGAATGGTATGACAAAGAAAAAAAAAACTAGTGAGTTGCAGTTCTATGGAGGAAAGTGCCTTTTAATGAGAGAGACTGGTTCAAGATGACAGGAAGGTCAAATAATCACGCGATACAACAGTGGTGTGCAGAGGGGCATCTCTGACTACTGAACACGTTGAACCTTGAAGTGAATGGGCTGCAACAGCAGAGGATCACATACAAGGGGTGATTGATAAGTTCATGGCCTAAGGTGGAAGGAGTCAACTTTAGAAAACCTAGCACATTTATTTTTCAACATAGTCCCCTCCTACATTTACACACTTAGTCCAGCGGTCGTGGAGCATGCGGATCTTGGACCTCCAGAAAGTGTCCACAGCATTGGTGATTGATAAGTTTGTGGCTTGTGGTAGAAGGAGATGAGTTATACAGCTCTCGTTACATTCAGTTCAGCTCTTTGAGTGATTATGTAGGAAGTTTGAAGTTAATAACTCATCTCCTTCTACCTTAGGCCACAAACTTATCAATCACCCCGATGAGTTATTAACTGATTCTAAGAACAGTTCTAGAGTCCTTAGGTTGTGGAATCAGTTCAGCATTGAGGTGAGTCAAGTTCTCCATGTTGGTTTATGAGCCTGATAAGACCGTAAAACATAGGAGCGGAATTAGGCTATATGGCCCATCAAATTTCCGCCACTGTTCCATCATGTCTGATTTATTACCTCTCTCAACCCCATTTTCCTACCTTCTCCTCGTAATGTTTGATGATATTACTAATCAAGGACCTATCAGCCTCTGCTTTAAATATGCCCAATGATTTGGCCTCCACAGCCGTATGTGGCAACGAATTCCACGGACCCACAGAAGGGTGAAAGGTAGTAACTGTTCCTGAACCTGGTGGTTTAGGACCAAAGGCTTCTGTATCTCCTGCATGAGGGTAGTAATAATAAGGGAGCATGGCCTGGATGGTGAAGGCCCTTGATGATTGATCCATCACTCCTTTGTCTGTTGGACTTTAGAACTGAGTGTTGCATCATATTGTTACGTACCCTGTAACTAGGTTAACAGACCAGCAGAAATGGAAGAAGACGTTGGAGTCTGGGGGTACGGTAACTAAAGGTGTTTATTAGTAAACTAAACCATACAGTATCAAAAATGCCGATATACATATAAAACAGGTTAGCAATAATAAAAACAGAAGTGTAGGAATAATAATCAACAGTATCAAACAAGCTCTATCAAAGTCTAGGGGTAAATGAATAGTCATAAGGGAATATAGAGTTCAGTTCAGTTCGTGCTGAGGTAGTTGTTGTGTTGCAATGTTGGAGAGAGAGAGAGAGAGAGAGAGAGAGAGAGAGAGAGAGAGAGAGAGAGAGAGAGAGAGAGAGAGAGAGAGCAAGAGTTGAGCAGCTGCAGCAGGCAAACCTTCCGTTGTCTTCTTGTTCCATTGTACTATTGGGGTAATTGATTATGACCCTTCCGTTCCAGGCTAGACCATTCTTCAGTGGTGGACTCGTCACCCAGGCCAGGGTGGACACACGCACAAGTCCCCACCGGTCTGCCTTCATCCACCGTACACCAGACCGATTCTCCTGAACCGATCCTCCAGGCCCCCACCTTCCTGTGGGTGCGCAACACTCTCAGTGTCCACTGGTGTGTCTGAGGGTGTCTCCCCAATCCCGACTTTATCCCCACTGACGGGGTATCAGCCATCCATCAACTCATTATGTCCATGTCCATCAAACTAGGCCACTCCCTGCTGTCTCCTCAGGAATGTTAATGAGCAAAGAAGCGTCCTTGTAGTGAAAGGTAATTAATCAGTGAAGAAGCCATAATACATAAATCAGTTGTCTCTCTCTCTCTTATCTGTAGCAGATGCCTTTACCTCTGTTCTTCACCTCTCTCTCTCATTAGCAGAGTTCCTGGGGGTGGGGGTAGCTCTGGACCCCATTTCCATCTGGTTTGTTCAGCACACATAACAATATGCTAATGCCATATCTAAGATTACCATGGAAGATGGTGAATTTGGGCATCCTTGCTTCAATTGTTATTGTGATTTGTTTCTCCTACAGGGAGAAGCTTGTTCTGTGCTTTTTACAGAGGGAAGATATATTTGAGGCCTTGTTGATCAGTCCCTGAAACCACGGAGCTTTGTAAGGGATCTCTCTCCAGGGTAAACACAGGCAGCCTAGAAGATGAGGGATAGAAAGCGACGCTGCAGACTGTAACATTGAAACAGTGAGCTGTTGGTCTCCCCTCTCTCTGTGACAAGAATGATACTCCTGTTGTGTGTGTGTGTGTGTGTGTGTGTGTGTGTGTGTGTGTGTGTGTGTGTGTGTGTGTGTGTGTGTGTGTGTGTGTGTGTGTGTGTGTGTGTGTGTGTGTGTGTGTGTGTGTGTGTGTGTGTGTGAGAGAGAGAGAGAGACTGCGGCATGTTGAGCTGTTGGGAGAAACAGTGGCTTTTGATAGACTTTAGATCGGTCTCTTTGGGGGCTTTGCCATTTGGGTGGTGGTGGGGGCACTGATGCTTTTGCTGAGGCAGGTAGGGGGGAGGGAAGGGGAGGGGTTGCTGCTGTTGGTGTGTGGGAGGGGGAAGGGGGTTTTGAGGTGCCTGTCATTCCTCCCTCTGTCTCGCGGAGAAGAGTGAGAGTGTCAGGTTGTATACTGTGTACATTCTCTGATGTTCGATGGAGCCATTGAACTGTTGAACTGAGGGATAAATAGGGGTGGTGTGGGGAAATGGTCCCTAATTGGCCCTTTCATTGTGCGGACCCCCAAACCTCAAAATCAGTGCAACACACACAAAGTCTTGGAGGCACTCAGCAAGTCAGACAATATCTAGTGGGAGAGAGAAACATTTGAACTTTCGGGTCAAGACCCTTCATCAATCCCGCAGTAGGGACACACAGATCAGGACGTACATGTTTAAATTGCAAATTTTACTTCCCAAACGCTTCAGTTATTGAAGGATGCAGGGACAGATCTCTCATTTCAACAGGAAAATGCAATTAACATATTAAAACAGATGGGGCGGTGTAGGTAGAGGCAGGGTCACTGTGATTTGTGTGTAGTTCATGGTGCGCACCTCATTCCGTTGTGAGTTATTCTCCAAAGGCCAAAAGCCACTGACCTCTTAATCCAATTTCCCTTGTTAAATAATTAAAGTGAGTCACGTACACTGATAATATTGTTCTGTGTGCAGAATATGATGGGGAGAAGTGTGGCTGGATTGTGATAGAGTGTCTGAGCCAGTCTGTTGAAGGGCAGGAACTGAGCAGGAAATGTCACCAGCTAAACGGAAATAAAAACACCTTTAAAGTTCAGAGTTCAAAGTCAATTTATTATCAAAGCACACACATGTCACCAGGTACAGCCCTGTGATGCATTTTCTTGAGGGCAGCATGGTGACGCAGTGGTTAGCACAACGCTTTACAGTACTGGAGACCCGGGTTTGTTTCCCTCCACTGTCAGTAAGGAATTTGTACTTTCTCCCCGTGACCGCATGGGTTTCCTCTGGGTGCTCTGGTTTCCACCCACAGTCTAAAATTTGGTAGGTTAAATGGTCAATGTAAATTGTCCTGTGGTTAGGCTAGGATCAAATCGGGGGATTGCTGGATGGCACAGCTCAAAGGGCCGAAGGGCCTGTTCCACGCTGCATCTCAATGAAATAAATAAATAGTGATGAGTTTAAGCTGTCAGTCTGATATTATGAACATCGATATACTTTAGGACATCAGATATACAGCACAGATCATAGAACATAGACCATTGGTCTTAGACACGTTTATATAGCTAGGGTGCCTAAGACGTTTGCACAGTATTGTATTTGTCAACATGGAGCAGAGAGCAGGTTTGTAAATCTGGCAGGAGCAAAGGATATTGGGAATGGCTTGATAAGGAGTGCCATGGATGGGGGTGGGGGGGGGGGGGGGTTGTTGTTGGCACAGGTGCAGACACACCCAGCCCTGAGACACCAGACAAGGTCACTTGATTCCAAACAATTGGTTTATTGATCATTACTGATTGTCTCTCTGGTGCTTCCCGCTCCCTCGCCCCTCCCTTCCCCTTTACCCAACTGTTGTGTATGTGGCCTGGTTACACAACAATGCTATTAATAAAAACGCTGGAGACGGGAGCTAAGGCTCATGGTTCTTTACTGGCAGAAACCAAACTCGGTGCACACGTACAGATCAATACAGGCCTAATAGCGCATGCAATGATGTATCCCTACAACATAAAGTAGTCCCTTATTATACTGTAGGCCATACAGTATATCAACCCTGATTCCACTCTCCCTGCCCCCTTTCCACTCTCAGCCCACAATAGAGATCTATATCAGGTTTATCATCACTCACATTGTCATAAAATTTGAGCTAGTCCAACAGAATGTAGAACAGTAGAGTACAGTAACGGCCCTTCAGCCCACGATTTTGTGCATTCCCTTTAAGCTACTCCAAGATCAATCTAACCCCGCCCCTCCGACATAGCCCTCCATTTTTCTTTCATCCATGTACCTACCTAGGAGTCCCTTAGACCGTAATGTATCTGTCTCAAACACAAGCCCTGCCAGTCCTTCCGTGTATCTACAACACTCTGTGTTTAAAAAAAATCTACCTCTAACCTTACCCCTATGTATTCCTAAAATCATTTAAAAAATATGCCCTATCCTATTAGTAATTTCCTGAGAGACTGTCTCTGACTGTCAACTCTATCTGTGCCTCTTATTATCTTATACTCCTCTAATCAACTCACCTCAAGTTCTCCTTTGCTCCAAAGAGAAAACCCTGTGTCTCTCAATCGCTCCTCATAAGACATGCTCTCTAATCCAGGCAGCATCCTGGTAAATCTCCTCTGCACCCTTTCTAAAGTTTCTAGATCCTTACTATAATAAAGTGACTAGAACTGACCACAGGAGTTCAAATGTGGTCTGGCTAGTGTTTTACAGAGCAGCAACATTAGCTCGTGGTTCTTGAACTCAATCCCCTACCCAATGAAGGCCAACACACCATATGGCTTTTTAACCACCCTATCGACTTGTATGACAACTTTGAGAGATTTATGGATGTGGGCCCCAGTGTCCCCCTGTTCCTCCGCACTGCTAAGATTTCTGCAGTTAACCCTGTACTCCATCTTTAAGTTTGACCTTCTAAAGTGAATCCTTTCACACTTTTCCAGGTTGAACTCCATCTGCCACTTCACAGCCCAGCTCTGCATGCTGTCAATGTTGCACTGTAACCTCTGACACTGTCACAACATCATCAACCTTCGTGTCATTTTCGAACTTACTAATCCACCCCTCCACTCTCTGCAGTTCTTTGCAACAGAAACACTGCGGACTTTGTGCCTGGCTTCTAAAGATGTGGAGGAAAACTACTTCAGTGAATGGAGCCAAAGGCATCAGAAAGCCACCGTGGCTTTACAGAACCGTGGAAGGTTGCTCGACGCCTTGTATGAAGAAATTGAAACAGATCTGGTGGTAAGCTGTTGGTTTTATTCCTTGGCTTTGTCAGAAGCAATGTGCAGTTTCTCTTTGTCTTGTATCTGAGAAAGGCCTCTCTTTCTGTGATGTTCTGATGCCTCTCTCGTTGCAGCTCATTGGAGCAACAGCCATAGAGGATAAATTGCAGGTTCGAGTCCCCGAAACCATTCAGAACTTGAAAGCTGCAGATATTAAAATCTGGGTCCTGACCGGAGACAAGAAAGGTACTGGGACTGTTGGAGTTAGTTATTCCAATCCTTTGTCGGCTTTACATACATTTCCTCTGTTAGTCAATCACCGAGCATCTCCCAAACCCGAGTGGTCCTTCAGCCACCCAAAGCGGTGGAGTCAAAGCGTCAGGTTGCGTAGACACACACCCTTTAGGTGCAGATTCGGATCTAGTTTATCACATGTACATCGAAGCAGGCAGTGGAATTTGCATTAACAAGCAACACATCGAAGGATGTGCAGGGGCAGTCTGTAAGTGTCACTGCAAGGTCCAGTGCCAACACAGCGTGCCCACGGTGCTTGGCAGAGCAACTCAGAACACAGCAAAACAGAAGGCAATGAATGACAGAACAATGACAGCAAAGCAAGCTCTATTCATCCCTCCCACCGACCCACCCAACACACACACACACATAGACCTCCAACCCCAGTGGGCTTGGACTCACAGACATTGGGACTTCGACTTCCCCAGCAGACTTGTGGAGATTTGTAGCTCACCGGGTCTTTGTTAACTGTGGAATCTCTATTCCATTAATCTGACTCCAAATTTCGTTTTTTTATTTGCCCACACCTTCCCATCATCTCTCGCATTCACCCACACACTAATGGCCTCAAAACGAAAAAGATTAGCTCTATTTATCACAGGCATAATGAAACATGCAGTTAAATGTGTTGCTTGCGTCAACAACCAACATAGCCCAAAGATGTGCTGCACCAGCCCGTTAGTATCACCATGCTTCTGACACCAACGTGGCAGGCACACAACTCCCCAGCCCGATGCCTTTTTGGAACGTTGGAGGAAACTGGAGGATCCAGACTTTGTGCCTGGCTCCAAAAGATGTTTAGGAAAACTAAAGTTTAGGAAAAGTGACAGGAATTGAACCCTTCTCCTCCAGTTGTTGATGCTGTAAAGGATTACGCTCACCACAATGCTACACTGCTGCCCCCCCCCCAACCCCCAGTCCCTAGCTATTGAATCTACTTCCCAACCCTCACATAATTTCGGTACGGGAGGAAACCAGAGCAGACAGAGGAGCCTGCGTGTTTACGGCGAGAATGCGCAAATTCTACACAGAGAGCACCAGAGGTTGGGTTAGACCTGGGGCACTGCCTCTGTGAGGGAGAAACTCTGCCTGTCATGTGGATGCACGGAACCACAGGAACTTTGATTCTGACAGAGCAGAAAATGTCTGGGATGAAACGGTAGATTGCTGGGCCATCTCAGCAGCACAGAGAGTTTGTGTGGAAGGAATTGAACCGAGTTCCAATGAGGATCATTCACCTTTACATAGAACATTACAGCACACCAACAGGCCCTAATCATGATGCCAATCCAAGCCAACAGACACAGGAGCAGAATTAGACCGTTCAGCCCATTGAGTCTGCTACACTATTCAATCATGGTTGATTTATTAACCTTTGAACCCTATTCTCCTGCCTTCTCCCTGCAACCTTTGACACCCTGACTAATCAAGAACTACCAGTCTCTACTTTGAATATACCCAGTGACTTGGTCTTCATAGTCGTCCATGACAATGAATTCCACAGACTTCTTGCTCTCTGGTTAAAGAAATTCTTCCTTGTTTCTGTTCTAAAGGGACATCCCTCTATTCTGAGGCTGTGCCCTCTGGTCCGATGTGGTCTGAGTATAGCGTTTCTTTAATTTATATATTTTTTGTTTCCCATTTTTAACAGAAACAGCCATTAATATTGGATATTCCTGTAAGCTGCTGTCAGACCAAATGGAGCTGTTTGAAGGCAGTGAAATTGAGTAAGTAACAAGCATTGCACTGGGCGTTGTGCAGTTAGCAGAGCAGCAGTCTCGCAGATCCGGGGAGCCGGGTTTAACCCTGGCTTCTGCTGCTGTCTGTGTGGAGTCTGTACATTCTCCCAGGTAGAGGATCAGAGTTCAATTCCCATCGCTGCCTGTAAGGAGCTTGTGTGTCCTCCCCCGTGACTACGTGGGTTTCTTCTAAGCACGCAGGATTCCCCCCACATCCCAAAATGTGCAGGTTCAGAGGTAAATAGTGGTAGAATAGGAGGGAAGTAGCTGGGAATGTAGGCTGAATAAAATGGGATTGATGTGTGTGATTAGTCATGCTATCAATGGGTTAAATGGACTGTTTTCAAGCCTCCAGCAGAGACAGTATTGGATCAGTATCTAAATTAGAATCAAGTTTAATATCACTGGCATACGTCATGAAATTTGTTGTTTTCGGGCAGCGGTACATTGCTATCGAGAATAATAAAAACTAAACATTACAATTAAAAAAGTATCTATAAAACAGAAAATTAAAGAAAAACGGATTCAGGTAGTGTTCATGGGTTCATTGTCCATTCAGAGATCCGATGGTGGAGGGGAAGAAGCTGTTCCTGAAATGTTGAGTGTGAGTGTGTGCCTTCAGGCTCCTGTACCTCCTCGCTGATGGTAACAATGAGAAGAGGACATGTCCTAGGTGAAGGGGGTCCTTAATGATGGATGCTGCCTTATTGAGGCATTGCTCCTTGAAGGATTTCCATGTCCCTGGCATTGGTGGGAGGTAGGGGAAGGCGAAGAAGTGAGTAAGTTGATGAGGGAGGTCAGACTCGGCAAATCAGGCCAGCCAGAGCATTCCAAGTCTGGGAAACATCCTCCTCCCATCTGTGAGTAGCTTTGCTTGTGGAAGAGGGAGAGGCAGAGTGTGACACTTGGAATATTGTGTTCAGTTCTGGTCACTTCGTTATAGGATAGGAAGCTTTAGAGAAGATGCTGGTTGGATCAGTGAGCATGTCTTAAGAAGATAGGCTGAGTGAGCTAGGACTTGACTGGATGAGAGGAGATAAAGGTGTTTAAGATGACATGCATCATCCATCATTAAAGACCTCCATCATCCAGGTCATGGCTTGTTCTCATTGCTACCATCAGGAAGGAGGAAGCCCGAAGACACACACTCAACGATTCAGGAACAGCTTCTTCCCCTCTGCCATCTGATTTCTGTATGGACATTGAACCCATGAACACTACCTCACCACTTTTCATTTTTGTATTTGCACTGCTTATTTAACTATTATATACTGTCATTCGTGTTTTTTTTTTGTTTTTATTCTATTATTATATTTTGCAATGTACTGCTGCCACATTAAATCAAATTTCACCACATATGCTGGTGATATATAAACCTGATTCTGATATGAGGCATAGATTGAAAGGACAGGTAGAACTCTTTCCCAGGGTGAACATGACTAATACAAGGGCACATAACTTTAAGGTGATTGGAGGAAAGTTTGGGGGGGGGGTAATGTCAGATTTTTTTTCTTCACAGAATGGCAAGTATGTAGAATGCGCTGCTGGAGATGGTGCTAGAGGCAGATATGTTAGGGACATTTAAGAGACTCTTAGTTAGAAACATGGATGAAGGAAAAATGAAGGGGATTGTGGAGTAGGTTAAACCGTTGGCACAACATCATAGGCTGAAGGGCCTGTACTGTGCTGTAGTGTTCTATGTTCTCTGGAGTGCAAGCTTCCCATTGGTCAATCTGCAATAACTCACTCATTTTTGCCTCCTGTCACCACCTCAGCGTTGCTCTGGAGAAACTGCAGAAGAACAAGTGTCCGTACAAAGATGTCAATGCTGTAGGCATCTCGGAAGCTATGAGGAGCAGCGAGGAGCCCGACTTCCTGTCGTGTAACAACAAAGCATTAATTATCACCGGCAGCTATCTGGTATGTGCTTGCATTGAGGATTTATGAATGGTTCAAAAGCAGTCTTGTGTTTAGGGTTGGAGGCAGTGCTGAGTTAATCACTGGAGATGCTTGTCTAGCTGTAAGCACTTTGTACCATGCAATGTCATAATCGGTTTCACACCATGGCTGCTAGAATGAGAAAGCCCTTAATCTCAGAATAAGAACCAGCTTTATTATCAGTGACATATAGTACTGTGCAAAAGCCTTTGGCGCATAGGGTGCTTAAGACTTCTGAAGAGTACTGTAGTATTTCGACGTATTGCACTGCACTGCTGCCACAAAAAAAAATTAATGACATATGTGAGTGATGATAAACCTGATTCTGATCTGGGTCTCTATTGTGGACTGAGAGTGGGAAGGGGAAGGGAGAGGGGAGGGAGCAGGAAGGACCAAAGAGACACTCTGTAATGATCAATAAACCAGTTGTTTGGAATCAAACGATTCAGGTTTCGGTATGTCTGCACCCATGGCATCCCCTGACCCTGGCAGTCCTTCTTTGCCACCTGTCCCACACCACTCCCATGGTTCTCCACCCTCATCATACCCAACATCCTTTGCTTCAGCCCAACTTACAAACTCGCTCTCCGCTCTACGTTGACAAGTACAATACTGTGCAAACATCTTAAGCACACCAACTATATATATATATGTGCCTAAGATTTTTGAACAGTACTGTATGTTGTGAAATTTGTTTTTTGTGGCAGCAGAGCAGTGCAAGACGTAAAAGTTACGAATTTACGTATGATTGATTGATTACAAATGAATAAAAATGCTCTCATTCGTGTTGTGAACGGAGATGTGCAAAAGGTAAATACCACAGATAAGAGATCCTCATAGTGTCCTCTTGAGCAAAGTTAAAATGTGAAGTAGCAGCGATTCCTGCCATAGGAAAATCTTTGCGATAAAACTCCACCTAATCTGAAAATTTGTTTAAAGGAACATCTTGCTATAATTTGGATTTAATTTGTCATTTTTAAAAGAGATGGAGCAGGGACAGCACGGTAACGTAGCAATTAGTGTAACACTTTGCAGCGCCAGCAGCCCAGGTTCAATTCCTGCTGCTGTTTGTAAGGAGTTTGTGCGTTCTCCCCAAGATTGCATGGGTTTCCGCTGGGTGCTCTGGTTTCATCCCACTATCCATGTACAGGTTAGTAGGTTAATTGGGCACCGTGGCCTCGTTTAGACGGAAGGGCCTGTTACTGTTGTATCTGTAAATACAATAAATAAGTAGCAAAGTGGTGTTCATGACCATTCAGAGGAAAAGAAGTTGTTCCTAAAACATTGAGTGTGGGTCTTCAGGCTCCTCTACCTCCTTCCCGATGGTAGTAATAAGAAGAGGGCACTTCCCGGGTGCTGAGGCTCCTGAATGCTGAATGCCACCTTCTAGAGGCATCCCAATGGTGCCCCCAGTGGTGGGAGGTTTATGCCTGTGATGGAGTCGGCTGAATCTCCTGCAGCCTCTTGCAATCCTGAGCGTTGGAGCCTCTAGACCAAGTGGTGATGCAGAAGTCACCAAATAGCAGAGAGGACTATAGAGACTGTAGTATCAGGTAGTGATAGACCGATTCCTGACACAAGAAGGTTGTCTGAAGAGCAAGCATGGAAGCTTTTGTGTTTAGGTGTCCTTGTCCCTGCGCTGGCTATGGGTTCACATTGAGTCTTTGACAGCTCCAGAACATCAGAAGTGAGAGCCGAGTTATCTTCTTGTGATCAAGTATCAAGGATCATCTTTATTCACCATATGCATTTACATGTATTAGGAATTTGCTGTGGTGTGTTGGTCAGGGCATGACATGCAAAAAAAGCAACATTCAAAAATTACAGAGAATAAATCATTATAAAACAAATAATTAGAGGTTAAAATATGGGTATGGAATAAAATGTGCACAAATACATAAATAGTATGTATCTATATTGTAAACAGCATTATAAAAGTGGTTTACAGTGCAGTACAGTGACTGGGGTAATAGATAGAGGGGGTTGGGGGAGTTAACTAAAATGGTTGATCAGATTTACAGCCTGGGGGAGGAAACTTCTAAGATGTTGCGAAGTTTTTGTTTCAATAGCCCTACAGCACTTTCCAGAGGAAGCTTTTGGAAAACACAGCTTGCAGGGTGGGTTGTGTCCATTATGATATTCTCTGCCCACTTCTTTGTCCTGGACACATACAAGCAGTGTAGTGATGGTAGACTGCAGCCAATAACCTTTTCTGCTGACATGCCAGTTCACTGCAGTTTTTCTACATTGTGAGAGGATGCTGCACCAAACTAGACAGTAATGGCTGCTGTGGGGTTGCTCTCTATGGTGGCAGTAGAGAATTGCACTGGTATGTTCTGGGGAAGGTGGAGTATTTTCTCACTAAGCAATGTTCAGGCCAGTCATTGTTCATCACACCCCACACTTAAATAATAAATGAAACAGGCAGTTTATTTTGAGTGACACACACAAAATGCTGGAGGAGTTCATCAGGTCAAGCAGCATCTATCACAGGGAATAAACAGGCAATGTTTCAGGCTAAGACCCTTCATCACAACTGGAAAGTAAGATGCCAAACTAAGAAGGTGGGGGAGGGGAAGGAGGACAAGCTAGAAGGTGATAGGTGAAGCCTGGTGGTGGGGGAAGGGGGGGATGAAGTAAGAAGCTGGGAGGTGATAGGTGAAAAACACAAAGGGCTGGAGAAGAAGGAATCTGATAGGAGAGTGATCTTTTGACCATGATTGTTCTTGGCAAGTTTTTCTACAGACATGGTTACAACTGCCTTCTTCTGAGCAGTGTCTTTATAGCTGGGTAACTCCATCCATTATCAATACTCTTCAGAGATGGTCTTCCCAGTGTCAGTGGTCGCATAACTAGGATTTGTGACACAGGACAAGATAGGACAAAGTCAGCACAGTTTCCTTAAGGGAAAATCTTGCCTGATGAACCTGTTGGAATTCTTTGAGTAGATTACACATCGGATAGATAAAGGGGGTGCAGTGGGTATTGTATATTTGGACTTTCAGAAGGACTTTGACAAGGTGCCACACATGAGGCTGCTTACCAAGTTAAGAGCTCATGGCATTACAGGAAACTTACTGGCATGGTTAGAGCATTGGCTGATTGGTAGAAGGCAGAAAGTGGGAATGAAAGGATCCTTGTCTGGTTGGCTGCCAGTGACTAGTGGTGTTCTACAGGGGTTGGTGTTGGGATCACTTCTTTTTATGCTGTATATCAATGATTTAGATGATGGAATAGATGGCTTTTTTGCCAAGTTTGCAGATGGTACAAAGATTGGTGGAGGGGCAGGTAGTGTTGAAGAAACAGGTAGACTGAAGAAGGACTTAGACAGATTAGGAGAATGGGCAAGAAAGTGGCGAATGAAATACAATGTCAGTAAATGCATGGTCATGCACTTCAGTATTAGAAATAAAGATGTGGGCTATTTTCTCAACGGAATGAAAATCCAAAAATCTGAGATGCAAAGGGACTTGGGAATCCTTCTGCAGAACATCCTAAAGGTTAACTTGCAGGTAGTGTTGGTGGTGAGGAAGGCAAATGCAACGTTTGCATTCATTTCAAGACGTCTTGAATACAAGAACAGGGATGTGATGCTGAGGCTTCATAAGACACTGGTGAGGCCTCACCTTGAGGATTATGAATAGTTTTGGGCTCCTTATTTAGGAATAAATGTCCTGGCATTGGAGAGGGTCCAGAGGAGGTTCACAAGGATGATTCCGGGAATGAAAAGCTTTATCATATGAGGACCATTTGGTGGCTTTGAGTCTGTACTCACTGGAGTTTAGAAGGATGAGGGGGGATGTTTCCCATGGTGGAGGAGTCTAGCACAAGAGGGCACAGCCTCAGGATAGAGGGGTGTCCATTTAAAACAGATGCAGGGATATTTCTTCAGCCAGAGGGTGGTGAATTTGTGGAATTTATTACCACAGGCAACTGTGGAGGCCAGGTCATTGGTGTATTTAAGGCAGAGCTGGATTGGTTCTTGATTGGACACAGCATCAAGGTTACGGGCAGAAGTCTGGGGAGTGGGGCTGAAGAGAGGGAAAAGGATCAGCCATGATTGAATGGTGGGGCAGACTCGATGGGCCAAATGGCCCAATTCTGCTCCTATGTCTTATGATCCTATGGATTTATGAAATCCACCATTTGCTCATACGACTGTCACTTGGCTTCATGTGACTCTGATCGAGACTGGGGGAGCTAAGCAGGTACTGCATCTTGCCCAAGGGTGACCTGCAGGCTAGCAGAGGGAAGGAGTGCTTTATACCTCCTTTGATAGAGACATACCTACACCCAGCTGCCTGACTATCATGTTTCTAGAAAATTAAGGTTTAACTTGTAGTGGGATGCACATGGTGGTATCTACAACTAGAAGCTCTGCCACTGTGCAGGGGCACTGATAATAAGGTATTAGACACCTACCCCCTTCCAACGGCATCTCTAGCCATTGTTGGCTGTCTTCCCACAGGTGTTATCGGTTGCTTTCTGATCTGTTTTCAGGATAAATTCATCAAACGCACAGAACGGCATAAGAGGAAGAATCGACCCTGGTGGAAGCCGAGGTCTGTGATTAATCCGGAGGTGAGGGCAGGCATGTGTTGTGAGGCGGAGGAGCGCGAGCAGGCATTCGTGGAACTGGCCTGCCAGTGCCAAGCTGTCATCTGCTGCCGCGTCACCCCCAAGCAGAAGGCATTGGTGGTCCAGCTGGTGAAGAAGTACAAGCGCGCTGTCACCCTGGCCATTGGCGATGGCGCCAATGATGTCAATATGCTAAAAAGTAAGTGGCAAGCACCAGCTGCTATCTCCCGGGTGAAGCCTTTGGTTTCTGGGCTGATGGGTGGGGTGTCAGGAGTCTTGATTCATTGATGGTTGTCCATCGTATCTAGTGATGACAGGAAACCCTTGCAGGAGAGTTTTTAAACTGGAAAACCCATTGCACTGGGGCAGTTCCAGTCTCTCAACCTTGGAAGACCAGGTCCAGTGATACGAGTAGTTGTCACAAACTAGGGTCTTCCTTGGTTGCAGTGGATGACCATGACAACTTCTCTGTCTTGTTATACCCTTCGCTCTCCACGGAGCGTTGCAGAACCGCCTTCCTGGCCATAGGACCTCACTGTAGATCTCATCCACTCAGTCCACTGGAGATGACTTGGAATGCTGGGACAGGCATGTCTCTATCTAACCAGGGTATGAGGCTCTTCGGCTACCCCCTCCTGGTTTAGCCCCCCTGTTGAAGCGGTGTAACGGGGTGTGGCTGTTGTCACATGAAAACAGCTACTTGGAGCCACAGGTGAGAGCTGGGTGTCTGATGGGGACCAAAAATGAGCAAGCTGCCCGAGAATGGACACATAGTACAATACATAGTGATAAGTAAAGCTAATACTAATCTTTATAAGTTCAAAACCTCTAAGGCATCAACTTACATCAGTCTGCTGGGAATCCAGAGTAATGCCCACAAAATGCTGGAGGAACTCAGCAGGTCAGGCAGCATCTATTGAGGGGAATAAATAGTTGACATTTTGGACCGGGACCCTTCATCAGGACTGGAAAGGAAGGGGGAGGAAGCCAGGATAAGAGGGTGGGGGTGTGGAAGGAGTAGAAGTTAGAAAGTGATGGATGAAGCCAGGTTGTGGGGGAGGAGGGGATGAAGTAAGAAGCTGGCAGATGATAGGTGGAAAAGGTAAAGGGCTGGAGTAGAGGGAATCTGAGAGGAGAGGAGAGTGGAGCATGGGAGAAAGGGAAGAAGAAGGGGCAACAGTGACAGGTGAGGAAGCGAGAAGAGGTGGGGGGGGGGTTTCCCCAGTTTGGGGAATTGAAAAAGGTAGAAGGGGAAAAATTACCAGAAGCTGTAGAAATCAATGTTCATGCCATCAGGTCGGAGGCTGCCCAGACTCAAGAGAGTGGCTTCATCGTGGCAGAAGAGGAGGCCATTGACCAACATGTTGGAATGGGAATTGTGACTGGAATTAAAATGGTTGGCTACGGGAAATCCTGTTTTTGCAACCCCCCCCCCCACCCCCAACCCACCTGGCCTCACCTATCACCATCTTACATGTGTTCCTTCCCTCCCCCCCCCCCCCCCCCCCACCTTATTCTGGCATCCTCCCTTTTCCGATGAAGGGTCTCGGCCCAAAAAGTGGACTGTTTACCCACACAACTTTGCGCCTTGTTCTCCAGTGCGAACTGCGTCACCTATCAAACCCCTGTGTGTTTTTCTCAGCCGCACATATCGGAGTGGGAATCAGCGGACAGGAAGGCATGCAGGCCGTTCTCTCCAGTGACTACTCACTCGCACAGTTCTGCTACCTCGAGCGGTTGCTTCTGGTTCATGGCCGTTGGGCGTACCTGAGGATCTGCAAGTTCCTGAGATACTTCCTCTACAAGACCTTTGCCTTCTCCTTCGTCCAGGTCTGGTTTGGACTCTATAATGGATTTTCTGGTCAGGTAAGTACAAATATCTTAGCAACACCATTTTGGTCTACTTATTGTAAGCAGAAAACAAACCCGCAGATGCAGGGGCCCAGGGACTGCTAGTGCTGAGATCTACACAATCCGCTGAAGGAACTCAGAGGGTGCAGCAGCATCTGAGGGGAAGGGGGGATTGTTAAGGTTTTGGGTTGACGCTGTGCAAACCTGAAATAAAAATAGAAAGTTATAGGAATGCTTAACAAGTTTAATTGTCATTCAACTGTACACATGAATACAGCCAAGTGAAACTGAGTTCTTCTGGGGCCAAGGTTCAATACACGGTGCCAACAATCACACGCATATAGCAAGTATAATTGTGTTAGCAGAAAAACATACAGTAACAAAAATATAATAAAAATAATAATAATATAGCTCAAGTCCCTGAGATGTCACAGCCTGGAGATTGATGATGCTTGGGAGCCGTGTTACTGCAAGAACAAGCTGTAGCAGTTCGTCATCTCACATGGTGCAACCACAGACGAACACTTGTCTTCCACTGAGCGAACACAGGAGGGCAGCACCAATAGGAGAAGCCAGCCTTCAACCCAGCACGGAATCCAGCGTCTCCTTCGCCAGTGACCACAGGCAGCCCCTTAGTAATAAGCATCACATGGTACTTAGTGGACCAGGCAGCACTAGACAGCTGCGAGAACATGTGACATTGGAAATTCTGAACTTCTCACAAATCTAGTGTACACATCAGTATTTGGATAATAAACGGATAGGCCAGTTTCCATCAGATTTGCCCTGCTTATATTTTACCTTCTGTTATCTGTGAGTGAACACAGGATGTTCAGTGATTAACGGTAAATATGTAGTTTAGCACCTCCATGAATATTCTCGATGAATATTGGAGCAGCTCAAAAGACTGATGGCCGACTCCTGCTCCTAATTACAAGTTCTTATATACTCCATTCTACAGCTTACTAATCAGTCTAAATCTGCAAATAACCATGTACTTTAATTCTTTTGTGTTATTGTTCTTCAGCCTACATGCTATAATCTTAGTATTTCTAATTATTCTTTTACCAAAGTCCGTTTTTGAACAATGGTGCATCTCCTTCTACAAAGTGGCTTACAGCTGGCTGCCTGTGCTTGTGCTGGGGGTTATGGACAAGGTAAGATCTCATTCATGCTGCGATACCCTCTCTCTCACTCACCACAAGGCATTTTCCAGCATCCTCAGACCCCGTCTGTGCCCTGTCTGGAGTATCGCGTTCACTTCTGCTCGCTCCATTACAAAGAAGGACATAGAGACCTCAAAGAAGTTACAAAAGCGGTTTACCAGGATGCCACCTGGATTAGAGGACGTTAAAGTGTAATTTGTTGTCATAAATGAGCTTGGCTTTGATGCCTACTAATCCAGGCAGCCTCCTTGCAAACCACTTCAGTTCTGGTTGCCCCATCACCGGAAGGATGTGGAGGCTTTGGAGAGGGTTCAGGGAACGTGGCTGAGTAGGAAAGAGTTTACAGGATATTGCTTGAACTAGAAGGCCTGAGATTTAGGAAGAGGATGGCCAGGCCAAGTCTTTACACCCTGGACCATAGGAGAATGAAGAGTGACCTTGCAGAAATGTTTACAATTATGAGACAGATAAGGTGGATGGTAGCAGGCTTTTCCCCAGGGTGAGGGAAACCCAGACGAGGAGATATGATGTTCCATATGTGGGTTATGGCCAAAGAAAAAACTGGGTGGAGTTGCTTAGCACTTTAGTGTAAGGGTGTTTATTAGATGCGTCAGAAATCAAACTTACAAAAATTAGTGAAAATAGTGAAAGGAAAAATCCCAATATTTACAAAAAGGTATCTACAAGTAAACACAAAAATAGCTCTCTACTTATTCTTGTCTAGTGTGAACTCCTCTCAGCCCCTATCTCTCGCTCAACCCCGATCTCTCTTTCACGGCCCCGATCTCTCTCCCACGGCCCCGATCTCTCTTGCACAGCCCCGAACTTGCTCCCATGGCCCTGAACTCGCTCCCACAGCCTCGATCTCTCTCTCATACTGAGAACAATCATCACCGTTTACTCATCACTAGGACATACCATCTTTAATTACCCAGAAAGTTAACTTAAAACTACATATGAATTAGAATCTGATGTACCCCACAATGTAATTACAGTTCTGTTATGAAATAAGCAGAAGTATCTACCTAAAAAGCAGCGTACAAAGCAACATATGCACATTTAAGCATCTCCATTACTAAAGCAATGGAATATTCCACCGTGTATAAAGACATCGAAAAAGCCGACCCGAGCTCATCATCGTGATTTCAGATCCATTATGAGAATAAATCAGTGAAGACATTGAAGTGTGTATTCTCACTGCAACGACAGCAGAATGACAAGGGTGTGTGTGTGTGTGTGTGTGTGTGTGTGTGTCTGTGTGTGTGTGTGTCTGTGTGTGTGTGTGTGTGTGTGTGTGTGTGTGTGTGTGTGTGTGTGTGTGTGTGCCGAGTTCACTCCATCACATATGGAGTTGGGGTGAGAGGGGAAAGATCTAAAAGGGGCCTGGGTGGGTGGGGGGCAACATTGTCACACAGAGAGTGGTGAATGAGCTGTCAGAGGAAGTGCTTGAGGCAGGTACAATAGTATCATTCAAGACGCATTTGGATAGGTATGTACAGGGCTGGGCTTAGAGGACAGCGTGCAGGAAGATGGGACTAGCTTGGTGGGCACCTGGTCAGCATGGATTCGATGGATCGAATGGCCTGTAGCCATGCTGTACGACTATGACACAAAATGTATTACAAGCTTTTAGAAAATGTGGTAAGTTGGGTTAGGTTGTGGGTTGGAGATATGTCTCTCCCAAAGGTGCTGCAACACTTTTCTAGCCTGAAGGTGTAGCACCTACCTAGCCCCCCCCCCCACCCCCCCACAGATCAGGGTCACGTGAAGCCATGGGAGCAGCTGGTGCATATCGCAAGTCCTGGTTATGCGACCATTGTTGCCAGACAGACAATCTCTGAAGAGTATTGATAATGGCTGGGGTTCCCTGTCTTGTAAAGACACTGCCCAGAAGGCAGCAATGGTAATCCACTTCTGTAGAAAAATTTGCCAAGAACAATCTTGGTCAAGAATTTGATCACCCACTTGATATGACACGGCACATAAGAAATGAATGATCAGTTAATGAAAGAGAATTGCTGGGACAATACTGAAGTTATTAAATAAAGAATGAAGAATCCTCATAAACCTTTATTTAACAGAAAAATCTGATTCCTAATTCTAACCTTCCCACCAGGAGATGGCAGTGTTGCACTGGTTAATGCCCTTATGGAACAGGCGTAATTAATGAAATCTGCAAAACTATATGCCACTTGGATTGGGAATAAAGCATCATCGTTTTGGATGGATAAGTTGGCAGTCTCGACAGTTAAATTTTCATGAGGTTGAACTAAAAAGAAGTTGATTTTCACCTGTTTTATTCGGCAGGAAGCTGTCTGAATCTGAATGCCTAATCGTTTGACCCCGAGCAATTATACTCGACATTGACTTCAATAAGGAGTAGAGTTGGGCAGGCTTTGACATATATTCCACATTTTTAAGGATACATTTACCTTTATTTGTCATGTGTACGTGAAACACTGAAACATACAAAGATTGGCGTTGAGAGTAAAATTGGATCAGCCATGATGAAATGGCAGAGAGGACTCGATGGGCTGAATGGCCTTATGTTCTTACGGAAATGTGTCATTTTGCGTCAGCGACCTACCCACTCCAAGGATGTGCTGGGGGCAGCCTGCAAATGTCGCCAAGCTTCCAGTGTCAGCACAGCATGTCTGCAGTTCACTAACCCTAACCCCTATGTCTTTGGAATGTGGGAGGAAACCAGAGCACCGGGAGGAAACCCACGCAGTTAATGTAGAAACCCCTATGGACAGGAGCGGGTATTGAACTCCAAACTTACAGCTGGTGGTGTAAAGCATTGCGCTAACTGTGTCACCCCATCGCGTCAGCGACTCCTGTAAATTCCCCTGACAAGCTTTCCAAAGAAACTGCAGAAGCTGGAACTCTGAAATGAGAATGGAATTTGTCAGAGGCACTTAGCGTGTCAGGCAGTGAGAGAGTTAATACTGCATGGTACGGCAGGCTCCATTTCTTTCTTCACAGTTACTGCCTGAAGCCATCCTTTACCAGTTTTGTTAACACATCTTCTGAATACTTTGTTGGATGGTGTCTGAGGCCACGAGCAAAGAAAGTGCATCCCTTAAATTTAAATCATCTCCCTCAAGAGATAATTGGCAGGTCAGCTTCTTTTGAACTACGCTCCTAATCTGTGGAATTCGATCCCCAAAGCTAAAGGGGTTGCAGACTCACTTGACACTTTTAAATGCCACCTCAAAACCAATTATTTAACCATGCTTTTAGAGTCATTGGAAAGTACAGCACAGAAACAGGCTGTTCAGCCCATCTAGTCCACACCAAAACTATTTAAATTGCCTAATCCTGTTAACCTGCACTGGGACCATAGCCCTCCATACCCCTACCACTTACGTACCCATCCAAAATTTGCTTAAACGTTGAAATCGAGCTTGCATGCATCACTTAGGCTGGTAGCGCATTCCACACTCTCACGAACAACTGAGTGCAGAAGTTTCCCCTCATGTTCCCCTTAAAACTTTCACCTTTCACCCTTAACTCATGTAGTCCCACCCAACCTCAGTGGAAAAAGCCTACTTGCATTTACCTTATCTATACCCATCATAATTTTGTATGCAAAATTAACTAACAACTTTTTGCTTTTATTTTCATGTTTATTTTTATTTTTTGTTTTATTTCATATTTGCACTTTATCCCATTGTAAGGCACTTTGAACTACACCATCTGTATGAAAAGTGATCTATAAATAAGTTATTATTGTTATCCTCTTTTAAGTTCCATTAATTGCCAACACAATCCAAGTCATTGCACATGCAAAGGACTTGATCATGAAAGTCTAAAATCTGTGATCATTTTGCATAATTCAATTAATATCACATCACTTCCATCCATCCATCCATGACCTCTGTCTGTACTTCTCACTGTTTCAGTAAAGCAGCTAGCACAATCAAAGATCCCACCCACCCTGAACTTCCTCGCTTCCTCCCTCTCCCATCAGACAGGAGATACAAAAACCTGAAAGCACGTCCCACCAGGATCAGGGACAACTTCAATCCCACTGTTATCAGACTCTGGAGTGGACCTCTTGTGCAATAAGATGAACTCCCGGCCTCACAATCTACCTCGTTACCATCTAACATTTTATCAATACTGCATTCTTTCAGTAGTTTTTACGCTTCATTCTGCATTGTTATTGCTTTGCCTTATTCTGGCTCAATGCACTGTGTGATGATCTGAATCAGAATCAGGTTTTAAATCTCTGGCATATGTTGTGAAATTGGTTGTTTAGAGGGAGCGGTACATTGCAATATATAATAATATCTATAAATTACTATGAAAAGTGTGTTTATACACACACACACACACACACACACACACACACACACACACACACACACATAAATTTAAATAATGAGTGCAAAAAGGGAAAAAGTCATAAGTAGTGTTCATGAGTTCATTTAGAAATCTGATGGCAGAGGGGTAGAAGCTGTTCCTGAATCACTGAGTGTGTGTCTTCAGGCTCCTGTACCTCCCTCCTGATGGCAGAGGGGTGGAAGCTGTTCCTGAATCACTGAGTGTGTGTCTTCAGGCTCCTGTACCTCCCTCCTGATGGCAGAGGGGTGGAAGCTGTTCCTGAATCACTGAGTGTGTGCCTTTAGGCTTCTGTACCTCCCTCCTGATGGTAGCAATGAGAAGAGGGCATGTCCTGGGTGTTGGGGATCCTTAATGGGGGATGTGGCCTTTTTGAGGCTTTGCTCCTTGAAGATACCCTGGATGCTGGGGAGGCCAGTGCCCATGATTGAACTGACTGAGTTTAAACTTTCTGCAGCTTATTTTGATCCTGTGTAGTTCTTTTTTTTTTTGACCACATACCAGACGGTTAGAATGGTGACATATCAAAGACACACACAATCATCTCTGATAGGCATGAACATAGGCAAGACAAGCCTATCAGAGTATCTTGGACATGTGACAATATTAAACTAATTCCAATACCAGTACCATATTCTATCTCAATGCACTGTGTAATAATTTGATCTGTATGAACACAAGCTTTTTACTGTATATGGGATATTAATAACATTAATTCCAATAGCATAACAAGGCTGCTATTGTTCACATGGTAACTCCAAGCACAATAGAGACAATAGTATCCATCTTCCTTTATAAGCTTGAGGAATATCCATTGTTTTGGATTATGACACTAGTTGTACTGTTAAGCTTTACCTGGTCCTAATTCTTCAGTCCACTCCTTTGCTCCATCCACAAAAAGCGGGATTTCCTGCTGGCCAGCCAATGTGGTTCCAATTCTCACTCCCATTCCGACATGTCGGTCCATGGTCTCCTCTACTGCCTCAATGAGGCCACTCTTACGTTGGCGGAGCAACACCTCATATTTCATCTGGGGAGCATGAACATCAATTTCTCAAACTTCTGGTAAACTTAACACCCTCCCCCTCCCCTTTCCCCTTCCCTCCTCCCCTCCTCTTCCCTTCCCCACCCTCTCTCTCCTCCCCTTCCCTCTCTTACCTCCCCCTTCCATCTCTCCCCTCTCCTTCCTTTTCCCCTTCCCTCCTTCCCTCCCTCTTTCCCCTCACCCTCCTCTTCCCCACTTCCCTCTCTCCCCTTCCCATCCCCTTTCGCCTTCCCTCTTTCCCCCGGTCCCCCTCTTGCCTCTTTTCTTCTCTTCACCTAACGAATACCTCCTGCTGGTGCTTCTCCTTCCCTTTTTCCCCATGGTCCACTCTCCTCTTATCAGATTCTTTCTTCTTCAGTCCTTTACCTTTTCCACCTATCACCTCGCAGCTTCTCACTTCATTCCCCCTTCCCCCACGCTCCTGCTTCACCTATCGTCTTCTAGCTCGTCGTCCTTCCCCTCCCCCCACCTTCTCATTCTGGCTGCTTGCCCTTCCTTTCCAGTCCTGCTGAAGGATCTCGGCTCGAAACGTCGACTGTTTATTCCTGCCCATGGATGTTGAGTTCCTTTAGCATTTTTCGTGTGTTGCTCTGCTTCTAATTCTGTCTGTGTTTTTGGGATTTTAGGACATCAGTGACACTCTGAGTATCAAGTCACCTAAGTGCTACAAAATTGGACAGCAGAACGAGCTGTTCAACTACAAGATCTTCTCACTTACTCTACTTCACGGACTTCTAAGCTCACTGGTTTTGTTCTTCATTCCGTATGGAGCATTCTTGGAGAATGTTGGCCAAGATGGCATATCTTTGTCAGATTACCAGCTTTTGTCCATGACAGTCGGTACTGCTGTGGTGCTGACTGTCAATGTCGAGGTAAGCCCATGATTAAAGGTTTCACTGCAGCGATTAATAAGCAGAAACAAAGGGTTTCTGAGACCATGAGTACAAATGAAATCGGAACCATAGCTCACATCGCTCTTCATTCCTGCTCCACTGATCACATCATCACAGCTGATCACCAGCTGTGATCCTACCACCAAGCACAGCTTTACCTCCCACCTGCCCCACTCTCCGATTTCTGCATGGACTGTTCCCTCTGTGACACCCTTGTCTGTTCACCTCCCCCACTAATCTCTCTTCTGGCATTTATCCCTGCAACACCTGCCCATTCACCTCCTCCCTCACCTTCATTCAGAGCCCCAAACAGTCCTTCCAGATGAGGCAACACTTCACCTGCAAATCTATTGGAGTTGTCTATTGTACCCAGTGCTCCCATTGTGACCTCATCTACATTGGTGAGAGCCGACATAGATTGGGAGACTACTGTGTCTAATGCCTTCACTCTATCCACAAAAAAGCAGGATTTCCCAGTTACCAACCATTTTAATTCCAGTCCCCATTCACATTCTGAAATGTTGGTCAGTGGCTTCCTTTGCTACAGTGATGAGGCCACTCTCAAGTTGGGGAAGTAACACTTAATATTCCGTCCTGATAGTATGAACATCAATCTCTCCAACTTCTGGTAATTTCCCCCTTCCTCTTCTTCAATTACCCACTCTGGCCCCCTATTGCCCCTTCTTTTCTCCTCACCCGCCTATTACTTCTCCCTGGTGCCCCTCCTCCTTCCTGTTCTCCCACGGTCCATTGCCCTCTTCTATCACATTCTTGCTTCTTCAGCCTCATACCATTTCCACCTATCACCTTCCAGCTTCTTACTTCATTCCCACTCACCACCCACCTGGCTCCACTATCACCTTACAGCTTGTGCACATTTCCCTCCCCAACATCGTCATATTTTGGCAGCTTCTCACTTTCTTTCCAGTCCTGATGAAGGGTTTTGGCCCGAAACGTGGACTGTTTATTCAACTCCTATATGCTGCCTGACCCGCTGAGTTCCTCCAGCATCTTGTGTGTGTTGGTCAATACAGCTCCATTTTGTGAGCCACTCCCAATATTCCTTCATTCCCTAGGAAATTGAATCCCCAGAGTCAATTGATCTCAGCCTTGAACTCGATCACTGAGAATTCCAAAGACTTACAGCTCTGACAGTCTCCTGCAATCGGTACCCCCACTCTACAGACCAAGGGAAAAAACTCACAATCATTGGCACTGGGTTTTATGGAGTGAAATTTATTTTTTAGAAGAATGGTGGTGGGGGGGATTCACTGAAATCAATCGAATATTGAAAGGCCTAGATAGAGTGGATGTTGAGAGGATGTTTCCGATAGTGGGAGAGTCCAGGACCAGTGGGCACATCCTCAGAATACAAGAACATCCCTTTAGAACAGAGATGAGGAGGAATTTCCTTAGCCAGAGAATAGAATAGAACTTTATTGTCATTGCTCACGAAAACGAGATTGTGGTGCTACACCAGTCCATGCAAAAGGAGAAATTTACAATGCATGGCAAAATCACAATTACAATTGTAAAATTTTTACAAATTAAAAAAAAAATTCCCATGCTTACATGCAACAAGTGACTTTGATAGTCCATAACACTCAAAGGTCATTGACAGGAGAATGGGGTTGAGACGGATAAATAATCAGCCATAATCGAATGGGCCCAATGGTCTAATTCTGCTCGGCTGTCTTATGGAAATTGCAATTGTCACCCTGTAGCAACCCTGCAGGCTCACAGACGACATTTATACTGTCTAACTGTAGCCCTTTAACTCATTGGTAGACTTATTTCTTATACTTCTAAATGATTACGAGATGCCTTTTCTTCCTTCTCCCCACTTTGACAGTGCCATAGAACGGCACTGGACAGACGATGAGGCCCATGATGTTGTGCAGGTATCATCCGTGCCATAGATTCCAATGTTTCAAATGGTATTTGCTGGAGTTTAATGTATTTTCATGTTGTATTTATCTACGTTTGTAAGTGAATGTATCCTTGTATGAAGGTATTTGGAATACAAAGATTCAAAAATTCAAGATTAAAGGTACATTTATTGTCAAAGTATGTATGTAGTAAGCAATGCAGAAATTCATCTTCCTTGCAGTATCCAATCCTGAAATTCCACTTCCCTGCAAAATCCAACCCTGAAATTCCTCTTCCCTGCAGTATCCAACCCTGAAATTCCTCTTCCCTACAGTATCCAACCCTGAAATTCCTCTTCCCTGCAAAATCCAACCCTGAAATTCCTCTTCCCCACAGTATCCAACCCTGAAATTCCTCTTCCCCACAGTATCCAACCCTGAAATTCCTCTTCCCTGCAAAATCCAACCCTGAAATTCCTCTTCCCTGCAGACATGATATATAGAAGGACTATGGAACCAAATCAGTCAAAAAACATCAAACATCAAATATTAACACACCTCTGTGTCACGCGCAAAAAAACCATGCAAATGGCAACAAAAAAAAGGGAAAGCACAGAATATAAAACACAAAATCAAAAGGCTTATTTCAGTACAGTTCAGCTCAGTGTTCCTCCTCTGCAGGCCACCCAATTCAACAATCGCCCAAAAGTAGTAACGAAAAAGAGCCCCCAGAACTGGAACTGGAAACTGGAAGACGTCATAAACCTGAATTCGTATCCAATTCTACAATCTGTGTTGATTAAGGGTGTCACCTTCTTTAATAACTAAATGTTCATATTTAGAGGTTTAGTTAGTTAAACGCCTATCAGTAGTGGGGCATCGGCCACCAACAATAGCACACCAAAGTCCTCTGTTCAAAGCCCATCATGGTGTGTCCATCCTCTCCTAGGGCTGAGGTCTGCAGAATTTCTGTTAGCATTTCTGTGGCTCTGGGATTTTACCGGATAGGGTTTCTAGCCCCATGCCCAACCCTCCCCTTTCTGCAGCCAGGCTTGGGACCGTCCGTTGCGGAATTTTGTATTTGGAAGGCTTCTAGTTAATAACATGCTCTCTAAACAGGTAATGTTGGAGTTTTCCTACTGGACTGTTCCCTCGGTGTTGTCTGTTGTCATCAGTGTTTGCCTCTATTTTGGCATCACCTTTTTAACTCAGAGTCCTTTCCTGACTCGGCTGAATCCAGAAATGTTCCAATTCAATGGTAAGTCATGAATTAGACCCTTTTCACCTGTAGAATTTATAGCATTATTTGCTCTTGTCTGTGCTAATGGTGTAGTGGCATCCACACCCAGCCTTTGGGCAAGAGGACCTGGGTTCAAATCCAGTCAGCTCTTTGCAAAAGTTCCACCCCTGCTGGGTTGAGTGTCGATCTAGCAACGTGGCTTTATAAAACAGACAAACACTAAAGAAATGGCAAGTTTGCTGCCCGATGCGCCAGTTGAGGTGTGGGAAGAACTTGTATGCTATTGTTAATTTTAAAAACATATTTAGTTTAAAACATGTATTTAATTGCTATACTTAATTTTTGTCATTTAATTTTATATATTTAATTATATGTTATATATTGGCTCTTGCTTTGGTATGTGAGTTTACAGAGCATTTACAGAGTCATGGAGCAATACAGCACAGCCCAGCACAGCCCAGCAAATTCATCCCTACCCAACAAGTTCCAATTTCCTGCAAAATTCCTTCATGCTCCATGGCTCCAAGTATTTTAATTGATACAATTGTACCTGTCTTACCCATTTACTGTGGCGGCTCATTCCATATAATCACCAGCCTCTGCATGGAAAAATTGCTTCTTTAAATCTTTCCCTTCCCACCGTAAACTCATATCCCCTAGTTTGGACTCCTCTATCCTGGAAGAAAGTCTTGTTACAATCCACCTTATTTATGCCTCTCATAGTTTTAAACTTTCTTTAAGGCCACTCCCTCATAGTCCTCCATTCTAAGGAATAAATCTGGCCAACCTCTCTCTATAAGTCAAGACTTCCTTGCAAATCTTCTCTGCACTCTTTTCAGTTTAACCACAGCTTCTCTAATAGGGAGACCAAAACAGTACGTGGTATTCCAAGTGTGCTCTCTCCAGCAAGGGTGGCTCTGTAGTGGTAAGAACAATGCTTTACAGTGCCAGTGAACCAGGTTCAATTCCCGCCACTGTCCATAAGGAGTCTGTACGTTCTCCCCATGACCTCCTCAGTTTCCTCCGGGTGCTCCAGTTTCCTCACACAGTCCAAAGACGTTCCGGTTGGTGGTAGGTTAATTAATCATTGTAAATTGTCCCATGATTAGGCTAGGGTTAAATTGGGGGTTCTTGGGCGGCACGTTTCGAAGGGCCAGAAGGGCCAGAAGGGCCAATTCCAAGCAGTATTTCAATAAATATGTAATTAAAGAAATAACTTACACAACCACAGTGTAATGTCCCAAATCCTACAGCTCTTGTTTTTAAAGCTCTCAGTGTTCTGGGACTGAGGTACCTCACAAATCATTTTTGTTTTATAATCCTGCTCGAGCTCTCACGTCTTCTTCAGCCGGCTTCTGAAATTCAAGCAATTTCCCTCAAAAGATAATTAGCAGGTCAGCTTTTTTGAACTGCACTCCTGAATGTAAAACTATAAGAGGTGCACATTCAGTTGACACTTTTAAACACCAGCTCAAAACCCATTTATTTAACCTTGCTTTTAAATAACATCTTTCTGTCTCTTATTTTCATGTTTGCACTTTATCCCATTGTAAAGCACCTTGAACTACATCGTCTGTATGAAAAATGCTCTATGAATAGTTTATTATTAATATTATTATTATTAGACTCAACAGAGTCATGGAAATGCAAAATGGTGAAACCAGGAGAGGCCTTTCTTTCTATTCCTTGACAGCCCTCTGCAGGGGCAAAGTTCCTGCTTCTCCCCAAATTCTCTTTCCTGATAGCCCTGCAATTATTGTTTCTATTCAAGTACTGACACAGTTCCCTTTTGAAGCCCTCAGTTGGCCCTCCCTTTGCCATCTTTTCAAGCAGTGCATAATGGATGTCAACCACTTGTGTATAGAACGTTTCCTCACGCTGTCATAAGGACATAAGACATAGAAGCAGATTTAGGCCATTCAGTCCATCGAGTCTGCTCTGCCATCCGATCATGGCTGATTTAATATCCCTCTTAACCCCATTCTCCTGCCTTCTCATAACCTTTCATGTCCTGACAAATCCAGAACCTGTCCACCTCCATCTTAAATACACCCAAGGACTTGGCCTCCACAGCCATCTATGGCAATGAATTCCACAAATCCACTACCCTCTGGGTAAAGAAATTCCTTTTCATTTCTGTTCTTTTCTTTTATTCTGAGGCTGTGCCCTCTGGTCCTAGACTCCCCCACTATTAGAAACATCCTCTCCACGTCCACTCTACATTAGGGAGATTTAAGAAACTCTTGTATAGGCACGTGGATGATAGAACGATGGAGGACTATGTGGGAGGGAAGGGTTAGGTTGATTTTAGAGTAGGCTAAATAATCAGCACAACATCACGGGCTGAAGGACCTGTATTGTGCTCTAAATGGTTGCAATTACATTCTTTGACATTTTGCTGCAGAATGTGAAGAGAAAATCAGCGAGGGTGATTGTGGTTCTAAATTGTTTTTGCTTTTCTTGTTGCAGGAGCAGCTCTGAATGCTTTCAAACAACCATTGTTTTGGCTCACCATCCTATTAGCCGTCACTATCAATATTATCCCTTCTATTACAACCCGATATCTTCTACAAGTCTTTGGTTCCAAAGCTGCTGGAAGTGTAAGTGCTGGTGCTTTGAGCTGTTCTATCGGTCGAGTATTTTTTTAAGTTTATTGCAGTAAGTTAAAGAAATGAAGAGTCAATGTTTTGGCCTAGACCCTTCTTCAGGACTGGAAAGGAAGAGAGACGAATTGCAACTGTAAATTCCACTTTTGCACATTCACTTCTACATTCTGGAGAATATAACCAGCCTTGCTAAGTAACACACACAAAATCCTGGAGGAACTCAGTAGGTCAGGCAGTATCTGGGGGGAGTTGATGTTTCGGGCCACAACCCTTTTTCAGAATGGGAAAGGAATGGGGAAGAAGCCAGAATAAGAACCTGGGGGAAGAGGGGAATGAGTACAAGTTGGCAGCTGATAGGTGAGATCAGGTGAGGGGAAAGGTGGGTGGGTGGGGAAAGGGAAGGATGAAGTGAGAAGCTGGGAGATAAATGGAAGAGGTAAAGGGCTGAAGAAGAAGAAATTTGATAGGAGAGGAGAGTGGATCATTGGAGAAAGGGAAGGAGAAGAGACACGAGAGGGAGGTGCAAGTCTTGGGGTTGATCTTGAGTACCCACACCCATCTCTGCAGCCTCACTGATAACGCGAGAGGGTTTTATGATTTCATAAGTAGCATTGATGCAGAATTGGGTCTTAGCTGTTCGGAAGTGGACTGGATGTTTGCTCTTGTGAAAGAATATTGACATAGTGGTCACTTTTTAAAAATAAGTGGTGCCCAATTAAATTGGAGATGTAATTTTTCTCAGAAGGTTGAGTATTGGAACTCTCTTCCTCAACAGGTAGTGGAAGGCAAGCCATTGAATGCTTTTAATGCAGAAGTAGATATATATTAACCCCCCAGAGGACCACAACCTCGTCATTGGGTTTGGACCCTTGCATGCCTGAATGACCCAGAGAGCTATGCTGGCTGGAGTCAGGGCTTTGTGCTTTGGCTCTTGGTAGGGTCATCCATGCCAAATAGGTCAAAGGGCAGAGGCCAGACTAGGAGTGGTCCACCGGTCCTCCAGGTCCGGGGGTTCAGCTCAGGGCTAACAACCCCGACTGGCCAAACATCACTGTTACAGAAACAGCAATGAAGAATTCTTCCACATTTGCGTATGCCGGTATTCACCAGTTTCCACCTGGGACTTGCATGGCTGACAGTAGTGAAAACCGAGAGGAAGCTACTGACACGATGAAGGAAGCCCTGATCACCACCAGAGATGGAGGACCTTCACTGCTGCCCTAAATGCCGGTGGTGTAAAAGGCAGGAGGGAGAGGTATCGACAAGGAGGACGAAGGGATACTGCAGATACTCAGGAAAGTGTAGCTGAGGTTCCAACAAGCCACAATTTTACTAAACGCTGAAAGCAGCTACTTCCTACCTCTGCTCTTACTGTTCTGTACATGTCCATATACAGTGCAAAGCCAAAATGGAGATGAGGGTCAGCAGTTCGACGTGACGTCCTGGCTTGGAGCTAAGTCCATCTCCGATTTCCACGCAAGCTTAACCAATACTGGACCATAGGGAGGTTGACTGATGTGCTGGAGAGCGCAGCATGGTAGCGCTTTAATGTAACACTTCACAGCACCAACAAATAAGCTAATCTTTAGAATCTCCAGTTCAGAGCTGAGTGCCGGAAAGGGTGTATGAATGGCAGTTCATTCCAGTGGACTTGAGAACAGACATCATAAGTTAATGCCTGGTGAGGGTTGAAACTTATTTCATAATTTACTTGTAAACTTGATATTTTGTTGATTATGTACTTTTGTTCAAGTAGTGAAGTTATAAGTCACACTTTGTGTCTTAACTACCATATTGTACAGGTAACACGTCAGCAATACACCCAAGATTCTGTGTGTGCGTGAACAATTGCAAAGCATAAAGACTAGCCTTCACTGGAAGTTGATAGGTTCTTGATTAGTAAAGGTGCCAAAGGTTATGGGGAGAAGGCAGGAGTATGTGTTTGAAAGCAAAAATAAATTAGCCATTATAGAATGGTGGAGCTGATTCGATGGGCTGATTGGCTTAACTCTGCTCCTATAGTACAGTACTAAAGTCTTTATACACACACACACACACACACACACACACACACACACACACACACACACACACACACACACACACACACACACACACACACACACACACACACTCACTCACTCCCTCCTCTCTCCCCCCCGCCCCCCAGGAGCCCAAGGCTATTGTACAAGTAAAATTACATCTTTTGTTTTAATTGAATTATATTTCTTGATTTACAAGTAGGGTACATTCCTGGAAAATATTATAAATCAAAAATGCTTGGTGAAATATGTTGTGCAGATTTTGGTACAGCACAGTCCTATCCATAAAATAGCTTCATTAATTGAAGATACACACCTCAAAGTGTCAATATTGACATAGCAAAAGCTCAAATCAAACTTTTATAAATTAAGGGAATGATTTTAATGAATTTACAGTACCGTGCAAGCATCTTAGATACAAGTATAGAGCTAGGGTGCCTAAGAGTTTTACATAGTATTGTATTTGTCAATGTGAAGCAAAGAGTGAGTTTGTAAATATGATGGGAGCAAAGGATGTTGGGAATGGCGAGGGTGGAGCGCCAAGGGCAGGGGGTGGTGCGGGTGCAGAGACACCAGACAGAGTCATTTGACTCCTAACATTTGGTTTATTGATCATTACAGAATGTCCCTCTGGTGCTACCTGCTCCCTCCTCTCTCTCCCTTCCCCTTTTCCCAACCATGATTCCCCTCTGCCTGCCCCCTTCCCACTCTCAGTCCCCAACAGAGACCCATATCAGAATCAGGTTTATCATCACTCACATATGTCATGAAATTTGTTTTATTTTTGCAGCAGGACAGTGCAATACATAAAATTACTACAGTACTGTGTGCAAGTCTTAGGCACCCTACTTATGTATATGTGCCTAAGACTTTGTACAGTACTGTATATTCAATGGTCTTGAGGTTAATACTTGTGGTGTAGATACAAGAGAAAATGATAATTCTTACAATCCTCTGTCTCCCTTTCTGATTACTTCCAGGCAACTTATGAAAAAGAACAAATGGAAGACAATAAAGTCACAAATTTCCAGAGATATTCATCAAGTCGTCGGTCAGCGTATGCTTTTTCACAGAACAAGGGTTATGGTGCCCTCATTACCTCTGGAACAAGCTTGCAGAAGAAGCAAGTGAATTTGGAAGCAAGCTGTGCTCAACCTGTGCCCAACGGAGAAGACAAGGTGTTGGAGGCGAGATTCTGAAGATTCTATCATTCTACAGAGAGGCTGAAAGTAGTTCTGATACCATTTCATGGGGCATAGAGGATCTGAGATTTACAAGACAATTTTTGACCGGAAACACTTGAATGTAACAGTGCCTTTGCTCCCAATGGTTTTGTCACGGAGCCCTACATCACAGAAACTTCAGCCCCTTGAGTTGGTTCTGACCAGCAAACTTCCATTTACATTAATCTTCCACTAATCCTCGTTCTTTCCATCCCCTCCCGCCCACCTATACCAAGAATGGCATGGTAGTGTAGTGGCTAGCATAACACTATTACAATGCCAGTGACCCCAGTTCAATTCCAACTGCTGTCTGTAAGGAGCTTGTAAGTTCTCCCCATGACCCTGTGGGTTTCCTCCCACTGGTCACATGGGTGTAAGTGGGTGGCATGGGCTCAGTAGACCAGAAGGGCCTCTGCCAGACTGTATCTCGTTTAAAAGAAAAGAACAATCGAATAAAATATAATCAAATCAAGTTTAATAATTACTCGAGCATACATAGATATAGCTGAATAAAACAGTGTTCCTTTGGGGCCAAGGTGCAAAACATACGAAGCACATTCAAAATAGCAAGCAAGAAACATAGTCACGCAACAAAAGACCCCAAGTGACGTGTCCTGCAAATTGATTGTACAGATTCCCAGCAGTGCGCAGCTACCGCAATCCAGCCTGTCATTCCACCAATCAACACTGGGGGCAGCACCGAAGCACGGGCGCCACGCTGCACCACCTCTGGCGGCTCCTCTTTGCGGTGGTCAGATGAGTCCATTGATTTTAGGATGTGAGAAGAGCCCGGGCATAATGTGTGGACTCCACATGAACAGTCCTAGATGGCAGGATTGAATCAGGTTTAAGGAGTTGTGAGGCAGTGGCTCTGCAATTTGCACCACAGTGTCAATCATTGTTTAAATTAGACTCATAGAACACTACAGCTTAGAAGCAGTCCCTTCATCCCATCTAGTCCAAGCCTAGCCGTTGATCTGCTATTTCCATCGACCTGCATCTGCACTAAATTGCATCAATCCAGAAAGATTTTCTTTGATTCGTTCGTCTTCTTGTTTGCTCTGTAGAGAAAGGGGTCATCAAGAGTTGTTCAGGCTTTGGCTTTTACAAGCCAACACTTTGCACTTAAAGACTATGAGGCGTTAGTCCCTCGGTGAGCTGTAGGAGTGGAGCTGATCTGCATTTTACCAACAGGAGCCTGGCATAAACCTCGCCCAATCGCACTGACTCTCGGGGTGGGTGTATATTCTAAACTCGACTGTCTCACGTGCTGAGAATGAGTTCATGTGTTGAAAAGGGATTCCAGTTTTATAACCCATCTGATATGGCACTTCAACACAGACTGAACAAGGCTACCACTCCAAACCACTACCCCGTGCCGCACATACAGGACTTTGCAGCAAACCTGCAAAGAAGGGCAAGAATCTTTTCCAAAGTAGACCTCGTCCGGGGATACCATCAAATCCCGGTGCACCCTGAAGGCATCCCCAAAACAGCACTCATCACCCCGTTCGGCCTGTTCGAGTTCCTCCGAATGCCGTTCGGCCTGAAGAATGCCACACAGACGTTCCAGCGACTAATAGATGCGGTGGGACGCGACCTGGACTTTGCGTTCATCTATTTGGACGAATGTCTGGGAAGTCTCGGCATGTACCAGTCTTTTCCCTTGCAAGTCGACCAGCAGGCTGTGAGCTCGCAAGAAGTCCACCCCCAGGAGTGGTTGGGCCACTGTGGCCAGTGTGAAGTCCCACGTGAACCGGCTGGCGCTGAACTGCAGCTGCACTGTGTGGGTGCCGTAGGTCCGTATCGTGCTGCCGTTTGCGGCCCTCAGGGTGGATCCTGGGTTCCTGTTGCGGGTGTCGTACCCTGTCGGGGGCAAGACACTGATCTGCGCTCCAGTGTCGACCAAGAAGCGGCGTCCTGACTGTTTGTCCCAGACGTACAAGAGGCTGTCCTGGTGGCCAGCCGCCAGAGTCATTAGTGACAGCTGGCCCTGGCCCTTGCAGGGCGGGTGACAACGGCGGGCTTTTGTGCCCCACTGCTGGTGGTAGAAACACCACTGTTCACTGGCCTCCTCACTCCTGCCTGTGTGTTGTGTGCGCCCCCCGCCGGGCCTGGTCTGGTAATCTGATGGACGGACACCACACTCTCCCTCTTGGCTTTCCACAGCACGTCTGCCCGGGCCGCCACCTTCCGGGGGTCGCTGAAATCTGCGTCGGCCAGCAGCAGATGTATGTCCTCGGGCAGTCGCTCTAGGAACGCTTGCTCGAACATGAGGCAGGGCTTGTGTCCGTCACCCAGGGACAGCATCTCGTTCATCAATGCTGACGGCAGTCTGTCTCCCAAACCATCCAGGTGAAGCAGGCGGGCACCCCGCTCACGCCGTGAGAGGCCAAAGGTCTCAATGAGCAGCACTTTGAATGCTTCATATCTGCCTTCTTCCGGGGGCGACTGTGTGAAATCCGCAACCTGAGCGGCCGTCTCCTGGTCAAGGGCGCTCACCACGTGGTAGTAACACGTGGAATCAGAGGATATCTGCCGAATGTGGAACTGGGCTTCTGCTTGGCTAAACCATGGACCCCAGGTTGGGAACCCCTGCTTTACTCCAATCACATTAAATATATGCCCCTTGTATTAGCCATTTCTGTCCTGAGAAAACGTCTCTGGCTACCCACTGGATCTTTGCTTTTCATCGTCTTGTACACCTCTATCAAGTCATCTCTCATCCCCCTTTGCTCCAGAGAGAAACGCCCGAGCTCGCTCGACCGATCCTCAAAAGACATGCTCTCTAGTCCAGGCAGCATCCTGGTAAATCTACTCTGCACCCTCTCTAACCTCCTTACATTTTACAGGCCAGTTTTCCAAAAGTTCTGATAAATAAATTAATGAGATTATAAATGTATCTTTGGTTCCTGCCAACTGAGTTCTTTCCCTCGGGGAGCGTGCTAACATTCTGTCTTTTGATGCTGCATAAGGAATGCACAAGCGTTTTCCTCCTGGGAGACGAGATCGTAAAGCACAATGGAGCCTGGAGCCCTATTTAAAATTTAAATCAGTCCTTATATTAATTTGTTGCTATCTCTGTTTTCTGTAGTGGCAGCTCCTGGTGCTGTGATTTAGGATTTATCTCCCCAGTGAGACAATAACATCAATAGACCACATTACAATCTCCAGGCAAAAGAAATCCAAACAAGAACGCAGGCAATAGGGGACATTAAAACAAATTGGAGTGAAGGATGGATTGCTGGGGTTTGGAGCCATCTGTGCCTTAAGTTCAAGCACTCCCCAGATCTACATTATTCTTCTGCAATATTTGTAGAAAAACGAATCGATTTCTCCTTCTGGTAATTCTTTTCTCCCCCTTCCCTCTTCTATTCCCCTCTCCAGCTTCTTACCTCTTTTCCTCACCTGCTTATCACCTCCCCCAGGTCCCCTCCTCCTTCCCTTTCTCCTGTGGTCCACTCTCCTCTCCTGTCAGATTCCTTGTTCTCCAACCCTGTATCTTCCCCACCCACCTGGTGTCACCTATCACCTTCTAGCTATCCTCCTTCCCCTCCCCCACCTTTTTATTCTGGCATCTTCCTCCTCTTTTCAATCCCAAAGAAGGGCCTTGGCCCATAAACGTTGACTAATTTATTCATTTACTGAGATGCAGGCCTTCTGGCCTTTCAAGCTGCGCAAATTAACCCTAGCCTGATCATGGCACAATTTGCTTATTTCCGTAGATGCTGCCTGACCTGCTGAATTCCTCCAGCATTGTTTCTGTGTGTTGCTCTGGACTTCCACAGTATCTGCAGAGTCCCATGTGTTCTTCACCTTAATAAATAGCTGACGGTGCCTAGCACAATCGTCGTCTGTTTAAGTAAAGGGAATTTAGTTACAGGGTGGGGTTTATTGGGTCAAAATTTGCTCTCAGATCCCACTGATGATGATGGAGCTTGTTATTACAGTATGTGAGGTTCAGAAATATTCGAGCAGACTCATTATTTGCCATTTACATTTACACATACTAGGAATTTGCTGTGGTGTGTTGGTGTGACATGCAATAAAAACAACATTCAACAATTATAAAGAATAAAAATTATATAAAATAACTTAGAAGTTAAAGTGCAGATATGGAATAAAATGTGAAGTAACACAGAAATACTAGAATCAGGTTTAATATCACCGGCCTATGCTGTGAGATTTGTTAATTCAGCAGCACCAGTACAAATCAGCGCATGATAACTGCAGGAAAAATTCTGAATTACAGTAAATATGGATATGTATATTAAATAGTTAAATTCAAAATTGTAGTGAAAAAACAGAAAAAAGTAGTGAGGTAGTGTTCATGGGTTCATGTTCATTAAGAAATCACATGGAAGAAGGGAAGAAGCCATTCCTGAATCGCTGAGTGTTTGTCTTCAGGCTTCTGTACCTCCTCCCTGATGGTAGCAATGAGAAGAGGGCATGTCCTGGGTGACTGGGGTCCTTAATGATGGACGCCGCTTTTCTCTGCCACTGCTCCTTGAAAATGTCTCATAGAAGATACCAGCATTTAGTATTTAAAGTGTCTTAAAATATTTACAGATAGAAAGCAGAGGGTGATGAGGTGGCATGAAGTATTTTAGCTGAGTAGCACTATAATACTTTCCAGAAGGGAGCTTTTGGAAAAAGCAGTTTGCTTGGTATTGTCCTCAGTGATTTACAATGTAGACCCCATTATAAAAAGTGGTTTAGATTGTTTTCAGTGCAGTAACTGAGGTAAATAGAGGGGGTGAGGGTTGGGAACTGGAATGGTTGATCAGATTAACTGCCTAAGGGAAGAAACTTTCAAGATGGCGTGAAGTTTTAGTTTTAATGGACCTAGCGAGCTTTCCAGAAGGGAGCTTTCAGGAAAGGCAGTGTGTGGGGTGGGTGCTATAAATCAATGTAAAAAGTTACTGTTGGAATTATGTGGTTTCAACACAACTAGATGTCCTGCAAGTCAGTTGCTCTCAAACAACTTCATCAGGATAATGCTTTCAATAGTTTGAAATGGCTGTAGAAACAAACAAAATTTACCACTGAACGAGTTCAGGCTCTTGTCCAGATCACAGTGAACCCACATTCCATATCTCTCACGTAGCACATCTAACAAAAATATTATTCAAAATGCAGGACAATAGACAATAGGTGCAGAAGTAGACCATTCAGCCCTTCGAGCCCGCACCGCCATTCTGAGATCATGGCTGATCATCTACTATCAATACCCGGTTCCTGCCTTGTCCCCATATCCCTTGATTCCCCTATCCATAAGATACCTATCTAGCTCCTTCTTGAAAGCATCCAGAGAATTGGCCTCCACTACCTTCCGAGGCAGTGCATTCCACACCCCCACAACTCTCTGGGAGAAGAAGTTTTTCCTTAACTCTGTCCTAAATGACCTACCCCTTATTCTCAAACCATGCCCTCTGGTACTGGACTCTCCCAGCATCTGGAACATATTTCCTGCCTCTATCTTGTCCAATCCCTTAATAATCTTATATGTTGTAATCAGATCCCCTCTCAATCTCCTTAATTCCAGCATGTACAAGCCCAGTCTCTCTAACCTCTCTTCGTAAGACAGACCGGACATCCCAGGAATTAACCTCGTGAATCTACGCTGCACTTCCTCTATAGCCAGGATGTCCTTCCTTAACCCTGGAGACCAAAACTGTACACAATACTCCAGGTGTGGTCTCACCAGGGCCCTGTACAAATGCAAAAGAATTTCCTTGCTCTTGTACTCAGTTCCCTTTGTAATAAAGGCCAACATTCCATTAGCCTTCTTCACTGCCTGCTGCACTTGCTCATTCACCTTCAGTGACTGATGAACAAGGACTCCTAGATCTCTTTGTATTTCTCCCTTACCTAACTCTACACCATTCAGATAATAATCTGCCTTCCTGTTCTTACTCCCAAAGTGGATAACCTCACACTTATTCACATTAAGCATCATCTGCCAAGTATCTGCCCACTCACCCAGCCTATCCAAGTCACCCTGAATTCTCCTAACATCCTCATCACATGTCACACTGCCACCCAGCTTAGTATCATCAGCAAACTTGCTGATGTTATTCTCAATGCCTTCATCTAAATCGTAAACAGCTGTGGTCCCAATACCGAGCCCTGTGGCACCCCACTAGACATCACCTGCCATTCCGAGAAACACCCATTCACCGTTACCCTTTGCTTTCTATCTGCCAACCAGTTTTCTATCCATGTCAATGTCTTCCCCCCAATGCCATGAGCTCTGATTTTGATAGATAGATAGATAGATAGATACTTTATTCATCCCCATGGGGAAATTCAACTTTTTTTCCAATGTCCCATACACTTGTTGTAGCAAAACTAATTACATACAATACTTAACTCAGTAAAAAAATATGATATGCATCTAAATCACTATCTCAAAAAGCATTAATATTAGCTTTTAAAAAGTTCTTAAGTCCTGGCGGTTGAATTGTAAAGCCTAATGGCATTGGGGAGAATTGACCTCTTCATCCTGTCTGAGGAGCATTGCATCGATAGTAACCTGTCGCTGAAACGGCTTCTCTGTCTCTGGATGGTGCTATGTAGAGGATGTTCAGAGTTTTCCATAATTGACCGTAGCCTACTCAGCGCCCTTCGCTCAGCTACCGATGTTAAACTCTCCAGTACTTTGCCCACGACAGAGCCCGCCTTCCTTACCAGCTTATTAAGACGTGAGGCGTCCTTCTTCTTAATGCTTCCTCCCCAACACGCCACCACAAAGAAGAGGGCTCTCTCCACAACTGACCTATAGAACATCTTCAGCATCTCACTACAGACATTGAATGACGCCAACCTTCTAAGGAAGTACAGTCGACTCTGTACTTACCCACCAATCTCCTATGTGGGACCTTATCAAATGCCTTCTGAAAATCGAGGTACACTACATCCACTGGATCTTCCTTGTCTAACTTCCTGGTTACATCCTCGATAAACTCCAATAGATTAGTCAAGCATGATTTGCCCTTGGTAAATCCATGCTGGCTCTGCCCAATCCTATCACTGCTATCTAGGACCCTAGGATGCAGACCATCTGGACCTGGGGATTTGTCAGCCTTCAGTCCCATCAGTCTACTCATCACCGTTTCCTTCCTAATGTCAATCTGTTTCATTTCCTCTGTTACCCTATGTCCTTGGCCCATCCATACATCTGGGAGATTGCTTGTGTCTTCCCTAGTGAAGACAGATCTAAAGTACTTATTAAATTCTTCTGCCATTTCTCTGTTTCCCATAACAATTTCACCCAATTCATTCTTCAAGGGCCCAACATTGTTCTTAACTATCTTCTTTCTCTTCACATACCTAAAAAAGCTTTTGCTATCCTCCTTTATATTCCTGGCTAGCTTGCGTTCGTACCTCATTTTTTCTCCCCGTATTGCCTTTTTAGTTAAGTTCTGTTGTTCCTTAAAGACTTCCCAATCATCTGTCCTCCCACTCACCTTAGCTCTGTCATACTTCCTTTTTTTTAATGCTATGCAATCTCTGACTTCCTTTGTCAACCACTGTGGCCCCTTTCCCCCGTTTGAATCCTTCCTTCTCCGGGGGATGAACTGATTTTGCACCTTGTGCATTATTCCCAAGAATACCTGCCATTGCTGTTCCACTGTCTTTTCTGCTAGGATATCCATCCAGTTAACTTTGGCCAGCTCCTCCCTCATGGCTCCATAGTCTCCCCTGTTCAACTGCAACACCGACACCTCTGAGCTGCCCTTATCCTTCTCAAGTTGCAGATAAAAACTTGGATAAAATCTCAGGAGAAGTGTGCAGCACAGATGAACTGCTGACTGTCCTAGTGACGAGACCTCAGTGATGGCAGGGTATTCATTAGCTTCATAACCTGAGGGATGGGTTACCCAGAATGGCAGTCCTACTTCCGATGCTCCTGCACCTCCGTGGCTGGGTGGTAGGGCTAATGTTATTTTATACAGAGTGGAATAGGCCCTTCTGGCCTTTCAAGCTGTGTCGCCCAGCAACACCCAATTTAACCCTAGCCTAATCATGGGACAATTTACAATGACCAGTTAACCTAACAACAGTACATATATCACACACAGCACATAAAGCAAAAATATTACTACAAACATGTTAATAAAATATAGTTCAAAATGAAGTGTAGTGTGCAGCACAGATGAACTGCTCACTGTCCTAGTGATGAGATCTCGGTGGTGACAGGGTGGTCATTAGTCTCACAGCCTGAGGGAAAAAGATGCTACCTAGTCTATACTTTTTACATAGTAGGGGAATTAAGGGTTCTGGGGAAAAGGCAGGCAGGTGGAGATGAGTCCATGGTCAGACCAGCCATGATCTTATTGAATGGTGGAGCAGTCTCGAGGGGCCGGATGGCCGACTCCTGCTCCTATTTCTTATGTTCTTCTGTCTGGCAGTCCTGGTGCCGCTGCTCCTGTACCTCCTTCCTGGTGGTAGTGAGTAAACGAGATTGTATGATGGATGGTAGAGGTAAGTTAATCTTATATCAAGCAAGGAATAGTCCCTTCCAGCCCTTTGAGCCATGGTGCCCAGCAATCCCCTGATTTAACCCGAGCCTAATCATGGGACAATTTACAATCTCATTTTATCTACCAACTGGTAATTCTTTGGACTGTGGGATGAAACTGGAGCACCCGGAGGAAACCCACACAATCACGGGGAGAACGTACAAACACTTTACAGTCAGCAGTGAGATTTGAACCCCTGTTGCTGGTACTGTAAAGCATTGTGCTAGCCATTACACTTCCTCAAATTCTTTGGGCTCTTCATTAAGCACTCCTGGTAAATGTCACAAATTGGTGGGGGGTTGGGTGGAGGGAGACCCTGGTGATCCTCTCGCCAGTTTTGACTGTCTACTGAAGGGCCTTGCGGTCCAGTGCACTTAATTTCTGTACGTCAGAACATCATAAGACATAGAAGCTGAATTAGACCTTTTGGCTTAATTAGAGATCGAATTGACATTTCTATGTCACATTATAGTAAGGTTAAAGTAACAAATATGAAGCTTCTTGTTCAGAAAAGCTTCAGATTTGGAAGTACTTCCATGTTCATTCATTTTTAAATTTTATTTAGAGGTACAGTATACAACAGGCCCTTCTGGCCCAATGAGCTGTGCTGCCTGGCAACCCACCTATTTAACCCTAGACTAATCACAAGTACAGTACTGTGCTAAACTATTAGATACACTGCCTACTGTATATTTATGTGCCCATAGTACTTTGCATAGTACTGTCTGTTCTGTGTTCTATGGTCTATGGTCTGTGTCCTATGTCTGATGTCCTTAAGGATATCGATACTCATAATATCAAACTGACAGCTTAAACTCATCACTATTTATTTATTTTACTTTATTGAGATGCAGAGTGAAACAGGCCCTTCCGGCCCTTTGAGTTGTGCTATCCAGTAATCCCCTGATTTGATCCTGGCCTAACCACAGGACAATTTACGATGACCATTTCACTTACTAACCAGTACGTCTTTGGACTGTGGGAGGAAACCCACGCACACACGGGAAAGAGTACTCAAACGTGCTTGCAGAAGATGCCGGAACTGAACTCTGAACTCCGACGGCCCGAGCTGTAACAGCGACGCGCCAACCACTATGTTACCATTCATTTATGGTCTAAATGTGGAGATAATTCCTTTTATCTTTTATGCTGTGAGGAATACAAGAAAGCTAAACAAAATTGGAAGTAATTAAATTGAGAGATTGTAAGTAAATAAATGTGAGGGCTGCATCAGAGCTGAAGAATAGATTGGAATACTGATGCGACACTGCAGATGCTGGAATCTGGAGCATAAAATCAAACTGCTGGTAGAATTCAGTGGGTTGGGCAGCATCTATGAACGTAAGGAACAGGAGCCCATCGAGCCTGCTCCGCCATTCAATAAGATCATGACTGATCTGGCCATGAACTCATCTCCAGCTACCTGCCTTTTCCCCATAATCCTTAATTGCCCTACTATGCGAAAAGAAAAACAATATAATAATAATAAATAAATAATGAATAAATATGGAGAACATGAGCTGGGTGTTGGGGAAAGCAATTGTCAAAGTTTCAGGTGAAGACACTGCATCTTGTACGCCATGCGTAAAGAATTGTCACATCGGCAGCATTCTAATTGGCGATTAGGATGCTGCCAATATAACTATCCTTTATACATGGCATACGAGGATCCCAACTGCCAATTATTCTGGAAGGGTAAATGATGTGGCTACTGACGAGAGATGGTTGCCTGACAGTAAGAGCTGTAAACTCTAACAAGTTGGGGAACATGGTGTGCTAGACAGGTAAGCATTTGAAAGGGATAGAATCCTTTCGGAGATAAAAGAAGATAAAAATGCCAATGAAAATTGGTAGAATTATGAATCAGAGAAGGATTTAAGTAAGTAGTTGTGGTGAACTACATATACCTGTCTGGACACGCCCCACCCGCTGACTGCTCCTGTGGCTCCTCCCACAGACCCCGGTATCAAGGCGATTGGAGCCACAGACCCTTCCTCAGTCTCCAGGATGTTGTGTGGTGGTCGCTTGCTGCTTGTGCTTTCTTCCAGCCAATAAAAGCCTACCTTAACCCACATCTCAGAGTTATTGATGGTGCATCAGTAGTCAAGCACCCTTCCTCACAGAAACCCAGAAACAGTTTTGTACTGTTAGAATTTATAAATATAAATCTACAAGTGTGTAGTAAAGTCAGTCTGATTTTAACGGATGAATGAAGTTTAGATCTTGCATAAACTGGAATTCTGTAGAGCAGTTCATATCAGTGGGTTGGCAATTTTTTACGTGTTGGCTTTAATTTGCTGTAATTGTTACGGATGCAAGGGGGATGTTATACTCCACTTACTTAGGAGATGGATCTATGTTTGTATCAACATCTTATCTTTCAGTGATGCTAACATGATTCTGTTTGACATGTTAGAAGGGAAATAACGTGCAAGTGCTCCTAAGACTTGGATATGGCTCACTTCACTTCCTCACCTTCAGGGACAAGGTACAAGAACTTCAGGCGTCACACCACCAGGTTCAGGAACAGTTATTACCCCTCAACCATCAAGACCTTGGACCAAAGGGGATAACTTCACTTGCCCTATTATTGAAATGTTCCCACAATCTATGAACTCACTTTCAATGACTCTTCACCTCATGTTCCTGATATTTATTCCTTATTTATTTATTTCTTTACTGTTATTATTATATTGTTTTTCTTTTTGTATTTCCACAGTTTGTTGCCTTTTGCAAACTGGTTGAACACCCTAGTTGGTGTTGTCTTTCATTGATTCCATTACGGTTATTACTCCATGGATTTATTGAGCATAGCTACAAAAAATAAATGTCAGTGTTGTATAAGGGGGTATATTGTACTTTGATAATAAATGTGCTTTGAACTTAAGCACCTTCAGAAGTTATCATCTATGGTACATTGGACAAATCTGCTAATGAGTGAAACAGAGGTGATCACAAACGGAACTCAAGATAATACAGAGCTAGTTGACATCAAAAAGAGAGATGTTCTGCTTGTCAGATGAAAAGACATTGATGAAAGAGGAGTTAAGAGGCTGTAGGAGCTACGATGAGAGGAGATGCTAGAGGCAGTGTGAAAGTTGGGTGTGCTGGAATCTGTGCGGGATTGTGGGCTGGACCCTGTAGGCTGGCTGTCTCATTGATGCTGCTTTCCTGTGTTCACTCCCTGGAAGACAAGCTGAATAGCCTTCTTCTGCAGCTGACTCAGTGTGAGATGTGGAACTGCTGCGTACTTGTTCTTGCAGGAACATGGCTCTAGGACACCATTTCATGCACCATCAATCTTCGTACCACGCCCCTCAGGGACTCCTGCTGATTTTTTTTTGTGACTGTATGTGCAATTGTAACTATACATTCTGTGTGCCACATGTGATTGTATGTACTGTGTTTCTCACTTTGGCCTCAGAAGAACAGTGTTGCATTCAACTATATAAATATGTATGGCTGAAAGACAATAAACTTGAACTTGGATAAACTAGCAGTGACCCTAGTAATTGAAATGGCAAAGGGGGACACAAAATCTTCCACAGGTATCAAAGCTAGATAAACAAAGGTTGATGAAGGGTCTCGGGCCAAAGAAACGACTCTTTATTCCTCTCCGTAGATACTGCTTGACCTGCCGAGCACCTTCAGCATTTTATGTCTGTTACTCTGGATTTCCGGCTTCTGCAAAATCTCCTGTGTTTCTGCAAAAAGATTATCTTTTATATTAAGAAAAGACAATGGCCAGAACAAATGTGGAATACTTGAGAAATGAATAGCAATAGTATGAACGAATATAGTGTTCCCTTATCCAGCTCCTCTCTCATGCCTCTCTAATTCACTTTACTCCACTGTAATACTGATACATCCGTAACCCTTTCAAAACACAAAAATTTTGTGTTTTGCGTAACCCTTTCAAGCTGCAAGGAAAATTCTATCATATTATGATCACTACCTCCCAAGGGTTCCTTTACCTTAAGCTCCCTAAACAAATCTGGTTCATTACACAATGCCCAATCCCAAATAGCTTTTCCCCTAGTGGGCTCAACCACAGGCTGCTCTGAAAAGACAACGTCTATGCATTCTACAAATACCCTGTCTTAGGATCCAGCACCAACCTGATTTTCCCAATCTACCTCCATATTGAAATACCTTAGGGTTATTGTAACATTGCACTTTTGACAAGCCCTTTCTATCTCCCATTGTAATTTGTATTCCACATCCTGGATTCTGTTTGGAGGCCTGTATATAACTCCCATCACAGTCTTCTTACCCTTGCCGTGTCTTAATTCTACCCACGAAGATTCTACATCTTCCAATTCCATGTCTACTCTTTTTAAGGATTTGATTTCATTTTTTATCAATAGAGCCTCCCACCCCCTCTGCCTACATGCCTGTAATGTATATTCTTGAATGTTAAGCTCCCAACTACGATCTTCTTCAGCCATGACTCAGTGATGCCCACAACGTTGCACCTGCCAATGTCTAACTACTACAAGATCATCTACTTTATTCTGTATACTACATGCTTTCAAATATAACACCTTCAGTCCAGTAACTGTCACCCTTTTTGATTTTGTCCCCCTTGTTACACCTCAACTCATCCACTGACTGCAATTTTGCCCTATCATCTGCCTGTCTTTCCTCAGTCTCACTACACATTGCATCTACTTATGTACCTACTGCCCCACCCTCAGCCCCATCACTCTGATTCCCATTTCCCTGCCAAATTAGTTTAAGCCCTCGCCAACAGCTCTAGCCTGCAGTTATATAGGTTCCCCCTTGGCTTCAGGTGTGATCAGTCCTTTTTGGACAGGTCGTACCTTCCCCAAAAGAGATCTCAATGATCCAGAAATCTGAAACAATGCCCCCTGTACTAATTCCTCAACCATTCATTGATCTGCCAAATCATTCTATTCTTACCCTCACTGGTGCATGAAAATCACCTGGGATTTTCATACACACCAGTCTCTAGAGTTTACAGAGAATGGTGCGATAACAAAAAATCACAGTGCTGTAGTTGAAATGAGGGTGGTCTGAGGAGAAAGGCTAGACTGGTTCAAGCTGGCAGTCTAGGTGACTGTAATTCAAATACCACGCGCTACAACGGTGGGGTGGGCAGCAGTGGATGGGCTACAGCAGCAGAAGAAACCTAAAAAAGAGGCCACCACGCATATGTCTCATGTCTTGCTCTGTACTGCTGCTACAGGACAACAAATTTCATGATATATGTCAGTGATAATAAACTTGATTCTGATCCCTGTTATTTGCCGATAGCTGTTGAAATCTACCACAGGACTCTGGAGGCACAAGCGACTACAGATGCTGGGATATGCTGGGATACTACAGGGGCATAAAATAAACTCAATGGGTTGAGTAGCATCCGAGGGAGGGAAGGAACTGTTGAGGTTGAAGCATAAGCAAGAATATAAGGGAGCTATACAGATCCCTGCTTAGACCCTAAATGTATCACTGAGCAACACTGGTCAACACACCTTAAGAAGGATACCCTGCTCTTCTAAAGGGTGTAGAATTACTGGAGTTCTACCCGGTTTCCAAGGAAGAAGTTAAACAAAGAGATTAAGCAAACAAAGTTTATTTAACGGTCCCATGGCCCACTCTTCTCTCCTGTCAGATTCCTTCTTCTTCAGCCCTTTCCCTCTTCCACCTTCCGCCTATCTTCTTTTCACATCATTCCCTCACCTATCTTCCCCTCACCTGGCTTCACTTACCACTTTCCAGCTTGTATTTCTACCCCTCCCTCCAACTTCTTACTCATGTTCTCTTCCCCCTTCATTTCTAGTCCTAACGAAGGGTCTTGGTACAAAATAGATGCAGCTTGGCCTACTGGGTTCCTCCAGCATTTTCGTTGTGTGTTATTAACAAAGCGGGTTGTATTCCCTGGAACGTAAATGCTTACAGTGTAATTAATTAACTCATTACTAAGTACAGGAGTGGACCCCACTGTGCTCTTCTGGTTCTGTAGCCCATCTTCTCCAAGGTTTGACATGTTATGTGTTCAGAGATGACTTTCTGCACACCACTGTGGTAATGTGCAGTTATTGCCTTTCTAAGTGCTTGAACCAGTCTGGCCATTCTCCTCTGACCTCTCAAATTAACAAGGTATTTTTTGCCCACAGAACTGCCGCTCACTGGATGTTTCTTGCTTTTTACACCATTCTCTGTAAACTCTAGAGACTGATGTGCATGAATACCCCAGGAGATCAGCAGTTTCTGAGATACTCAAACCACCCTGTCTGGCACCAACAATCATTCCACAGTCAAAGTCACTTAGGTCACATTTCTTCCTCATGCTGATGTTTGGTCTGAGGAACAATTGAACCTTTTGACCATGCTGCATGCTTGTATGCATTGAGTTGCTGCCACCTGATTGGCTGATTAGATATTTACATTAATGAACAGATGTACAGATGTACCTAATAAAGTGGCCACTAAGTGTATTGGATTAACGGGGGAACATATTTTGATTGACCAGTTTAGAACAATGGACTGAATATAAAAAATAGAGTCAAGCCTTTATTACTGAGCTATGAATTTAAGCCGGCTATTCACTTAAATGGTTTTAAAATGTTAGATAAATCATTCATGATTGCTGTTAAAATTAATCCGTAAAATGGCAGGAGGAGAGCTTTGCATGTAATCACCTCAAGTGTTTATGTGCTGTTGACACTCTGTAATATTGAAGCTAGTGGTTATATCGGGGTTAATTCAACCGCTGTTTAACGAATTGCCACTCAGCTGATTGGCAGAAGCTGCCAGAGAAACAGAACAGCAGCAGCGAGGCATCATTTCAAGCGGCCTCAGTAGAGTATTTATCAACAAGCTGATGCGATGTGTGCAATAGAGTCGGTGGTTAAATCACTACTGACTGCTACTTGTTAACTCTAATACATGTTGTATCCTCGTTCTATTAAGTGCAGACAGACATTCCCCATTGGCAGAAGGGCTGAGAAATCTATAGGAGAATATTATTCAAAGGTTTACCTGTTCCATTTAAAAGTAACACAAGTTTCACAGTGATAGTCTTTGATATTTACTACAGAGCACTAAATTGGCTTCTTATTGGTATAATCTATAGGCTATCTTATGTATTTATATTCATTGTGTTTTTTTAAATTATTATGTTCTTTACCTTATTGTGTTTTTTGAGCTGCATCAGACCTGGAGTAACGATTATTTAATTCTCCTTTACAGCTGTGTACTGGGAATGACATTAAGTAATCTTCAATCTTGAATCTCTGTTGTCACATGTACTGTGTGCAATACAGTGAAGAAACTGTTCAACACACCATCCAAACAGATCATTTCACCACATCAATGTATTGAGGCAGCACGGGGGAAAAACATTAACAGAATGCAGAATAAAGTGTTACAGTTATAGGGAAGGTGCATTGCAGGAAGACAATCAGGTTCAAGGCCAGGCTGAGGCAGATTGTGAGGTCAAGGGACAATCTTTTACAATGCATTCAATAGTTTTATAGCAGTGGGGTAGAAGCTGTCCTTGGGCCTGGTGGAACATGATTTTAGGCTTTTGTATCTTCTGCCTGTTGACGGAATGTCCAGGGTGAGCGGAGTCCATGATTATGTTGGCTACTTTTATACTGATGTGATTCTTAGGTTGTATTCTCTGGAGTTCAGGAGAATGAGGGGATTTTTATAGAATGTTAAAAGGCCTGAACAGATTAGATATGGCAAAGTTATTTCCCATGGTAGGGGATTCTTGGACAAGAGGCCACAACTTCAGGATTGAAGGACATCCTTTTAGAACTGAGATGCGGAGAAATTACTTCAGTCAGAGGGTGGTAAATCTGTGGAATTTGTTGCCACAAGCGGCTGTGGAGGCCAAGTCATTGGGTGCATTTAAGGCAGAGATAGATAGGTTCTTGATTAGCCAGGACATCAAAGGGTATGGGGAGAAGGCAGGAGAGTGGGGATGACTGGAAGAATTGGATCAGCCCATGATTGAATGGCGGAGCAGACTCGATGGGCCAAATGACCTACTTCTGCTCCTATATCTGATGGCTTTATGGTCTTATGATTCAGACCTAACTCTCCCCCAATTATGATTCCAGCTCAGGACTTTGCCATCCAGGGACATGAGGTTGGAAACTCTGCTCTTACTCTGTGCTTTCCTGCTCTTAATACTGAAGGACAGAAGGTTACACACTGGCTCTTTCCAGGCAGAGAATTAATTGTCAAATATCCTCACTCATTCCTAACCTAGGTACCACAGCTCTAGCAAGTGTAAGGGAACCCACAGGGACAGCGTAATGGCTGGTACAATGCTTTACAGTGCCAATGATTGGGTTCAGTTCCTTCATCGATCTGTGTAAGGAGTTTGTACATTCTCCCTGTGACCATGTTTGTTTCCTCTTGTTGCTCCAGTGTCCTCCCACATTCCCAGGACATACAGGTTAGGGTTAGTAAGTTGCAGGCATGCTATGTTGGTGCCAGAAATGTAGAAATACTTTTACAGTACCAGCATTCCCCAGTTCAAAGGAGGAATTTCTTTAGTTAGAGGGTCTGGAATCTGTAGAATTCATTGTCATGGACAGCTGTGGAGGTCAAGTCATTGGTTAGATTTAAAGCGTTGAGTTAGATGCTGGCAGGTTCGTGATTAGCCAGCGAGTCAAAGGTTATGGGGAGAAGACAGGAAAATGGGATGGGGTAGAGAGGGATAAATCAGCTATGATGGAATGGTGGAGAAGACCCAATGGGCCAAAAGGCCTAATTCTGCTCCTATATCTTATGGACATGCCTGATTGATTTTATTTTAACCAAAATGCAAGACTCTATATTTTTAATACTGAGTTTCATTTGCTACTTCTTTGACGACTATTCCAGGGATTCCCAACCCCTTGCCTAATGGTATTGGTATGTGGCATAAAAAAGGCTGGGAACCCCGGGCCTGTATCAACATCAATATCTTCTTCCTCTTTCATTCAATGTTAAGAATGATGGACTATGTCTGCTATCTGAATTCTGGTAAGAAGGTGGAGCAGGCTCTCCGGGTCCAATATATGGTGCGAATGTTTGTCTTAAATGTTTTGCTTGTGATGGCAAGACGCTGTTGGACATGAGTAATGCAAAATACCGTAAGGCTGGTTCAGTAGTTCGTTGATGAGACCGACGGTAGAGGAGCCGTGTGGCATTGGGTTGCTGTGTGGACCAGGCCATCATGCCCCTGCGTGGCCTATTGCACGCAGGTGGTGAGGGGGAGAACAGTGGGTACACTGGAATCCATGTTGGCTTGGGGTTGGCCCCTGAAGCCAAGTTTCCCTTGGTGCTGCCCTCCAGTGTTCGCTCCCAGGAAGGTAAGCTGGATTGCCTCTGGCTGCAGCTAACCTAGTGCAAGACAAGGAACTTCTTGCAGAAACGTGACTCCAAGGACAACATCCCATGCGTCATAATCTTCAGGCCTTGCCACTCAGGAACTTGTGTTTTTATTACTTTGTGACTGTATGTGTTACATAACTGCTGTTTATGTGCTGTATGTGACAGTAGGCCCCAGAGGAACACTGTTTCATTTCGCCGTGTATGGTTGAATGACAATTAAGGTCTTGCTTGGATCGCACTTTGTCTGGAACCTCCCCCTTGAGCTTCCTATCTGAGGTGACCCTACCAGGAGTTCAAGTCCAGGCAAGAATCGCTCTCGGGATCTCAGGAACTCACAAGCCTCTCCGCCACAACAAGGCGGCGATCCTCAGATTAGGCTCTCTGTCAGTAACTTCCAGCTTAAGATGGCGCCGAATCCTACTTGCTTACTTTTATTGTTTGCACGATTTGCTTTCTTTCCCTCTCTGTGCCTTGGGCATTTGACAGTCTTTATGAACGGGCTCTTCAGGGTTTTTGTGTTTCGTGGCTGCCAGTTAGGAGACGAATCTCAGGGTTTATAATGTATGTATACTTTGATAATAAATGTACTTTGTACTTTACTGACAGATTTCTGAAAGTCAGTGTTTCCTAAATCCACAGTATTCCTCCCGGCATCATTAAACCTGGTCCTACACAATTCCCTTCTAGGCCGATATTCTGAAAAGAAATAATTCTGATAAGGTGTTCATTGTATAGTCAGTTCTTCAGGCCCTGGAATCGATGTCTTTCAACTTCTACAAAAACAAAGTGTTCACATTAAACTGATATAAACTGAAAATAAATTCATTATCAAAGTACATTTATGCCACCATATACAACCCTGAGATCCATTTTCTTATGGGCATTCACTGTAGAACAAAGAAAAACTACACACAAACACTAACAAACAGCCTATGTCCAAAAGAAGACAAGTTGTGCAGATAAATAAATAAATAAACAAACAAACAAACAAATAAATAAACACACGTAACAAGAAAATGTCTAGATGTTGGAAATCAAAGTGGTATACGCAAGATGCTGGGGGAGCTCAGCAAGCCAGGCAGCATCTATGGAAAAGAGTAAACAGTTGATGTTTTGGGCTGAGATCCTTCATCAGGACTGTCCTGATGAAGAATCTCGGCCCAAAATGTCAGCTGCTTACTCTTTTTCACAGATGCTGCCTGGCCTGCTGAGCTCCTCCAGCATTTTGTGTGTGTTACTGATGCACCATCAATAACTCACTCTGAGACGTAAGAAACGAGATATCGGCTTTTATTGACTGGAAGAATGAACAACACTACATCCTGGAGAATGAGGCCGGGCTCAGGCCTCAATCGCCTTTATACAGGGGTCTGTGGGAGGAGTCACAGGAGCAGTCCAGACAGGTATATGTAGTTCACCACAGTTACCTAAATAAACACATATATACATACATAAATAATACTGTGGACTTTAGTAGGAAAATTCTTAAAAGTGAGTCCATAGGTTGTGGAATCGGTTCAGTGTTGAGGTGAGTGAAGTTATCCACACTGGTTCAAGAGCCTGATGGGTTAAAGAGTAATAACTGTTCATGAAACTGGTGGTGTGGGTCATAACACTCCTGTACTTCCTTCCGAAAGCAGCAGGGAGAAGAGAGCGTGGCCTGGATAGTGGGGATTCTTGATGAGAGATGCTTTTCTCTTGTGGCAGTGCTCCATGTAGATGTGCTCAATGCTGGGGAGAGTTTATCCTCTGATAGTTTGGGCTGTGCCCACTACCTTTTGTAGAGTTTTTTTCATTCCTGAGCATTTGTGTTTCCATATCAGGCCATAATGAGGATACTTCCCTCTGTGCGTCTCTAAAAATAGTTGAATAATAGGTTCAAAGGTTAAGTTATTGTCAAAGTACACAACTCTGAAATGCTTCTCCTCCAGATAACCATGAAACCGAGAAAGAAAAGAACAACAGCACGATCACCAATCCCCAAATCCCTCCTTCCTGCACAAAAGAATCAACCCCATGAAAACAACGGGAAAGATCAGGAGAAAAACACACTATAAAACACTGTAAGACTGAAAAAAAGTCTATGTTCCAAGTCCGTATCCAAAATGCAGAAAACTTGGGTAAAATTCTCCGGGCACAGCGGCAGTCCTTTCCCTCTCTAGTAGCAAGCGATTCCACCAGCGATCAAAAGACAGTCTCCCCTCTCTGGTAGCAAAGTGATCCCCTAGTCAGAAAGAAGCAGGCAGCCAGTGCTCACCTTCTTTATTCACCTCGATGTTTCGACCTCCCTCGTTGCTTTAATCGGCAAAGAGTAGAAGCTTTAATCGGTGAAACAGTCGAACATCAGTTTGTGGCCCATCCTGCAGTCTTCTCACCACGAGGTTTGTGAATGTTGCCTCTGCCTCCCAGAATCCTCTCGGAGACTGCAGAGCACTGAAACACCCAAATGATCTCCAAACTGCAAATCACGGGCTCCCGCATTTCCAGAATCACAGTCAGGATGAAAACCAAATGTAACAGACGTAAACAAAGTGAAACGTGTGGTTTCATGATCTACCCAGAAGATATTGACTGAAGGAGCGTTGTATGCAGGCACCTACTTGACCGGAAGTTGAAGAATGCGCAGATTTGTAACTGAAGGAAATATTTATGGTGCAGACACGAGACTGCAGTTGCTAGAAACTGGAGAAATAAACAATACGTTGGAAGATCTCTGCAGTTCGAGGAAAGAAATCCATATTTCCGGTTGAAACCCTGCATCAGGACTGACTTCCTTTCTCCCATAGATGCTCCTAAGTTCCTCTAGCATGCAATTATATTGCAGATGATTTCAAAAAACATTCCACTGGACTAACAATATGGGAAGATATCTCACAGCACTGAAGTTCCAGAACCTCTTTCAACCTCTGTATACAATTTGAGAATCTAAAAATAAATGCAGATGGACTTTTGGCTCCAATCAAATCAGTAAAAAAGTGAGAACAGAGTTTTAAAAAATTGGTACAAAATCTCTTTAAAAGGTTATTAATTAATGATTCATATTCAAAGTTCAAAGTACATTTATTATCAAAGTATGTACACTATACACAACCTTGAGATTCGTCTCCTCACAGGCAGCCACAAAACAAAGAAACCCAATAGAACCCGTTAAAAAGAAGATCCTCAAAGTTTCAACTTGCAGAAGAAAAACAAGTCATGCAAGCAATCAAAGTAAGCAAATAACATTCAGAACTGTATTTCACCAAAGTGAATTCACAGCCACAAAGCCAGTCACAGCTGATACAGGAGCACGTAGTTGCAGGCCACAGCCCTAACTCAGCCAGAGACAATTAAACAGCAGAGCAATGAGCTGGACACTGGCCCATCCCTCGGTTCTGGCCCCTGCACCCTGACCTTTCCAATCTGGCCTGGCCAAACAGCGGGTCGTTCCTCGCTCTTGGACTTAGGTCCTGTTGCCTTGATATGATCTTGGGCTCAGGACACCCTATCTTCATTCAGCCCATATCTTATCTTTTCAATTTGGCCCGGCACATAGATTGGTCAAACCTAGGCTTGTTCCTCGGTCTGGGCCCAGGCCTTGCCTCAGTTCTGCCACTTTGAGTCATTTCCAAGTCCATTCCAGCAGCCAAACATTGGCTTGCTCCCCACTCTCAGTCCAAGCCCCGCTGCCTCCAGTCGGCCCTTATACGACGCACTGTAACTGTCCTGCACTTTCAAGACTTTAGTTCACACAGAAAAAATACAGATTCAGATTTATTTATCAGATGTATGTACATGGAAAGAGCTTCTTCCTCCAGGCTGTGAGATTACTGAAATCCCTGTCACCACCCAGGTCTTATCATGAGTGAAGCGGCGGTAGCGTGAAGCTAACTTTTTAACCGGTGTCATTAATGCACCTTATTATTCACCGATGACTGTGTGGCTAAGTACAGCTCTAACACCACATTCAAGTTTGCTGATGACAAACTATTGTGGGCTGAATCAAAGATGGTGATGAACCAGCATACAGGAGGGAGACTGAAAATCTGGCTGAATGGTGTAATAACAACTTCTCACACAGTCAGTAAGTCCAAGGAATTGATTGTAGACTTCAGGAGATGGAAATCTGAGGTTCATAAACCAGTAGTCATCAGAGGATCAGTGGTAGAAAAGGTCAGTAACTTCAAATTCCTGGGTGTCATTATCTTGAAGGACCTGTCCCGGACCCATCATATAAATCTGATCGCAAAGAAAGCACAATAGCACCTCTCCTTCCTTAGGAGTCTGCAGAGATAGGGTATGACATCAAAAGCCTTGGCAAACTTCTTTAGAAGTGTAGGAGAAAGTTTACTGACCGGCTGCATTACAGCCTGGTATGGGAATACCAATGCCTTTGAATGGAAAATCCTACAAAACAAAGTGGATTTAGCCTTGTAGATGATTGGTAAAGCCTTCCCAACCATTAAGCACATCTACATGAAATGTTGTTGACGGAAAGCAGCATCCATCATCAAAGATCCTCACCACCCAGTGCATACTTTTTTCTCGCTGTTGCCATCATGTAGAAGGTACAGGTGCCTCAGGACTCGCACCACCAGATTCAAGAACAGTTACTGCCCCTCAACCATCAGGCTCTTGAATAAAATCTGGATAATTACACTCACCTATTGAGATGTTCCCACTGCCAATAATCTCACTTTAAGGACTCTTTATCTTGTTATTTTGTGCTCTCGTTATTTACTGCTATTTATTTATAATTGCATTTGCACAGTTTGTTGTCTTCTGTGCTCTTGCTCTATCACTGATCCTGTTTGCAGTTCTTACCGATTTGCTGAGTATGCCCGCAGGGAAAAGAATCTCAGGGTTGTATGTGGTGACATGTATGTACTCTGATAATAAATTTTAATTTGAACTTTTGAACTTTATTTGTCAATTTATTTGTGGTGATATCACTTTCTGTGTCGTGTTTGCGTTATATGGACTGCGCACCTTGTTCCGTGAGGAACGTTGTTTTGTTGGCGGTATACATATACATGGTTGAATGCTTACAAACTTGAACTTCAAACACACAGTGAAATGCGTTGTTTGAATTAACAACCAACACGCACAAGAACGTGCTGAGGGCAGCCCGCAAGTGTTGCCACACTTGTCAACATCGCAATTGCCCACAATGCTTGACAGAACAACACAGAACAGAACTAGCAACAAAACAACAACAGCAAAAGAAGCCCCTTTCCTCCCACCCTGCCCCCCAAACAGATGGACAATCCTCATGACTGCAGGGCAGTTTTTGGGCCTCTAGTCCCTGGGCCCCAATGTCAGCTAGATGTTCTACACTATCTTTTTTCCCTGTCTTAGGAGAAAGGGAATGCCAGGGTCAGCAGAAGGAACAACTCACATATACTGATAGTCATGTGGAAGATTGCATTAACATCTGTCTACTTTGCCAACTACGGGAACTAAAATTCCAAAGCACCATTATGATAGAATTGCCAATTAGTCTACGGGCAGTATCGATTCATTTTCAGCCTTTGTAAGAGCAAGGACTCGTTTTTAGTCCTAATGGATGAAGGTTTTGGTTTCCCAAGTGTTCAAGTTAGCTAAATCCATTAAACCAAGGTGAACAAAACCTTTGCCATATTAGTGGAGTGGAGCCAAAAAGTAACAAAACGCCACCTACAGTGAAAGAGCATTTGTCTCTTTTATAAAGGGTTCGGTTTCAAGAGAACAATGTATTTGAGAACACTGCAAACAAGATAGTTCCAAGTGGAGCTGCTGGTATTTTACTGTAAAAATTGAGCATGTTGGCTGCCCTTGACCGATAATTTCCTGACTGTGCTGTAATATTAAACTCCGCATGGAATGCAGTGGTGGAAACAAACTTACTGTGATAACCCAGCACAGGCAGTGGGGACATGGTCTTCTAAGCTTCTGTTCCGATAGTAAAGCCAATTCTGAAGAAGCCAGATAAGTCATGAATGGTGTAAAATATTAAATTATTTATCTAAAAATGTACTTATAATTTAAAAATGCTGTAATTATATATTATCCATTTAATTGTTTTTTAATAGTTTTGATTTTTAAGGCATATTTCACACATGCGAGCATTTAGAAATTCAAAGGTTGAAGTCAGGTAAGTAATGAATGCTTTATAATATTTTAACTTAATTAAATTAAAATGCATTAATAATTAACACATTTTGTAGTTTTATTATTTACTTATTGAAATACAGTGTAGAATAGGCCCTTGCAGCCCCTCAAGCCATGAAACACAGCAACCTCTGGTTTAACCCTAGCCTAATCACAGGACACTTTACAATGACCAACTAAATTATTCTTTTTTTCTCATAGCTTTTGATTTTTAAAGTGTCTTTCGTGAAAACATTTAGAGATATTCGAAGCCTTACAGCTTTGACAGCTGGCTAAGCTGCCAACCTACCTTACAGTCGAGGGCAGGACTTATTTGAGCAACCCATCTCCCCACATAGTGAGCGACCTCACACCTGTGCAGGATTGGAACGGTGATTTGCAGTGGGTTGACCAAGGTAGATATACAAATAATGAGTCTGTATTTATAGATAATCCTACAGGGTGCATGAACCACTGGTCCAAGCATTGTTCAAAAACTAAGTCTACACAGCTGAGCTAATGTACCATTAGCAATTCTCTTGCTTTCCATGTGGAGTAATCTTCAGATTCTTCCAAAGTGGTTATAATACTACATCAGGTAGCCAGCTGGTGGTGCAGTGGCATCCTCACTGGACTTCGAGGCGAGTGGTCTCGGGTTCGAATCCGCACAGCTCCTTGCACGCTCTCCATCCGTGCTGGGTTGAGCGTCGAGCTGGCAACTCGGCCCCGTAAAAAACAGACAAAAGCTGAAGAAACGGTAAGGTTGCCACCCGATGCGCCAGAAGGCGCAAAAAGGAACGACAACTGTATCAGAGGGAAGGCAATGCTAACTATGAAAGAGAATCCCAAAGTAATGAGAAATGCGAAAGAATTTTCTCTAAACTGGAATGAGCAATTTGAGCAATATGGTTTATAAATCCAAGGACTCTCTATACCCACCTTTTGAACCTCACAGCTACAGGGGGGTTGTCAGATCTGCTAAGGTGAGCAACTGTGGAAGAACCTGCAAGCTTAACATCTCAATGTTTACATGATAAAGTAGAGACATTCAGTGTTCTTGAAGAGCATGCAGTTCTACGTGCAATAATTTCTGAAAATTTCAACATTAAAATATACATATGGATGTCTTGCAAGTGTATTTAAAAGTATTTAAACAAAATGCTGTAGATGAAGGATACAATTAAAGACTATTGTAAAGTCTTTCCTTACCTCATTTCAGGCCATGAAAGTGATGAAAAATGTAAACAACAAGGGCAAGTATACGAATTTAAAATTTCCAATTTATACTTCATTTTGCTTGTGAAGAACTGTCTATCATACGAGGCAGAGTAATATAACATACAAGCTGCACCATTCCAGTGGGTGCCTGGGCAGCGTAATAGTTAGCGTGACGCAATTACAGCTCTGGGCATTGGAGCTCGGAGTCAATTCGATGTCATCTGTGAGAAGTTTGTACGTTCCTCCCTGTGAATGTGTAGGTTTCCTCTGGGTGCCCTGGTTTCCTCCCGTGGTCCAAAGATGTACCGGTCAGTAGTTTTATGTTTTGTAACTTCAAAACGTTGAATTAATTCAAAGGAAGGCACAGGAGTCTGGAAGTGTGGGCCTGGCTTCCTCTTACTTTGAGGGAGATGCACACGTATCACACGGTAGTGTGATGATATATGAAATTAAAGTATTTTTACATATAACTGGTAATGAATGCCCAATCAAGCAATATACAATTTATACAAGATTACTCAAACAGAACTGAAATATTAAATACACCACAAGCAGGTTAATTGGTCACTGTAAATTGTCCTGTGATTAGGCTCGTGTTAAATTGGTGGGTTGCTGGGTGCCACAGCTTGCTGGGGCAGAAGGGCCTGTTCCAGACGGTACCGCTAAATAAATAAATAAATAAAATCCTCAGAGTGACAAAGTTATGTGCATTTTCTAAGTTGGAGCATGTGTAACTTGGGAAAGGAGAGGGAAGTATAGGAGAAACAATATGCATGAATGTGATGCTGCATTTAAATTTTTCCAGTCTTTTCCAAAGTAGTCTGAAGATACACACTGCTCTACGTCCCTTAAGACTGCAGGCTATATTAACAGATAGTCAATTAACACATTTCCACTGCAACCCCCTTGTCTACTATTTCACAGAGACATTACCTCATTTAAATGGGATAAAGCTTGCATTAAAATAGAGGATTAAGGAATGTCACGTGACACATTAAGAGCCCGTGTGTGTTGCCAGCAGTCTGCGCCGGGCTCCATCAGGGTGAATTCATTGCAGTGGCACCACACACCACATGTGATCGAGTTGGCCCCATGCCTGACTCGCACTCTCATTTAGTAAGGAATCTACTGCTCATAAAAATTACCCCTTACATTCGCTGAAAAAAGGCTTTTGATAAAAGAGGAACTGGGGAAAAAGCTGCTGCGTCAATGATTTCTGGAAAATTGCTAGCATAGACCAAATTTAATAACATATAAAAGAGATTAGACACGTGAGGTACTGCAGGTTGTGGAAATGCAGAGCGATGCATACAAAGTGCTGGAGGAGTTCAGCAGGCCAAGTAGATCTATGGGTGGGAATAAACTGTCAATGTTTCATGCCAAAACCCTTCATCAGGACCCTTCATCAACAGAGATTTATTTTATTATCAGAATCGTATCTTCAAGAATTCCTAAATGAATTTATAAAACTAAGTATATTCTTAATTGCTTGCTCAATACTAGGAAGGCATTTATAAAACTGTTCTGGTCGCCCCACTGTTAGAAGGAGTTTAAAGCTTTGGAGAGGGTGCAGAAGATATTTACCAGGATGGTGCCTGGTTTAGAGGGCACGTGCTAACATGAGAGGCTGGACAAACTTGGGTTGTTTTTTTTGGAGTGGCAGAGGCTGAGGGGAGATCTGACAGAGGTTTATAAGATTAGGAGAGGCAGAGATAGGGTGGCTAGGGAGTATCATGATCCCAGGGTAGAAATGTCTAATACCAGGGGGTATCCATTGAAGGTGAGAGGGGGTAGGTTCATAAGGGATGTGTGGGGTAATTTTTTGACTCGCAGTGTGGTGGATACCTGGTATGGTGATAGAGACAAATGAATCAGAGGCTTTTAAGATAAGTTTAGATAGGCCCATGAATGTGAGAAAGATGGAGGCATATGGACATTGTGTAGGTGGGATGGATGAGTTTTTGATTTACTTTTTAGCTGGTTCGGCATAGAATTGTGGGCCGAAGGGCCTGTTCCGGTAGAACATTGACAAAACATAAAGGCAATGTTATAATACAATTTCTTGATCCACCTAAAAAAAACTTTTCTATGATAAACATCAGTAAGTCTGCAGATGCTGGAAATCCAAAGCAACACTCACAAAATGCTGGAGGAACTCAGCAGGTCAAACAGCATCTGTGGAAATAAATAAACAGTCAACGTTTTGGGCCAAGACCCGTCATCAGGATTGAGAAGGAAGGGGAAAGACACCAGAATGATAGGATTTTAACTACACTGGTAAACACTGAAATAGGAGAGTGGATTTCAACTGAAGCACATTTAGTATTTGTATGGGCAATATAATTTTGATTGGCAAGTGCAGTTTAGAATTCCATAGCTTGAGTGTTGATTATAATTTGTTTCATTCCTTCTTTGCTATAAGCTGCTACTATAGGATTGGAAAAGGCTGAAGAAGGTTGGAAATTCAGCCAGCTCCATCATGGGCACTAGCCTCCATAGAATTGAGGACAGCTTCAGAAGACGATGTCTCAAAGAGGTGCCATCCATCACTAAGGACCCTCATCACCCAGGACAAGCCCTCTTCTCATTGCTACCATCAGGGAGGAGGTACTGGAGACTGAAAATACACACTCAATGATTCAGGAACATTTTCTTCCCCTCCATCATCAGATTTCTGAATGGACAATAAACCCATGTACCTGTTTGTACATTATTTCAATTTCTTTGCCTCGCTTTTTGCACTACTGGGGGTTAATTGAGTTGATTATATCTCTCTCCTGCCTGTTACACCACTGGCATCTAGGGCAGCAATGAAGGTCCTCCATCCCTGTCTGTCCTTGGCCATCTTCTCTAATGTTCTCCAAGTGTGGTTCAGGGTCCTCATTTTCTGCCTCTGTGGTATGGTGTCGTTGATCTCCCACATATCCTCCACCCTTCAGGGGTCCAATGAAGGGCTGTCTTGATGATGGAGCTGCCTCTCTTCTCATATATGCAAAAAACAACAAATTTCATGTCATACGCCAGTGACATTAAACCCGATTCTGATTTTGATTTCTTCTTTAAATAAACCAAAACTTTTATCAACTTAGCATCGACAATAAGATTCAAGCCTCTAAATCTATATTGTAGAGGACAACTTCACGATGCTGTATCACAGCAGGGAATCCCAGCCTCGTGGTATTCTGGCCAAGATCAGAAACATTGGTATACTCCTAATACTGGTGCGCAATGGGCCACAACTCACAAAATGGAACCCTTGAATTACTGAGGGGTGCTCTAGAATGCTACTCTGGGAACAGAAAGCTCAAAATTCCTACCTAAAACCCAGATTGCATTACCGTTACATGGAATAGATTTTGCAGATGAAATTAGCAGCATATGTCCACTGCAATTTCAATAAGTTATTGCTTACACAGCATTGCATGAGATACATTCAAAGTTTAAAGTAAAATTTATTATCTAAGTATGTATATGTTACCAATTCATTTTCTTGCAGGCGTTTACAGGAAAATAAAGAAGTACAATAGAATTTATGAAAAAACTATACATACAAAATGGCACAGAGCTCAGTCACTCAGCTCAACCAATGCATGTCGGCCTTTCTACAACACTAAAACCTCCTCTTACCTTTCCTCATCCAACTGGGGGGCAGGTTAGCGTAGCTGGTAAACACACAGCTGCTCAGCGCCAGGGGCCAAGGGTCAGTCTGGATGCTAGGAGCTGTCTGTGTAGCAGACATGTGTCCACATTCTCCCTCTGACAACATGGGTTTTCTCTGAGGGTGGGGGGGCTTTACTTTCTAAAAAAACATTTTGAAGTCACATGGTTAAATATTTCAAAGTCATGCAGTCAAACAATGGCATGATGTCAAACACTTCAAAGTCATGTGAGGGTAGGTAGCTGTAAATTCCCTGTCAATGTATAGGTGAATGGTAAAATCTCGTTGATGGGGTAGGTGTAGTTGATGAGACTATGTGGAGAGTTAAAAGTGGATTATTTTTTAGTTTTATTCAGAGATACAGACACTTCTAGCCTAATCAGCCCTATTGGGCGGCCCGTCACTGCCCAATTTGACCCATCGAACCAGTTAAACGTCACGGGAAGAACATTCAGACTCCTTACAGGACAGCAGTGGGAAGTGAACCCAGCTTGCTGACACTTTAATAGAGTTACGCTAACCGTATGTCTTTGGACTGTGGGAGGGAACCAGAGCATCCGGAGGAAACCTACACAGTCACAGTAAGAACGTACAAACTCCTTACAGAACAGCAGCGAGAATTGAACCTGGGTTTCTGGCACGGTAATAGTGCTAGAACAGGATTATTGTAATTGGTTGGCTAGAATCCATGTCCAGAGAGCCAAGGGACATTGTGACTCTGTGAATCTAATACTCTTCTCCTTTATAGAAATTCATATTCTAGAAATTTTGTAGAAATTCACCCTCCACATGGCCCTAACCCAGCTGGACAAAAAAGACACATATGTTTGGATGCTGTTCATAGACTTCAGTTCAGCATTCAACATGATCATTCCTCAGAAACTGATTGGGAAGCTGAGCCTACTGGGCCTGAACACCTCCCTCTGCAACTGGATCCCAGACTTCCTGACTGGGAGACCTCAGTCAGTCCGGATCGGAGGCAGCATCTCCAACACCATCACACTGAGCACGGGGGCCTCCCAGGGCTGTGTGCTCAGTCCACTGCTGTTCACTCTGCTGACCCACGACTGTGCTGCAACACACAGCTCAAACCACATCATCAAGTTCACCGATGACACGACCGTGGTGGGTCTCATCAGCAAGAATGATGAGTCAGCATACAGAGAGGAGGTGCAGCAGCTAACGGACTGGTGCAGAGCCAACAACCTGTCTCTGAATGTGAACAAAACAAAAGAGATGGTTGTTGACTTCAGGAGGGCACGGAGCGACCACTCGCCGCTGAACATCGACAGCTCCTCAGTAGAGATTGTAAAGAGCACCAAATTTCTTGGTGTTCACCTGACAGAGAATCTCACCTGGTCCCTCAACACCAGCTCCATAGCAAAGAAAGCCCAGCAGCATCTCTACTTTCTGCAAAGGCTGAGGTAAGTCCATCTCCCACCCCCCATCCTCATCACATTCTACAGGGGTTGTATTGAGAGCATCCTGAGCAGCTGCATCACTGCCTGGTTCGGAAATTGCACCATCTTGGATCGCAAGACCCTGCAGTGGATAGTGAGGTCTGCTGAGAAGATCATCGGCGTCTCTCTTCCCGCCATCACGGACATTTACACTACACGCTGCATCCGCAAAGGAAACAGCATTATGAAGGACCCCATGCACCTCTCATACAAACTCTTCTCCCTCCTGCCATCTGGGAAAAGGCTCCGAAGCATTCGGGCTCTCACGACCAGACTGTGTCACAGTTTCTTCCCCCAAGCTATCAGACTCCTCAATACCCGAAGCCTGGACTGACACCTTGCCCTATTGTCCTGTTTATTATTTATTGTAATGCCTGCACTGTTTTGTGCACTTTATGTAGTCCAGTGTAGGTCTGTAGTCTAGTGTAGCTTTCTCTGTGTTGTTTTTTATGTAGTTCAATCTAGTTTTTGTACTGTGTCATGTAACACCATGGTCCTGAAAAACACTGTCTCATTTTTATTATGTACTGTACCAGCAGTTATGGTCAAAATGACAATAAAAGTAACTTGACTTGACTTGATATCCAACCTCCCCTTAAATTAGGGGCTCCCAACCTTTTTTAGGCCATGAACCAATGCCATTAAGCAAGGGGTCTGTGGACCCCAGGTTGGGAAACCCTGCATTAAATGGATCCTATCTTCCTCAGACACACTTTGTGGGTAGAGGTTCCACACTTATGCCAGTCTTTGGGTGGAAAAGGTTTCGTCTGAATTCCCCACTTAGTATTTTGGCGACAATACATTCACGACATCTTCTCCTGCTCTTTCTCCCCAAGTGGAAACATTCCCTCTACATCCACATTATCAAATGCTATTATTTTATAGATGATTCTCCGTTCCTCAGCCACCCTCCTTCAACAGCAAAAAAGAGAACCAGTCTGTACATCCTTGCCCGATTATTTTATGATTTATGAAATTAATTAAATTGACAAGGCCTACAATTATGAGTGAGATTTACGATATCCCTGTTAAAGAAAATGATTTTAATATGTTCCAGATATAATGGTTCTTTTAACTTTAATGCAATCAAATCTCCAGACTTCCTGTAATAAGTGATTAAGTTGAATTGTGTACACATCAAATGTACTTCAGTCTTCACAAATGAACACATATAATTTTCCTTTTTTGATGTTATTTATGAACAGCTTTCCAAATTGATTCTTAATTTATCTAAAACAATATAAAATTTTTGCATCATATCATCAGAGCCTTGATGCAGAATATACTTTTTTTTTACATGGTTTGTCTTATTTTGTATATCGGTTCTTTTTCAACCTTTGTCTGTTTATGTATAGCTTTTCATAGTTTAGAACATAGAACGTAGAACAGCACAGCACAAGACCAGGTCCTTCAGCCCATGGTTTTGTGTCAAACCAGCTAAGTAAATCAAAAATCCCCCCCCAAAACTAATCCCTCCTACTTACACAATGTCCATATCCCTCCATCCTCCTCATATTCATGTGCCTGTCTAAACATCTTTTAAAATCCTCTAGTGTATTTGCCTCTACCTTCACAGGAGGCAGTGCATTCCAGGCATCTACCACTCTCTGAGTAAATAACTTACCCCATCTCACTTTCAATGTATGCCCTCTAGTATTAGACATTTCTACCCTGGGTAAAAGATACTCCCTGTCTACTCTATCTAATGTACTTATTCCCTGTAAATGCCCACAAGAAAATGAATCTCAAGGTTGTATATGGCAACATATATGGATTTGATAATGTTTACTTTGAACTTTAAGATCAGAAAGTTTGAGTATAATTTTGATTAAAAATGCTGAAGTGACTCCACAGAGCTCAGAATTAAAGCCAAAATCTTGGAAGCGGAGATTTCCATGTGTTTTTAAGTGATTTATTTTTAGCATTCAGAGCAGCTGACTGGCTTTTGATCATGGGTTAGTTGCCCTCTGTTGAACTTCACATTCCAGACTTCCATACTCCTTTCTGTCCATCAGTTTTCATTTCCTGCACATTCATGAACCCATCTAAGAGCCCCTAGCATGCGGTTTTCCTTTCTGCATATCAATGGAAGCTTTTACCAACTGGGTTTATGTTTCTAGCAAGATTACTCTTATAATTCAGAAGAATGAGGGGGGATCTCAATGAAATCTGTTAAATGTTGAAAGGCCTCGATAGAGTGGATGCGGAGAGGATGTTTCTTATGGTGGGGGCGTCTAGGACCAGGGAACGCAGCCTCAGGATAAAGGTATGTTCATTTAGAACACAGATGAGGAGGAATTTCTTAAGTTGGAGAGTTGTGAATTTGTGGAATCCATTGCCACAGACGACTCCGGAGGCCAAGTCATTGGGTATATTTAAGGCAGAGATTGATAGGAAATGAAGGATTATGGGGAGAACATGAGACATTGGGGCTGAGAGGAAAATAGATCAGCCACGATAAAATGACAGAGTAGACTTGATGGGCCAAATGGCCTAATTTTGCTCCTATATTTTGTGGTATTAAAAACATGAATATTACATATATTACTTTCATTTTCTTTCTAATTTTCTTTTCTACCTTTGCCAAAATCAGAATTTTTCCACATTTTTGTGTTTCCAACTCTTAATGGCAACACAGCGTCCTCTCAAACCTAATGCAAACTTTGCTTGTTTTATTGGTTATTTATTCAGAGACACAGCATGGAACGGGCTCTTCCAGCATAATGAACAGCAATCCACCTCTTTATCCCTCGCCTAATCACGGGACAATTTATGATGACCAATTAACTTACTAACCAGTACATCTTTGGACTGTGGGAGGGAACCCACAATTTCATGGCGAGAACATACAAACCCCTTACAGACAGCGTTGGGACAGAACTCCAAGCTCGGACGCCCTGAGCTGTGATTGCACTGACTGCTATGCTACCGTGGTGCCCCTGTTTTAAGTTGCAGCTGGGCACGCTTTCCTGTTTCTTCTTTGTATATTAAATGTATGTTATCCATTAAACTTCAACTGATTCCTTCTACAGATGCTGTTTGACCTGCTGAGTTTTTCCAGCAGATTGTTTGCTGTTCCGGATGCCACTATCTGTCGTCTCTTGTGTTTCTGACAACACAATTCACAAATGATTTGTTGCAAGTGGTTATGGGGATTGTTTATAATGTGTTGTGTTCCCATTCTTGCTTCCAAAGCTGTGTCATCAACACATGGTCACTGAAGTCAAACCCCATCTTGCAGAAGGTTGAAGAATTAATAACAACATCTTTCAGGAATGCTGGCTTTGCAGATCTCTGCCATGGCAGGGCAAGTGGATGGGGCTTCAATCCACCCAGAATTTGCTGGCCTATGGATTAGTTTCAAAATTAGACAGGTCACGCCACGAGTTTTGGAACACGATGCCAAATCCAACTACGCCATCCTCTGTGACCCTATCTGAACCCCAAAAAGCAGCTTGAGAGGAGATTTGTAAACGTCGGGAATTCTGCAGAGTATCGACACCAGGTTCTCAGAAGATTCACATCTCCTGTTAGATTAGATGAGCTTTATCAACTGGTCAGAGAACACTGAGGCTGTCTACAAGGGTCAGAGTCGTCTCTACTTCCTGAGGAGACTGAGGTCCTTTAACATCTGCCGGACGATGCTGAGGATGTTCTACAAGTCTGTGGTGGCCAGTGCTATCATGTTTGCTGTTGCGTGCTGGGGCAGCAGGCTGAGGGTAGCAGACACCAACAGAATCAACAAACTCACTCGTAAGGCCAGTGATGTTGTGGGGGTGGAACTGGACTCTCTGACGGTGGTGTCTGAAAAGAGGATGCTGTCCAAGTTGCATGCCATCTTGGACAATGTCTCCCATCCACTCCATAATGTACTGGTTAGGCATAGGAGTACATTCAGCCAGAGACTCATTCCACCGAGATGTAACACTGAGCGTCATAGGAAGTCATTCCTGCCTGTGGCCATCAAACTTTACAACTCCTCCCTCGGAGTGTCAGACACCCTGAGCCAATAGGCTGGTCCTGGACTTATTTCCACTTGGAATAATTTACTTATTATTATTTAATTATTTATGGTTTTATATTGCTATATTTCTACACTATTCTTGGTTGGTGCGACTGTAACGAAACCCAATTTCCCTCGGGATCAATAAAGTATGTCTGTCTGTCTTTATTTGCCATACATACAGCGAAATGCATCACTTATGTCAGGGCTGTGCTGGGGACAACCCGCAAGTTTCACCATGGTTCCAGCACAAGCGTAGCATACCCACAACTCACGTTCATCTTTGGGATTTGGGAGGAAGCTGGAGTACCCAGAGGATATCATCAGGATATCAAGGTCACATCAAGAACGTACAAACTGCCTACTGGCAGTGGCAGGAATTGAACTTCGGATGCTTTGGCACATTGGCCTTCGTAAATCAAATTATTGAGCACAGGAGTCAGGATGTTACGGTAAATTGAAATTGTGTAAGATGTAGATGAAGCTCAGTTTGGTGTATTGTGTGCAGTTTTGGTCACCTCTCTAAAGGATAGATATCAATAAGATTGCAAGAGTGCAGAGAAAACTTATCAGGATGATTCCAGGCCTTGAGGACCAGAGTTACAGGGGAAAGTTGAATAGCTTAGGACTTTATTCCCTAGAGCACAGCAGAATGAGTGGAGATGTGATAGAGGTACACAAAATTATGAAGGGTATAGATAGGGTAAATGCAAGCAGGCTTTTTACACTGAGGTTGGGCAAGACTAGAACCAGAGGTCATGGGTTAAGGGTGAAAGGTGAAATATTTAACATGAGGGAGAATTTCTTCACTCAGAGGGTGGTGAGAGCGTGGAACCGGCTGCTAGCAGAAGTGGTGGATACAGGTTTGATTTCAGCACTTAAGAGAAATTTGGGTAGGTACATGGATGGGTGAGGTATGGAGGCTTACGGTCCAGATTTAGGTTGATGGGACAAGGCAGATCACTAGCTCGGCATGGACTAGATTGACCAAGAGGCCTGTTTCTGTGCTGTAATGTTCTATGACTCTATGATTCTACCTTACAGTTGTCTCACTGTAAAGTGTGGTCTCACGCTACCATGACACCCAATGTTGTTGCTACTAAGGGAGGTACGTTGTAAAATATCAAAGAAGGTAAATGCCAACTTCAAGTAAGTGTTCCAGGCTCATTCTTTTTCCCCACAGGACTATAAGATATAGGAGCAGAATTAGGCCATTTGGCCCATTGAGACTGCTCCACCATTCCACCATGGCTGATCCAAATATTCTCATAGCCCCAAACTCCTGCCTTCTCCCCGTATCCCTTCATGCCCTGACCAATCAAGAATCTATCAACCTCTGCATTACAGGGAACCAGTGACTTGGCCTCCACAGCTGCCTGCAGCAACAAATTCCACAGATTCACCCCCTCTCTGGCTAAAGAAATTCCTCCTCATCTCTGTTCTAAAAGGATGCCCCTCTATTCTGAGGCGGTGGCCTCTGGTCTTAGACTCTCCCACCATAGGAAACAACCTCTCCACATCCACTCTATCAAGGCCCGCAGAGCGCCTAGTTACCGCTCTAAAGTACTCAAAGGAGAACAGCCCTGGCAGTGGTGGGGTTGTACTAGCGCAGCCCTTAACCAAAATCCTGTCTGCCCCAACACAGGTCTTCCCCGAATTAAGATCAATATTATCTTTCAGAAACACTTAGTTGGACCTTGTTATAGTCAAACAGGCTGCCACATGTTGCCATGAGCATCAGTCATGGACTTACTCAGCACAGAAACAGGCCCTGTTACTCATCTGATGTATGCTGAACATCAGCCCATCTAAGCCAATCTAATTTGCCTGTATTTGGCGCATATCCCTCTGACCATTTCCTATCCATGTACCTGTCCAAGTGTCTGTTAAATGGTGGTAATGTACCTAGCTCAACCACTTCCTCTGACAGTTCATCCCATATACAGACCACCCTCTGGGTGAAAGCGTTGTCTCTCCCCTCTCACCTTAAACCCATACCTTCTGTACCTTGGTACAGCCTGGGGAAAAGGCTGGGAATATTCACCCCATCCATGTCCCTCATGGTTTAAAACACTTCCACAGGATTACCCCATATTAGATATTTTGAATCTTGTCGTAATCAAAACATAAGGATGTTATTATGCTTCAATATATGTCTGACAAATAAAACTGAACTCTATTCTCCTGCGCTGCTGTAAGTAAATTCCTAGCCTGCTCGTTCTCTCACCAGCACTTACCTATTTATTTATTGGGATGCAGTACAGAACAGGCCCTTCCAGTCCTTCGAGCCCTGCTGCTCAGCAACTCTTACCTAATCACAGGACAACTTACAATGACCAGTTAACCTGCTAACCGGTACATCTTTAGACTGTGGGAGGAAACTGGATGGGGAGAATGTACAAACTCCTTACAGGCAGAGGCAGGAATTGAACCCAGGTTGCTAGTACTGTAGAGCACTGTGCTAACCACTGCGCTACTGTGATGCCCCAACTTAGTCACCTCATCCCTGACAACCCCTTCCCCCCCTCCCAAATCTTTCCTGCTCTCTTTCCAGCTGAATGGCATCGTTTCTACAAGCAAAGTGACCAAAACTGAACACAATATTTCACCCAAACTAATCAATGTCTTAAAGATAAAATATAAATATTAGCTGTATTTGTCACAGGTACATTGAAACGCATCATTTGCATCTAATCAAATCAGAATTGTACATTTGGTGGTTGGAGAGCTGCCTTACCAAGTCCTATGGTTATGAAATGAGCTGTAAATGTGCAGGTGCAACATAAAGCCACATCCTCCCTCTGTGATTCCCTTGTCCATTCGTCCCTCCTCACTGATCTCTCTCAGCACCTAACCCTGTCAGCGGCCAACGTACTACACCTGCCCATTCACCTCTTCCCTCACCTCCGTTCAGGGTCCTAGCAGTCCTTCCAGGTGAGGCAAAGCTTCACCTGCAAATCTTCTGGGGTCATCCTTTATGTCCAGCGCTCCTGACGTGGCCTCCTCTAACATGTCGGTCCATGGCCTCCTCTCGTGCCATGATGTGGCCACCTCATCATGGAGGAGCAACATCTTCTATTCTGTCTGCGCAGCCTCCAACCTGATGGCATGAATATCGATTTCTCCTTGCGGTAAAAAAAATTTCCTCCTCCTCCCCTCTTCTTCTATTCCTCACTCTGGCCTCTTACCTCTTCTCACCTGCCTATCACCTTCCCCTGGCTACCCTCCTCCTTCCCTTTTTCCTCTTGTCCACTCTCTTCTCCTATCAAATTCCTTCCTCTCTAGCATTTGACCTTTCCCACCCACCTGGCTTCACCTATCATCTTCTAGCTATCCCTCTTACCCCCGCCCCACCACCCCCGACCTTTTTATTCCAGCATCTTTCCTCTTCCTTTCCAGTCCTGAAGAAGGGCCTTGGTCGGAAACGTCAACTGTTTACTTATTTCCATAGATGCTGCCTGGCCTGCTGAGTTCCTCCTGCATATTGTGTGTGTTGTTAAAGATAGATGTGTCTTTGCATGGACCCATGAAGTACTGTTTGTGGAATGTCTCTGTGCACATGTAAGAGAAGTTAAAATGTGGGACAGACAAAATAGGAGAAAAATAATCACGTTATTTCACAGTTTACCAGGATATAGATTATTCTAAAGGAATAAGGTGACGATCATTGAACAGTAATTACAGCAGCTTCGTAATTGGCCATTGGCGTAGATTCACAACTCCATTTAAACAGAGTAAACATTTCACATTGAACTTCACACTGCGGAGAGTACTTTAACTGGCTGCATCACCATCTGGTATGGAGGGGCCACTGCACAGGATTGGAAAAGCTGCAGAAAGGTGTAAACTTAGCCAGCACCATCATGGGCACTAGGCTCCCCAGCACCCAGGACACCCTCAAAAGGTGATGCCTCAAGAAGGCAGCATTCATCATTAAGGACTCCCATCACCCAGGACATGCCCTCTACTCATTACTATCATCAGGGAGGAGGTGCAGGAGCCTGAAGACACACACTCACCATTTTAGGAACAGCTTCTTTCCCTCCTCCATTAAATGGACAATGAACCCACAAACACTACCTCAGTACTTTTCTCTTTTTTTGCTCTCTTTTTGAACTACTGATCTAATTAATTTTTTTGTATATATTTCATATTGTAACTTATGGTCAATATTTTATTATTATTCTGTATTTCAATAGACTGCTGCCAGAAAATAACAAACTTCACAACGTATACCAATGATATTAAACATGATTCTGATTTTGCTAATGCTGGTATAGCTTATGTGTAATTTGTTATAAAACCAAATGTAACTTCAATGAATTAGGCTCTACATAGAAATAACTGGTTTCCAAACAGTCTACACCATAAGGTATTGAAAATAAAAATGTTTAAAGCAAGTTTTCACTCTGTATTTTTGAGCAAAATATACTGTAGATGTATGCTTTTTGCTCTGTAAGAATTACTTGGTATTTGCTGCAATTTCTGTTATGATATTGATTTTGATTCGGGTTGGGTTAAGAAAGCCAAATTTTTGACTCGGGTATTAGTGAATGAATATAAAATAATTTATTAAACATAAATGTCAAAATTTACAGCACAGTAATGCCAGAAAAGCATGAACAAATAAGTGATTTTTGACAAGATGCAGAAAAAAATAGACACAATTGTGCCTTTGGTGGAGAGTCTGTGACAAGATTATAGTACCTAAACACCAGATTATATATCAAGCGTTAGGTAACTGTATAAAGTGCCAAACACTTATCCATTTTAAAAGTTTTACAACACTGAAACAGAGTGTCTACATTTAATAATTGCATTTCACAGTAGATAAGACATCATGAAATACTGTAGGTCCAGTGGCAAAGCTAAGTTTTAAATAAAGAGTTGCAGCCAATTTTCAAGAACCATGTGCTAAGGTGGTATTTATATCTGTACACAAAGAAACTTTGCAGTCGGAATGCAGAAAATCCTGACTTCATTATGTTTCCCTCTCAAAAAATAATTAATGAAAAATATCAGACAAAAGATTCAGTCAAATAATACCACACCGATTCAACACTCTGGATGCCACGTTATTTCTTTAATTCTCCCTGTGGAAGATCATTATTCTCCAAAACAGGCGATAACAACATGAAAGCATTATACAACAGTGGCAACTTCACAATACCATCTGCACCTCAGCGGTGACGTAAAATGACATTTTTTTTTACATAGAAAATGTGTATTACCACAGCATGGAAATGTTCATCTTTGGTTTCATTCGCAATAAACAGCTGATGTTTATTGGTACTCAAATTATAACAAAACTAAGATACCCTTATATTCAAAAATCCACTGGAATCTTAGACAGCTACAACAAATATAAATAAGACTTTATTAACAATATCAAATAGGGCAAAGTGTAATATTCACGAAACCAGTATGGCCTCATATTAAACTATACATGGAGTTACAGTAAAGGGTCGGGTCATTTAGAGTCAGGCAATAATACGTTGAAGTATTATATATGAAGACCGTACAGAGTCATCAATAAATTTACACTTGAAAACATTTGATTCAATCCCAAATTCCAAAATTGCCTCAAAAATGTTAAAATTCTTTGCTATTTTAATAGTTTAACTGCAATTGGCTGACAATTGTGCATTATATATCCCAAGTGGACCATCTCCCAATACAAAATACTTGCTCAGAGTTTTCTATTTAATAAATCATATCATGTGTGATTAATGTAGCAGAATTTGGATAGTGTCATCTAACAATGATGGTATTACTTCATAATATAGAACCTGCTTATTGAAGGTCTATGGTTATATTAACAAAGGTAACTATGATTAAATTCTGAATGATTATGTTAGATTGCAGTTACAACAAGTATCTTTGCAGTAACTGATCAATATGTAATCAGTTTAATTTCTTGAAACAGACGAATGGAGGTGTTTAGGTGTTTATTAATACAACGTGATGCAGAAAAGGACATTAAAATAGTTAATATTGAAGGTTATCATCTGAAGGAAAACAGTGTTTTCATGCAAATATCTTCCTGGGTGAATTATAGATATCGCTCATTCAAAACTTCCTATAATAAAAGTGCTTTTTTTTCCCCATCATTCGGATGCTAAACTGAGATTGGCGTGGATTATCTGACAACACTGCATGTTTTATCATCGTAAGCATTGAGCACTGATTGTCCTTGTTGAATACATGAATTTAATACAATGAATTATCAGATGAGATACTACTTAGCCAGTGCTGTCTAAATTTATACTGTATCAGGTTCCAGAGTCTTAAATTGGAAAATTCATCATGCACGCAATCTGTAATCTTTCTGGTGAAGATGCTATTGTGTGGTTCATTGCAGATTCAGAAGTATGGATAACAGGATGGTGCAAAATTGTTCTTTACCGGAAAGACATTTGCTTTTTATTTATTTAAAGACTCAGCACGGAACAGCCCCTTCCAGGCCAATGAGCAACCCACCCATTTACACAAGCTGAATCACGGGACAGTTTAGAATGACTAATTCATCTGATCACAGGCAAGCTTTGACGACTAATTAACCTACAAACTGGTACATCTTTGGACTGTGGGAGGAAACCGGAGCACTCAAAGGAAACCCACGCAGTCATGGGGAGAACGTACAAACTCCTTACAGTCAGTGGCAGGAATTGAACTCTGAACTCTCACAACTGTGGTGCCCCAAACTGTTCTGTTCCTTAAAGACACTTCTATTGACACACCTTCAATATTCAAATTTAGGCTTAAAGTTGCAGATATGAACTGAGAAATCTCTAAATGGAACAAGGTTCCATTATTTACGTCTCCAGATAAACAGTTGGCTGTTTAGCCAAAGAGGGACCCCTCCCTGGAGATGTCCAGTACAATAGCTCCCTTGGGCGATGGAACTCCTTAGGGTTTGAACTCCTTGCCAAACTGCCAATCAGTGTCCACTGAACTGAACAGAAAGCAGCAAAGAGTTGCTGTGTACGTAGGGGTAGGGGGAGTATTCGTTGCAAGATTCCTCTCCCACCAATGGCCAGCCATATTCTAAAGTAGTCATCTGGGAAGTGGTCTCTCGAGGGAAGGGAGAGGTGTGAGGTGTGTGGTCCTGCGAGCTATAGAAGGGACCTGGGCGCTCGTGCTCTCTACTCTTTCAGATTCTTCTGATACTCAGTTGTCTTCCTTCTGTTCCCGCGGTGGCGGCACGGTACCGTAGCAGTTAGCGTAACACTACTCGAGTACCAGTGTTCGATTCCCGCCACAGTCCACAAGGAGTTTGCAAGTTCTTCCTGTGACTGTGTGGGTTACTTCCGGGTGTTCCAGTTTCCTCCCACGTGCCAGAGACGTACGGGTGAGTAGGCTAATTGGTCACATGGGCTCGTTAGGCTGGTAAGGCCTGTTGCAATGCTGCATCTCTAAAAGGAAAACCTGCAAGAAGGCCTGAGAAACTTCCCAGTTAGACTACAGTTACAATTTGTGAGACAGAAAGATTCACCAAGCCGTTATGTAGTTATCTGATGAAGGTTTTGACTACATGCATAAAAGAAGGGAGTAAACTATAGTTGGTGTGAACTATTTGTGGATTAGGTAGGTGCCGTTTTCCGTTGTCCAGCTTCCGATAGCCAGATAGGGCATATGTGCCGAATGTTGTAGGAAGTAATGAAGGATGTTGCTGGGACTTGAGGACCTGAGTTATAGGGAAAGGTTGAATAGGATCAGACTTTATTTCCTGGATTGTAGGAGAATAAGGGGAGATTTGAGAGAGGTATACCAAATTATCAAGGGTATAGATAGGGTAAATGCAAGCAGACTTTTTCCACGGAGGTTGGATGAGACTAGAACTTGGGTCATGGGTTAAGGGTGAAATGTTTAAAGGGAACCTGAAAGGGAACTTCTTCACTAAGAGAACCGTACAAGGGTAGGATGAGCTACCAGTGGAAGTGGTAGATGTGGATTCGATTTCAACATTGAAGATAAATCAGGATGAGGACATGGATGGGAGGGGTGTGGAGGGTTATGGTCCAGGTGCAGGATCAAAGGAACTAGGCAGTCTAACAGTTCAGCATGGACTAGATAGGCTGAAGGGCCTCTTTCTGTGCTGTTGTGCTCTAGATTCTATGACTAACTGTTCTGTAGAACATAACCAAACTACCAAATCAAAATGTTAACAGGAAATAAATATTAGTTTTCCAGCAATTTGGTTAATTAGGTATGCTAATGAGTATGTGGAGAGAAGAGGTTATAGGGAAAATCAGTGGAAGAACAAGATAGATCTGACGGCTAGCATAGGCTCGATAGGTCAAATGACCTCTTTCTATGTCCAGGGAAATATGAAATATGTAGTAAGTGCAATAAGCGGTGAGGCAAATTACAGAGTCAGTGCCAGTTCGCATGGTTTTATAATCACAATACCACTGTGCTGAAATCAATCATTAAATTATAATTCAGCTTCATTTTACCATTATCATTTACCGTGGATAAGAGTTGGAAAAGTATTTTGGAATTTTAGCAGATAGAGAAAACAGATGAACAATCTGGGCCAGCAGACAAGGAAAGGATAATCGAGAAAGAGGTGCAGGAGCCTTAGGTCCCACACCACCATTTTCAGGAATCGGATACCTGAGGAAAGATCTGCTGGAGGTTTATGAGATTATGAAAGGCTTAGATAGAGCAGGCGGGGAGAGATATGGACATTGTTTAGATAGAAGGGATTAGTATTTGGGTGTTTTTGATTTGATTTTTAACTGTTTCAGCACAGCATTATGGGCAAAATGGCTAGTTCCAGTGCTGAGTAAAAAACAGTTATTATCCTTCAACCACTAGGCCTCTGAACCAGTGTGGATAACTTCACTCACCGCAACTCTGAACTGATTCCACAACCTATGGAGTCACTTTCAAGGACTCCACAACTCATGTTCTCAGTATTATTTATTATTTATTTAGTTCTGCCTTTGTTTTATTTTTGTATTGCACAGTTTACTTTCCTTTGCACATTTGTTGTTTGACCATCTTTGCTTGTGTTCTGTTTTTCATTGATCCTAATTGTATTTCTTTGTATCTACTGTGAATGCCCACAAGAAAATGAATCTCAGGCTAGTACTGCATGGTATATATAACAGCAAAGTTTGGATAGGTACATGGATGGGAGGGGTATGAAGGGCTATGATCCTTGTGTAGTCAATGGGAGTAGGCAGTTTAAATGTTTTCAGCACGGACTAGATGGGCTGAAGGGCCTGTTTCTATGCTGTACTTTTCTATATGACTCTATGACACTATGGTGACATATACCTATGTACTTTGATAATAAATTTACTTTGAACTTTGATTTATCGCCACAATACCACTGTGGTGAAATCCATTATTAGATTAAAGTTTAATTTTATTTTATCATTACCATTCACTAAGGACTGAGGATAAGAGGTGGAAAAGTAGTTCAGAATTTCAGCAAATAGGGAAAACGGGTACCAGGATTAGAAATCTAGATGCTTTATTGTCAACCAATTCCAAGTCTGAAATGTTGGGTGGATGGACTCTTGCTCCCAGCCAGTCATAGCCACTAATAAACAACCTGTACAAAGAAGCTAGATTAGTACCTGCCTTTTGTTTATTGGAAACAGATTTGGAGCCATCAAGTTGAATGTGGTCACTCTGACAAAAATATCCATGAAGTTGGGATAACACAATTTTACACCTTGAATACATTTCCAGAAACAATATCACATATTCAGCAGCCACAGATATCTGGTTCAAGGTCTGTCCTGACTGTAACAGAATCTGCTTGTCAGCTTAAAATATGCTGACTTCAACTTCTTTTACATAATCACCAATAGTGATGGTGAAGGCGGGTCACTCAGTGATGGATTGCTTCATGTGGAATGCTAGTTAGCATTGTATTTCACCCCCATATGTGCACGGATTTCTGAAATATTTGGTATGTAACTCCACTTTCCTGCCGAGACTGACATCTCTTACTTCATACCAGACTTTCACAGCCTGCTAAGCTTTTTGATGCCCCGGAGACAAGAGGAAAGGGTCAGCTAGCAAAATCAGAGTGAGCTCACCTATCTGCGTTTGTAGTTGTATAATTATGGTTTAGACCAGAAGCTGGTAGTTTCATGAGGTATGATCTTATTTAAGGAACGATGAGCTGGCTTCAGAGAAGGTCCAGAGGAGGCTCACAAGAATAATTCTGGGGATGAAAGGGTTAATGTATGAGGAGCATTTGATGACTCTGGATCAGTACTCGCTGGAGTTTAGAAGAATGAGCGGGGATTTCCTCATTGAAACCTATCTAATGTTGAAAGGCCTAGGTAGAGTAGATGTGGAGAGGATGTTTCCTATAATGGGTAAGTCTAGGATCAGAGGGCACAGTTTCAGAATAGAGTGACATCCATTTAGAACAGAGATGAGGAGGATTTCTTTAGCCAGATGGTGGTGAATCTGTGGAATTCATTGCCATGGATGGCTGTGGAGACCAATTCATTGGGTATATTTAAAGCAGAGACTTTGATTACTCAGGGTTATCGAAGGTTACGGGGAGAAGATTGGAGAAAGAGGTTGAGAGGGATAATAAATCAACCAGGATGGAATGGTGCAGCAGACTCATAATTAGTCAGTGACAAATGTTTAATTTATGTTTCCTCTTGTGAATGATGTTTCTAAGATGTAAAGCTGCTGCAAGTAAGTTCTTCACTGCAAATCTTGGACACATACTTGTGCATATGACAATAAATTCAACTTTGACTTTGACAATCCTCCCCTGTTCACTAAAATGGGACCCTTAGGAAATTACAATGTTGTATCTGAGAGAGTGGGAACACGAAACCACCAGAAATGTGAATCAAATCCCACGTGACAATTAGATCTGACCACCCACTTCCTTGTAGCAAAATAGCTCTTCCATTGTGTAGCGGACAGGAAACTGAAGATAGCAAACTCAATTAATTCACCATCTATACTGCAATCTGTTCATACTTCTGGTTGACATTTTCCTTAATCCAGTAATCATTCCACACACATCACTTCATGTTGGCTAGAAGCAGAATCCCTGAACTCAAGACCACAGTCCAATATCCAAAGGCCAATTAACACACAGAGATGTTATAGCAATGTTATTGCATCTATCTACTGTATGAAGACAGTGTGGAATTAGAAATTTAGATTCTTTTCACTTTATGTTACTGTGTTCTAAATAAAATCCATGTACTTCTTTCAACTTTTGACTGGCTTACCTCACAAAGCAGAACTTATTGATATATAGGTCAGTCAAATGCCTCACTCCTCCAGAGAAACACATACAAAACGCTGGAGGAACTCAGCAGACCAGGCAGCATCTATGGAAAGGAATAAACAGGTGACAGAGAGAGGTGAATCTGTGGAATTTGTTGCCACATGTGGCTGTGGAGGCCCAGTCATTGGGTGTATTTAAGACAGAGGTTGATAGATTCTTGATTAGTCAAGGCATGAAGGGATACGGGGAGAAGGCAGGAGCTTGGGGCTGAGAGGAAAATGGATCAACCAAGACGAAATGGTGCTACAGACTCGATGGCCCAAATTACTTAATTCTGCTCATATATCTTATGGTCTTATGGACATTTCAGGTCCTCTATAGATGTTGCCTAGCCTGAGTTCCTCTTGCATTTTGTGTGTGTTAGTCTGATTTCCAGCATCTGCAGAATCTCTTGTGTTTATCCCACACACTTCTAGTACCTTTTGCCTTGCTGTTCACTAGGTTCCCTATCATTAGCTTTTTTTTTTCATTCCTTCTGTTTCACTGAGGCAATAAACTTTAATGAGTTATATTCTTGAAAATTATGAGCCCACTTAACTCTATGGAAATAATCCAATTAAATGATTTCCTCATCCCTTTCTTTGCCTTTTAGAACAATGAAGATTTTAGCTGAAGATTAAACTCTGCAGAGTCCAGCTACTGTTCACAGTAACATAAAATATGTAGAACCATTTTTTTCTAGCTCAACAGAACCAGAACGCCAGCCTTAATTATTCATTATAAATGTGAACTTCCTTAAAATAAGCTTGGAGAAAATGGTATTCTGAGAAAAATCTTACAATACCTATGTTGATTGTCCATTTACTAACATAAAAGTCACTTATTTTGATTCAATGGGTATTTCCATGAGATAAAAGAGCATCTACTTTGAAAAAAAGCTAGTAGGGATATTTTTAATGCTTTGCCTAAGCTGTATTGTCAAGATCACTATTTGTTCAAGCTTTTTTTTAACTTTTTTTTCAAATTTATACACAGAATCATGGACAACTTTTCTCACTTACTGCCTTCCTATCTGTACTCTACAGCTGGCCTTGCACTGTTAGATACCAAACACCTCTAGAAAGGCTGGTTTGCTTAATTCTCCTTAACCATAGGCACAGCTGACACCACCTGTGGTTAACACACCACCTCAGCACCTCTCGGTTCAATCAGTGTCATCACAAACACAATATATACAAAATTCTTCCACAATATGCAACAAATAACAGTTTCCATGCATAACTCCTATTCAAAATGAAATCTGGATTTAAAATCAATCATTTTCCAATACTAACCATACATTAGCTCTATAAAGAGTACATATTCATGCATAAATCATAAGTTCAGTTCATCGTCTTTTATCAGTTACAGTTGAACACATAACACTTATAAATACTGTATTAAGACATGACTCTGAAAGAAACACATATGAACATAAAATTACCTCAAAGGACTGTAAAAGTATGAAAAGTGTAAACTCGGGGGTCCTTTAACAACCAGCATCATCTTTCTAGTTCATCGCCATAACATTCATATGTCTTCCATGAAACGCATCAAAGTATACATGCTACCTTCTGCAAAATTATAATTTAACAGTATAAAGCTTCAAGTCACAATTTCCAAAACTAGCTAGTATCTTATCACACAAACTATACATTAATAGTTGAGGTATTTCTGAGAAATTGTCAAAACTTGCACGGTCTGTGTTACAAGCCCACCCGCGGTGATAGAAACTTTGGTATATTCTTTGGTATCATTCAAGCCAGTCATGTCTCACCAGAATGTTAGTGCACACGTTCTGTGTTAAGAGCTGAAATGGAGATGGGCGACAATGGGTTTGTAGATGTGCAAATGAGAAGGTTCCCTTTGGTTGCTCAGTCAATCCCTCTTGAGTGGTACGTTGCCTAAAAAAATGATTGTACTTGCTCCGCAGTCCATTTACTTAACTGGGGATTGTCACTGGAAATATTACCACTACTGTATAGAAAGTGATCAGTTATGTTATTAATTAAATATAGAGACTATACAGTGAACTGGAGTTTATTTCACAAATAATGAAAGAATAATTCATTTAAACTATGAGTGCATTACTAAATATGCCTCTCCATTGCATCACATGTAGAAACACTGCATAATGTATATATTCCATGTAAAATAGTGCCTGAAATTTTTATTGGTATTGTTACAAGCTTTTCTTTTGAGGTTATTTTGGGTAGGGGGTTTCTCTGTGCAGTACTTATGCTGTACACACATATATAAAATGCTGGAGGAACTCAGCAGGTCAGGCAGCATCTATGGAGAGGATTAAACAGTTGGCATTTTGGGCCGAAACCCTTTAGGACTGGAAAGGAAAGTGGGGGGGGGGGGGGGGGGAGGCTGAAGCCAGAATAAGATGGTGGGGAAGGAGTACAAGGTGAAGACTGGTGGGCAGGGGTGTGGGGGATGAAGTAAGAAGCTGGGAGGTGATAGGTGGAAAGGTGATAGGGCTGAAGAAGAAGGAACCTGATAGGAAAAGAGAGTGGACTATGGGAGAAAGGAAAGGAGGAACACCAGGGGGAGGTGATAGGTAGGTGAGGATTTGAGATGAGGTAATGATGCACTATCAATAACTCCAAAAGACTGGAAATAGAGTAAATACTGAAAGGCTTTTATTAGCAGTAAAATGGACCACATCCATGCTGGATGTCTGTCCTGGACTGTGGGAGGAGCAGTGACACAATCGCCTTTATCCAGGGGTCTGTGGGAGGAGCCACAGGAGCAGTCGGCGGGGGCGGGGGGGGCGTGTCCAGGCAGATATACATGGTTTACCACAGGTAAGAAGGGAGCTAAAGTGGGGAATGCAAGAAAAGGGAAGGGGGAGAGGGAAAAACATTCTGGGAAGCTGCTGTAACCTTTTATTTTCAATTTAATTGACAGGAGCCTACAATATGACGAGCTGTTCATCAGCACGGGTCCGTCAGCACATAATCCCAGCTGAGACTAAGTTCATTTACCTATTGATTTCTTTTCATCCATGCAAAAATATAAAAAATGCTTAATCCCAAATGGACCCAGATGTTATGGTGGAACCAAACATGACACTGAATACGTAACTACATGTCCTTCAAATCCCACACTGTGAGACATTACCTAAGCCACCTCTATGGGAATATTCAGAAGTTGATCACAATAAGGCATATTTCAGTGGGCAGAGGAATATTGTCATTTTATCTTAGGTTGTCATTATTGAAGAGAAATATCCACTTCATTGACATCCCCTACTAGTATTAATAAACTCTTTGGATGTGGTGGAATTTTTCTGAATTAATCTTAATGCAACCATCAGCTTAATGTGAATTCATATTTTTTGACTAATTGCTCCTTTTCCTCAAAGTACTTTCATTTCAGATATATCATGAAGAGTGCCTCAGGAGAGGAGGATGCGAGCTGGATGAGGAATATTTGAAGATCTTCAATCCTCTTCCCTAAGTGTTTGCAGATAGAGTGAATGGACCACCCATCCTCCCAGCGGTCTCCATAACCCAGATTTGGGCATCATTTCCCCCAACTCATTATAAACTTGGTTATGCCTGCAATGACTAATAAAAGCATAATGTTTCAAATGCGGATGAGCAAATAAAAATCATAAATTAAATAAATAAACTCATACACGCGCACGCGCGCGCGCACACACACACACACACACACACACACACACACGCACACAAAACTGACGGCTTGTATTATGCTTTTTGCAACAATGCAAAAGAACATTGACATTTCTGAAGAAATTGCTTTAATAACCATCCCAGACTCTCACACTTCCATTTAATAACTTGACAAAGCATGTGCACTAATACCATGCATTATCCAGGGGTGCAACTCTGATTTAAGCCAAGACAATTGCCTGAGGCAGAATGGTTAACCCCGCCTTCCAGATTTAAATCCAAGGATAGTACCCCGTCCGTCTCTATCCCAATTGACTCAATAAAATTAGTTAAACCACCCCCCCTCCCCGAACTTCGCAACGGAGTGAAAGGCTTCAAGCAGAAAACACTTGATTCTAAAACTGAGGTTTACACACAAGTTTCAAAGCACAGGGGTCTACAAATAGTCATCGCTTTGGTTCAAGCAAGGCACTCATCTTGTGGTCACTCTCTGCTAGTCGTCTCCTGCATGGCAAAGGAAGGTTGGAAGAATTTGTACCGGGGGCATGTTTGCAGTTGTACCGGGCGGAGAGGTTGAGAGCGGGAGCAGTTTCAAAACGCAGATCGTGCAAGGAAATCTTTGGTATCAGACGTGATTTTAAAATCACAAATTGAAATTCAGTGAGGTAGCCTCTTTGGTTCTCACTATAAGTGTCTCTACAAAGTTCACAACCGGAAGCGTATCTGCTTCCTACTTAATACTACTAGATTTGGTTAAAGAATCAAGCTTTACTACATCACAAGACAGAAACAACATTAGAGGAGTTTTAGCGACATACTGATCAGACATTTCATCTGTGCCTTAATAGTACCTTAATATTCATGTTTAACAATGAATATTTGTCATAATGTTATTACTCTTACATACCAAAATCTTGATTATTTTTGGTTCTTTTGTGAATCTAGTAAGTTTTTTTAAATTATACTAGCTTTCAATTTTGTCTTCGTCAAGGTGCCTAGTTTCCACAGCAAAAGCAAATTAGTTCAGTGAAAAAGAACCTTTATCGTTAGGTGGTACTATACCCGCATTTTTAATTTCAGTTTCCAGTGACGCCATTGCCTCATAGGATAGCCCGAGACATTTAAAAAAGATTTTATATTTGTGGAAATAAAAGATCTGTTTTGTTTTTTTTTGGTATTGTATATGGCACAAGTCATCTTGTAGGTATTGCAACAACAAGTAGTGTAGTACCATCCCTTGGGAGTATCATTAAGGCAGCTGCTGCTATTGGCACACGTTATCCTCTCGTTTCTGCAATTAGCCTTTGAGTGACAAATCAATTTTCGATCTTTCTTTGTTTGTTGGAGGGAGGAGAGGGGGGGGTGTGAAGGAGATTGGGGAGTGGGGAGGAAGTTCGTTAGGACTCCAATCCTTACACAAGTTTGTTTCATCTTCTTTGGTTACAGAGACATTTAGGAAAGAAATTCTATCCAGACTTAAATATCAACAAACACTTCTTTGTTTAATATATTTAGTCAATGGTTAGGTCATCTTCTCATACAGGCTATTCTACAATGACCTTTATAGTGCGAGAGTTTGTCATGAAAATTACCCGAATATGTACTTTTATGTGCTTCCTGACCCGCGTGAACAGCCAGCGACACAAGTCCAGCCTATCTCCTGACCAGCCCCCGTATAATCCTGGTATGGAGCAAGGTGAACACGTGTCTCCGATTGGATTTTTCTTTGGAATTTATTTATCTTTAAAAATCGTGTCTTTTATTTGGTTTAAAGCCTTTTTTTTGGTTTTGTTGTTGTTTTTGTTTAGTCTGACTTCCAGAGCGCAGTGGCAGGGCGCTATTGCTGGGTGCGGCCCACTCTCTCCCCTTTCTGTCACGCTTTGGTAAAAGTGCTTGCGGCTGAAGCCGGAGGAAGGTTCGCACCGGACGGCTCATCTATCCATCTGTCCATGCTGCGTCTGCGGGCGTTCATGAAGAAGTTACTGACCGTGTTGAGCTCGAGCCCCAGCTGCTGAGAAATGGTGATCTGCATCTCTTTGGAGGGTCGTTTGTTCTCTTTGAAAATGGCGATCAGGGTGCGGCGCTGGAGGTCGGTGAAGACAAGCCTTTGCTTTTTGGGGGTGGTAGCTCGGTCTCGGTTTTGCTCTTGTTCTTTACGCTTGCAAGCTAAAATAGAGGAAGACAGAGAGAGAGAGAGAGAGAGATACAAAGAAGAGAACGATTTAAAAGAACTGGCAATAATCAAATGGTCTTTGCATCATCAAGGCATGTCACCAAAGTTTCTCGCCAATTTCTACAGATGTAACATAGAGAGTATTCTGATCGGTTGGATCATCGTCTAGTGTCAAGGCACCAGCGCACACGATTGGAAAAAGCTGCAAAGTGTTGTAAACTCAGCCATCTCCATCATGGGCACTAGCCTCCCCACCATCGAGAACATCTTCAATAGGCCATGCCTCAAGAAGGCAGCATCCATCATTAAGGACCCTCATCATCCAGGATCTGCCCACTTTTTATTGCTACCATCAAGGAGCCTGAAGACATTCAGTCAAAGTTTTAGGAACAGGTTCTTCCCCTTGACCATCAGATTTCATAAACCCATGAACACTTCCTCACTTTTTGCTCTCTTCTTAACTACAGATATTTCTTTTTGTAGCTTATAGTAATATTTAAATGTATTGCACTGTACTGTTGCCACAAAATAAAAAAAACTGTACGACATATGTCACTGATAATAAACTTCATTCTGATACTGATAATTACTATGGTTTATTTCACCTTATATTGTTTAGAGAGAGAGAAAATGGGGCACCAAAATAGCATAGCAGTTAGCACAACACTATTATAGCTCGTGCTATCAGAGTTCATAGTTCAATTTAGGTGTCCTTTGTAAAAGGTTTGTAGGTAATTCCCGTGAACATGTGGATTTCCTCTGGGTGCTTCCATTTCTTCCCCCAGTCCAAACATGTACCAGATAGTAGGTCACTTGGTCATTGTAAATTGTCCTGTGATTAGGCTACGGTTAAATAAGTGCATAATAATTTGGGCAGTGCAGCTCATTGGGCTGAAAGGGGCTGTTCTGTGCCATATCTCTAAATAAATAAACAGACAAACAACTAAATAAATAAAAAGAGAGACTCAAAGAAGAGAATGATTTGAAAAGAACTGAAAATAATCAAGTGATCTTTCAAAGACCCCTAGATTTTGGAAGTCATTGCTGGATGTAGCATGGATTGGGAGGACAACTTGCCTGTCTGAGATTGCAAGAAGTGCAGGGAGTTGTGGACACAGCTCAGCACATCATGGAAAGCAGCCTCTCCTCTTTGATTCAAGTCTACACTTCCCACTGCCTCTGTAAAGACCTCACCCAACCCTAACACTGGGCAGAAGATCCTGAAGGCACGTACCACCAAGCTCAAGGACAGCTTCCATCCCACTGGTATAAAACTACTGAACGGTCTTCTTGCACTCTTGACCCCACCCTCTACCTCGGTATGGTCTTGCACCTTATTGTCTGTCTGCACTGCACTTTCTCTGTAATGGTGACACTTTATTCCCAATTCTATTGTTGCTCATCTCTTGTACAATCTCAATGATCTGTGATTGCATGCAAAACATTTTTCACTGTATCTCAGTACCTGTGACAATAATAAACCAATTTTCAATTTACTGACAAATGGTTATTTAGAAGTGTGAGTCAGAATCAAGTTTATTAACACTGGTATACATCATGAAACATTGTTTTGTGGCAAGAGTGCATTGCAATACTTAATAAAAAAAACTATAAATTACAGTAAGAAAAAATATATACAAAATACATATATATATAATTAAATTAAGTAACACATACAAAATGCTGGAGAAACTCAGCGGGTCAGGCAGTATCTGTGGTGAGGAATAAACGGTCGATGATTCAGACCAAGACCCTTCATCAGGGCTGGAAAGGAAGGGGTGGGTGGGGGGAAGGGAAGATGCAGAATATAAAGGTGAGGGAAGAGAAGGAAAATAAGCTAGGCGCTACTAGGTGAAGCCAAGTGGGTGGATGAGGGAGATGAAGTAAGAAGCTGGGAGGTGATAGGTGGAAAATATAAAGGGCTGAAGAAGAAGGAATTTGATAGGAGAGAAGAATGGACCATGGGAGAAAGGGAAGAAGAAGGTGCACCAGGGGGAGGTGATAAGCAGGTGAGGGAAAGAGGTAGGAAGCCAGAGTGGGAAATAAAAGAAGACGGCTGGGGAGGGAAAATATAACTCCTGGAAGGAGAAATCAATGTTCATGCTATCAGGTTGGAGGTTACCTCCAACCTGGTTATTAAATAAGTAGTGCAATAACAGCAAAAGAAGACAAAAAGTGACAAAAATCAAAAAGAAAATAATAGTGGAGCAATAGTGTCTCTTTTGTACATATTTTATTTACTGTTGGTGATTTTTACAATTGTGTACATCTCTACTTAAACTTTCTTTTTAGCTCACTGTCTGTTAATTACCCTGTGTCCTCTGTCCAATTTAACATTGAATGGACAATGACAACATCTATTGGTTCAGACCCTGTACTTCTCATTCTGATTGGTTGAGAAGAATTAGTTCTAATTGGTTCCTCAATATTCTTTGTCTCTTCACATAGACCATTTTGTCTCTGATTATTTGGCAAGTAGAAATGGTAAAATGCCATTAAAAATCTATTAAAAAATCCATTCTTAGCAAACAACTGGTATCACTTCCGTGCCACAGGGGCAAAATCTAAGTGCACTGACAATTTGATGAAATTTGTAATGTCTTCTCCAATGAACCATAGAACACTCTTCTCTGTAGTTATCACAATGGCTTCTGAAGTTTTTTAAAATTTAGAAATACGGCACCGAACGGGCCAACGAGCCGCACCGCCTGGTAACCCACTGACTTAACCCGAACCTAATCCCAGGACAATTTATAATGACCAATTAACCTGCTAACCGGTATGGCTTTGGACTGTGGGAGGAAACCAGAGCACTTGGAGGAAACCCACGTACACACGGGAAGGAGCTTTCAAACTTGTTTGCAGAGGATGCTGAAGGTAAACTCCAAACTCCATGCCCTGAGCAGAAATGGCATCATGATAACCACCTATCACAACGCAGAACTTTTTTACTGCATGCAAAGCATTTTTCCAACATTGTTTCTTTCTTCAGTTTCTTTAAAGCTTAGCTTTACTTGGCACATGTACATCGAAACACACAGTGAAGTAAGTTGTTTGTGACAAATCAGATGAGCTGAGTAGCTCACCAGGCTTCTGGCACCAACGTGGCATGCCCACGACTCAGTAACCCTAACCCATATGTCTTTGGAATGTGGGGGGATGCCCATGCGGGCATGGGGAGAACATACAGACTCCTTCACAGACAGCGACAGAGACTGAGTCCTGATCTTACAGCAGGCCCTGTAAAGCGTTGCGCTAACAGTTACATTACTGTACCATTCTGCAAGTTAAACCCTTGTGTTCATTGCTGGAAGATGCACTCTTATTGTTGGGCATTTGAAACGTCACCCACTAAATTCTGCCCCGTTTGCAATTACAGAAGCAAAAAAAAAATCAAAGATTTCCAACAGCACCACCCTTCGCATTAGCATCTCACCAGAGGCTTTTGCAAATTTCTGTGGACAGTGCTTCCACGGAGAGCATTCTGAATGGTCGCATTACTTCCAAGTGTGGAGACACCACTGCACAGGATCAGAAAAAGCTGCAGATGTTTGTAAACTCAGCCAGGTCCATCATGGGCACTAGCCTCCCAGTATCAAGGACATCTTCAAACGGTGATACCTCAAAAAGATGGCAACCATCATTAAGAATCCTCTTCTAATTACTACCATCAGGGAGGAGGTACAGGAACCTGAAAAGCCCCCCCCCCCCCCAACATTTTAGGAACAACTTCTTCCCCACCATCGTCAAATTATCGGAATGGAACATGGACTTATGAACACCATCTCACTTCTTGCTCTTTCATTGCTCTACATATTTACTTTAATATGCACTCAGTCGGCACTTCCTGTACCTAATAAAGTGGCCACTCAGCATCTGTTTGTGATCTTCTGCTCCTGCAGCCCATCCACATCAAGGTTTGACATGTTGCACATTCAGAGATGCTCTTCTGTACACCACTGTTGTAATGTGTGATTATTTGAGTTACTGCTGCCCTCCTGTCAGCCTGAACCAGCCTGGTCATTCTCCTCTGACTTCTCTCATTAACAAGACACTTTTTCTCACAGAACTGCCACTCACTGAATTTTTTTTTAGTTTTTCACCCCATTCTCTGTAAACTCTGGAGACTGTTGTGTGTGAAAATCCCAGTAGATCAGCGGTTTCAGAGATACTCAAACCATCCCATCTGGCACCAACAAGGAAAGACACTTAGGTCACATTTATTTCTCATTCTGAAGTTTGGTCTGAACAACAACTGAATTTCTTGACAATGTCTGCATGCTTTTATGCATTGAGTTACTGCTACATGACTGGTTGATTGGGTACTTGCATTAATGAGCAGATGTGCAGGCATACCTAATAAAGTTGTCATCTAGTGTATACATTTCTTATTTTAATTTACAGTTTTTAAGAAAATTATTGCACTGTACTGCTGCCATAAAACATGAAATTTCATAGCATGTCTCAGTGATAATCAGTAATAAGCCTGATTCCGATATTCCGATATTTGGTAATGACTGATTTATTTCCCCTTATCTTACTAAATGTTACATCATGGTTTGCTATGAAAATTCAAATTTGCAGGAATGCCACAAGCTGTAGAGAGCAGTGAATTCTGCCAAATACATCATGACCACATCCTTTCCCAGTATCAGTTGTATTCAACATTCCCTCTAATTTTTTTTACAGCTGCAAGGACCAACCACTGTCTCTGAGCAGGAATTTTTTACATGGTCTGGCACTTTATATTAACATTATAGAAAAGAAAATTCCAGCTGCGCAGCAACAAAGGCTGTGTGCGCGGGAGCTAATAAATCCTCAGCATTGCATCCTTATTTTCATATTCTAATTCTCTCGAAATAAATGCTCACATTGCATTTGCCTTCCTTACACCCAACTCACCCTGCAAGTTTGCCTTTAATGAATGCTGCAGGACTCCAAAGTCCACTTGCACCTCCGATTTTTGAATTTTCTTCCTGTTTAGAAAATAGTCTATGCTTTTATTCCTTCTACCAAAGTGCATGACCATACACTTATTGACACTATTCCATCTGCAACTTCTTTGCCCTTTGTCCTTCCTCAGCAACCCTGCTTTCTCAACACTATCTGGCTGCCCACCTACCTTGGTATTATCCACAACCTTGGCTGCAATTCCACCATTTAAGTCATTGACATACAATGTAAGAAGAATCGGTCCCGACGCTGACCCCTGTAGAACACCACTAGCCACCAGCAGCCAACTAGAAAAGGTTTCCTTTATTCCCACTCTTTGCCTCCTGCCAATCAGCCTCCACTTTATCCATGCTAGAATCTTTCCTATCATACCATAGGCTCTTAACTTGCTAAGCAGCCACACCTTGTCAAAGGCCTTCTGAAAATCCAAGTAGACAACATCAACCAATTCTCTTTTGTCTATCCTTCTTGTTATTTCCTCAAAGAATGTCAACAGATTCGTCAGGCAAGATTTTCCCTTAAGGAAACCATGAAGACTTTGGCTTAATTTACCATGTGCCTCCAAGTACCCTGGAACCTCATCCTTAACAATTGACTCCAACATCTTCCCAACTACTGAGGTTAGACTATCTAGTCTATAATTTCATTTCTCCTGCCTCTCTCCCTTCTTGAAGAGTGGAATGACATTTGCAATTTCCCAGACATCCAGAACCATGACAGAATCTAGTGATTCTTGGAAGATCATTACTAATGCCTTCACATTCTCTTCATCTATCTCTTTCAGAAACGTGGGACATAGTCCATCGGGTCCAGGTGGCTTATCTACCTTCAGAGCTTTCAGTTTCACAAACATCTTCTCCCTCGTAATAGCAACTGCACTCACTTCTGCTCCTGATGCTGTTGAACTGCCAACATATTGCTAGTGTCTTCCACAGTGAGTACTGCTGCAAAATATTCATTTAGTTGTTCCGCCATTTCCTTGTCCCACATCACTACCTTACCAACATCATTTTTTAGCGGTCTAATATCTACTCTCATCTCACTTTTATTCTTTCTGAAAAATCTTTTTGTAGCCTCTTTGATATTATTGATTATCCTAGTTTCATATTTCACCTTTCCCTTCTCTTGGCTTTTTATTTGCTTTCTGTTTTTTTAAAAGCTTGCCAATCCACTAACTTCCTACTAATTTTTGCTCTATTATATGCTGTCTCTTTGGCTTTTATGTTGGCTTTGACAATAGACAATAGGTGCAGGAGTAGGCCAGCACCGCCATTCAATGAGATCATGGCTGATCATCCACGATCAGTACCCCGTTCCTGCCTTCTCCCCATATCCCTTGACTCCGCTATCTTTAAGAGCTCTGTCGAACTCTCTCTTGAAAGCATCCAGAGAATTGGCCTCCACTGCCTTCTGAGGCAGAACATTCCATAGATCCACAACTCTCTGGGTGAAAAAGTTTTTCCTCAACTCTGTTCTAAATGGCCTATCCCTTATTCTTTGACTTCCCTAGTCAGCCATGGTTGCATCATCCTCCCTTTAGAATACTTCTTCTTCTTTGGGATGTATCTATCCTACACTTTCCGAATTTCTCCCAGTAACTTCAGCCATTGCAGCTCCACCATCATCCCTATTAGTGTCCCCTTCCAATCAACACTGGTGAGCTCCCTTCTCATGCTTCTGTAATTCCCTTTACTCCACTGGAATACTGATACGTTTGATTTTAGCTTCTCCCTTTCAAATTGCAGGGTGAATTCTATCATATTATGATTGCTGTCTCCTTAGAGTTCCATTACCTTCAGCTCCATAATCAAATCCAGATCATTACACAACACCCAATCCAGAATAGCTGATCTCCTAGTCAACTCAATACAATTTGCTCTAATAAAACATTTTGTAGACATTCTACAAACTCTTTCTCTTGGAATATAAAGTCAGCATCAGCCTGATTTTCCCAATCTACCTGCATATTGAAATCTCCCATGACTATCGTAAAACTGATTCTTTTATGGTTGTTTGATTTATTGAGTATTCCCACAAGAAAATGAATCTCAGTATTGTATATGGTGACATATATGTGTGTACTTTGATAATAAATTTACTTGGAACTTTTGAACTTTGAACTTTGATTTATTATCCTTCTCAACCCCATTTTCCTGCCTTCTCCCCATAGTATTTGACACCCTTACTAATCAAGAACCTATCAACCTCCGCTTTAACTATACCAAATGACTAGGCCTCCACAGTTGTCTGTGGTAATGAATTCCACAGATTCACCACCCTCTAGCTAAAGAAATTCCTCCTTATTTCTGTTCTAAAGGAACATCCCTCTATTCTGAGGCTGTAACCCCTGGTCCTAGACTCCACTCCCGCCCCCCCCCCCCCCCCCCAACTATAGGAAACATCCTCTCCATGTTTCTCTAGACCCAAGGGTCAACGTAAGAGCTAATTCCACTTTTGTACTAATGCAAGTTTAAAATCACACTGTAAAAACATTAAAAAGAGAATTGTAGACATTGTTTTATACTCATGGGTTAAGGGGAAGGAGATGGAGAGGCAAAGAGGGGAAAACTGTGAATAAAAGATCGAAGGGCAGAGTAAAGTTAAGCTGTCACTGAAAACAGAAAACAAACGAAATCAAAAGGTAGGAGATATTCACTGACAGCATTCACTGGAGAGAGAAATAAGTTTCTGGTAAACTTGGTATAAAACATTGAGAAGTCCTATGGGTCTTTATTGATATTTCACCGTGACATCGACTCTTCAAGGGAGGAAAACAAAATTGAGTGTACTATATCACTAATTAACTAGTAGAAACTTGTTAATTGTGATTGTTATTTATTTATTGTAACTAAGTTTTGAAAATAATAGAATAACACAATTATACCATGAAATGGTATTATAGATCCAAATAGCTGTGAACTCTCTAATGGCGCAACATTTCTAACTTGGTACTGAATATACACTTTATCAGATACCCGTACCTAATAAGGTTGCCACTAAGTATATATTCTAAATTATTTGAATTTTTATTTAGAGATACAGAACAGTAACTGAGGCTAGGGGAGAAAAAAAAAACAGAGGACATGGGTTAATGGTGAAGGGGGAAACGTTTAAAAGGAACATTAGGGGCGGCTTCTTCACGCAGAGTGTGGTGGGAGTGTGGAATGAGCTGCCAGATGGAGTGGTAAATGTGGGCTCACTTTTAACATTTAAGAAAAACTTGGACAGGTACATGGATGAGAGGGGTATGGAGGGATAAGGTCCAGGTGCAGGTCAGTGGGACTAGGCAGAAAAATGGTTCAGCACAGCCAAGAAGGGCCAAAAGGCCTGTTTCTGTGCTGTAATGTTCTATGATTCTATGGTTCTGACAGGCTCTTCTGGCCCATTGAGCTCACACAACCCAATTACACCCATGTGATGAATTAACCTACTAAACTGTACGTCTTGGGAATGTGGGTGGAACCTGGAGAACCATATGATCACAGGAAAAATGGACAAACTGCTTACAGACAGTGGCAGGAATCGAACCCGGGTCACCTGTACTGTAAAGCATTGTGCTAACCACTGCGCTACCATGCCTCAACTATTTATTGGTTCATTTATACTAGTTCCTGGAATATCAGCTCAGTAATAATTAAAAGCTTTCAATGTAGCCCTGATACATCCAAGGCTTGATTGATCTTAGGTACATCAGAAGTGATCCAAAACTGATTGGATGACCATCATTATGGTATAGAAGAACCAATGCTTACGAACAGAAAAGCCTACAGAAAGGTAGTAGGCAACCATTTTCTTTTCCTATGATTGAACTTTTTAGACTCAGAATCTAGTTATACAACTTCAGATGACTTGCTTCCCAGTGTACAGTATATCAGAATTGGCCATTTCTACTGTATTACATCATTCCCAAATTCTCTCTCCATCTGTATGACGTCAATCCCAAATTCTCCCCATTTGCATGAAATCAATCCCAAATTCTCCCCATTTGCATGAAATAAATCCCAAGTTCTCTTTCTATCTATATGACATCAGTCCCAAATTCTCTCACCATGGGTACAGCGTGACCTACTGGGTATGTCCTACCCGTCATTCCCCACTTCATATTATTTTCTTCTCGCTGGCTAATTGCCTGCATCCCACAGTGTTTGTTCATTTTTTCTCTCTCTTTAACAACCTCCATAAATTGGATGATCCCTTGCATTTATCAACATGATAATCCTGGTCTCACCCTTCCACAGATATTTCCTCTGACCTTTATCGCATTAATCGCTCACCTTTTTTTGCAACTTAAAACCAACTTGCTTTCTCCCTTTCCCAGTTCTGATGAAGTGTCTTTAACCAGAAACATTAACTCTGTTTCTCTCTGTCTATTGCAATTCTTTATTGTCCTATAAATGCCTGCAAGGAAATTAATCCCAAGGTAGTTTATGTTGCAGTACACAGGCTTTGACCTGGTGTGTATTTTACACATTGTCTGTTTTTATGTTGGATTTACAGCAGTATTTTAATGTTCCTATATAATTTATTGATTTTTTATAATAGAAGACATAATTAAATGAAAAATAAGTCCTAGTATTTTTATTGATCTGTAGTAAATATTAGCCTCAGTCAAGGACATCTATGCTGCACAACTATGAGTTTAAGTGAGCCGTTGAACTAGGTCCATAAAAGATAAAGACAAAGAGATTTTCTTTATCTATCACACATACATTTAAACGTAGAAACATTCAGTGAGGTTCGTCAATTGTGTCAAATGCCTAAAGCAATCCAAGGTTGTGTTAGGGGCATCTGCGACTGTTGCCATTCTTCTGGCTCTAATGTAGCATGCCCACAGCTCACCAACTCTAACCTGTGTGTTGTTGGAATATGGGAGGAAACCAGAGCACCCTGTGAAATCCCACATGGTCACAGGGAGAACATATGAATTCCTTACAGACAGCAGCAAGAATTGAACCCCAGTCGCTGATTGGGAATATTTAAAATGGAGCATGATAGACTCTCGACTAATTCGGGTATCAAACATTACGGGGAGATGGCTGGAGAATGGGGCAAAGTTGAACAGATTCAACAGGCCGAATAGCCTAATTCTGTTCCTATGTCTTATGGTCTAACCACTATGCTACCATGTAATGAATAAGCTTAGCAATTAAATTTTACCTGTGGAATAATCATAGAACATTTTTTAAGTTATGCTACTATTCCATTAATCCAGTGTTTTGGTGTTGGACTTGTTACTTATCCGGACCTTTGGAAATTATTCTAATTTATACCTCAATACATCTTACGTCACTTTTTTAAGGTGTTACACAATGAAGTTTTCAATGAACCTCATAAGTTTAAGGGCAGTGCGGGAAACAGAAGCAAGTATTTCTAGGGTCCTGCTGAGTTTAAAGGATACATGGGAATCTACCCTGACCTACACAGAGAGGTGACTGAAGTATTTCATGTAACTAATTCATGTAACTTATTCAACAACCTATGGACTCACTTTCAAGGAATCTACAACTCATATTTTGAATATTATTTATTTATTATGATATTTTTTTTGTATTTGCATAGTTTGTCTTCTTTGGCACACTGGTTGTTTGTCAGTCTTTCTTTGTGAATAGTTTTTTTATTGATTCTATTGTATTTCTTTGTTTTATTGTGAATGCTTGCAAGAAAATAAATCTCAATGTATATGGTGACCTGTAGATATTTCAATAATAAATTTACTTTGAACTTGTGGCTGCCTGTAAGGAGACAAATCCCAAGGTTGTATAATGTATACGTACTTAAATAATAAATGTACTTTGAACTTTGAACTTTAATGGTGACCATCCAAACAGCTTTTGGATCAATTCTGATGTATCTACAACACTATGTCTCTAGAAGTATCAGTGCTACATTGAGAACATTTAATTATCACCTAGCTAATTATCCAGGAGCTTGTATAAATTAAACCAATAATTTAGAATATCAGTACTATGCAAAAGTCTTAGGCACATATATAGCTAGGGTGCCTAAAACTTTTGCAGAATACAATATCTGTCAATGTGGAGCGGAGAGCTGGTTTGTAAATCTGATGGGAGAAAAAGGATGTTTGGAATGGTGAGGATGGAGTGTGGGACAGGGGCAGAGAAGGAGTGTCATGGTTGGATACACCCAGTCCTGAGACACCAGGCAAGGTCAATCAATTAGATTATTGATTATTACAGAATGTCTCTCTGGTGCTTCCCGCTCCCTCTCCTCACTCACATATGTCATGGAATTTCTTCTTTTTGTGTGGCAGCTGTACAGTTCAAAACAGAAATTACTACAGTACTGTGCAAAAGTCTTAGGCACCCTAGCTATTTATATATATATATATAGATAGATAGAGAGAGAGAGAGAGAGAGAGAGAGAGAAAGGGGGAGTGTGAGAGAGAGAGAGAGAGAGAGAGAGAAAGGGGGAGTGTGAGAGAGAGAGAGAGAGAGAAAAGGGGGAGTGTGAGAGAGAGAGAGAAAGGGGTAGTGAGAGAGAGAGAGAGAGAGAGAGATCTCTACATATAAGTAAGTACTCGGATTCTGCTCTACCTGTGTAAACGTTTCACAGAAGATGGTAACATGCACGTACTTCGCTTTGAAGAGACTCAGAGGGGTTTGGTGGGTTGAGAAAGTCCCTCAATTACTGTAATATTTTAACCCTGGAGGGGCTGGATGAGGGGCAACAGTCCAATTGGTTTTTGAAGAACATAATAGAACTGCAGTGAAATCATTGACTATGAATGAAAAGGCATTGTGTGGTTTATTCTCATAAATAATTTTTATTTTGAATAAAGCTTATTTTGAAAAATTTTTAAAAACCTGTATAGAAGATGATGCAGATGGCACAGTAGAGTAGGAGTTGTCATAGCGCATTACCGTAAAGTGACCCAGGTTCTAATCCCACCGCTGTCTGTAAGGAGTTTGTATGTTCTCCCTGGGAGCACATGGGGTTCCTCCAGGTGCTCTGGTTTCCACTCTCAGGCCAAAAACGTACCAATTGGTAGGTTAATTGATCATTGTAAATTGACCTGTAATTAGGCTAGGGTTAAATCAGGGGTAGTTGGGTGGTGTGGCTCGAAGGGTAAAAGTCTTTGGCACATATTCAGCATATATATGCCAAGATCTCTGAGGACTTAACCTGCTCCCAACGTATCGATGCAATTATAAAGAAGGCAAGGCAGCGACTATACTTCATTAGGAGTTTGAAGAGATTTAGTATGTCAACAAATACACTCAAAAACTTCTATAGATGTACCGTGGAGAGCATTCTGACAGGCTGGTATGGAGGGGCTACCACACAGGGCTGAAAGAAGCTGCAGAGGGTTGTAAATTTAGTCGGCTCCATCTTGGGTACTAACCTACAAAGTACCCAGGACATCTTTAGGGAGTGGTGTCTCAGAAAGGCAAAATTATTGAGGACCTCCAGCACCCAGGGCATGCCCTTTTCTCACCGTTACCATCAGGTAGGAGGTACAGAAGCCTGAAGGCACACACTCAGCGATTCAGGAACAGCTTCTTCCCTTCTGCCATCCGATTCCTAAATGGACATTGAACCCATGAACACTACCTCAGTTTTTAATATATATTATTTCTGGTTTTTGCATGATTTTTAATCTATTCAATATACGTACACTGTAATTGATTTACTTATTTAATTATTATTATTAATTTTTTTTCTTCTCCTATATTATGTATTGCATTGAACTGCTGCTGTTAACAAATTTTACGACACATGCTGGTGATGATAAACCTGATTCTGATTCTGATATGTGTGCCTAAGTCTTCTACACAGTTCTGTATTTGGCAACATGAAGTGCAGAGTGAGTCTGTAAATCTGGCGGGAGCAAAGGATGTTGGGAATGGCGAGGGTGGGGTGCCGTGGGAGGGGTGACAGAGAGAGTGCCAGGGCCATACACATACTTTTCTTGATAAAAATATGTAGAAAACACAGTAGTGCAGCAGTTAGTGAAACACTATTACAGCACTGGTGACCCATGCTCAGTTCCATCGCTGTCTATAAGGAGTTTGTATGTTCTCCCCATGAGTTTGTGGGTTTCCTCCAGGGGCTCTGGTTTACTCCGACATTCCAAAGTAAAAAACATACGTAGGTTAATTGTTCACATGGGAGTGATTGAGCTGCATGGGCAATTGGACCAGAAAATAAGAACATAAGAAATAGGAGCAGGAGTAGGCCATCCAGCCCATCGAGCCTGCCCCGCAGTTCAATAAGATCATGGCTGATCTGTCCGTAAACTCAGCTCCATCTACCTGCCTTTTCCCCAGAACCCTTAATTCCCTTATTATGTAAAAATCTATCTAACTGTGTCTTAAATATATTTAGTGAAGAAGCCTCAACTTCTTCCCTGGGCAGAGAATTCCACAGATTCACCACTCTCTGGGAAAAACAGTTTCTGCTCATCTCCATCCTAAATCTTCTTCCCTCTCTTGGAACAGCTTTTTACTCTAAATAAATTAATAAGCAGTTAACTAAGCCAATCTCAAATGACTGCAGTACAGACTACAAACAAATGGGGACCCAGAAACATACATTCTGGACATTGGTCGCAGTTATACCTGTTGTTATAGACAATCATTCCTAGATTGAATAGGAAACTACTGATAAACTGATTTAGGGTAATTTGGGCTCAAGTCATTGGCCCTTGCCTGGTATGATACTGTTGTGTATTTAATATTTCTGTAATATTTGTGTAATCTTATATACATATATTGTTTGATTAAGCATTTTTGTTTGGTTGATTACTGGTTATATTAATTATAATTAATATAAGTAATTATAATTAATTACTGGTTATATGGAAAAACACATAAATTATATACATCATCACACAACCATGTGATTGGCATGCGTCTGGCTTGAAGTAAACACAAATTTAGACCAGCTTTCCCTGACTTCCATATCTTCCTATGAATTAGTTTAATGTTTTGAAGTGACAAAACGTAACAGATGCCAGTATCTAATATCTGGTACACAGGAACCTCTTCTGCATTTATTGACAGAAATAGGCTGTTGAAAGGCACAACGTTTTTCACTTGCATTAAGATAAGGAGCACATCGCAAAGCAAGCAGAATAGAGACAGGAATTAAATTATCTCTACAGAGACATCAATGTTAGAATCACTGGCTCTGCCTAGCTTATTTTTTGTTGCCAACCAACATCACTGACAATGATCGTGGGATCTCGATTTTCAGAACGTGCTGTGATTACACGTCCATTGATGGGATTGTAACCTGGTTCACCGACAGCACATAGGCCACTGGCCAACCCACTGCATGGCGATTCTCATAGAAACGGGGCTACATTATGTTCTCCCATGTCTGAGCATCCATAGGACGTATTCTGCCTGGATGCATAATGGCTCGGCGTGGAACTGCTCCGCGCCAGACTGCCGAGAGTTATGGACACAGCTCAGCACGTCACTGAAACCAGCTTCCCTTTCATGAACTCTGTTTACACTTCTCACTGCCTTGGTGAAGCAGCAAGTATAATCAAAGACCCCACCCAGCCTCGACGTTCTCTCATCTCCCCTCTCCCATCGGGCAGAACATACAAAAGCTTGAAAGCGGGTACCATTGGGCTCAAGGTCAGATTCTGTCCTGCTGTTATCAGACTCCTGAATGGCCCTCTTGTATTGACTTTTGGCCTCACGATTTACATCTTGCACTTTATCATTTACCTCCACTGCATTTTTCGCAATAGCTTTTACACTTTATTCTGCATTGCTATTGTTTCACCTTACTCTAGCTCAATGTACTGTGTAACACACACAAAATACCGGAGGAACTCAGCAGGCCAGGCAGCGTCTAATAAAAAGGATAAACAGATGATGCTTCGGGGTCAATTCTCTTCTTCAGGACAAGATGATTGGCTGCCAGGATATAGTAGAGTTTCACAGGGGTCAGTGTTGGGATCGCTTCTTTTTCCGTTGTACGTCAATGATTAGAATGACAGAATTGATGGCTTTGTGGCCATGTTTGTGGACACTATGAAGATACGTGGAGGGACAGGTAGTGTTGAGGAAGCAGGGATTCTGCAGAAGGACGTAGACCAATTAGGAGGATGGGCAAAGAAGTGGTAGATGGAATACAGTGTCAGGAAGTGTATGGTCATGCACTTTGGTAGAGTGAATAAAAGTATAGCCTATTTTCTAAACGGGTAGAAAATTCGGAAATCTGAGGTGCAAAGGGACTTAAGTCCTTGTGCAGGATTCTCTGAAGGTTAAGTCGCAGGTTGAGTCAGTGGTGAGAAAGGCAAATGCAATGTTAGTATTCATTTCAAGACCAGAATATAAAAGCAAGGATGTAACATTGAAGCTTTTTAAGCACTGGTCAGGCCTTACTTGGAGAATTATTTGCAATTCTGTGCCACTTATCTTAGAAAAGATGTGCTGAAAAAAAATGGGAGAGGGTTCAAAGTAGATTCATGAAAATGATTCTGGGATTGAAAGGCTTATCATATGAGGATCAGTAGAGGGCTCTGGGCCTGTATTCACAGGAATTTAGAAGAATGAGGGGGATCTCATTGAAATCTAATGAATGTTGGAAGGCCTAGATAGGGTGGATGTGGAGAAGGTGTCTTTTGTAGTGGGGGAAAATAGGATGTGGGCAAAACCTCAGAATAGAGGGGTGTCCATTTAGAATGGAGTTGAGGAGGCATTTCCTTTGCCAAAGTGAGGTGAATCTGTGGAATTTATTGCCACAGACAGCTATGGAGGCCGAGTCACTGGGTGTATAGGTTCTTGATTAGTCAGGGCATGAAAAGTTATGGGGAGAAGGTAGAAGAATGGGGTTGAGTGGGAAATAGATCAGCCATGATGAAATAGCAGAGGAGACTTGGGCCAAATGGCCTAATTCTACTCCTATGTCTTATGAGCTTATGGTGTAACTGTTCTCTGTCAACACAAATTTGTTGACATTATCATTATTCTGCCCTTGAAAGTGCATGAACACGATGTAATTTGAGGTTCTAATGAATATTGTTTCTATTTACCATGCAAATCCAATTTAATATCCTATTTAATACCCCATTTAATATACTTTCCTGTCTGACTGCAGCATTGTGTGGTACAGAAGCTGCAAGACCCTACTAGTATAAACTGGCGTGAGGATCACCAGGGTCTCCCGCTCCCCCCATTTACTGAGAATGTTGTACATGAAGGGCCTGAAGCATTGTTGAGGATCGTTGCCACCCATCCACTATCTCTTTGACCCGCCACCATCAGGAAGGGGGTACAGAAACATCATGACTAGGACTGTCAGACTGGGTAACGGCTTCTTCACCCAGGCTGTGTGACCAATGCGTACCCTGTCAACACCGAGGCCTCGTCATTACGATAGCAAGCTGTTTACTGTTTACCTGTGCTGTGCACTCCATGTGTTATTTTGAATTATATTTTATCAGCTTATTTTTGGTAATATTTTGGTTTATGTGCTGTGTGTGATATGTTTTGTGGTCTGGAGGAACGTGGTTTGCTTTAGTTGTATCTATGTATTTATTTTATTTTAGTGATACAGCAAAAAAATGAACCCTTCTGGCCCTTTGAGCCATGCTGCCCCGGCAACTCTACAACCCTGATGAACCGTAATCAGATTTTGGGACAAATTACGATGACCATTTAACCTGCCCGGTACGTCTTTGGACTGTGTGAGGAAACAGGAGCGCCCAGTGAAAACTCACGCATCTCACAGGGAGGACGTAGAGAGACCTCTCACAGAAGAAGCCGGGATGGAACTCCAAACTCCAGACTGCCCCGAGTGTCATGCTAACCACGATGTGTACAGTAAATGACAATAAACTTGAGCTTGAATGTCAGTGCTGAGTCCAACACAAGATGGAGTTTCTGCAAAGGTTACAATGTAATATCCATCCTCCGGATCCCCCACCCTCTAGGCCATGCTCTCTTCTCACTACTGCCATCAGGAACCAGATATGGGAGCCTTAGGCACCACACCACTGGGTTCAGGAACAGTTATTACCCCTCAGCCATCAGGCTCTTGAACCAGAGGTGATAACGTCACTCACCATAACACTGAACTGTTCCTGCAACATATGGACTCACTGTCATCGAGACATAGAACGCTACAGCTCAGAAGCAGGCCCTTCATCCCATCTGGTCTGTGCCAAGATATTAATCTTTCTAGTCCCATCGACCTGCACTCAGACCATAGCCCTCTGTACCCCTCTCATTTGTGTATCTCTTAAATACTGAAATCAACCCCGCTTCCAGCCCTTGCACTCACGGCTTGTTCCTCACTTTCACAAGTGAAGATGGTCCCCCTCATGCTTCCTTTAAACATTTCACCTTTTACATTTAACCCATGACCTCTAGTTCTAGTCTCACCCAACCTCTGGAAAAATCCTGCTTGCATTTACCCTGTTGATACCCCTCATAATTGTGTATGCCTCTAACAAATATTCCCTTAATCTTCAACATTCCAGGGAATAATGCCCTAACCTATTTAACCTTTCCCTATAACTGAGATTCTCAAGTACTGGCAACATGCTTGAAATTTTCTTTGCACCCCTTCAGTCTTATTTACATTTTCTCTATAAGTAGGTGACCAAAACTTCACATAACACTCTAAATTAGGCACGTCTTATACAACTTTCAACGTAATATCCCATCTTCTTTACTCAATACAGTACGTTGGTTTTTGAAGGCCAATGTGTCAAAAGCTTTCTTTATGACCCTATCTACCTGTGACACCACTTTCATGGAATTATGGATCTGTATTCCCAGATCCCTCTGTTCTACTGCATTCCTCAGTGCCCTACCGTTCACTGTGTAAGACCTACCCTGGTTGGTCCCCCCAAAGTAACATTTTGTTCTTGACAGTATTAAATTCCATCTGCCATTTTGCTAGATCCCACTACAAACTCTGATCATTTTCTTCGCTGTCCACTACACCACCAATCTTGGTGTCATCCACAGATGTGCTGATCCAGTTAACCATGTCATCATCCTGATCATTGATACAGATGACCAGCATTGATCCTTGTGGCACTCCACTAGTCACAGGCCTCCAGTCAGAGAGGCAGCCATCTCCCACCACTCTGTGGCTTCTTCTGCAAAGCCAATGTCTAATCCAATTTATGACCTCATCTTGAATGTCAAGTGACTGAACCTTCTTGACTAACACCCCATGAAGAAACTTGTCAAAGGCCTTGCTGAAGTCCTTGTGGACAACATTCACTGCCTTGCCTTTATCAACTTTCAAGGTAGCTTCCCCAAAAGATTGGTTTGACACGGCTTACCTTGTACAAAGCCATGTTGACCATCTCCAATCAGCACCTTCCAATAGCTTTCCCACTACTGAGGTCAGGCTCATCAGGCTATAATTTCCTGGCTTATTCTTAGAGCCTTTCTTAGACAATGAAACAATTCGTTAACCTCCAATCCTCCAGTACCTCATTCAGGGATAAAGATGTTTAAAATATCTCGCTAGGGCCCCTGAAATTTCTGCACGAGACTCCTAAAGGTCCAAGGGAACACATTGTTAGGCCTTGGGGATTTATCCACCTGAATTTGCTTCAAGACAGCAAACATCTCCTCCTCTGTAATCTGTATAGGGTCGATGACCTCTCTGCTATATTACCTCACACCTATAGTCTCTGTGTCAGTGTCCTGAGTAAATACAGAGGCAAAAATTCCAATTTAGTTTTCCCCCATCTCTTTCAGCTTCACACATATATTATTACTCTGATCTTCCAGAAGACCAATTTTGTCCCTTGTTATCCTTTTGCTTTTAAGTATTTGTAGTAGCTGTTAACATTCTCCTTCACTTTATCTGCTAGAGCAACCTCGTGTCTTGTTTTAAACCTTCTGACTTGCCTCTTAAGTATTCTCTTGCATTTCTTTTACTCCTCGGGTATCTCATTTTTCCCACCTGCCGACTACTGTAACGCACATCTTTCTTTCACTCAAAAAAAAACAAAATTTCATAAACCTGTTGTCTTTACTTTTCACTCTGACAGGCACATGTAAGCTTTGTACTCTCTAAATTTCACTTTTGAAACCTTCTCACCTACTAAGTATTACTTTGCCAGAAGTCAACCTATCCCAATCCAACAATCTATCCCAGTCCATCTTTGCCAGATCCTTTCTGATAAGTTTAAGTTTGGCCTTTCTCCTATTTAGAATCTCAACCCGAGGACCAGACCTATTCTTTTCCATAATTACCCTGAATGTAATGGCATTATGATCACTAGATGCACAGTGTACCCCTACACAAACTTCTATCACATGCCCTCTCTGATTTCCTAATAAGAGATCTAGTATTGCACTCCCTCCAGTTGGGACATCTACATACTGATAAAAGAAATTTTCCTGAAAGTTGTCAAGGACTCTTCATCTCATGCTTTTGATATTTATTGCTTATTATTATTATTTTGTTTTTTTTTTCTGTATTTGCACAGTCTGTTGTCTTTTGCCGATTGGTTGTTTTCCCAACATTGTGTGCCATTTCTCATTGATTCTGTTGTGTTTCTTTGTATGTACTGTGAATGCCCGCAAGAAAGTGAAAATGGTGACATATATTTACTTTGACCTTTGAACTTCCAGTGGTTCAATTCAGACTGCAAACTTTGTTCTAGTGACTTTAACAATGCAGCTGGCTTTCAGCTGAAGTTTTGGACCATTTGCGCATAATAACAAGCACCATTACCCATGACATTAGCTCCATTGCCAGTTCTGGGCCATTGTGGTTGTGATAAATGACTAACACTGCCAAGTTATTACTCCTCAGCCTGAACAATAGATCAAAGTGGAAGAAGCATTAATTCATCACTGCACACCTTACCACATGGAAAAGAAATTGGATTAGGACTAGCCCCAGACTAATGAGTACATTGACACATACCTCAGTCACTAGTAGTAACAGTGCAATCACTCCAGTCGAGAACGATGTTCTCCCAAGGGGCTGTTCCCTTATTGAAGAACTTCTGTATGTGACTTTATTTAACATGGGGAGGCCAATGCACAGGCAACCGTCACGTGGTCCCTGACAGATTGGGGTCAGGGTCCAGTGCATTGAATGCAAGATGACTAGGTAGCCTTCGTCTGCCTTCACTGCCGTTGTGGTGTGTCATCATCTTTCGCCAGCTCCACTGATGAGGTCTCGGTTGGACGGCTTTCTGTCTGGAACCTCCCCCTGGACCTTACCATCATGGTTACCCAACCAGGAGCTAAACTCCAGAGAGTATCGCTCTCCGGATCTGGAGAACTTCCAAGCTTCTCCACCATGACAAGGTGAGAGGGGAAAGATTCAAAAGAGACCTGAGGGTCAGCTTCTTCATGCAGAGGGTGGTGCGTCCATGGAACAAGCTGCCAGAGGGACGGTGCAGTGGCCTAGCGGTTAGCACAATGCTTTACATACAGGCGACTCGGGTTCAATTCCCGTTGCTGCCTGTAAGGAGTTTGTACGTTCTCCCCGCGACTGCATGGGTTTCCTCCGGGTGTTCCTATTTCCTCCCACGGTCCAAAGGCCTACTGGTTGGTACGTCGACTGGCCATTGTAAATTGTCCTGTGATTAGAGTTGAGGAATTGCCAGGTGGCACCTTTCAAAGGGCCAGAAGGGCCTATTCTGTGCTGTATCTCAATTTAAATAAATAAATAAAAAGAAGGCTCTTTGAGGAAAGTGAATTAACAACACTAGTTGGACAGAAAAAGTTCAGATGGATATGGGGTAAACGAAGGAAATGAGGGCAAATGGACAAGCCTTGGTCAACACGGATGTATTCGGGCTGAAGAGCCTGCTTCCATTCCAGGATGGCGCTGCTGAAGTTCAGCGACTTCTTGCTGGTGGCCAATGAAACAAAGAAAGCAACTAAATACTTCGCTGTTCACACTTTTCCTGGTAAATGATCACAGCAAACAGTGGCCTGTTGCTTTCCTGACAAAGTTGACTTGACTCGCTGTATGGCCTGGTATTCTTGAGGTGTGGGCTGGGGTCTCGGAGAGGCGGGGTGGTTGAAGTATCTCCAGGCCGGAGTTGTGGAGCGGACTTGCAGGCAATTCGATGCAGCGGAGCAAGATGAAGTTGAGAAAGATCTGAGAATTAATCGATATGAGCCAAATTGGAAAGGCCGTGTCTTGGCTGAATCAAAGTGGTGAAACCCAAGGCTGAAGGCGTATTGAAGTGGCAGAATGTGGAGAAGGACCTGAGGCTTGGACGATTTAAGTGCCAGGCCAGACTGAAATGGTTTTGGTGTCGGCATTGGAGGCGAGGGATGATCTGGTTCAGCTTGCTGCTTTGTGGGGTTTGCTGGATAGAGGCTGTGGCCCGCAAGTAGTGGGCTTCTGGACCGGCTGTTTGCTTCACAAGATCACAAGTCAAAGGAGCAGAAGTAGGCCATTCAGCCCATCGAGTCTGCTCCACCACTCCACCACGAGCTAACTATTCTCCCATCTAGATCCAATTTCCAGCTTTCCCCATACCCCTTGATACCCTGACAAATTAGATACCTATCAATCTCCTCCTTAAACACCCTCAATGATCGAGCCTCCTCAGCCGTATGTGGCAACGAATTCCATAAATCCACAACCCTCTGGCTAAAAAAAATTCTCCTCATCTCTGTTTTAAATGGATAACCTCTAATTCTAAGACAGTGGCCTCTTGTCCTGGACTCAACCACCAAGGGAAACAGCCTTTTCACATCTATTCTGTCCAACCCTTTCAACATTCGAAATGTTTCTATGAGATTGCTTGCACTATTTGTTTCTTTTTCCTCTTTGCATATCGGGCGTTTGACAGTCTTTTGCTTCTAATGGGTTATATCAGGTTTCTTTGTTTCATGGCTGCCTGTAAGGATACCAATCTCAAGGATCTACAAAGTATACATACTTTAATAATAAATGTACTTTGAACTTTATGGCTCTATGACCCAAAACTGTTTAAATTAAACATGGAGTTCCTGAGATCAGCTACTTCCGTAGAGAAATTGAATAACAAAACGTGGCAAGATCTACGGTGCTAAAAGATTCCTTGTGCAATTCTTTCTCCTCTATCTTCTCAAACTCATTTATTGCAATGTTAATGAGGTCTATGCTCTGGTCCCTACTTGCGTTATTTGAAGGAAATTTTAACCGTTTAGGGCCACAGGGCTAACATAACACTGTTTGGAGAACGCTCATCATGTTAATTAGAACGTTATCATCTTGCAAATGTATAAAACATTGGTCAGGCCATGCTTGGAGTACTGTGTACAGTGCTAGTATCCACACTACATGGAGGGAAGGAAGGATGTGATGGTGTGAGAAAGAGTGTAGAAGAGAATCATGAGGATTTTGAATGGAATGGAGGTCTTAGAAAACAAAACAGATATGTAGTTTATTCTCACTGCAACATAGATTGCTGAGGGGAGAACTTATAAAAGCCTCAATAATGTAGATAGAGACCTTCCCAAGTGATGATGAGTGTAGAACTTAGAGAGCATAAGCTTGAGAAGAGAGAGGAGAATTTCAAAGAGCTTGTGGTTCAGACCCGTCATACATATTGTGAGAACTCGACCGCCCAAAATAACAGATGTAAAGCAGAAAAGGGTGGCTAATGTGAATAGAGGTATGTCTTTACCACAGGAGGAGTAAGGTACCTCTTCACTCTGCTAGCCTACAGGTCACCCTTGGACAATGTGTAGCACCTGCTTAGCCCCCTGATCAGGGTCACGTGAAACCATGGGAGTTGATGGTGGATGGTCGTATGAGCAGCTGGTGCATATCACAAGTCCTGGTTATGTGACCACTGACACCAGGCAGACAATCTCTGTAGAGTATTGATTATGGCTGGGGTCACCCGTCTTGTAAAGACACTGCCCAGAAGAAGGCAATGGCAAACCCCTTCTGTAGAAAAATTTGCCAGGAACTATCATGGTCATGGAAGGACCATGATCGTCCATGTTATACCACACTGCACAAAATGCTGATGATGATACGAGTGAATGTGGGTCCTTTGGAAGATGAAAAGGGGAAATCTTCTGGTACTTACAGTACTATGGCTTCTATATTTTTCCAGAAACTGTCGTTTTCAGTAGCAGGTGTCTTGCCATTTCCATCTGGGTATTTATTTCATAGTTTAATTGTTGTCACTGCAACTTTTGGTTATTGCTAGTCTAAGTATGAGTACGTCCACAGCTACTTTTTACTTTGACTTTTTTTCTTCTCTCAACTCTCCTCTCTTATTCATTTTCTTTGAACATTTAGTAACACTTAATAAAATGATTGTAAGCAATAATTTTTGGAAGAACCATTGGAAGAATCAGGATCAAATGGATTAATGTAGCTTTGGATGGATAGCATTGAGTGGATGTCTGAGAATTATCAAAGAACCCCTACTTTTTCTTAATAATGTTGCTTTTTGTGTCAACCACCAATAACTTGGGAAACAAGGTGGGGATAAAAATCATAAGGCTGTTCCTTAGTCTCAGAGATTTGAAATTAAGAAAACAGGGGCCTCTTTGAGTTTGTAGAATATGATTCATTGTAGTACGCCTTGTTCAGCAAACTATAATATTACACAGAGAATTTAATCTGAAGCACTACTTCAAATAAATGCAACAAGGAGACATATTCTAACTGTGTGCAGACTCAGTATATCTAGAAGAAATTCTTCAAATATTATAACATGATAAAAGGAGCCAACAGTCCTGGATTCATTTAAAATCCAATTAGATGATATGGCAAAAGGTTTATGGATACTTCTTCCACTGGAAGAAAGGATGTAAATTGGCATCTTTCTTTGAGTTTATCTTGCGATCTTTAGCAACTACAATGTTTAGTGTAGCTCTGTCTGCCTGTAACCTCCTGGCAGACTTTTTCTTGTAATTAAATCATAAGGATGTGAACAACTTAACTTGTCAAACTGACAAACAGTTAACTTGTTAGTCTGGAGATTACACCTTGTTCTATTCATCTGTAGCTCAATAAAATTATCCTGTGATCGGTGAGCAAATCTCTGGATCTTCTGCAGAGCCAGGTGGAACAGCAGCAGCAGATCTCGTCTCTTTTCTCCATTTAAGCAATTTCTAATCCTGGTTGTCAACATCTCTGAAGATTTATCCTGAGCCCAATATATTGATGCAATTACAAAGAAGGCATGTCAGCATCTATATTTCATCAGGAGTTTGAGGAGAATTGATATGTTATCAAAGACGAAAGATTTCTGCAGATGTAATGTGAAGAGCATTCTGACTAGTTGCATTACCACCTTGTATGGAGGGTCCAATGCACTGGATTGGAAAAAACTGCAAAGGGTTGCAAACTCAGCCAGCTCCATCATGGTCACTAGCCCCCGTCACCCCCAACATCAAGGACATCTTCATAAAGTGATGTCTTAGAAAGGTGATATCTTTCATTAAGGACCCTCACCATCCAGGCCATGCCATCTTCTTATTACCTCCAACAGGGAGGAGGTCCAGGAGCCTGAAGACCCACGCTCAATGTTTTAGGAACAGGGTCTTCCTCTCCACTATCAGATTTCTGAATGGCCAATGAACCCTGATCACTATCTCAGTACTTTTGCTCTGGTTTTGCATTACTTATTTAATTTATTTTTTAAATATATTTGTTATTGTAACTTAAGTTTTTTTAATGCACTGCTGCCCCAAAACAACAAATTGCACGACATTTGTCAGTGATATTAAACCTGATTCTGATTCAGCAATATGGCTAATCTGATGCTCGTCCCACATCCCTGCCTGTGCCCCATAAAACATGATGATCTTTGGGGTGAGCTCAAAGAAGTGCTGCCTCACACTACCGCCTGAGGCATTGGTACAGGCAAACACTCTCAACACATTTAAGAAGCTTTGGCATTTAGTGTCCACCTGTACACCTACTCGTTAAAGCAAATATCTAATCAGCCAATCACGTGGCAGCAACTCAATGCATAAAAGCATGCAGACATGGTCAAGAAGTCAGTTGTTGTTCAGACCAAACATCAGAATGGGGAAAAATGTTATCTAAGTGACTTTGATTGCGGGTGCCAGAAAGGGAGGTTTGAGTATCTCAGAAACTGCTGATATTCTAGGATTTTCGCACATGACAGTCTCTAGAGTTTACAGAGAATGGTGTGAAAAACAAAAAAGACATCCAGTGAACAGCAGTTCTGTGCGCAAAACCGTCTTATTAGTGGGAGAGATCAGAGGAGAATGGCCAGACTGGTTTAAGCTGACAGGAAGGGGACAGTAACTCAACAGCCACTTGTTACAACAGTGGTGAGCAGAAGAGCATCTCTGAATGCACGACAGGTTGAACGTTGAGGTGGATGGGCTGCAGCTGAAACTCATGAACTCAGTCGCACTTTGTTCGGTACAGGATGGGCATGTGAATCAATGAGGCTAAATGCCAGGTGCCAGGAAACGCAATTAGTATAGACAGGTTGCTTTTACATGGCAGCCAAAGACCCTGTTTCTGACTCTCTGGCTCTATGAATTTTACAATAAAGATTAGATTTATGTGTCACCTGCACATCAACCAATAGGGATCTCTTTGAAACCTATTAAATGTTGAAAGGCCTTGACAGAGTGTATGTGGAGAGTATGTTTCCACATGGTGGGAGACTTTAAGACCAGAGGACACAGCCTCAGAATAGAGGGGTGTCCTTTTAGAACAGAGATGAGGAGACATTTCTCTAGCCAGAGAGTGGTGAATCCACAGGTGGCTGTGGAGGCCAAATCATTGGGTATATTTAAGGCACCGGTTGATAGATTCTTGATTAGTCAGGGCATGAAGATATACGGGGAGAAGACAGGAGATTGAGGCTGAGAGAAAAAATGGATCAGCCATGATGAAATGGCGGAGCACACTTGATGGGCCAAATGGCCTAATTCTCCTGTATGTTATGTCTTAAATAAGATATAAGACATGGGAGCAGTGGAATGCATCATTTGCTGCAGTGGGGCAGCCCACAAGCATTGACATGCTAGGGAAAATAAACCAACCATGATTAAGTGGTAGAGCAGTCTTGATGGGCTGAATGGCCTAATTCTGCTCATATGTCTTAAGGTGCCCATCTCTCAACTAACACAATAAATCACTTGGTACAGTTTTAGAAGTTCAAGTTATCTATTTTGTTTTTTAAAAAATGCTTTTTTATCTGTGATGAAACTCTCTTGGAATTTATTAGTAATGAAACATCCTTGGATTTTCCAATAATGTGATAAATACTGCAATCCCTACTCGGGGATAATTCTTGTGCGTTTTGAGAAAACCATCACTGAGCTAATGCTGGATAACATTCCCAGACAACTACCATTTTGTGATTTCTATACCATCAAACCTGCAGCACCTGTGCGTGCCTCTAGAAATGCAAGTTGAGAAGAAAAGAATTGGTGCATAAAATCTATAATAGTGAATTTTGCTCCGTACTTCAGAATTTGTGGCAGTGATTCACTGTTTAGCTCATTGTGGATGCTGTCTGACATGCTGAGTATCTGGTAGTGAACTCTGTGGAGGAAAATTCTCAATACCCAAGCTGCTGTGACACAGGGGCTGCGTGCGGTACAATACTACTGAACAACTTTACCATAAGCGGACTTAGGCCATTTGGCCCATCGAGTCTGCTCCACCATTCCATCGTGGCTGATTTACTTTCTCTCTCAACCCCAGTTCTCCTGCCTTCTCCCCATAATTTTTGCCCTCTTAATCAAAAACCCATCAATCTCTGCTTTAAATATATGTACATCTGGTTGCTGCAAAAAAGAGATAAGCTTCATTTGTCACATGTCTATCAAAACATCAAAGTGGACGTGAAATGCGTAATTAGCGTCAAATTAAATCAAATCAGTGAGGATTATGCTGGGGGCAGCCGGCAAATGTTGCCACACTTCCAGTGTGAACATAGCATGCCCACAGGTTACTAACACTAACCCAGACACCTTTGGAATGTGGGAGGAAGCTGGAGCACCCGGAGGAAACACACGCAGTCACAGGGAGAACATACAGGCTCCTTACAGGCAACGGCGGGAAATGAACCCTGATCCACTGTAAAGCAATGCAGTAACCATTATGCTACACTGCTGCTCCAATAAGAAAATGCAATGGGTTTATATCACTCCTAAGTAAATGCACTCATAGTCAGCTGACCTTGCACTGTATCTTTCTCTATTCCAACATTCTCTGTAACTGTAACACGTCATGGCGCCTTCTGTTATTGTTACACCACCACTACTGTGTCATTTTCTGTCAGAGTCACCTTATGCTCAGACATTCCAGTACGTAACATCACTTTACGGACATACAATCAATCTATACCTATTAGCTATCTAATGTATTTATAGTGATTGTAGGTTTATTATTATTATTATTATTATTATTATTATTATTATTATTATTGTGTCCTTTATCTTATTGTGTTTTTGCAATGTTCAAAAGTTCAAAGTTCTAAGTAGATTTATTCTCAAAGTACATATATGTCACTACATACAACCCTGAGATTCATTTTCTTGTGGGCAAACTTAACAAATCTATAGAATAGCAACTATTACAGAATCAATGAAAGATCGCCCAACTAGGGCGTTCAACCAGAAAGAAGAATAGACAATAGACAATAGACAGTAGGTGCAGGAGTAGGCCATTTGGCCCTTCTAGCCAGCACCGCCATTCACTGTGATCATGGCTGATCATACACAATCAGTACCCCGTTCCTGCCCTCTCCCTATATCCCTTGACCCCACTATCTATAAGAGCTCTATCGAACTCTCTCTTCAATGCATCCAGAGACTTGGCCTCCACTGCCTTCTGGGGCAGAGCATTCCACATATCCACCACTCTCTGGGTGAAAAAGTTTTTCCACATCTCTGTTCTAAATGGCCTACCCCTTATTCTTAAACTGTGGCCTCTAGTTCTGGACTCACCCATTAGCAGGAACATGCTTCCTCCCTCCAGCGAGTCCAATCCCTTAATAATCTTATATGTTTCAATCAGATCCCCTCTCATCCTTCTAAATTCCAGTGTATACAAGCCCAGTCACTCCAATCTTTCAACATATGACAGTCCCGCCATTCCGGGAATTAACCTTGTGAACCTATGCTGCACTCTCTCAATAGCAAGAATGTCCTTCCTCAAATTTGGAGACCAAAACTGCACACAATACTCCAGGTGGGGTCTCACCAGGGCCCTGTACAGCTGCAGAAGGACCTATTTACTCCTATACTCAATTCCTCTTGTTATAAAGGCCAGCATGCCATTAGCTTTCTTCACTGCCTGCTGTACCTGCATGCTTGCTTTCATTGACTGATGTACAAGAACACCTAGATCTCGTTGTACTTCCCCTTTTCCGAGCTTGACTCCATTTAGATAGTAATCTGCCTTCCTGTTCTTGCCACCAAAGTGGATAACCTCACATATATCCACATTAAACTGCATCTGCCATACATTTGCCCACTCACCCAACCTGTCCAAGTCACCCTGTATTCTCATAACATCCTCCTGACATTTCACACTGCCACCCAGCTTTGTGTCATCGGCAAATTTGCTAATGTTACTTTTAATCCCTTCATCTAAATCATTAATGTGTATTGTAAACAGCTGCGGTCCCAGCACCGAACCTTGCAGTACCCCACTGGTCACAGCCTGCCATTCCAAAAGGGACCCATTAATCACTACTCTTTGTTTCCTGTCAGCCAGCCAATTTTCAATCCATGTCAGTACTCTGCCCCCAATACCATGTGCCCTAATGTTGCCCACTAATCTCTTATGTGGGACTTTATCAAAAGCTTTCTGGAAGTCCAGGTACACTACATCCACTGGCTCTCCCTTGTCCATTTTCATAGTTACATCCTCAAAAAACTCCCAAAGATTAGTCAAGCATGATTTTCCCTTCATAAATCCATGCTGACTCGGACTGATCCTTCTACTGCTATCCAAATGTATCGTAATTTCCTCTTTTATAATTGACTCCACCATCTTTCCCAACACTGACATCAGGCTAACCGGTTTATAATTCCCTGTTTTCTCTCTCCCTCCTTTCTTGAAAAGTGGGACAACATTAGCCACCCTCCAATCAGCAGGAACTGTTCCTGAATCTATAGAACATTGGAAAATGATTACCAATGCATCCACGATTTCTAGAGCTACCTCTTTAAGTACCCTGGGATGCAGACCATCAGGTCCCGGGGACTTATTAGCCTTCAGACTCAACAGTCTATCCAACACCATCTCTTGCCTAATATAAATTTCCTTCAGTTCATCCTTTACCCTAGTTCCTTTGGCCACTATTACATCTGGGAGATTGTTTGTGTCTTCCCTAGTGAAGACAGATCCAAAGTACCTGTTCAACTCGTCTGCCATTTTCTTATTCCCCATAATAAATTCACCCGTTTCTGTCTTCAATGGCCCAATTTTGGTCTTAACTATTTTTTTGCTATTCACATACCTAAAGAAGCTTGTACTATCCTCCTTTATATTCTTGGCTAGTTTACCTTCGTACCTCAATTTTTCTTGGCGTATTGCCTTTTTTGTTATCTTCTGTTGCTCTTTAAAAGCTTCCCAGTCCTCCAGTTTCCTGCTCATCTTTGCTATGTTATACTTCTTCCCTTTTATTTTTATACTGCCCTTTACTTCCCTCGTCAGCCATGGCCGCCCCTTACTCCCCTTAGGATCTTTCTTCCTCTTTGGAATGAACCGATCCTGCACCTTCTGCATTATTCCCAGAAATACTTGCCATTGTTGTTCCACTGTCTTCCCTGCTAGGGTATTGTTCCATTGAACTTTGGCCAGCTCCTCCCTCGTAGCTCCATAGTTCCCTTTGTTCAACTGTAATACTGACACATCTGATTTTCCCTTCTCCTTCTCAAATTGTAGGTTAAAACATATCATATTATGGTCACTACCTCCTAATGGTTCCTTTACCTCGAGGTCCCTGATCAAATCTGGTTCATTGCACAACACTAAATCTAGAATTGCCTCTCCACTCCACAAACTCCCGTTCTTGGGGTCCAGTACCATTCTGATTCTCCCAGTCTACCTGCATGTTGAAATCCCCCATGACAACTGTATCATTACCTTTGCGACATGCCAATTTTAACTCTTCATTCAACTTACACCCTCCATCCAGACTGCTGTTTGGGGGCCTGTAGATAACTCCCATTAGGGTCTTTCTACCCTTAGAATTTCTCAGTTCTATCCATACTGACTCTACATCCCCTGATTCTATGTCCCCCCTCGCAAGGGACTGAATATCATTCCTCACCAACAGAGCCACCCCACCCCCTCTGCCAGTCAGTCTGTCCATTCGATAAGATGTATATCCTTGAATATTCATTTCCCAGGCCCTGTCCGCTTGAAGCCATGTCTCTGTTATTCCCACAACATCGTACTTGCCAATTTCCAACTGAGCCTCAAGCTCATCTACTTTATTCCTTATACTTCGTGCATTCATATATAATACTTTTAATTCGTTACTCCCCTCTCCTTTCATATCAATTCCTATTTCACTTGGCCATACTGTATGATCTCTTCTTGACCATTGATTCTGTTGTCCTTTTTAACTTTTCTTATTTTCACTTTCCCTTTAACTCCATCCTTATATTTCCAGTTCATCCCGTCCCCCCCACTACTTAGTTTAAACACATCCGTGTTGCAGTGGCAAACCTGTCTGCCAGAATGCTGGTCACCCACCTTTTAAGGTGCAACCCATCCCTTTTGTACAATTCATCCCTACCCCAAAACAGATCCCAGTGGTCCAAGAATGTAAATCCTTGCTTCCTGCACCAGTTCCTCAGCCACACATTCAGATCCATTATCTCCCTGTTCCTGCCCTCTCCAGCACGAGGAACTGGAAGCAACCCAGAGATAACCACCCTGGAAGTCCAGCTTTTCAGCCTTCTTCCTTTTCAGCCAATTGCTTATTAATTGTAAATAAATAAGCAATAAATTTTCAGAAAATGAGATGAAGTGTCCTTGAAAGCAGGTCTATAGATTGTGAAACAGTTCAATGATGGCAAATCAAGTTGAGTGAAGTTATCCCCTTTGGTTCAAGAGCCTGATGGTCGACTGGAATACATCTGATCTGAAGTAACAGTCATTTTTTACCTCATTCTTGATTCCTGAAGAGCTGCTGGACCAGTTTTACTGGATGCAACAGTAGATACAAGGAAAGCATACTAAAGGTGTTAAAACAGTTGTAACTTCACTGTTTTAAGTTTAAAGATTTTCTGTTGTGTTGCTGGTAATTTAAGACCAAGAACACTGTCTGACTGCTAACTTCTATTTAGTCCACTGCTTAGATTAGAAGTTATCTAATTAATCATATTCTGAAGTCAATTAGAGATTAATTGCTGAGGTGACACTATAGATTGTTAAATGCTTTAAGTCTCCCTTCTACAAGAAGGACCACAGTACCAAGCACACAGTGCGCAGAGGTATTTTACTGTGGATGTTCCAGCTTCTACCCCTTTCCTTTCCAGTCCTGATGAGGGGTCTCAACAAGAAACATTGACTGTTTATTTCCGTCCATAGATGCTGCCTCCTCCAAGAGGACCACAAGCTTGTCGTGGTTTGGAGGCTTGCATGCCTCAATGACCCAAAGAGCTGTGTTGGGTGGAGTCACCCGTGCCAAACAGGCCAACGGGGTGGAGACCGGACTAAGAGCGGTCCATCAGTCCTCCTGGTTCGGGGGTTCGGCTCACGGCTAACAACCCTGGTCAAACAAGGATATTTTATTGGCTGATCGGTGAATTAATGAAAGGCTAAGAAATATCATCAGCTTTCCAGGTGCGATTTAGTTACCGTGGTATCAGATAATTAATGTCATATATCCATCATTAAAAAAAATCCTAATTTGTTTACCTCAGACTAAACACTACATTCGCGATGTGTCTGACTGATCTGCGACATGTATGCTAATGACTGGTTTTACCTGACTGGTAAAACAAAACTGTTACAGAAACAACAATGAAGGATCCTTCTACATCTGAGTGCGACGGCATTCCTGAGTCTCCACCCAGGACTCGCGTGACCGACAGAAGTGAAAACCGAGAGCAAGCTAGTGGCACGATGAAGGAAGCCCAGAACACTGCCAGAGACGGAGGACCATCATTACTGCCCCAAGCACCAGCGGTGTAATGGGCAGGGAATTAAAGCTGCCTGACCCACTGAGTTGCTCCAGCATCTTGTGTGTGGATCTTACTTGGTGCCCATTTTCAAAATGTCAATTTGACAGGCATTCATTGGAGATGGGAAACCAGTAATATAGACACACAACTGTGTGATGTATGAACTTCAATGAGTTTATGCTAGATGCAATAAAAACAAAGCATTGCAAATACTTTTACGTGTTTACTCTGGAGTTGATGAAGTAGTGACCACTTCTCCATTCACTTATCTCTCCTGTACCTTGTTTTAAAGTTCAAAGATCAAATTAAAATTTTTATCATCGAAGTACATTCCCATTCATTCATTCACTATGTGCTGTGTTGTATGACATGGGTGATCATGGACTTGACCATCATTGTTCTTGGCAAAAACTATGTTTATGTCACCAGATACTACCCTGACATTCATTTTCTTGTAGGCATTCACAGTAGAACACAGAAATACAGTAGAATCAATGAAAACTGCACACAATAACTGACAAACAACCAATCTGCAAAAAAGACAAACTGAGGAAATGCCAAAAAATCCAAATAATCAATAAATAAACAAACAAACAAACAAATAGATAGACAGACAGACAGATAGATAATTAGAACTGTGAACATGGGTTGCAGAGTTTCTGAAAGTGAGTCCATCTCTCTCTCTTTTGCCCATTACATCACTGATTTTAGGGCAGCAATGAAGGTCCTCCATCTTTGGCGCTGTTCATGGATCCCTTCATCGTGTCAGTAGCTTCAAAGTAAGGCCATAGGTTGTGGAATTAGTTCAGCGTTGATGTTGCTTCTTACTGTATATACACCCCTAGTTGCTAGTCATCCATCTTCAACTGCACATGTAGGTATTAAGTTCAAACCTAGAGTCATCAAGTCATACAGCATGGAAGTAGCCCATTTGGCCCATGCCCAGCAAGATTCCCACCTAAGCTATTCCCATTTGTCCACGTTCAGCCCATTTCCCTCGAATCCCTTCCTATCCAAGTGCCTGTCTAAATGTTGCTAATGTATCTGCCTTGACCATTTCCTTTAGCAGCTCATTCCATACGGGAAGCTCCCTCCGGATGAAAAAGTTTCCCCTCAGGTTCTCTCTTAATCTTTCTCCTCCCATCTTAATCTTCTGCCCTCTAGTTCTTGAACCCTCAACCCTCTGAAAAATCTGTGTCCACTCTCCCTATCTATGTCTCTTGTGGTATTGTACACCTCTGTGAGATATCACTCCTCATTCTCCTGTGCTCCAGTAAAAAAAAGACCCAACATACAATCCTTTCTCTATTGCGTGTTCCCCTGAGTCTTGGCTACATCCTCATGGATCTTCCAATGGGTGGTGGGGTGGAGATACGTCTCTACCAAAGGAGGTGAAAGGCTCTCCTTCCTTCCGTTAGCCTGGAGGTCACCCTTGGGCAAGGTGTAGCACCGGCTTAGCCCCCCCAATCTGGGTCACGTGAAGCCATGGGATCAGGTGGTGGATGGTCGTATGAGCAGTTGGTGAATATCACAAGTCCTCGTTATGTGACCACTGACGCCAGGCAGACAATCTCTGAAGAGTGTTGATAATGGCTGGGGTCACCCGTCTTGTAAAGACACTGCCCAGAAGAAGGCAAGGGACCACTTCTGTAGAAAAATTTGCCAAGAACAATCATGGTCATGAGACCATAATCACCCATATCAATGACTGTAGTGACTGTTCCCCCCCACCCCAATAAATCAGTGAATCAGACTGGCAGCATTCCACAGTAACAATGCCTAACATAATCACACTATCATTTTATCCTCACATCTCCCCAGCTTCCCTCCTGGTCCTACAAACCCACAATCCTATTCTACCTCAATCCATGCTAGGCATCTTCCAAAACCTACAATACCCCCCACTCTTGGCCCTCCTGATCTACATCCAATACATTCCCCCCCCCCCCCATCTCTCTCCCTTTCCCCAAAACTCCACATCACAAAGCACCAATGACAATCTCACTCATCCACCTCAATGGTCATCCATCATATAAGCCAAAGCTCTGGCCCAGTCTGGCCGCTGGTCAGGATCCAGCCACTGAACTTGGCCTCATGACCAAGTACAAGAATTACATGTTATCACTGGAGATAAACACCCTTTGGGTTGTGAATGCAAGGGTTTCTGCAGATGCTGAAAATCTTGAGAAACACATACAAAGTGCTGGAGGAATTCAGCCGGTCAGACAGCATCCATGCAGAGGAATAAGCAGTCAACACTTCTGGCCGAGACCCTTCATCCAACCAGGAAAAGAAGGGGGCAGAAGCCAGAATAAGGTGTGAGGAGGGGAAGGAGTACAAACCAGTAGATAGTAGGTGAGACCAGGGGAGGGGGAAGGTGGGTGGGTGAGGGAGGGGTAATTAGATAAGAAGCTGGGAGGTGATAGATGGAAAAGGTAAGAGGCTGAAAAAGAAGCAATTTGATAGGACAGGAGAGTGGACTATGGAAGAATGGGAAGGAGGAAGTGAGGTAGAGCGAGGCCAGGAGAAGAGAAAGGGTAAGAGGGGAGTCAAAACGGGAATGTAAAAAGAGAGAAGAGTGGGTTGGGGGGGGGGGGGGTGAAGAAATTAATACATATTAGAGAAATCAATATACATGCCATCAGGTTGGAGAATACCCAGATGGGATGGGAGGTGTTGCTGAGGAGACCATGAACAGAAATGTAGGTTAGATTATGCCTAGGACCCTGAGACCAATGAGTGGAAGAGTTGCTGGCTTCCCCTTGGTATCTGCTTCATCCTTCTGGGTGAACTCAAATTTGCAGGCCAGTGTCTTTTCAACCCAACATGCACCCCAGGCCCTACACCACCAGGTTCAGGAGCAGTCATTACGCCACAACCATCAGGTTCATGAACCAGAGCGGATAACTTCACTCACCCCATCAGTGAAATGATCCCACAGCCAATGGACTCACTTTCAAGGACCCTATCTCAAGTTTTCACTATTTATTCCTTATTTACTATAATAATAATAACTGTTATTATTGTTTCTTTATACTGTGAATGCCTGCAAGAAAATTAATCCCAGGTTTTATTTGGTGACGTATATGCACTTTGATTATACATTTACTTTGAACTTTGACAGAATCAGAGATTTCAGCAGATAAATTATTTCACTCTCTGCCTCTAGTCGTGTAGTTCTGCTGGCTATAATTGGAAAAAAATCAATATCAAAACCAGCCTGTCTGACAAAACACACTTGCCTGTCAGCATTCCGGGCACAGCTTTTACATTAGCAGCTGCTGAAGCAAATACTTTGCGTTTCACAGAGAAGCTGCTCATCTGGGATCTGCACAGGATCGTCCATGCTCCCTGCATTCCTTACAGTTCAATGATCAGATCTGTATTCCCTGTAAATAACTGGTATCAGCCACAGGCAGTATCTAATCTTACAGCTGGGGAGATAGTTTCAAGAATCAGGGATGAAGGATCAACTTTATTCACCATATACATTGATACGTGTTTGGGATTTACTGTGGTGTGTTGGTCAGGGCTTGGCAGGCAACAAAAAAACAACAACGTTCGACAATTAGAAACAGTAAAGAATTATATAAAATTAAAGTTAGAAATTAAAGTGTGAATTAGGAATAAAATATGCATAAATACATGAATATATAATGTAATCAGCATTCTAAAAGGAGGTAATAGATAGAGGGGGGTGGGGAGGCTAATTAAAATGGTTGATCAGATGTAACTGGGGAAGAAACTTTTAAGATGGCATGAATTTTTTGTTTTAATTGCCCTACAGCGCTTTCCAGAAGGGATCTTTTGAAAAATAAAGCAATCTGCAGGGTCCACAATGATTTTTCCTTCTTGTGTCTTTGTCCTGCAGTGATGGCACACTGCAGCCAATAATCTTTTCTGCTGACCTGATGGTTCGCTGTAGTTTTTGTACATTGTGAGAGGATGCCACACCAAAGCAGACGGTAATGGCTGATGTGAGGATGCTCTCTGTGATGCCAGTGTAGAATTGCTCCCGTAGGTTCTGGAGAAGATGGAATATTCTCCCACTAAGCAATGCGCAGGCCACTCATTGTTCATTACATCACACACTTAAAAAATAAACAAAACAGGCCATTTATTTTAAATTCACTCCTTTATTTTGTTGCCTATAGTGACGCCCTTTAACCAGGCGGCAGCAGGATTCCGCCCCAAGGCATTCGACAGTATAGTACCGTACTTTGACTGCTGCAAACAGACTAGAGGTACAGCTGGGAGAAAGCATGAAACCTGCTTGCCCCCTACACTTCCCGCAACTCCCGAGACAGCTAGTGCAAGGAGTTGTACAGCAGACAGACAAACGACTGATAACATATTGACCGAGTGAAATTACATCAGGGAGCACCCAGCTGCAAGCGTGCTGAAGGTACCAAATACAGCAGATTACATAACATCACTCACCTTGCCAAAACTATACCGACCGTAGGCACAACTGCCAGCCATGCGTGCTCAGTTACATCTGCGTTCCCCTGTTGGGAATTTCCTGTGATTTGTGGTTCAGGGAGCAACAACACTGGATGAGCTTACCACTGGAGAAAGTTTCCCTGTTGCTTGAGCTTACTATTGGAGAGAGCTTAAGATGCAGACTGCCCCGGCACTCGGAATCAGATTTATTTTATTAAGAGATACTATGAGGAGCAGGCCCTTCCAGTCCAACGAGCCCAGCAACCCACAGATCTATCCCCAGCCTAATCACAGGACCATTTACACTGACCAATTAACCAACTAATCAGTACATCTTTGGACTGACGGAGGAAACCGGAGCACCTGGAGGAAACCTACGTACGTATGGAAAGGAATGTACAAACTCACTTGCCGAGGACATTCGAAGCCCCAAGCTGTGATTGCGTTACGCTAACTGCTGCGCTACCATGGCGCCCACTGACATCACTGACAGGTGTCGTAAAATTTTGCAGTGGTGAAGTCCAAGACATAAACAACTTCTTAAAGTCACAATAAGAATAAATAAATAATCCAAAAGCGGGATAGCAAGGTAGAGTTCATGGGTTTGATGTCCATTGAGAAATCTGATGGCAGAGGGTCGAGGCTATTCCTGAAATATTGAGTGTGTCTTCAAGTTCCTGTACCTCCTCCTTGATGGTAGTCAAAATCAAAGTCAAAGTAAACTTATTATCAAAGTACATATATGTCACCATATACTACCTTGAGATTCTTTTATTTACAGGAAAATAAAGAAGTGCAATAGAATTTATGAAAACTGTACATAAACTGTCAAACAACCAATGTCGAAAAATAAACACGAGGAAATCTGCAGATGCTGGAAATTCAAGCAACACACACAAAATGCTGGTGGAACGCAGCAGGCCAGGCAGCATCTATAGGAAGAAGCACTGTCGACATTTCGGGCCGAGACCCTGACGAAGGGTCATCCTATAAATGCTGTCTGGCCTGCTGCGTTCCACCAGCATTTTGTGAATGTTGAAAAATAACTCAATTGTGCAAAAGAAAAGCGTATTTAATACTGAGAACATGAGTTGTAGAGTCCTTGAAAGTGAATCTATAAGCTGTGGAATCAGTTAGGAGTTGAGATGAGTGGAGTTACCCACACGCAGTCGGGAGCCGGATGGCTGTAGGGTTTTAACAGGTAGTAGTGAGTAGAGGGCATGTCCCAGGTGGTTAAGGTCTTTAATGATGGATGTCACTGTCTTGAGGCACCACTTTTTAAAGATGTCCTCAGCGGTGGGAAGGGTTGTGACCGTGATGAAGCTGGCTGAGGCTACAATCCTCTGCGACTTGTTCTGATCCTGTGCCAGGTGATACTGCAGTCAGAATGCTCTCTACCGTACATCTGCACAAATTTACTGGAGTCTTTGGTGACATAGCAAATCTCTTGAATCTGTAAATTGAAACTATGAGATCTCCTCAAACCCCTCATGAAGTAGAGCCACTCCATGCCTTCTTCGTGATTATACTCCATTGAGGTAGAGTTGCACAGCTCAGAAATGGCCCCTTGAACCCCTTCTGTCCGTGCCTACAATGCAGTGCACTCAGCCAGTACGGGAGAGAAGCTGCATTTGTCTCCAGGTATACAGGGCTGTGCTCTTGTTAGGGAATTACTGCATTAATTTTAAAGATCTAATGATTAGCTTTATTTGTCACGTGTGCACCGAAACATCCAGTAAGGAATGTGATTTGCATCAACGATCAACAGAGCGCTGGGGTCAGCCTGCAAGTGTCACCGTGCTTCCGACACCAACACAGCACGCCGACAACTTACTAACCCTTACCTGTACGTCTTTGGACTGTGGGAGACAACCGAAGCACCTGGAGGAAACCCAAGCGGTCACAGTGAGAACGTACCAACCGCTTACAGACAGCAGCGGGAATTGAAGCCCGGCTGGCAATTGCTGGTGGTGTAAAGCTTTGCACTCCCTGCTACACGGCTGTGCTGTATTGTACCGTGCATATACGTTTATACAGTTCTAGTAATGTGAGAGATGTTATGTCATCCACTGTATTTGCGATGATGTAACAAATTCGCTGCTACTGACCGATGATCATTCTCAAGGCGTGATATATCGTGAAAAAAAGCTTCCTCACACTCCATTCTGCATTCAGGTGCCCATCAAAGTTCAAAGTAAATTTATTATCAAAGTATGCGTATAGTATGTCACCATGTACTACCCTGAGATTCATTTTCTCGCGGTAGATAGAAAGAAATACAATAGAATCAATGGAAATGACACACAAAGATGGTCAAACAACCAATGTGCAAAAGAAGACAAACTATGTAATACCATACAATACGTACATACATAAATAACACTGAGAACGTGAGTTGTAGAGTCCTTGAAAGTGAGTCCATAGGTTGTGGAATCAGTTCAGAGTTGAAGTGAGTGAAGTTATTCACATTGGTTCAGAACCTGATGGTTGAAGGATAATAACTGTTCCTGAACCTGGTGCTGTGGGACCTAAGGCTCCACTACCTCCTTCCTTTATAATACAGTATACTAATAACATGGAAGATGAAGAAATGATGAAAGTATTGTTTTATTGGCAATAGAGGCTGTTAAAGCTACATTTATCTAAGCAGAGCACATATGAGCAAGTAATGTGCCAAAAATGCTTTGGATTTGGATTCTTGAGATGAAGACAGTGTGGAGGAACAGAGGGACCTTGGGGTCCACATCCACAGATCCCTGAAAGTTGCCATGAAAGTTGATAGGATGGTTAAGAAGACAAATGGTCTGTTACCCCTTCATTAGTCATGGCATTGAGTTCAAGAGCCATGCAGTAATGCAAAATTCTGGTTAGAACACACTTTTGGAATATTGTGTTCAGTTCTGGTCACCTCATTATAGGAAGGATGTGGAAGCTTTAGAGAGAGTGCAGAGGAGACTTGCCAGGATGCTGCCTGGATTAGAGAGTGTGTCTTATGAAGATAGGTTGAGCAAGCTGGGGCTTTTCTCTTTGGAGTGAAGGAGGATGAGAGGCAACTTGATAGAGGTGTACAAGATGATAAGAGGCATCGATAGAGTGGATAGCCAGAGACCTATTCCCAGGCCAGAAATGGCTAACACAAGGGAGCATAATTTAAAGGTGACTGGAGGAAAGTACAGGGAGGATTTCCGAGGTAAGTTTTTTTATTCGGAGAGTGGTGGATTCGTGGAACACTCTGCCATGGATGGCGGAGTTAGAGGCAGATACATTAGGGACATTTAAGGATACTTAGATAAGCATATGGATGTTAGAAAAATGGAGGGCTATGTAGGAGGGAAGGATTAGATTGATCTTAGAGTAGGCTAAAATGTCAGCACAACATTGTGGGCCGAATGGCCAGTATTGTGCTGTTGTGTTCTATTTTCTATGTTCTATGACTGGTAACTACTTTATCCTTAGTGTTAAAGCCTTGGCTATGTAATATGGAAGTCAGATCAGGTGGCAGTGATTGTGTTGGAGAGCGATAATGGAAAACTGGGTTGTATATTTCTGCTTTGGAAATCTAACAACTCTCAATAAATTAAGCCTGATCATGGCCAGTGATGTGTCATGAGGCAACGTGTGTAAGCTGTATTCATCAATCTATCCTCAAATAAAGATTTTATCTGGAAGAACAAATCGTAATCATAAACACGAGCTATTCTGCAGATGCGGGAAATCCAGAACAACACACACAAGATGCCGTCTGCGGGTCAGACAGCATCTATGGAGAGGAATAAACAGTCAACATTTCAGCTCAAGACTCTTCATCCGGACTGGAAAGCAAGAGAAAAGAAGCCAGAACAAGAAGGTGGTGGGGATGTGGGATGGGGGGGTAGGGAGGAGTACAAGCTGTTAGGTGTAGGTGAAACCAGGTAAGGGGAAAGGTGAGTAGGTGGGGGAGGGGTGAAGTAAGAAGCTGGAAGATGATAGGTGGAAGGCATAAGGGGGTGAAGTAAGAAGCTGGGAGGTGATAGGTGGAAGGCATAAAGGGCTGAAAAAGAAGGAAGCTGACAGGAGAGGAGAGTGGACCATGGGAGAAAGGGAAGGAGGAGGGGCACCAGAGAGAGATGATGTGGAGGTGAGAAGAGAAGAGGTAAGAGGGAAGACAGATAGGGAATGAAGAAAGAGATAAAGGAGATGGGAGGAGAAATCACCAGAAGTTAGAGAGATTAATTTTCATGCCGTCAGGTTGGAGGATCCCCAGATGGAATATGAGGTGCTGCTCACTCAACTTGAGAGAGGCCTCATCATGGCAGTAGAGGAGGCCATGGATTAACATGTTGCCGTAGGAACGGGAGTGGAAATGTGTATAGCCACCATGAAATCCCGCTTGTTGTGGTGGACAGAACAGAGTCTATGCCGGGATTGTATTGGTCAGCAGGTTTGCGGATAAGACATTCGAATGGTTTGTAATGAAAATCCTGCACTACACTAAATTGCCAAGGTTGTCTTAAAAAAATATTTATGACCTTGAATGGAATCCTATGATCCTGAGATATATCCTAGGATGTGCACATCATCAGTGATGTAATGGGGGGTCATTGGGTGTTTCTGGAATTTCAACATCAGACACCCTCGCCCGAGAGACTCAGCCAGGGTTGACCAGGCCCCGGCTTGTGACTCAGCAGCCTTGGTCCACGGGTCACATCTCCTGATCCTTAGCCATCTGGAGGCTCGCTCAGCAGCCTCTGTGACGGTCCTGATGGCTCTTTCCTTGGCAGCCCCTGTAATACCAAGGAGAGAGTAAGTTCTACAGAGCGAGGAGCCAGCAAAACTTGTACACCCCACCTCTGTAGGCTCACAATGTGCCCTCCACTGCTGTCTCTGACACAGCTCCTGGTATTTTGCCTTCTAACACTGGAACACCTTCTCAAACTAGTCTTCCCAAGGCACTAGGCACAAAATGCTGGAGGAACTCAACAGGCCAGGCAGCATCTAAACAGTTGACGTTTCGGGCTGAGAGCCTTCATCAGGACACCGTCCCAAGGCACTGTCAGTTCTACCTTGACCACTGCTTCGAGGTTTCCATTTATAGGATGTGTCACAAAAACCTCAAAGAATCCTTAGGATCCAGTAGGGGGTGTAGAGTAGAATACAAGCAACATGCTTAATTTCTTATTGTATAATTACAGCCTGGTCTGGTCTGGGCAATCAGATGAGTGAGTGGACGACGGGATTGGTTATGAGGTGAACCAGGCCAGTGTGAACAGCTGCCCTACCTGTCATCTCTATCATGGAGGATTTTAAATCCTGTTGGCCCACTCTTCCGGCTGGAGATCAGCATGCAGGGTGAGTAGTCACGTACAGGAGGAAGGATGAGAAGAGGGAAACAAAATTAGTGACAGAAAAGTTCAGCTCACACATAAAATAAAGGTTGTATTGCACACAGTGAACACAAGACAGGAAATGCCCATTTAATCTTTTAATACCCGCAGGAATACTTAACTGTCCATTTCATAGTAATGAGGGACATGTCTGCATTTAGCATAGAGCTGCTAAACAGTATTTCAGATTACTTTTCAATAGCATTTATTTAAATATAGTTGTTTTAATTGAAGGAGAAAATGAAGATTTATGCGGCACACTCCCTAGCATCCAATAAAACTAATTCTATTTGATGTTTTACTAGGATGTCTGTGCTACCCTTTGCTGTACAGTTCAACAGCTCAAACTGCTAACAGTTACTCTTATTTAAAAAGAAGATGTTCCCCCTTCAGGTACTGAATTTGAAAATGAATGTCGTTGTTATGCTAGCCTTCAGTAACATGGCAAATATAAACCAGTGAACTTGCTAGTGGTCTGACTTAAAGATCATTATATTATTCGCTCTCCAGTGATCTTGCACTGTAGTGCCTAGTAGATATTCACTCAGACTAATGTCTCTTTCCCCTCACAAAACAAAACACTCTTGGAAATCAACATCTTATCCTTAAATTCTGAAATATCAGCAACGAACAATCAGCAATGTTTACCTCATACTTTGCATACGTAGAAGGTTTGCTTTGTTTTAACGTATTTGTAGCGACAGACCATCTAATCCTAAATGCCATGTGGGTGAGCTGAAAGATCACAGTCCATTGTTACAAGTGCATAGCAGTTAGTACAACGCTATTGCAGTTTTGGGTGTCGGAGTTTGGAGTTCAATTCCAACGCCGTCTGTAAGGAGTTTGTACGTCCTCCCCATGGAATGCAAGGGTTTCCCTCAGGTGCTCCAGTTTCCTCCCACAGTCTAAGGACATACCGGTTGGGTTAATTGATCGTTGTAAATTGTCCTGTGATTAGTTAGGGTTAGTTAGGGCTGTGGGGGGAGTGGAGAAGGGTCAGAAGGACCTATTCTGTCCTGTATCGCTAAAATCAATAAATAAACCATGCACAACTTTTCTGAGCACCTTTGCAGAAAAATACACTTGAACTTTTCCGATTGACATCCACCCTTGGAGATGAATATTATATTGAAGAATCCCATTACTGTTAAACCCAGTTAAGACTGTAAGGCAAAGCACAGCTCCAATGCCATATTTCAGTTTACTGATGACACCACTGTCGTTGGCCAAATAGAATGTGGTGAAGAATAAGTATACAGGAGGGAGACTGAAAATCTGGCTGAGTGGTGCCACGACAAACTCTGACTCAATGTCAGCAAGATCAAGGAGCTGATTATTGTCTTCAGGAGGAGGAAACCAGGGGTCCATGAGCCAGTCCTCATCGGGGGATAAGAGATGGAGATGGTCAGCAACTTTAAATTCCTCGATGCTATTATCTCAGAGGATCTGTCCTGTGTCCAGTGTGCAAATGTTATTACGAGGAAAACAGGACAGCACCTCTACCTCCGTAAAGTTTGAGAAGATTCGGCACGACATCTAAAGCTTTGATAAACTTCTATAGATGTGACTGACGGATATCACAGCCAAGTATGGAAGCTCCAATGCCCTTGAATAGAAAATCCTGCAAGGAGTCATGGGTATGGCCTAGTTCATCATGGGCAAAGCATTTCCCACCACTGAGTACATCTACACGGAGCGTTGTCGCAGGAAAGCAGCATCCTCCATCAAGGACCCCCACCACCCAGGCCATTTCTCACTGCTGCCATCAGGAAGAAGGTGCTTCAACACCCGCACCATCAGGTTCAGGAACAGTTACTACCCCTCAACCACTCCTCTCCCTCCTGCCATCTGGCAAAAGGTACCGAAGCATTCGGGCTCTCATGACCAGACTGTGCAACAGTTTCTTCCCTCAAGCCATCAGTTTATTCCCTCAATACCCAGAGTCTAGACTGACATTGACATAATTTATTATTATATTGAAATTTGTCCTCTACTGTGCCTATTGTCTTCTTTATTATTTATTTATTTATTAATTAATTATTGTACTGCCCTGCACTGTTTTATGCACTTTATGTAGTCCTGTGAAGGTCTGTAGTCTAGTGCAGTTTTTATGTTGTTTTACGTAGTCTAGTGTAGCCTTGTGCTGTCTCACATAGTCTAGTGTAGTTTTGTGTTGTTTCATGTAGCACCAGGGTCCTGGAGGAACGTTGTTTCATTTTTACTGTGTACTGTACCAGCAGTTTATGGTCGAAATGACAATAAAAGTGACTTGACTTGAACCATCAGGCTCTTGAATCAAAGGGGCTAACTTCACTCTCCCTACCTCTGAACTGTTCCCACAGCCTTTGGACTCATTTTCAAGGACTCTTCATCTCATGTTTTTGATTCTTCATGCTTAATTGCTTATTATTATTGTAGTTTTTTTTTCTCAGCTCAGGCTGGTAAAACCTGAGGCACAGGCATAGCCAAGCACACTCATTTCTCAATTGCTAGGAAATTTTGGACTATTTTAGCGGTGTTCAGTATCATCACTTTTTGGAGATTTACGTAAGTATTGCTTTGTAGGCTTAATTGTTTGATGCTATTGTGTGGTGATAGACCATAAGACCATAAGACATAAGAGCAGAATTAGGCCATCTGGCCCATCGACTCTGCTCCACCATTCAATCATGACTGATCCTTTCTTCTTCTCCTCCTCAACCCCAGTTCCCGGCCTTCTCCCCATAACCTTTGATGCCATGTCCAATCAAGAACCTATCAATCTCTGCCCTAAATACACCCAATGACCTGGCCTTCACATCCGTATGTGGCAACAAATACCTCAGATTCATCACCCTTTGGCTGAAGAAATTTCTCCGCATCTCTGTTTTGAAAGGATGTTCCTCTATCCTGAGGCTGTGCCCTCTCGTCCTAGACTCTCCCACCATGGGAAACATCCTTTCCACATCTACTCTGTCTAGGCCTTTCAACATTCAAAAGCTTTCAATGAGATCCCTCCTCATCCTTCTGAATTCCAGCGAGTACAGACCCAGAGCCATCAAATGTTCCTCGTATGATAACCCTTTCATTCCTGGAATCATCCTTGTGAACCTCCTCTGGACCCTCTCCAATACCAGCACATCTTTTCTAAGAGGAGGGGCACAAAACTGTTCACAATACTCAAGGTGAGGCCTCACTAGTGCCTTATAAAGCCTCAGCATCACATCCCTGCTCTTGTATTCTAGACCTCTTGAAATGAATGCTAATACAGCATTTGCCTTCCTCACCACCAACTCAACCTGTAAGTTAACCTTCAGGGTGTTTTGCACAAGGTCTCCCAATTCCCTTTGCATCTCAGATTTTTGGTTTTCTCCCCGTCTAGAAAATAGTCCATACATTTATTCCTACTACCAAAGTGTATAACCATGCATTTTCCAACATTGTATTTCATTTGCCACTTTCTTGCCCATTTTCCTAATCTGCCTAAGTCCTTCTGCATCCTACCTGTTTCCTCAACACTACCTGCCCCTCCACCAATCTTCATATCATCTGTAAACTTAGCAGCAAAGCCATCTATTCCATCATCTAAATCTTTAATACAGAGCATAAAATGAAGTGGTCCCATCACTGACCCCTGCAGAACACCTTTTGTCACTAGCAGCCAACCAGAAAAGGATCCTTTTATTCCCACTCGCTGCCTCCTACCAATCAGGCAATGCTCTAACCATGGTAGTAACTTTCCTGTAATACCATGGGTTTTTAACTTGGTAAGCAGCGTCATGTGTGGCATCTTGTCAAAGGCCTTCCGAAAGTCCAAATATACAACATCCACTGCATCCCCTTTATCTATCCTACTTGTAATCTCCTCAAAGAATTCCAACAAGTTTGTCAGGCAGGATTTTCCCTAAAGGAATCCATGCTGACTTTGTACTATCTTGACTTGTGTCACCAAGTACTCCATCACCTCATCTTTAACAATTAACTCCAACATCTTCCCATCCACTGAGGTCGGGCTAACTGGTCTATAATTTCCTTTCTGCTACTGTCCTCCTTTCTTAAAGAGTGGAGTGACATTTGCAATCTTCCAGTCCTCTGGCACCATGCCAGAGTCCAATGATTTTTGAAAGATCATTTCTAATGCCATCACAATCTCTAATGCTGCCTCTTTCAGAACCCTAGGGTGCAGTTCATTTGGTTAGGCAACTTATGTACCTTTAGGTCTTTCAACTTTTTGAACACCTTCTCCCTTGTAATAGTAACTGCACCCACTTCTCTTCCTTCACACATTACAACGTCAAGCACACTGCTAGTGTCTTCCACAGTGAAGACTGATGCAAAATATTCATTTCGTTCATCAGCCGTTTCCTTATCCCCTGTTATTATTTCTCCTGCCTCATTTTCTAGTGGTCCTCTATCCACTCTCATTTCCCTTTTACTTTTAACATACTTGAAAAAACTTTTATTATTCGCTTTGGTATTACTTGCTAGCCAGCTTTCATATTTCAGCTTTTCCCTTCTAATGATTTTTTTAGTTGCTCTCTGTAGGTTTTTAAAAACTTCCCAATCCTCTGTCTTCCCACTAATTTTTGCTTTGTTGTATGCCCTTTCTCTCACTTTACAATAGCTTTTGACTTCCTGATGTTAAAGATAACAGCAATTGTAGGTATTCCTGTTGGGACAATGTATACCCTGTTCGTGTCCCACAGTCTCTCAATTTCCCTTTTTAACTCAGCATATTTCTGGTGTTTATCACTTACTGATTTCTCTTTGTTATGTGTGTTTGGAATGGCTATATCTACTATTTGGATATATTATTATTGTTACTAATTTCTTTTTGTATTTGCACAGCTTGCTGTCTTTTGCATATCAGCTGTTTATCCATCCTGTGGGGTGCAGTCTTTCATTAATTCCATTGTGTTTCTTGTATTTACTGTGTATGCCCACAAGGAAATAAATCTCAGGGTTGAATATGGTGACATATATATACTTTGATAATAAGTTTACTTTGAACTTTGCTCTTATGTGAGAGAAAACTTGAAGAATAATTGCACTGCCCTCATAACCTTGACACTTCTCATGCCCTTTCTAGTCAAGAACCTATCGACCTCCACTTTAAATGTACCCAGTGACTTGGCCTCCACAGCTGTCTGTGGTAATGAATTCCACAGTTTCACCACCCTCTGGTTATAACAATTCCTCCTCATCCCTGTTCTAAAGGGATGTCTTTGTCTTCTGAGGCTATGCCCTCTGGTCCTAGACTCCATCACTATAAGAGTCCCCACCTCCACCTCCACTCTGTCTAGGCCTTTCAACATTTGACAGGCATCAACGAGATCCCCCTTCATTCTTCTAAGCTCTAGTGAGTACAAGCCCAGAGCCATCAAACCCTCCTCATATATTAACCCTTTCATGCCCCTGAGCATTCTAGTGAACCTCTTTGGATTCTCTCCAATGCCAGCACATCCTTTCTTGGGTAAGGGGCCCAAAGCTGCTCACAATATTCATGTTATACTAAAAGAGCCATTTATTATTAAAGGATGAATATCATAATTTAAATAGCAGAAAAGGAAATGAAATAAACACGCAAAGTATTTGCATGATGATCTTACTTTTTCAGTATATGATTTACTAATTTCTGATTCTTGCTTGCTAACCCAACTGGTGTACGTTAATTGGGTTAGCAAAGCTGAAGAAAGGTCTCAGCCCAAAGCCTGGACTGTTCGTTCATTTCCACAGATGCTGCCTGACCTCCTAAGTTCCTTTAGTATTTTGTGTGTGTTACTTTGGACTTCCAGCATCGACAAAATTTCTTGTGTTTATGATATACATTATTCTATTTGCTGGCATGTTATTAATGGTATCTTCATGTATTTTTTAAGCTCATCCATTTCCCAACGCTTGGCTCATATCACTCTAAACTAGGGGTTCTCAAATGTTTTATGCCATGGACCCCTACCATTAATCAAGTGATCTGTCGACCCCAAGTTGAGAACCCTGCTCTAAAATCATGTTTCATATGCCTCTCCACATATTTCTTAAATGTATCTGATGTACCACTTCCCCTGGTAGTTGGTTCCACTTGTTTACCACCCACAGTGTAAAAAAGTTGTCCCTCAAGTTTTTTTATTAAACTTTTAACCTCTAACCTCAAAACATTGTCCTTTAGTTTTCTTTTCCCTACCCTGGAAAAAAGCCATACATCCTATCAATGCCCCCTCTTGATTTTATATCCATCTCTCAGTCTCCTATGTTACAGGTCAGTAAAGGCCCAGAGTGTCTAACGCCTCTCTATAACTCGGTCCCACGAGGCCTGGCAACATCCCTGAAAATCTTTTTCACACCCTCCAATTTAAGCACATCCAGGGTGATCCAAGTGTGGGTCTTGTACAACCGCAACACAACCTCCCAATTTCTGTGTCAGTGCCCTAACTGAGGAAGGCCAGCATGCCAAATATCTTCTTCTACCCGTGACTCCACTTCAAGGGAACCATGCACCTGTACTCCAGGGCCCCCCTGTTCTTCAACAGCCAGGGCCCTTCTTTTCAACGTAAAATTTGTTTATCCAAAATATACCTCTTTACAGTTATCAAAGTTAAATTCCATTTGCCATTCCTCAGCCCATCTACACAGACAATCATGATCCCGCTGCAGTTCTTGATACTCCACTTCACTGCCTATGATACCACTTGTGTTAGTGTCATCTGCAGACTTATTAACTCTTCAATGTATATTGTCTTCCAAATCATTATTATCAACGACAAATAACAATGAACTATACCAGCCCCTGGGGCACATCACTAGTCACAGGCCTCCAGTCTGTGAAAGATCTTTCCGCCGTTACCTTCTGTTTCCTGCTCTCTGGCCAATATTGTATCCAGTAGTGGTACTTGAGTACGATTATTAGCCTTGATACTGACTGAGTCATAGTCGCATAGAGACACAGACCAGAAACAGCCCATCGAGTCGCACTGACCATCCACACCTAATTTTACATTGATCCTATCCTAACTCATTCGAAAAGATAAAGAATAGCTTTTTTGGTCACATGTACAATAAAATATGTTGTCTGAGTCGGAGAGGATTGTGCTGGGCAGCCTACAAGTGTCACCACTCTTCCGGAGCCAGCATAGCATGCCCATAATTCACTAACTTTACCCGTGCCACTTTGGAATGTGGGAGGAAACCAGAGCACCCAGAGGAAACCCACATGGTCACGGGGAGAACATTCAAACTTCTTACAGGCAGCATTGGGAATTGAATCCCAATGTTAAGAAGGCTGCTTAGCAACATAAGAGCCCATGGTATTAAGGAAAAAACATTGGCTGATTGGCAGGAGGCAAAAAGTGGGAGTACATGGAACCTTTTCTGATTGGCTGCTGTTGACTAGTGGTGTTCCACAGGGAATGGCATTAGGACCGCTTCTTTTTACGTAGCATGTCATTGATTTGGTTGGTGGAATTGATGGCTTTGTGGCCAAGTTTGTGGACGATGCAAAGATAGATGGAAAGGCAAGTAGTTTTGAGGAAGTCGGAAGGCTGCAGATGGACTTGGATAATTTAGAAAATGCTTTGAATCGGTGGACTGGACCACATTCAGGGGCTGAATGAATACACCACAGCTGACAATGACTTCATTAAAACCTGTGTGGGTGAGTGTGTGCTTGTGAGAACATACCGTACATACCCAGATCAAAAGACATGGGTGAATCAAGAGGTTGGTAGCCTCCTAAGAGCTAGATCTGTGGCATTCAAGTTTGGCGACCCGGGGTTATACAAGGAGATGAAGTGCATTGAGAGGCTGGTTATAGCTAGAGGAAACTCCTGCCTCAGTGAGGAACTGGACCCTCTGTAATTTGCTTATCGTCACAATAGATGCGATCTCATTGGCTCTTCACATGGCCTTGAACAACCTGGACAATATGAATATCCATGTCAGGATGCTGTTTAGGTGTTTAACACAATCATTCCTACAGCTCTGATTGAAAGGCTCCAAAACTTGGGCCTCTGTACCTCCCTTTGCAACAACTACCTAACTGGAAGACCACAATCTGTGCAGATTGGAAATAACATCTCCTGTGCTAATCAACACTGGCATACCTTGGGGATATATGCTTAGCCCACTGCTCTACTGTCTCTCTACCCATGACTGTTTGGCTAGGCACAGCTCAAATGCCATCTATAAATTTGCTGACTTCACAATTATTATTAGCAGAATTTCAGATGATGACAAGAGGGCGTACAGGAGTGAGATATATCAGCTAGTTAAGTGGTGTCACAACAACAGCCTTGCACTCGACGTCAGAAAGACCAAAGAACTGATTGTGGACTTCAGAAAGGGTAAGATGAGGGAACACACACCATCATTAAGGACCCCCATCACTCAGTACACGCCCTCTTCTCATTGCTACCATCAGGGAGGAGGTACAGGAGCCTGAAGGCACACACTCAACAATTGAGGAACAGCTTCTTCCCCTCCACCGAATGGACATTGAACCCATAAAATTCAAAAATCCAAGGTGTAAAGGGACTTGGGAGTTCTAGTGCAGGATTCCCTATGAGTAAATTTGCAAGTTGAGTCGGTGGTGGGGAAGGCAAATGCAACGTTAGAATTCATTCTGAGAGGATTAACAAGGATGAAATGCTGAGACTTTATGAAGCATTGGTGATTCCTCGTTTGGGAGTATTGTTTGCAGTTTTGGGCCCCTTCTCTAAGAAGGGGTGTGCTGACACTGGGGAGAGTTCCAAGGAGTTTCAGAAGAATGATTCAGGGAATGGAATTATCGCATGAGAAATGATTGATGCCCTTAGGCTTTACTCACTGGAATTTGGAAGATTGAGAGGGAATCTCATTGAGACCTATCAAATGTTGAAATGTCTAGACAGAGCTGATGTTTCCTATGGTGAGGGATCTAGAATCAGAGGGAAAAGACTCTATTTAGAACTGTCTATTTAGAACTGAAATGAGGAGAAATTTCTTTTGCCAGAGGGTGGTGAATTTGTGGAATCCTTTGCCACAGGCAGCTGTGGAGGCCGGGTCATTGGGCGTATTTAAGGCCGAGGCTGATCGGTTCTTGATTAATCAGGGTGTGAAAGGTTACGGGGAGAAGACAGGAGATTGGGGCTGAGAGGGAAATGCATCAGCCATGATGAAATAGCAGAGTGGACTCAATGGGCCAAATGGCCTAATTCTGCTCCTATATCCTACGGTCTTTGCTACAAACAGTTTGGAGGACACACAATCCATTGAGCATATTAGAATTATGCACAACCTCACATTCAAACCAGTCAATGTGATCTCCCTTCTCAGGGAAGAAGAGAAATTAATGGGAGATATTGAGGATATGGAAGACTGAGAGATCTATGGACTTAGGATGTATGATTTGATTCAATGGCAGAACAAGTTGGAATGTCAAAATTACCTTCTCCTGTTCTTAAGATGTGAACTACGTAAGTAGAAGAAAAATACAGTACTGTGAAAAAGTCATAGGCACATATATTGTATATAGTTAAGGTGCCTAAGACTTTTGCACAGCACTATATTTGTCATTGTGGAGCAGAGAGCGAGTTTCTAAATCTGGTGGGAGCAAAGGATGTTGGGAATGGTGAGGGTGGAGCCTCGCAGGAGGGGTGTGGGACGGGTGGCAGAGAAAACGTGCCCGGGTTTGGGAGGGGTGGTTGGCACGGGTGCAAGCACACCCAGTCCTGAGACACCAGGCAAGGTCATTTGATTCCAAACAATTGGTTCCTTGATCATTACAGAATGTCTCTCTGGTGCTTCCCACTCCTTCCCCTCTCCCTGCCCCCTTCTGACTCTCAGTCCACATTAGAGAACCATATCAGTATCAGGTTTATCATCGATCACATGTCATGAAATTTGTGGGGTCATTTTTTGTGGCAGCAGTACAGTGCGATATACACCTCAGTCTTTTATTTGTAATAATTGCAAGAATTGAATTGTAAACAACAATTCAAAATAAAACAAGAACAGAACAATGTTGTATTTTACTTTGCTGAGATTAATTGGTAAACAGGTCCTCTCAGGAGAGTTCTGTGATCTTTCAGCTCAGTGACAGCTATAATTGATCTCTGGCTGCCGCACTGCCAGATTATTTACAAAAAATGTATTTTTAAAGCTTTACAAATGATCTTGACTCTCAGAGATACTGCCATGATCAAAACAAATCACACGAACACACAGGCTATTCCATTTAAGAGTATAGCTGTTGTTTATATCCCAATTGATTATGCAGATTAAAGAATGTGGGATCATTTTCTCTGAATGCATCTGTTTCCTCAGTCGGGGAACCATTTCAATGTCTGGTTTCTGTCTCTGCAACAAACAAAATGGCTGACTAATCATCCTACCTTTGTTACTGCAATACAAGACCAAAAGACCAAGGAGCAGAATAAGGTCATTTGGCCCATCAAGTTTGCTCTGCTATTTCATCATGGCTGATTAATTATCCCTCTCAACCCCATTTCTCCTGCCTTCTTCCTATATCCTTTCATACCATGACTAACCAAGAACCTTTCAACCCCTGTCTTACATGTACCCAATGACTTAGCATTTGTAAGGAATTCCACAGATTCCCCATGCTATGGTGAAAGAAGTTCCTCTTCATCTTTGTTCTAAATGGATGTCCTTCTATTCTGAGGCCATGCCCCCTTATGCCAGACTCCCCCACTACAGGAAACATCCCCTCCACATCCACTCTATCCAGACCTTTCAATATTCGATAGGTTTCAATGAGGTCCCCCCCAACCCTCCATCCTTCTAAACTCCAGCAAGTACAGACCCAGAGCCATCAAATGCTCCTTATGTGTTAATCCTTTCAATTCTTAGTTCCTTGCACGTTAGGGAGATCAAAGGAACCAACAGGAAGGGTGAGAGCTTGAGTTTGCTTTCAGATTGGGGTTTTTGTGAGCTTTCGTCAGGGTGTTTCCAGGAATGAATCTGATCAACCGTTCTAGTTGCCCCCACCCCCTATATCTATTACTTCAGTCAGTGCACTGCACTGTAAACACTTCAAAACATGCTCTTATAGTACTGTTTACATTGTAAATACAGTATACAATTGTTTTTATATATTTATGCTCATTTTATTTCATATAAGTCAATTAATTTCTAGTATTATTTTTATATAGATCTTTATTATTTAAAATTTGTAAGTATTGAGTTTTTTTTGCATGTCACACCAACACACCGCAGCAAATTCCTAATGCTTGTACCATCATTGTATATGGCGAGTAAAGTTGATCCTTGATCCAAACATAACCCTCGTTTCCTTTTCTAAACAGTAAACTGGAAAGGATCCAGTTCAAGATGGCATTGGATAGGGATCTGCTTCACTTGGTCGAAGAATCATCAATAAGACCATTAGACAGAGGAGCAGAATTAGACTATTCGGCACATCGGGCCTGCTCAACCATTTCATCATAGCTGATCCATTTCCCTCTCAGCCCCAATCTCCTGTCTTCTCCCTGGAAACCTTCATGCCCTGACTAATCAAGAATCTATAAATCTCTGCCTTAAATATACCCAATGACCTGGCTTCCACAGCTGCCTGTGGCAAAAAATTCCACAGACTCACTACTCTCTGGCTGAAGAAATTCCTCCTCATCTCCATTCTAAATGGTCATCGCTCTATTCTGAGGCTATGTCCCCTGGTCTTAGATGCCCTCAACACTGGAAATATCCTCTCCATATCCACTCTATCAAGGCCTTTCAACACTTGATAGGTTTCAATGAGATCTCCCCTCATTCCTCTGAATTCCAGTGAGTGGAGGCTCAGAGCAATCAGACGCTGCTCATATGACAAGCCTTTCAATCCCGGAATTATTTTCCTTTGAACCCTCTCCAACGTCAGCACATATTTTCTTTGATAAGGGGCCCAAAACTGCCCACAACACTCCGGATATGGATGTGCCTGCTGGTAGTTTATCCTGGCCAAAATCAAGACTTCCTCTTTGAAAATGAATGAATATTCAGATTCAATTAAATTCATCTGCAGCATGCTACCACCCACACTGGACCCCCTACAATTCTCCTACCGACACAACCGATCAACAGATGATGCAATAGCCAGAGCTCTACACGCCGTCCTTACACATCTGGAGAAGAAGGATGCTTGTGTGAGAATGCTGTTCTTGGACTATAATTCAGCATTCAACATCATAATTCTCTCCAGGCTCGACAAGAAGCTCAGGGACCTCCGCCTTCACCTTGCCTTGTGTAGCTAGATCCTGGACTTCCTGTCAGATCACCGGCAGGTGGTAAGAGTGGGCTCCCTCACCTCTGCCCCTCTGACCCTCAACACAGGAGCTCCTCAGGGCTGTGTACTAAGCCCTCTCCTTTACTCTCTGTATATCCATGACTGTGTCGCCACCCACAGCTCCAATCTGCTAATTAAATTTGCTGAAGTTGCCTCACTGATTGGCCTAATCTCAAATAATAGTGAGGCAGCCTACGGAGAAGAAGTCATCACCTTGACACCGTGATGTCAAGAAAACAACCTCTCCCTCAATGTCGCAAAAACAAAGGAGCTGGTTGTGGACTGCAGGAGGAATGGAGACAGACTCACCCCTATTGACATCAATGGATCTGGGGTTGAGAGGGTGAACAGCTTTAAGTTCCTCAGCATCCATATCACCAAGGATCTCATGTGGTCTGTACATACCGGCTCTGTGGCGAAAAATGCACAACAGCACCTCCATCACCTCAGACGGTGGAAGAAGTTTGGTGTGCAACTCCTAAGGACTTTCTATTGGGGCACAATTGAGAGCATCCTGATTGGCTGTATCACTGCCTGGTATGTGAACTGTTCTCCCCTCAATCGCAGGACTCTGTAGAGAGTGGTGTGGACAGCCCAGTACATCTATAGATGTGAACTTCCCACTATTCAGGACATTTACAAAGACAGGTGTGAAAAAGGGCCCATAGGATCATTGGGGACCCGAGTCACCCCAACCACAAACTGTTCCAACTGCTACCATCTGGGAAACAGTACCGCAGCATAAAAGCCAGAACCAACAGGCTCTGGGACAGCTTCTTCCACCAGGCCATCAGACTGATTAACTCACGCTGACACAACTGTATTTCTATGTTATATTGACTATCCTGTTGTGCATACTGTTTATTATAAATTACTATAAATTTCACATTGCTCATTTAGACGGAGACATAATGTAAAGATTTTTACTCCTCATGTATTTGAAGGATGTAAGTAATGTTAATTTAATTTGGAGGAACATCAGGTGACTTTTAAAATTAAACCAGCTTCTTCATTCTCTACATTGACTGCTAAAACATTAGATATTGTAACCTAACATCTGATCTTTGAATTTCTATTAATAGTTTGCGGAATCTGATTTGACAGAGTTACTGAGCCCGTTAGTGAGGCAACTACATTTTTTTGAGACCGATAAAAGACAAAAATGCATTGACATGCTGGATTAATAATTTCAGCCCATGGATTAGTGTTTGTGAACTTGGGCATTTATTCAAGAATCAGCTTTATTCACCATATACAGTACTGTGCAAAAATCTTAGGTACGTATATATAGCTATGATGCCTAAGATTTTTGCACAGTAATGTAGTAATTTTATGTATCGCACTGTACTGCTGCTGTGGCAAAAAAACAAATTTCATGACATATGTGAGCGATGATAAACCTGACTCTGATCTGGGTCTCTATTGTGGACTGAGAGTGGGAAGGGGGCAGGGAGAAGGGAATCATGGTTGGGAAAAGGGGGAGGGAGTGGGAAGCACCAGAGAGACATTCTGTAATGATCAATAAACCAATTGTTTGGAATCACATGAGCTCACCCGGTGTCTCAGAGCTGGGTGCATCTGCACCCACGCCAGCCTTGCCCTGGCTCTCCTTCTCTGGCACCTGTCCCACACCCCTCCTGCGCCACTCCACCCTCGCCGTTCCCAACATCATTTGCTCCCGCCAGATTTACCAACTTGCTCACCACTCCGTTGCCAAATACAGTACCGTGCAAAAGTCTTAAGTACCCTCACTCTATATATATGTGCCTAAGACTTTTACACAGAACTGTACATTTACATGTATTAGAGATTTGATTGTAAAAATTAGATAAAAAATTACATAAAATATAATGTTCGATATAGTTAACGTTGTTAAATATAATGTCATCTATTGACTCATTGCAGTGATGGGGAAATAGATAAAGGGGCGGTAGTGGGGAAAGTGATATCTTTGTCACATGTACATCGAAGCATACAGTGAAATGTGTCATGTTGCGTCAAATCAAATCAACGAGGATTGTGCTGGTCAGACCACAACCATCACCATGCTTCTGGTACTAACACAGCAAGCCCACAACTTACTCACTCTAAGTCATACATCTTTGGAATGTTGAGGGAGACTGGAGCACCCGGGGAAAACCACCCCATCCCAAGGAGAATGTGCAAGATTCCTTCCAGACAGCGGCGGGGATGAACCTGGGTCACTGGGTCCCAGCCTATAGGCAGAGGTTCTGAACCAATGAAACTCCAGGGTAGGTTTCCTGAACCAGCAGGAGGGAGGAGGTGGTAATATTGAGATTGAGGTTTGGGCACACAGGGTTAAATAGTATGTTGTTTTAATGAAGAAACACATTAATGGGAGTTGTGAGTATTGTAATCAACAAGAGATGGTTGAGCATGTACTGGCGAGGTGCCCAAGATATGATTCTGGGATTGAAAAGCTTATCATATAAAGAGCACTTGTTGGCTCCGGGCCTCTACTCACTGAAACTCAGATGAATGAGGGGTGACATCATTTGAACCTATCGAATGTTGAAAAGCCTTGATGGAGTGAACGTGGAGAGGATGTTACCTATGGTGGGGGAGTCTAAGACTAGAGGGCACAGCCTTCAGAATACAGGGACATCCATTTAGAATGGAGATGAGGAGGAATTTCTTTAGCCAGAGAGTGGTGAATTTGTGGAATTTGTTGCCACAGTTGGCTGTGGGGGCTAGGCTACTGGGACAATTTAAGGTAGAAGTTGATAGGTTCAGGACGTGAAAATTTATGGGGAGAAGGCAGGAGATCAGGATTGAGAGGGAAATGGATCAGCCATGATGAAATGGCAGAGCTGATTTGATGGGCTGAATGGCCTATTTCTGCTTCTATATCTCATGGTCTGATGGTCTATATAATCAAGAGAGGGGGATGGATAATTTTAAAGTTAACACAGAATAAAATACAATTCAACATTAACAATATTTTGCAGAAAGAATCCACAGGATTATTGCTTTAAATATATAGTACAGTTCCTTAAGAATACAGGTCTTTTTCATAGAATTTGATAGAAATATAAATATATAGGACTTAGATATCCTGACCCCCACCACAAAAACCCTAGAAGAAGAAAAGGGTTTCTTGAGCTTGTGCTGGATGCCTGTTTGCAAGGTGCCAGTATATTCAAGTTATTGTCATCCACTGCTCCCTGCCTTTGTTCCCCTTTCACTTCTTCCTCTATCGCTCAAGCACCCCTACCTACCTCCAACAGGACTCTACTGCAGGGGTTCCCAACCTTTCTTATGCCATGGAGACTTACTGAGGAGTTCGTGGTCCTGAAATTGGGAACCCCTGCTCAAGTATTGGAAGAGAAATAAGAAAATAAGATGCATTTATTTAGCACCTTGAATAATTTCAGGCTGTCCTAGAGCACTTTACAACAAATGACATACTTATTTGCAGTTGTAGTGAAAAAAGAAATGTTAATTGTGGCCAGAGAGCTCCCGTGAATGGTGGAGTGATCATGGTCAGATAACCTTCCTGTGAGATGTTGACTGAGGGATTTACCGTATATTGAACAGGACACAGGGGAATCCCTCTTCAGTTTGTTTAAGGTCTTCCTGGAGATTCAAACAGGCTCTTAGTCGTACATTTACTCTAAAAGATGCAAATATATGCAGCATCAGAGAACAGAAGGTGACACGCCAGTGGTTATATTTCATTAGGAGTTTGAGGCAATTTGGTCTGCCACCACAGACTCTAGCAAGTTTCTACAGATATACTGAGGAGTGTATTCCCACTGGTTGCATCATAGTCTGGTGTAGAGGCCCCATTGTTCAGGATCGGAACAAGATGCCGTAAGTTGCAAACTCGGCAGCTCCATCATGGGCACCAGCCTCCCCAGCATCCAGGACATCTTCAAAAGGTGATACCTTAGAAAAGCAGCATCCATCATTTAGGACCCCCATCACCCAAGACACACCCTCTTCTCATTGCTACGAGACAACAAACGGGATTCTGCAGATGCTGGAAATCCACGGCAACACACACAAAATGCTGGAAGAACTCAGGTTTACAATGCTGTACTAAAAGAAAATCCAAAATTTTGCATGATTCGATGGTTTCTCTTCAATAGCAACACAGTTAGAATGCTGGAGGATCTCAGCAGATGAGGCAGAATCCATAGAGAGAATAAACAGTCGACGATTCAGGCCAAAACCCTCAGAGTCATCATGTGTGGGTTACTCTGAACTTCCAGCATCTGCAGAATCTTGTGTTTATGATTTCTCTTTGCTGGTTGCTATTAAAAACTGCAAGTGACAACCGATGGCCACAGCAAAAATTCTTAAGATGCCTTACAATAGAAAGTGCATTGCACAACCTCATCAAAGAGCTTTCTGACTGCTGATTGAGTTTTGAGGGTTCGTCAGTTTTGCATTGGGTAAAAGAATGGCTGTGAATTTTCATATAGTCAACAACACCGACAGCCATTTGTGAGAGATCAGTTCTAAATTTGTCAGCTGAAGATTAACTATTGGCCATGCCACTGAGGTGATCTCCCTTTGGACTGCAGTGAAAGTGTCTGTATGATTGTAGCATCTACCTATCTATTTATCTAACTTCCTATCTATCTTTTTTAACATCCTTTAATCTTTATTTATCATGATACAGTGCAGAACAGGCCCTTCTGGCCCTTTGATCCGTGCCATCCAGCAATCTCCTAATTTAATCCTGGCCTAATCATGGGACAACTTACAAGGACCAATTAACCTACCAACCGGTTGGTCTTTGGACTGTGGGAGGAAACCCACACTGTCGTGAGGAAAAAGTACAAACTCTTTATGGACCATTGCGGGAACTGAACCTAGTTTGCTGGTAACGTAAAGCATTGTACTAACCACTACCATGCCACCCCCATCTATACATCTGTCTATCAATATACCTATTTACCTATCTATCTATCTATCTATCTATCTATCTATCTATCTATCTATCTATTATCTCTGTATTGGTCATTGTTACTTCTAGTAATGTTTTATGTCATAGGGTCATAAACTCATAGAACACTACAGCACTGAAACAGGCCCTTTGGCCCATCCAGTCTGTGCTGAACATTAATCTGCCTAGTCCCACTGACCTGCACTGGGACCATAGCCCTCCATACCCCTCCTATCCATGTACCCATCCAAATTTCTCTTCAATTTTGAAATAGAACCCACACTCCCCCCCACCCCACCGTGCTGGCAACTCGCCATCTTCTGAGTGAAGAAGTTCCCCCTATGGTCCCCTTAAATATTTCACCTCTCACCCTTAGCCCATGACCTCTAGCTCCAGTCTCACCAACCTCAGTGGAAAATGAGTATTGTACTGTACTGCTGCCACAAAGCAACAAATTCCATGACATAGAGTACTGTGCAAAAGTCTCAGACACATATTTATATCGCTAGGGTGCTGTAGACTTTTCACAGTACTGGAGTAATTTTATGTATTGCACTTCACTGCTGCCACCAAAAGAAACAAACTTCGTGACATACGTGAGTGATGAGAAACCTGATTCTGATCTGGGTCTCTGTTGTGAACTGAGAGTGGGAAGGGGGCAGGGAGAGGGGAATCATCTGGGGAAGAGGGGAAGGGAGAGGGGAAAGAGTTGGAAGTGCCAGAGACATTCTGTAATGATCAATAAATCAGTTGTTTGGAATCAAATGACCTTGCCTTGTTTCTCAGGGCTGGGTGTGTCTGCTGGTGTGCCACCCATTGCCCCCTGGCAGCCCTTTCTGCCACCTGTCCCTCACCCCTCCCATGGCACTCTACCCTCGCCATTCCCAAAGTCCTTTGCTCCCGCCAGATTTACAAACTCGCTCTCCGCTCCACACTGGCATTACAGTACTGTGTAAAGGTCTCAGGCATTCTAGCTATAGTTTATATGCCTAGGCCATTTTCACAGTACTGCATTCCATGATAATAAACCTGATTCTGATTTTGATTTTGATTATCAGACGTAACCCGGGCTTTTACTCTGGCAGGTTCTCTTCTGGTAAACACGCTAACGCTGGAATACCAGATGCTATTATTGAAACAGGGAGTAGAGTGCTCAAGTGAGATAAACAGCAGGACATCCTACTGAAGCAGCCTTGTCAGCGAGATATAAACTTTGCATTTACAATGGAACAAACAGAGTGTGCCTCCCATTTAAATAGTGTCAGCAAATAATTAGCATACATCCTTTTCACAGTCATTTCACATGGAACTCAGTCCTCTGACGGAGCTTGAGTTGTTTAAAGGGCAATAGTATCCTCCTCAGATTACTGCTCAGTAACCCCGGAGGTTTTGAGGTTAATGGTAACTTATAATAAACCGCATTACCTGCTTGCACTCTTGGGCTCTCTACATCCTTCAGACTTAACTGAGGAAGACCTTGAACAGATTGACATTGTGTGCCAGCTTTACTGACGACTAGAACGTACAACTTAAGGTGTCGAAACAAGTTTGAAATTCTAAATTCTGTCAAAGAAATTGAATGTTAGAAGGTGGGATAGTATTGCAGGCCCTTCAGCCCACCCTATCATACCAATCTAGTGAACCTGGTAACTAAACTAATCCCTGCTGCCTACACAATGTCCATATCACTATGTTTCCTGCACATTCTTGTGCCTATCCGATAGCTTCTTAAATGCCTCCACCACCATCACAGGAGGCACATTCCGGGCACTTAAAGCCAATTCGCCATATTTTATATGTACAGAATAGGCCCCTCCACCCAGCAACCCTCCAGTTTAATCCTTGCTTCATCACGGGACAATTTACAATGACCAATTAACCTACCAGCTGGTACTTCTTTGGGTTTTGTGTGAGGAAACCGGAGCACCCGGAGGAAACCCACATGGTCACAGGGAGAATGTACAAAATCCTTGGAGACCGCAGTAGGAAATGAACCCAGGTCACCGGCGCTGTAAAGCGTGTGCTAACCACCACATCACCATGCTACCCAGGCAAGTGTATAATTAGTCTCTGGGAGAAAAAAAAATCAGCTATACACTTAATAGGAGTGTGCTTCATTTAAAAAAAAATGATTATACATGGATGAGCATTTTCAGTGTGGCGGCTACGAATGAAGGCATCTGTAAATACAATGTCTGTCAAATTCAGACTTGGCAGTACCTGAGGATGTGCTTTACAACACCAGTGGTAACTCCTGAAGACTTCCTTGCATTGCGAGGTCGTGTAGACACTGTGTGGGGAGGAGAAATTTCAGGTGACAGACGAAAAATAGGTGGAGCCCCAACAGTTCAAAGTTCAAAAATTTATTATCAAAGTACGTATATGTCACCATATACTACCCTGAGATTCATTTTCTTGCAGGCATTCACAGTAGAATAAAGAAATACAATAGAATCGATGAAAAACTACACCCAAACAAAGACTGACAAATAACCAATGTGCAAAAGAAGGTAAGTGTGTAAATTAAAAAAAACAAAAAATAATAACAACAAATTAAATAATTAAGTAAATAATACTGAGAACATGAGTTTTAGAATCCTTGAAATTGAGTCTGTAGGTTGTGGAATCAGTTTAGTGTTAAGGTGAGTGAGGTTATCTACATTGGTTTAGGACCCTGATGGTTGAAGGGTAATAACTGTTCCTTAACCTGGTGGTGTGGGTCCTGATGTAATGAGCTCTCCCAGCCTGTGTGGGGCACCAGAGAGCACTGGGCGCCAAGGTTTTTAGAGAACCTGAATTGGTTAATTGATGTTTAATGAGAGTGATTAATCGTTTAGAGTTCCTTGTGTTTTCTCAAGTGACCCGCTCTTTGTAACACTGCCTCCTGGTGATTTCTGTTTAAGTTTGTTAAGTTTATTTTGCCAGGCTCAGGGATTGCCTGTTACTTGTATTATTTAAACAGATGCCTGATTTGTGCTAATCGAGGGTCCTGGTTTGAGAATGTTACTCCTCATGGTGTCGCTTGGCCGAGCTACTGGCGTTCTTTTGGAATTATTATTATGAATAAACTCTGTTTCTACATCGGAGTCTGTCTTTGGTCTGCACTTGACAACAAAAATTGAAAAAGGTAAACAGAACTCGGATCCACGGCACCCACTACATCATGATGTGCCAGTTTCCAACCGCCTAAATTCGAGGAAAAGATTTGCTACGGTGGAGGAATTACTGCACGGAACATCCCCCCCCCCCCCCACCCCCCAAACATACAGGATTAACTTCTGGCAACAAACAGAAGCCAGAACTCCACCGAACAATACAGTGCAAGACCCCACAGAAATGTTGCCAGACTGGGCACTGCTTGACAGACGGAAGTGGTGCACTCTCAACAGAGCGAGAGCGGGAGTTTGTAGGACGGGAGACAATATGATGAAGTGGGGTTTAAAGACTAGCGAATCCTGTGAGTGTGGCGAAAGGGTGCAGAACATTGAACACGCTCTGCACAACTGCCCACTCTCACCTGATTTAGCTGACACTGACCTGCTCAACATCAACCAAACAACACTACAGTGGCTGGCTGTCTGGCGTGACAAGCTATGATGATGATAGCTTGACTTCCGATGTTGCCAGCGCACATCGTAGCACCTAAGGCAGCCGTACCTCCTTCACAATGGCTGCAGCGAGAAGAGAGCGTGGCCTGGATGGTGGGGGTCCTTGGTAACGGATGCTGCTTTCCTGTGACAGCACTCCTTGTAGATGCGCCCTACGGTGGGGAGAGATTTCCCTATCGCTTTCAGAGAGCTCGGTTACTGCTCTGTTATTTGAAGTACTCTGGGTAAATACACAATGTACTACCAAGCAGGAATGAACTAGAATGCATGCATTTATTGTGAACTTAAAAGACCAAGGATTATTCTGATTGAAATTGAAACCAAGAGTGAACCAAGGAGACTGGATCAGTGAGAACCCAGAGCTGCTGATGTGAAGGTTATGACACTCAGCTTTGGTGGATTATTTCTTGATAAAATATTCATTCACCTTCCACTGGTGTTCCTTGTACTGAAGGCTTTAAACCAAGCTTAAGGACACGTTCTGTCCTGCTGCTATAAAACTTTTGAAAGCATCTCTTTTATAATAAAGAATATTTGATCTCACAATCTACCTTGCACCTTTTTTTTTGGTTAACTTGCACTACATTAGCACTGTAATTGTAACACTACACTCGGTGGCCACTTTATTAGGTACACCCCTATACCGGCTCATTAATGCAAATATCCAATTAGCCAATCACGTGTCAGCAACTCAATGCATAAAAGCATGCAGACATGGTCAAGAGATTCAGTTGTTGTTCAGACCAAAGATCAGAAAGAGGAAGAAATGTGATCTAAGTGATTTTGACTGTGGAATGATTGTTGGTGTCAGACTGGGTGGTTTGAGTATCTCAGAAACTGCTGATCTCCTGGGGTTTTCACACACGACAGTCTCTAGAGTTTACAGAGAATGTGTGAAAATCAAAAATACGTTCAGTGAGTGACTGTTCTGTAGGTGAAAACACCTTGTTAATGAGAGAGGTCAGAGGAGACTAGCCAGACTGATCTAAGCTGATGGAAGTCAACAGTAACTCAAAGAACCACGCGTTACAACAGAGGTTTGCGGAAGAGTATCCCTGAACACACAACACATCAAACCTTGGGCAGCAGGAGACCACAATGTATATGCTGCATTCTGTTATTCTTTTCCTTTTGTATAACCACTAATTATGTAAGGAATGATCTGTCTGTATGGCATGGAAACAAAGCTTTTCACTGTATTTCAGTACTTGTGACAATAATAGAGCATTACGACCACACTGGACAACAATTTTTTTCAAAAGTTTTCCTTCCTCAGAACACAAATAAAATTTCAGACTACTTGTATCATGTACGAGTCCCAGTTCTGAAGAAGAGTCTCGTCCCAAAACATTCTCTGTTTGCTCTTTTCCATAGATACTGCCTGGCCTGCTGTGTTCCTCCGGCATTTTGTGTGTGTATCATGTAAGAATTTGGAGAAACAAGAAATTAACTTTTATTGAATATGATGCATTTAATTGCATAACAGTGCTAATGCTTTGCAATAGTTCAATAAAACTAAAAATGCTTTGTTCATGCCTTTTATTTGTACTCCGTGTCTAAGGCTTCTCATTTAAGTGTCCAACAATAATCAGCCTACATTGATGGATTCCAGTTGCCCAAACAGCAATTCTTCATGACCACAAAGTCCTGGTGAAACTTTTCACCATGCTTGTCACTCCCCGCGCTAAGATTTGCAGGGAAGAAGTCTAAATGGGAATGCAGAAAGTGAATCTTTAGTGACATGTTGCACATGTAAGCTTGAAGCATGTTGTCAACCAGCTACACCTAGGTTGGTGCTCTGTAGTTGCAAAGAAAATTTTCAACAACATCCTTGAAAATGTTCAATGTGATTTTCTCTGGTCCCACTAAAGTTCTTCGAATTGCCAGTCATTGATGATCTGTTTGATTTGTGGATCAACCGCTTTCCTTAATTTTGGCACCAGTTACTCTGACTTGAAATAACAAATGGAGGAGATTTCAAAAACATGGTGCCTGATTGGGAAACTTCATGGTGACTTTCATGATCAGCAGCCCAAAATCCATAAGATACATCCAAAAGTATTCAGGAAGCAAAATCTTTGTTCTTCAGTGCTACCAATCACCAAATGTCAAGTACCACTATATTCATCCATTAGCTCATTCTACCTCACAAATGCTGTCCAGTTTCCAAGATGAGCCAAGTTGGGAGAGAATTCTTAGTTGACTGCATATCAGACTGATTTTAATTAGGCCAACATTGAATGCAGAACTAACAACGTTCTAGTATCTGCAGTTTTATTTGTTTGCCCTTGACAAAAAAAAATAAAGTTTCTTGTGCTAGTGATATTTTTTATTTAGAGCTGCAGCACAGTAACATCCCACTGTATGGCAGATGAGGATTCCATGTGGATAGCTTGAATATTCCTTATGTGCTTTCTAAGTGCAGATTTCTGTTCCGTCATCAGCAAGAATGTCTATCTCTACATAGCAGAATCTGTCATGTTCCTCACATCCAACCTGAAAGGTTGACTTTTGCTGAGGGATGACTGTTGAGGCAAAGTTTTGTGAACCTCCCCTTATGTCATCACCCTGACACAGCGGTGTCAAGAAAACAACCTCTCCCTCAATGTCGCAAAAACAAAGGAGCTGGTTGTGGACTATAGGAGGAATGGAGACAGGCTAGCCCCTATTGATAGCAATGGATCTGGGGTTGAGAGGGTGAAAAATAGCTTTAAGTTCCTCAGCATACACATAATCGAGAATCTCACGTGGTCTGTACGTACCGGCTGTGTGGTGAAAAGGGCAAAATAGCACCTCTTTCACCTCAGACGGTTGAAGAAGTTCGGCATGAGTCCCCAAATCCTAAGGACTTTCTACAGGGGCACAATTGAGAGCATCCTGACTGGCTGCATCACTGCCTGGTATGGGAACTGTACTTCCCTCAGTCGCAGGATTCTGCAGAGAGAGGCGTGGATGTAAACTTCCCACTATTCAGGACGTTTACAAAGACAGTTGTGTAAAAAGAGCCTGAAGGATCATTGGAGACCTGAGTCATCCCAACCACAAACTGTTCCAGCTTCTACCATCCAGGAAATGGTCCCACAGCATAAAAGCCAGGACCAACAGGCTCTGGGACAGCTTCTTCCACCAGGCCATCGGACTGATTAATTCACACTCATACAATTGTATTTCTATGTTATACTGACTGTCCTGTTGTACATACTATTTATTACAAATTACTATAAATTGCACATTGCACATTCAGACGGAGATGTAACATAAAGATTTTTACTCCTCATGTACGTGAAGGATGTAAGAAATAAAGTCAATTCAATTCAATTCCATTCATATGAAGTCATCACCATGACAGGCAAGTATTCCAATCTCATGATATTTCGAATCTTGCCAGTAAAAATCAGCTGGATCCACTTGTGACATTATTCCATCTCTTTTCAACATTATTTTCTTGATCTTTTGATACCGGTAGGATGATGCATCACAAACACAAGAACATCTGCAGATGCTGGAAATCCAGAGCCACACACACAAAACGCTGGAGGAACTCAGCAGGTCAGGCAGCAATATGGAAATGCGTAAACAGTCGACATTTCGGACAAAGAGAAGGGCCAAGGACCCACATAATCAGGTTCAAGAACAGCTACTTCCCTTCAACCATTCTGTTCTTGAACCAACCAGCACAACCTTGATCAATTTAACAACACGATGGCCATTTTGGCCATTTTGCGCTATTATGAATAGATTTATTTTCTTGTGTTCCTTTTGCAAAAACTATGTATAATTTAAATCAATTTATGTTTTTCGTGTGAATGCTGACTGTATGGTGCTAAATGACTGTGAAATTCCTGCAAATAGGTTTTTCATTATAGCTGTGCATGCATGTGCTTGTGCAGATGACAATAAACTCAACTCTGACTTTTAAATGAAATTGAACCCTTCTGGACCATTTTCCATTGAGATATGTTTAGTGATATTTTAAAACCTCTGTATTATTTCAGAGATAATGGTAAAATAGAAAAGTAATGATATGGAGATAGGTTGCGCCAATGGGATTGAGTGACAAGGTTTTATTGATAACGTATTTGTAATGTTCTAATATCTCACTTGCTGTGTTACTAAAACAACTGCTGAGTGTACATTATTAACATTCACTGTATCAATCGATTAGTTTATCCAATTTGTTATTTTGGGTGACAGGGTGGAGGTACGTCTCTACCAAAGGAGGTGTAAGGCACTCCTTCCCTCCACTAGCCAGCGGGTCACCCTTGGGCAAGGTGTAGCACCTGCTTAGCACCCTGATCAGGATCACGTGAAGCCATGGGAGCAGGTGGTGGATGGTCGATTGAGCAGCCGGTGCACATCACAAGTCCTGGTTATGTGACCGCTGACGCCAGGCAGACAGTCTCTGAAGATTATTGATAATGGCCATGGTCACCCGTCATGTAAAGACACTGCCCTGAAGAAGGCAATACTGAACCACTTCTGTAGAAAGGTTTGTCAAGAACAAGATGTGACCATGATTGCCTAGGTCATGATGATGATGGTGTTGATGATGACGATGATGAATTATTTATAGGTCTCTTTTAATCGGTTGATAAGAACTGATGTTCTTGAATTCATGACCATGGCTGGTTGAGAAATGAAACCTGGTAATAATTGGCTGCTGTAAGTCAGTCCCTAAAGGACGTTGTGGCTTTTGAAGATAATTTTTGTTTGTGTTCTTCCAGGTGAGATGGAGCACTAACATTTCCAGAATTTCATTCATTTGTTAAGTGTCATGCTCTCTGACACAGACAGTCATGGTCTTTCCATTTTAATTTTTTCTTCTGGGCGGTGTTTTCACAAGACGGGTGGCCCCAGTCATTATCAATACTCTTCAGAGATTGTCTGCTTGGTGTCAGTTGTCGCATAACCAGGACTTGTGAGTTGCACCACCTGCTGCCATGGCTTCACGTGACACTGATCGGTGGGGGGTGGGGGGATAATCAGGTGCTGCACCTTACCCAAGGGTGACCTGCAGGCTAGTGGAGGGAAGGAGCATTTTACACCTCCTTTGGAGAGATAAGACATAGGAACTTTGGCAGCCACCCATTGCAGAATTTATGTTTTGTAAATACATAACATGAGGCTTTATCAGTTACTGGTCAGACTGCACCTTAAGTATTGAGAACAGTTTTGGGCCCCTTATCTAAGAAAGGATTTGCTGGCATTTAAGAGGGTCTGGTGGAGGTTCATAAAAATGATCCTGGGAATGTAAGGGTTAATGCACGAGGCGTGTTTGCTGGCTCTGGGCCTGTACTCACTGGAGTCTAGATGAATGAGGAGGTGGGATGGGGGAAATCTTCATTGAAACTTACCAAATATTAAAAAGCCCAGATAGAGTGGACTTTGAGAGATGATTTCGATAGTGGGTGAATCCAGGACCAGGGGCTCACAGCCTCAAAATAGATGGGCATCCTTTTAGAATAGAGATGAAGAGGAATTTCTTTAGCCAGAGGGTGGTGAGTATTTAGAATTCATTGCAACAGACAGCTGTGGAAGCCAAGACAGTGAGTATATTTAAAGTGAAGGTTGGCAGGTTCTTGATTGTAAGAATGTCAAAGGTTACAGAAAGAAGGCAGAAGAATGGGGTTGAGTGGATTAATAAATAAGCCCTGATGGAATGGCAGAGCAAATGTGATGGGCTGAATAGCCTAATTCTGTTTCTATGTCTTATGGTCTAATTTTGCTTACAACTGGTTTGTTCAGAAGGCGGTGGACTCACAGAGCTGGGGTATAAACCCTACGCAGAGTTTTTCTTTACATCTTGCATCCAAATGGTATAGTAACCGGGGCTGAGTTTAATTCCATTACAGTGTCGTCGCCAATTCACTGGTCTCTGAAAACTTGCACTCGTTCCAAATTCACACTTCATTTACTTGTGCACAAGGAGAACAGCCTGGTGCCCGCTCTAAAGTTTGAACAAAGAAATTACATATTTAAACGGAAATTGACTTGTTGGATAAAGATATCGGTAACCGATTGGTAACCTTGTGGAAGCTCATATCTCTTATTTGCATAATCAGTCTAAATGGAAGTCCCTCTATTCTGAGGCTGTGCCCTCTGGTCCTAGACTCTCCCACTACAGCAAACATCCTCTGTATGTCCACTCTGTCTAGGCCTTTCAACATTCGACAGGTTTCAATAAGATCCTTTCTTACTCTCTAAACTTCAGCCCAGAGCCATCAAACACTCCTCATATGTTAACCCTTCTATTCCTAGGATCATTCTTTTCCTCTGGACGCTCTCCAATGCCAGCAAATCCTTTCTTAGATAGGGGTCTGAAAATTACTCACAATACTCCAAGTGTGGTCTGACCAATGCCTTATAAAGCCTCAGCATCACATCCTTACTTCTGTATTTTGTAGTCACGCCAACACACCACAGCAAATTCCTAATACATATAAATGTATGTGAAAAATAAAGTTGATCGTTGAACCTCAAAGGTCTGCCCAGCATCCCTCTTAGACCTTCCCATAATCCCCCTCCCACTAGCAATATCCAGATCAGCAGCGATCTCATGGTTGTGAGATCTTTCGCTCTTTTGCTGTTGACAGACCAGCATGCCTTCTTCCTAAAGGTGGACAGAAACATTTAAACATCTTCCACCTAGTCTTGTGTTCACCTGTCCACCTGGACACCTGTGGTAAACTATGTATACCTGGCTGGACACGCCCCTCTGCTGACTGCTCCTGGGGCTCCTCCCACAGACCCCTGTATAAAGGCGATTGGAGGCTCCCCCTCAGTCTCCGAGATGCTGTGCTCCATTTTGCTGCTAATAAAAGACTATCGTTCACCTCCCGTCTCCGAGAGTTATTCATGGTGCATCAATACCACCCCCACCTCATGGTTGCTTTGAATCACAATTATCTTTGAACCAGGCCTAAAGTTCAGTGAATTTTAGGGATCAAGCCCCAACGGTCAAATCAGAATTCCGGAGGTCAAGGCTCAGAACAGCCTTGGCATAGTTGAAGGCCCAATGTCTGCATGTCTGATGTTTGAATCCGAATCCACTGGAAGCTGGGAGCTGAAGATGGCTTGTCTTAGGGTTAAAGGACTGTGAACTGTAGGTGAGTGGGTGGGAGGGAGCAACGGGGCTTGTTTTGGTGGTGTTGTTTTGTTGCTTGTTGTGTTCTGTGCTATTCTGCTGAGCATTGTGGGTATGCTATGTCGGCACTGGAGAATGTGTCAACACTTGTGGGCTGCTGCCAGCACACCCTCACGTGTGTTGGTTGTTAATGCAAATGACGCATTTGCCTCTTTGTTTTTATGTACACATAACAAATAAATTTGAATCTTGAATCTTCGGTCTATGTCCAGTTCAAAATCTCATTGAAAATAGCTAACTGGAATGCTAGCTATCAGCACTCGGGCAATTTTTTATGCACTCACCTTGATGATTGGAAATTTAAGGTTAGGGAAAACTATTTTTTAAAGTGAGAGGAGGGAAGTTCAGGGAAAATATTAGTAGTATGTTTTTTCTCTACACAGGAAGTGGTAAGTGATTGGAACTCCCTGTCAAGGCTGGTGGCAGAGGCTGATACAGTACAGACAGTTGGGCGACGTTTGGAGTTGCATGTGGAGAAAGAGAATTGGAGGGTTATCGGCTGTGTAGGAATGAAGGGTTATATCGATCATAGCATAGCTGGCAGTGTGAATTTAGTGCATTGCCAGTGACCCAGGTTCAACTCCCTCTGCTGTCTGTAAGAACTTTGTACGTTCTTCCCGAGGTGCGTGGGTTTCCTCCAGGTGCTCCGGTTTTCCTCTACATTCTAAAGACGTATGGGTTAGTAGGTTAATTGGTCAGATGGCTGTAATGGGGCAGCATGGGTGCATTGGGCCAAAAGTCCCTGTTACTGAGTTGTATCTCTGAATAATAAAAAGAGTCGGTGAGGATCATGGACCAAAGGGGCTGAACTGTCCTGTACTGCTTAACTATTAGGTGGCTGTTTTCCGATTTGCAATTGAATGGAATCTCCATCACTCCAGTGACTAGGCTTTGCAACCTGCCCTTAATTAAAAGAACACATTAGCTAGTTCACTTGACAAAATGTTTTCTAGATTCTCCTTATTGACTCATCAGTGACAGTTTGCCTGCGTTTCCATCTGCTGTCAAGACAACTGAAGAGTGGCTTCTGTAAGCGGTTTCTAAATCTTCAGTGGCCTTGTCACTGGGTGGTGATGAAAGGATGAGAGAGGATGAGGATGTAGCGGTAGCTCCGGCTGCAATCCAGGAGCTCTTCTTCTCTGCTGGCATTCATTTCTTTGGGTGACATGATTCCACCTTTTGTCCTTGCCTCAAATGTTGAAATTCAATCCAAAACTATAATAAGGTGGAGCAACGATTGCCCATCTTACCTGTTCATTGAAAGCCACTGCCCTGTGCCAGCTAGGGATTGGCCCGTTTAAGGAGAATTCAGCCCCTCCCACTCGCTGATGTTTAGCTGATGATGTCACGGAACCGGTAGAGTTTAAATCTAGTGCACGGTCTCTCCTTGTGGTCACCAAGGGCTGGGTGTCGCAGTACCATGAAAACAGTAAACCACAGGGTGTGCTGTAGTAAAGAGGGTCCAGGTGCACACTTTTAGATAAGTATTTGTCTCTGTGTGAATATTTAGTGTCTGTCTTGTCCTGCCTTTTTGAATGCTCAATTTAGATAAGTATTTGTAATTGAATGTAAGCACAAGGGTTTGCTGAATGTTTAGTGTCTGTCTTGTCCTGTAAAGAAATAGCTAACCTACTTACCAGCGGTGAGTGTCTTCTGTCCCCACTCGCCGAACCCAGGAGCCTGATTTCACACAACATCAGTATAGCTCTCAGCCACTATCGATCTAAAGGTTTCAGCTGTCCTTTCCTGTGTCACGTTACTTGGACCCTGTAGGCTCTGCAATTTGCCATCAGTGTGCTTACTCTAATGTCTGTGGCTGTGGTTTGGGTTTCAGTTCTGCTTCCTTCTCCCAGTGGTATTGTTGCTCTTATGCCAGAGACAAACAGTATTCTACCCTCTCAACACCGAGGTCTTCAGTCCTTTACCTTTGCCAGAAGCCTCAATGACATCAAGGCCCTATTTTCTGCAATGCACGGCAATCTTTGCACCATTCTACACTCGTTTCTGCACTATTCCACACTAGTATTTGCACTATTATACACCACTGTCTTTGCCTCATTCTACACTACTCTCTCTGCACAAATCTGCATCACAGTCTTTGCATTACTCTACACAACAGCCATTGCACCATTCTACACTCCAGACACTGCACTGTTCTAGACTACCTTGCACCACTCTATACTAATTCTGCATGATTATACACTACAGTCTCTGCACCATTCTACACTAGTCTTTTCATGATTTTACACTAGAATTTGCACAAGTATACTAGCCTTTACACCATTCTACACCACAGCCTTTGCACCAATCTATATTAGTCTTTGCACTATTCTCCATTGCACTCTTTGAATAATCATTTCACCATTCTATACTACAATCTTTGAACCAGTCTACACTAGAGTCTCTGCACATTTCTGCACTAGAGTCCTTACAACATTCTACACTAGTCTTTATACTATTTTACATCACAGTGTTTGCATCATTCTACACTGCAATCAGAATCAATGTCAGATTATCACTGATTTAGATGATGTGGAATTCGTTGTTTGGTAGCAGCAGTATGGTGTAAAGACATAGAGTTACTATCTCTGCATGCATTACAATCTTTACACCATTTTGTACTAGAATATTTACACCATTTTGCCTGACAATATTTGCACACACTGCAATATTGACACTATTCTACACCATAACTGTTACAGCATTCTGCCATTTCGTGCTTAATGTTGTATTTATGGTTCAGGTAATTATAGAGTTTCATGACACTACTGTATATGACAATAAACTAATATGATTTAAAGTCTAAAGGCTCTTAAAATCTGCTTTTGCTCCAGAAACCTGTTTAAATTTGTATTAAATTTTAATGTTTTGAGTTAAAGATTTAAAGAAGAAATACCTCACCTAAAAGAGTGAGCAGAAACTTGGCAGAGCTTTGCTGGGTACAGAGAGGAGTTAATGTGACTACATCACCAGGTCTATCTAAGTGATCATCCTGCACGACAATGTACTGATTCTGTTTACATTTGCATTGTTCCTTCCATTGTGCTTATTATGAATCATATTTATTTTTGAAATATAAAGAAAATAAGTGGTTCCTTTATCACTCGCTGATAAAGGCAATTGAAGATTAATAAACAGACTGTGGGTTGCGGAGTAAACAAGGCCAGACTCAGATTTCCAGTATGTTTCACATTAGTTCTGGAGTTCTCGACATGCCCTTCGGACTTATAGGACAGTTTTAGTCCATAATGCAAATTTTATTTACTTTATTTGGGGATACAGTGAAAAACAGGCCCTTCTGGCTCATCGAGCTGCACCGCCCAGAAATCCACCAATTTAACCCAAAGAGAATAAGGGACTTTTAAGGAGACAGTAATTACTAATTAACCTACTAATTGCTATATCTTTGGTCTGTGGGAGGAAACCGGAGGAAATCCAGACACTCATTGGAAGAACGTACAAACATTCTCACAGAGAAGACCGGAACTGAATTCGGAACTCTGACAACAGACAGGAGTGTTTATTTTGTCATTCAGCTGGGTCACTGCTTTTCACAATGCTCAGAAAACATTCAACGAACCATTATAAACTTCAGTAGAATGGCTTAATGAATGTGAAATGGATCTTAAAACTAGTTCATGATATCACTTGTAATGAACTTTGGAATACCAATCAAAATACTCTGAATACTTGTAGTACTGAGCTGGAGTTCTAAAATGTACAAAATGCAAGACCTGATATAATACTTCCAGTGAAATTAAAGAACTTTTAAGGAGCGAGCGCCTGGAGCAACACACAAAATGCCGGAGGAAATCAGCAGGTCAGGCAGCATCTATGGAGAAAAATGGACAGTTGACGTTTTGGATCGAAACTGTTTATTTGGGTCCTGTTTATTTGGGTCTCAGCCTAAAATGCTGACTGTCCATTTCCATCCCAAAGATTCTTTTATATACTGTTATAATCTAGGAAACAGGCCTATCACTTCACATGGAGTAATCTTGCCAATTCATCAATGAGCTACTTATCAAGGATCAATTTTATTTGCCATGTATATTTACATGTATTAGGAATTTGATGTGGTGTATTGGTCAGGGCATGACATGCAACAAAAGCAACATTCAACAATTATAGAGAATTATATAAAAATAAAATTAGAGGTTAAACAATTGATATGGAATAAAATGTGCATAAATACATAAATACCAGCATGTATATACAATGTAAACAGCATTATAAAAAGTGCTTTAATGTGTTTACAGTGCAGTGACTAGGGTAATAGATAGAGGGGGTGGGGAGGCTAACTAGAATGGTTGATCAGATTAACAGGATGGGTAGTAAAACCTTTTAGTCGGCATGAAGTTTTTGTTTGAATAGCCCTAAAGCACCTTCCAGAAGGGAGCTTTAGGAAGAGGTAGTTTGCAGGGTGGGTAATGTCGGCAATGGTATTTCCTGCCTGCTTCTTTGTCCTGGACATGTACAAGTCCTGCAGTCATGGTAAACTGTAGCCAATGCCATCTTCTGCTGACTTGACAGTTACACATCATTTATATAATATACAGCATTATATTATTTATTATGCATCACATTTAATTATGTGTTATATATTATTGATCTGGCTTAAGTGATGTTGATTATTGGGTAAACATTGGCCAAGGACCACAGATAAATCACTTGCTCTGCTGTGAAACATCCCTATTGCATATTTGAGCTCACTTGAGGGATTTTGCTGTACCATTCTATATATTTAACAGTAGTACTCAGAGTACTGATGAATACTCTATTGCTACGGTAGTACTCTGAGTACTGATGACTACTCCATTGGTACTCCATTGGTACAGTAGAACTTTGAGTACTGATGAGTACTCTAATGATACTCATTCAAAGGAATAAATACCAACAGACCAGGAGAGCAAAGGGTGTAGGGCAAAGCTACTGTTAACCCCCATCCTCTCTCTCACTAAATCAGGGGTTCCCAACCTGTTTATGCTATGGACTCCTATCAATAACCGAGTGGTTCGTGTACCCTAGGTTAGGAACCCATGTTCTAAGCACTTTAGTTACCACTCACTGACAAGGTTACTGTAGATGTATAAACTGCTTACAGAAGCCGCTCTTCAGAAGTTTTGACAGATGATAGAAACACAAGCAAATTGACACCGATGAGTCAGGGAGGAGGAGCAAATCCAAAAAAATGTCTTTTTTAATTTATGTTCTCCCAGTGTGCCACAGGGATTGCTTGTGAGAGAGTTGGATGTGACTGTAGGACACATGTCATTAGGAGGTTGCTAGGTTTTTGATTAGTCATCATCATCATCATTATGTGCTGTGTTGTATTGACTTTGGCAATCGTGGTTTTTTCCATAACCGTGATTGTTCTTGGCAAAGTTTTCTACAGAAGTGGTTTGCTATTGCCTGCTTCTGGGCAGTGTCTTTACAAGACATGTGACCCCAATCATTATCAATACTCTTCAAAGATTGTCTGTTTGGTATCATTGGTTACATAATCAGGACTTGTGATGTGCACCGGCTGCTCGAATGACCATCCACCACCTGCTGTCATGGCTTCACGTGACTCTCATCGGGACCTGCTCTCATGGCTTCATGTGACCCTGATCGGGGGTCTAAGAAGGTGCTACACCTTGCCCAAGGGTGACCTGCAGACTAGTGGAAGGAAGTGGACCTTACACCTCCTTTGGTAGAGACATATCTCCACCCCACCACTTTCAAATGCCACAGGCCAAATGCAGGAAAATGCGATAATAAATCAGTCTTGATGGAATGGTGGAGCAGAGTCGATATACTAACTGGCCTAATTCTGCTCCTATCTCTTGTAAATCTGTTGCCCACCCATCATTCCTGAAAGTTAAAGTTAACAATTTTTCTCTTTCATTCAAACGGAGTCTTCAATTTAAACTGTTTTTTTAATTACTCTTTCCACGGACGCTGCCTGACCAAGTGTGTGTTTCCAGCGTTTTCTGTCCTTAGTGTGAGATGGAGATTCCAATTCTGTCCAGCTCGGCTGTTAACTTGCTTACCCACATTCTTCCTCATCACACAGCGGAGCAGATAGGCAGCCAATCCTAGGACAAGGTAGGTGGGACATCTTTAAAAGGCAACATCCCGTCACCCAGGACATGCCCTCTTCTCATTGCTACCATCAAGGAGCAGGTACAGGAGTCTAAAGACACACACTCAACATTTTAGGAACTACTTCTTCCAAGAGTCATATAGATTCAATTCCTAGGGTCACAGAGATTAGGGGAACTCATATTTCTAGTGCAAGCTTCTCAAAGTCAAAGGATTTGATTTAGATTCATATTGATTTATCATATACATCAAAGCAGACAGTGGAATGTGTCAAATGGGAACTAAGGATGTGCCGGGGGCAGCCGACAAGTGTGGCCACATATTCTGGTTTTAACATAGGATACCCACAATTTTCCACAGAACAACACAGCAACAACAACAACGAGAGACAACACCCACAAAACAAGCCCCTTTCCCATACTCCAGGAGATCGGCAAAAACCAACACTTCAAAAGGTGGCATCCATCATTGAGGACTCCCATCACCCAGGAAACGCCCTCTTCTCATTGCTACCACCAGTTGAGGGGCATGAACCTAAGGGTACACACACAATGATTCAGGAACAGCTTCTTCCCCTCTGCCCTCAGATTGCTGAATGGACAATGAACCCATGAACACTAACTCAATATTTTTTTTGCTTACTTTTTGCACTGTTTATTTAATTTAAATATGCTGTATACTTATTATTTTAATTTATAGTTGTTTTTATTATAATGTATTGCAATGTACTGCTGCTGCAAAACAACAAATTTCATGATATATGTCGGTGATAATAAACCTGATTCTGATGGCGTCAGGACAGGAATGGGACGTAAATTACCGTGGAAAGCAGGCAAAGACAGAAGAAATAAACATGAAGAGTGAAGAACATCCAAACCAAAAGGAGAATTTGTTTCTCTAGCTGGGTGAAAACAGAAATTAGGTCACTGAAATTGTTTAAATTTACATAATAACCACTTATCCAAGATCATGCATCAAATTTATTCATCACCTGTATGTATTAGGAATTCAATGTGGTGTGCTGGTGCGACATGTAACAGAAAACAATGATCAACTATTATAATGAATGAAGACTAACATTAAAAACATTAAGAAATGCAAGAGAATCTGCTGATGCTGGAAGTCCAAAGCAATACACACCAAATGCTGGAGGAACTCAGCAGGTCAGGCAGCATCTGTGGATATGAGGAAACAGTCCATGTTTTGGGCTGACACCCATTCTTGTGACCTTGGAGAAGGCTTTCAGCCAGATATTCATTTCCATAGACGCTGCCTGACCTGCTGAGTTCCTCCAGCATTTTGTGTGTGATGCTTTTTATTTTAAAAACGTAAGGTGGATAATGAATGATAAAAATAGAAAATAATCAATTCCTTGATTGAATTAGAGGGAATAATCTAATGTTAGTGTTCTAAATAAATCATATAATGCCAGAAAGAATCAGAGAAGGAAAGTCCAGGTACACCACTTTACAACGTTTAAGTCAGCAAAATAAGAAATGATATTGTGATAAAACAGTTAATTTTCCTCCTGTGTAAACTGCTGACTGTAAACTTTATCTACCTGCTCTGCCGCTACAATGATGAAATACATGTTGAGAAGCCATCACAGATAAAGCCCTCCCCACCACTGAGCATATCTACATGAAGCACGGGCACAGGAAAGCAGTGTCCATCATCAGGGACCCCCACCACCCAGGTCATGTTCTCTTCTCTCTGCTGCCATCACGACGAAGTTTCAAGAGCCTCGGGACTCCTCTGGTTCATGAACAGTTATTACCCCTCAACCATCAGGCTCTTGAACCAAAGGGGATAACTGCACTCAACTTCACTCACTCCATCACTGTTCCCACAACCTATGGACCCCCTTCTAAGGACTGCTCACCTCATGATTTTTATTTATTTATTTGTTTGTTTTTTTTATTTACTGTGAATCTCAAGGTTGTATATGTGACATATATGTAATTTGATAATAAATTTGATTTTGAACTTTGAATGTGACATCAAGGAGGAAGGTATAGGAACCTGAAAACACATACTTCAAGAACAGCTTCTTCCACTCCGCCATGACGGTTCTGAATGGTCAATGAACCCAGGAACACTACCTCACTCTTCTTTCTGCTGTCTTTCCCCACCACTTACTTAATTTAATTTTAAAATATATTTCTCATTGTAATTTCCAGTTTTTTATTATTATGTATTGCAATGTACTGCTGCCGAATAACAACGAATTTCATGACGTATGCCAGTAGTATTAAACCTGATTCCGATTCTAATTCCTTCTCCAGGCCTTAAAGGTGCATAAAGGACAAGCTTGCCAATGTTCACTTTCATTCCCAGCTAGTTAGTTTGCCTTTGGTTAAGGTGTGAATTACATGTCAATTATCTTTAAATGCAAGTGAGTGGAATGGTTTGAAAAGTCTGTCCTTATTTTACAAAGCAGAAATTCATTCCCAGTTGATAATATTTATTCTATTAATTAATTAATTTGTTTGGCGATACAGCGTGGAACGGGCCCTTGTGCACCATCGAGCCACGCCGCCCAGCAACCCATTTATTTAACACTAGCCTAATGATGGGACAATTTATGATCTGTCTTTGGAACGTGGGAGGAAACTGGAGAACCTGGAGGAAACACACGCAGTCACGGCCGGACAGTGCTGGAATTGAACTCCAAACTCCAATGCCTCGAGCTGGAATACTGTCGAGCTAACCAGTATACTACCATGGTGCCCCAAATACAGTTTACATATACACACAAAACTTAGCTTTTAAAGTACAGTTACATCGCAGTCAATGGGAGAAAATTTCCAAAGAAGAATGTAGCTCATGTATGTTCCTGCACTGTGCATTCAACAATGCAGCTGAGGATGGATCTCAATATTCTTTTTCCGCTTATTTTAAAATTATATTTGTGTTTTTTTTTTGTGAATGCTGCTTATCTGATGGTATTTGCCTGTGATGCTACTGCAATTAATATTTTCATTGTACCTGTGTAGACATGTACCTGAGCACAAGGCAATAAATTCAAGCTGACCTGTTTAAACATTTGTTGTCTCAAAAAAGGTCTTGAAAGAAATACGTCAAATAAACAAACAAAGACGGTTCTCCATGTCTAATATAAAATAATGTCATAGAAAAGTACAGCATAGAAACAGGCTCTTCGGCCCATCTAGTCTATGCCGAACCATTTAAACCGCCTACTCCCATCAACCTGCTCCAGGACCATAGCCCTCAACACCCCGCCATCCACGTACCCATCCAAACTTCTCTTACGCTTTGAGATCAATGCACCACTTGCATTGGCAGCTCATTCCACACTATTGAAAACATTTATTTAGGAAGTTAATTACAAAATAGGAATAGAGATTAGCTTTATTTGTCTCATGTACATCAAAATATCGATACATACTGCGAATGCGTCATTTTGTGTCAGCGACCAACACAATCCTGCTGAAGGCAGCTGTCCAGTGGCACCATGCCTCCAGTGCCATCATGGCACACGCTCGACTCATAAACTCTAACACATACGTTTTTGGAATGTATGAGGGGAGTGGAATACTGGGAGAGAACGCATCCAGTCATGGGCAGAACCTACAAACACCTTACAGATAGCTGCAGGTATTGAACTCCAAATCTCCATCGCAGATGCTGCTGCTCTCATACGTTACACAAACCGCTATGCAACTGTGTCGCCTTTGTGACATGTCTTTGTTGTCTTTGCAAGAGAGGTTCACGTGGAATGAATTGGCAAAGTCTATATTGGTCATATTCCAGGAACTATATTACTTTAGGAGTTTGAGGAGGTTTGGCATGTCACCAAAGATAATTGCAAATTTCCACAGATGTACCATGGAGAGGATTCTAGCTGGCTGAATCATCATCTGGTCTGGGGTGGCTACTGCACAGGATTGAAATAAGCTGCAGAAAGTTGTAAACTCAGTCAACTCCATCATGGGAACTAGCCTCCATTGTACCCAGGACATCTTCAAGGGGCAATGCTTCAAAAAGGCGGCGTCCATCATTAAGGACCCCCATCACCCAGGACATGCCCTCTTCTCATTGCTTCCATCAAGGAGGAGGTACAGCAGCTGGAAGGCACACTCAACGATTCAGAAACGGCTCCTTCCCCTCTGCCACCAGATTTCTGAATTGAACCCATGAACATTACCACACTACATCTTTTTGTCTTGTTGCATCACTTATTTAATTTAACAACAAATTTCACACCATATGCCAGTGATGTTAAAGCTGATTCTTATTCTATATGTTCTTGTTGCCATTATACATTTCTTCAGCACCTTCACTTCAAAAGTTCTGAGAGTTTAATAATGGAGATCCTCTGAGCTAATCTAGTAGAACGAGCAGAAGAATAAGCAAAGAGAGGAGCCGCTACTGGTCCCCTGTTCCCCATGTCTGCAGAATTAGGCCACTTGGCCCATTGAGTCTACCTCGCCATTCAATCATAACCGATTTTCTCTATCCCATCCTCCCACCTTTCCTCATAGTCCTCAACCCCTTAACACTCAAGAACCTATCAATCTCTGCCTTTCATACCAGGTGCTCCAGTTTTGTCCCACATCAGGGTTTGAGAGTTGGCAACATCAGAGTGGCAGCAATTGCAAACTGCCCAGCACAATCCTCAGAAATTTGATTTGATGCAAAACAACTCATTTCACTATATGTTTCAATGTATATGTGACAATAAAAGCTCACCTTTATCTTTAAATAAACTCCTTGTGGCAATGAATTCCACAGATTCACCACTCTCCGACTGAAGAAATTCCTCTCCATCTCAGTTCAAAAGGACATTCCTTTATTCTGAGGCTGTGCTAATTACCCCTGTTAATGGAAACATCCTCTCCCTGACCACTCTGCACAGTCAATAGACAATAGACAGTAGGTGCAGGAGTAGGCCATTTGGCCCTTCTAGCCAGCACCGCCATTCACTGTGATCATGGCTGATCATACACAATCAGTACCCCGTTCCTGCCTTCTCCCCATATCCCTTGACCCCACTATCTATAAGAGCTCTATCTAACTCTCTCTTGAAAGCATCCAGAGACTTGGCCTCCACTGCCTTCTGGGGCAGAGCATTCCACATATCCACCACTCTCTGGGTGAAAAAGTTTTTCCGCATCTCTGTTCTAAATGGCCTACCCTTTATTCTTAAACTGTGGCCTCCAGTTCTGGACTCACCCATCAGTGGGAACATGCTTCCTGCCTCCTGTGTGTCCAATCCCTTAATAATCTTATATGTTTCAATCAGATCCCCTCTCATCCTTCTAAATTCCAGTGTATTTCAGTCCTTCCAGTTTTAATTGCAATCTCCCTTCATCCCTCCAAACTTGATTAAGTAAAGGCCCAAAGACATCAAACACTCCTCATACATTATGCCTTCATTCCTGAGATCATTCTTGTGAACTTCCTCTGGACCCTCTCCAGGGCCAGTACATCTTTCCTTAGGTACAGGGGTAGTGGGTAAAATATCCCTCTAGTGCTTGTGTATTTTGTGCTGGAGATGCAGTATCACTTCACCCTGCCACTTTGTTTTTGGCCCACGTTGTCATCATCTAGATCCCCAACTTGCCTTTATTGTGATCTTCCTCCTCGTTAACCTCCGATGGTGGAGTTATTGCTTATGGTCAGTGTTATGGGGGGGCGGGGGGTATAGCGAATGGGTGCTGTGATCTGGAGGTTGTGCAGTAACTATTTGAAGGTTGTTGTGGGAGGGCAAGGACTAGGGGTAGAGTAGGTAATGGGGATGGAGGTTTCATTGCGAAGGGAGGTGGAGTGGGAACTGGCAGTGCGGGGGTGGGTGGAGGTAGTGCGGGACCTTGCAGTGGGGGGAGGGTTGAAAGAGGAACCGAACTGCTAGTGATGTTGGGTGAAATTGGCCCCCTAGTGGGGAGAAGGCTTGGGTTTATGGGGGTGTGTAAGAGGGCTGGAGATATTAGGTTTAGGGGTAGGGCTGAGGACTGGTGACGCGAGAGGGGATGGCGGGGGCTAGTGTTATGTCACCCCTTTGTGGGGTGTGGCTTGGGTTATTTGGGGTGCTGTCCGGTTTAGTTGGGGTGTGTAGTCCTTTGGATGTTAGGATTATGGTGGGGGGAACAGGGTTGAGGGATATCTGTGGGGTGGCAGCAGGTAGAACTGGTGATGTAGGGTGAGCTTGGCTCCCTGGCGAGAAGAGGGCTTGGGTTTATGGGGGTCTGAAGGTGTTAGGTTTGAGGGTAGGGCTGTGTGATGGAGGTGTATTTTTCCCTATGGGGGATGCTGGGGTGTGTGGAATTTCGCACTTGGGGGTTGGGGTGAGTGCTGTGTCTGGGTATGTTAATGTTTTTTCTCAGGATCAAACTGGTAGTTAGTAGTCTATTCTTCCCAGTGATCATCCTTTGTAGAGCTATAATTTCTACGCTTACCCCTCTCTATTCTGTTTAGGTGTTACTATTTGGGGAATATGGTTCTGTTCTGAGGCTTAGTTGTTAGGCTCTATTTCCAAAGTAAGACTTACCTTTCTTATTTAATGGTCCCTGTCTTAATTTTGTTTCTGGGTGGGTGATTGAAGGGGATCTTCCTCTTCCTCCCTGCTCTGGTTTTCTCAATCTAATCCCAATTTATAGGTTTAGTTATTGGGTCCAGTGTTGGCCCTTTAGTGAGTGTATTTTACTTTCTGGCCTAGCTTCTTAGGCCTCATTTAGGCCGTTGGAGGAATATGTCTGTAGTGTTTCAATTCACCTCCTCTCTGCTCTTTTTCTTTGGAGGTTTGACCAGTTTATGTTAGTTTCCAGGCCCAGGATTTCCAAGGAGTAGATTCCGTGCTGCAGTAAGTGCCTATGAATTGGTCTGTTCTGGTTTCCTCTTGTGATATTATTGAGGTGACCTATGAGTCTGGTTCTTAAGGTGTTGCCTGTCTCCCCTATGTATATAATATGGCATCATTTACACTGGATTGCATATACTAAATTCTTTTGTTCACAAGTTATCCTCAGCTCTATCTCAGCCCACTTTCTGAGCTCTGTTGTGTATGCTTTTTGAGATTTGCAGGTATATACATGCCCTGCAGTTTGGCACTGCCTGTAATTTGGTACTGACTAGTACGTCTCTCAAGTTTTTACCCCTTTTGAAGGTGGAAACGATAGTGCATTGTGCCAGTGGCCCCACTACTGCTTTTAGTTTTTCAAAGTGGGTTTTGACCACCCTGTATGGGAACTGTACCTCCCTTAATCGCAGGACTCTGCAGAGAGTGGTGTGGACAGCCCAGAGCATCTGTAGATGTGAACTTCCAATGATTCAGGACAGGTGTGTAAAAAGGGCCCGTAGGATCATTGGGGAGCGAAGTCACCCCAGCCACAATCTATTCCAGCTGCTACCATCCAGGAAACAATACCACAGCATAAAAGCCAGGACCAACAGGCTCCGGGGACAGCTTCTTCCACCAGGCCATCAGACTGTAATATAGTGTACTCTATATTACATTGACCATTCCATCTATTATAAATTGCTATGATTGCACATGGCACATTTAGATGGAGACGTAACGTAAAGATTTTTCTCCTCATGTATGTGAAGGATGTAAGAAATAAAGTCAATTCAATTCAAAAGTGCTCACAATATTCCAAATGCGTTCTGACTAATGCTTTATAAAGCTTTGGCAGTACATTGTTGCTTTTATATTGTAGTCCTTTTGAAATTAATGCTAACATTGCATTTACCTTCTTTACTCGTGAGTACCTGCAAATTAATTATTTTATTGATTGAGATACAGTGCAGAATAAGACCTTCCGATCCTTCAAGCCATGTCACCCTGGAATCCCCCCGATTTAATCCTAGCCTAGCCATGGGACAATTTATAATAACCAATTAATTTCCCAACCCTTATGTCTTTGGACTGCGGGAGGAAACCCACATGGTCAAGGAGAGAACGCACAAACTCCTTACAGGCAGTGGCAGGAATCGAACCCAGTTGTTGTGCTAACCTCTGCTCTACCATGTCACCCGAACCTGAAGGAACCCTGAACTAGGCCACTTATATTGCCCCCAGTGTTTAGAATCGTAAAAGGTGGTTCTTCACAACCCATTGGATTGCACTGAGTAATTTAAACTGACTGACTTTAAAATGGAGTATTATATATTGTGTGCACACTAGCACTGGTGTGAGTCCAAACAGGAGTCTTGTGATTACAGGAAGGTAAAGGGAAAAGAGTGATTGCTGGCTCTAACCTATGCAAAGCTCTGGATGCAGAAACTTGTTTATTTTCTGAGGTCTCACACAATCTGAACAACATGCTGATGTTAATCAGATAAGGACTGTTGCCAATGTAATTTGCATCTCAATTAGCTCTGTACTAGTCTTGGTGCCGAACCTGGCCTTTGGTACATCTCTGAATCTGTGCCGTTCATGGCGATCGATGAAATGTTTTACAATCTCATAGCAACCAAATTAGTCGATTGAGGGTTCGGCACTGTAAGTCGAGCCCTCCTCCACACACATAAATCTACAGGGAATTCAAGGGAAAAAAATATGAACTGCAGAAATTTAAACACTATCACCTTTGAGTTATATTGATCGACCAGCAGTCTATCACGTGATTGGAGATTGTGTATCAATCAATACTATCCACAGTCATGCACGCATTATGAGAAACAAAAGCACCAACCCTGCAAGCTGCCATTGATCGCTCAAAGGAAAATTTCTAAATTTCATGCAAGCCGCCAAACCATGATTAATTGGCACCGCACAGTGCCCGATTTGTAGATTTTTTAAAACCTTTTAACAGATTGGTGATTAACAGCTCTGTAACTGCTGTGACGTACCAAACAAATAGCCATTTCATTATTGTCTATCGTTTACAGAGATACCAAGTGGCCTGTAAAAAAAAATGCCTTAAAATGTATTCTGGTTCCCAGCGGACAGGGTCAGGAAGTAAGCAATTACAGCAACCTATGACAATTCAGGTTGTTACCAATAGCAACCAAAATGGTCAAGATGGTGTCATAACTGCATGCACACCATTGATATTCATTGACTCTTTCTCGCTTTATTTACTCTTCTGCTGTCGTTTGCTGGAATTGATCCTGATCTGCTGCAAACCCAAGTGGCCATTTATATCTGCAGGGTTATTAACAGACTATTCCACTAGATGTGGCATCACAACCAAGACCATAAGACATAGGAGCAGAATTAGGCCACTCAAGGATGCTGTGTCACTTGATCATGACCGGATTCTTTCCCCTTCTCAACCCCATTCTCCTGCCTTCTCCCCGTAACTTTTGACGCCCTGACTAATCGAGAACCAATTAACCTCCCATTCACCTGGTTTCACCTTTCACCTTCCAGCCTGTACTCCTTCCCCTCCTCCCATCATATTATTCTGACTTCTGCCCCCTTCCTTTCCAGTCCCAATGAAGGGTCTTGGTGCAAAACATTGGCTGTATATTTCTTCTCCATAGATGCTGTCTGACCCGCTGAGTTCCTGCAACATTTTGTGAGCATTACCTCAGGGATATCATTCTTCATACTTTTCCATACTCTGTTTAGACAGAAAGTATTGAGATGATTGAGGTTACAGGGCTGAAGAAGAAGGATTCATGGTCTTCTCTACTGCTACAAAGAAGCCAAACTTTGGTTGGAGGAGGAACAGTTCATATTCCATCTGGGTCACCTGCACTTTGATGGCATGAACACTGATTCTCCAACATCTAGTGATTTCTACTCTCTCCCTCCTTCTCTCTTTTTCCAGTCTCCATTCTGGTTACCCTCTCATCCCTCCTCTTCTCACCTGCCTCTCACCTCCCTCTAGTTCCCCTCATTATTCCTTTTCTTCCATGATCCACTGTCCTCTCCTATTAACCTCTTCCTTCTTCAGTCCTTTACTTCTTCCCCCTATCGTCTTCCAGCTTCCTACTTCATCCCACTCCCCCACCCACCCACCATTCCCCTCACCTATCACCTTGTACTCATTTTCCATCCCCTTCCCCCCCCCCCCCTTCCCCACAACCTTCTTATTCTGGCTTCTTCCCCCTTCATTTCCAGTCCTGCAGAAGAGTCTCAGCCTGAAACATCGACTGTTTATTCATTTCCATGGACGCTGCCTGACCTGCTGAGTTCCTCCAGCATCTTGTGTGTTACCCCAGCTGATTGTTGATCGGGAAAATGGAAGCTGTTTTCTGCTACACTGGTGTACTTGTAAAGTGGAAAGAAGGCGTTGAAAGGAATATTGTTTCTTTACAAAAATAAGTGGCTGCTTTATTTTTATTGTGAGTAGATAGTGGGGCTTAATAATACTCTCAATAATACAAGACACATGAGATGTTATGTTGCAGTTATAAAAGACATTGGTGAGCCACACTGGGAGTCTTGTGTACTGGCCAGGAATCATTCTTCCTAAATCTTATTGTTCAACACTGCAGAAAATTCTACACTCACTGGCCACTTTATTAGATACCAGAACTTGGTGTAGTCTTCTGCTTTACCTCATCCATGTGAAAGTTTGATGTGTTGTGCATTCAGAGATGTTCCTCTGCACACTTCTGTTGTAACACATGGTTATCAGGATTACTGTCACCTTCCTGTATACTTGAACCTGTCAGGCCATCCTCCTCTGACCCCTCTCATTAACAGGACACTTTTGCCCACTTTTGCCCACTTTCTCATCAACAGGACACTTTTGCCCACTTTCTCATTAACAGGACACTTTTGCCCACAGAGCTGCTGCTCACTACATGTTTTATTTTGATTTTCTTCACACCATTCGCAGTAAACTCTGAAGAATCTTTCTTGTGAAAACCCCAGGATATCAGCATTTTCTGAAATACTCAAACCAACTCGTCTGGCACCCACAAAAATTCTATGGTCTAAGTCACTTAGATCACATTTACTCCCCATTCTGATGTCTGGTCTGAACAACAGCTGAACCTTTTGACCATGTCTGTATGCTTTTATGCATGAGTTGCTGTCACATGATTGGCTGATCAGATATTTGTACTAACAAGTTGGTGTATAGTTGTACCTAACAAAGTGGCCACTGTGTGTATACTTAGGTACTAAGATTTTAGGATATCAGTATATTTGTTTTGATATCCAGAACAATCTAAGAAGTAAGTACCATTTTAAATTATTTGTAGGGTAACAAAATATCTCAGGATACTTTAAAAACAACTCAAAATATTTGGAGCCCGTTCTCAAGAAAGAATTTGCTGTCATTGGAGAGGGTCCAGAGGAGATTTACAAGAATGATCCCAGGGGTGAAAGGGTTCTCTTGATGGCTCTTGGACTGTACTCACTGGAGTTTAGAAGAATGAGGAGGGAACCTCATTGTAACCCACCAAATATTGAAAGATCTAGAAAGATGATCCCATTAGTGGGAGAATCTACGACCAGAGATCACAGCCTCAAAGTAGAGGGGCATCCATTTAAAGCAGAGACGAGGAGAGATTTCTTTAGCTAGAGAGTGGTGAATCTGTGGAATTCAATGGCACAGATGGCTATGGGGGCCGAGTCATTGGATATTTTTAAAGCAAAGGTTGATTAATTTTTGATTAGTAAGGGTATCAAAGGTTACGGGGAGAAGGCAGGTGAATAGGGATGTGAAGGATAATAAATCAGCCATGATGTAATGGTGGAGCAGACTCGATGGGCTGAATGGCCTAATTCTGCTCTTACAATACTGTGCAAACATATTAGGCACATACAGATAGGGGTTTTAAAACTTGAACACACTACTGTAGTGATTTTATGTAGCACACTGTACTACTGCTGCTGCAAAAATAAATTTCTTGACATGTGAGTGACAAAAAAAACTTGATTCTGATATGGGTCTCCATGGTGGACTGAGAGTGGGAAGGGGATAGGGAGAGGGGAATCATGGTTGGGAAAAGGGGAAGGGAGAGGGAGGAAGTGGGAAGCACCAGAGAGACATTCCGTAATGATCAATAAATCAACTGTTTGGAATCAAATGACCTTGTTTGGTGTCTCAGGGCTGGGTGTGTCTGCACCCATGCCACCCCCTGCCACTGGTGCTGCTTCTCTGCCACCTGTCCCACACCCCTCCTGCAGTGCTCACCCTCGCCATTCCTAACATTCCTGGCTCCCGCCAGATCTACAAACTCGCTTTCTGTTCCACCTTGACAAAAAAAAATACTCTGCAAAAATCCTGGTCAAATGAAAGGAGGCAGAAGTAAAGCATGGCTTCGGAAAATTGGAAAGGAGATGTTACACCTTTGGATCCTCACCACCCAGGACATGCCCTCTTCTCATTGTACCATCAGGAAGGAAATACAGCAGCCTCAAGACCCACATTCAGTAACTTAGGAACAGCTTCCTCACCTTGGCCATCAGATTTCTGTCCAGTCTATAAACCCCTTTATTTGTCACGTGTACATCAAAACATTGTTGCATCAAATCAAATTAGCGAGGATTGTGCTCGGCTGCCTGCAAGTGTTGCCACGTTTCCAGTGCCCACAATACATGTCCACAACTCACTAACCCTCTGTCATACGTCTCTAAGCTGTGGGAAGAAACCAAAGTACCGGGAGGAAACTCGCGTGATCATGGGGTAAACGTATAGGCAACAGCAGGAATTGAACCCCAATTGGTGATCGCTGGCTCTGTAATACGTTATGCAACCGCTACACTGCTGAGTAGCATAAAAAATTATTGTTATTGTAAAATTGTAATTTTGTTTTATGTATTGCACTGTAGTGCTGCCACAAAATAATAAATTTCATGACATATGTCAGTGATAATAAACCTAATTATTATCAAGAGTGTCTCTGTGTCATTGTGTGGTATGGAAGCTGCAAGACCCTGCAGAGGATAGTAAAAACCAACAGGGTCACCAAGAATTTCCACACTCTGTTTGTGACATTTACCCGGAATATTGTAGATGAAGGGCCCAAAGCATTGTTGACAATCCCTACCACCCATTCCACATCCTCTTTGACCCAGTCCCATCAGGAAGGAGGTACAGGATCATCAGGACTAGGACTGCCAGATTGGGAAACAGCTTCTTCCATCAGACTGTGAGACTAATGATTACCCTGCCACCACCGAGGTCTCGTCACTGGGACAGCGAGCTGTTTCCTGTTTACCTGTGCTGTGCACTACGTACATTTTGAATTATAGTTTATTAACTTACTTATGGTAATTTTTTGTTTTATGTGCTGTATGTGATATATTTTTTGTGGTCCAGGGGAATGTTGTTTAGTTTGGTTGTATTTACATATATACAGTCAGATGACAATAAACTTGAACTTGACTTGTTCATGATTCTGTTTCTGAATGTAAGGTGCGACGGAGAGAAGAGAAATATGAGTAAAATATCCGAGTTGTCAGGCTGGAGGGGAAAGTATGGAAATGAACCGATGAGATAATGAGAGGCAATGGTTGGGTAAACAAGAAGAGCTATGTCCCTTGGCAGAGAGATCAGTAAATTGGTTTTAGTTAATTAGGAACAGGAAATTTTTCAGAGAAGGGATGAGACCTATAAGAATGGCCTTTAGGAGGATTTGATGGACAAGGACATCAATGGAAGAAGCAGTTTGATGTCATTCTGGATGCATGGCCATTATCTACAAGAACTCCTGCTTAACCAACCAGACCATTAATAATGAACACAGTGTTTCAAACACTAGCTTGTTGGAATGGGCTCTGTGAAAGGTTACTGGAATTACATCAGGAAAGTATACAGTTCTGGAGAAAGTCTTACATGAATGACTTCTGTTAGCTTCAAGATTCAAGGTACAAGGGTCTCCCTGCACACTATCCAGGGTATACTGTATTCCAGAAGAGATGTGTTTACAGAGCTCTCAGCATTGCCAAGGGTCCCTCCCATCCATTCCACATCTCTTTGACCTCCTGCAGAAGGTATGGCAGCATAAAGATGAGAACGGTTAGGCTAGGTAACATCTTCTTCCCCCAGGCTATGAGACCTTTGAACACCCTGCTAACACCCAGTCATCATCATCATTTTTGTGTCCTGTCAGGCAATCATGGTCTTCCATCTGTGCTTAATATCTCCTCCACACTGCTGTTTTTACTCTTTTCTCTATCCACGACCATGATTGTTCTTGGCAAATCTTGCTACAGAAGTGGTTTGCCATTGCCTTCTTATGGGCAGAATCTTTTAAAGACAGTTGACCCCAGCCCTTATCAACACTCTTCAGGGATTGTCTACATGGTGTCAGCAGCCACATAACCAGGACTTGTGGTATGCACCAGCTACTCACAGGACCATCCCCCTCCTCTCCTATGGCTTCTCATGACCTTGTCTGGGGGGCTATGCAGGTGTTACACCTTGTCCAAGAGTGACGGGCAGTAGCAGTGGAAAGGAACACCTTACACGTCCTTTTGTAGAGATGTATCTCCACCTCAGCACCCAGCTACCATCCAGTAAACATTATTTATGACAGCACCAGCAGCAATATACTGTTGTTTATTTAGCAATGTGTCATATTTATGTACTTTCTGTCAACCTGTACATCTACAGAATACATTTTTGTATCTGTTAGTGTATTTATGTGCTGTATATGGTACATGTACTGTGTTTTCCCAGAGGAATGTTGTTTCGTTTAGCTGTATACATGTGTATAGTTGAATGACAATAAACTTAAACTTGAAGATTCAAGATTTAGATTTAGTTATTTAAGATTCAAATTCAAAAATGTTTATTGTTTCATGCGAGTGTAAAGGAGAATGAAATGATTGTTACTCTGGACTGATGCAGCATAAAATACACACAGTAAGCATAAAGAATACAATAAAATATTATAAATATACATGCATAAGGTTGCCTTATATATGTTAATTATTTTGTCCTTAAAGTGATGCTAGATACAGGAGCATCTGTACATAAGGTGACTCCAACAGGAAACGATAAAGTTGTGGTGGTGGGGTGCATGGTGTGTTGGGGATGTGTTTGTTGGGGGTGTGGTGTGTTGGGGCGTGTGTGTTGGGGATGTGGTGTGTTGGGGATGTTATTGGGGATGTGGTGTGTTGAGGTTGTGGTGTGTTGGGGATGTGGTGTGTTGGGGATGTGGTGTGTTGGGGATATGGTGTGTTGGGGATGTTGTGTGTTGGGGATGTGGTGTGTTGGGGATGTTGTTGGGGATGTGGTGTGTTGAGGTTGTGGTGTGTTGGGGATGTGGTGTGTTGGGGGTGTGGTGTGTTGGGGGTGTGGTGTGTTGGGGGGATGGTGTGTTGGGGATGTGGTGTGTTGAGGTTGTGGTGTGTTGGGTTGTGGTGTGTTGGGGATGTGGTGTGTCGGGGATGTTGTTGGGGATGTGGTGTGTCGGGGATGTTGTTGGGGATGTGGTGTGTTGAGGTTGTGGTGTGTTGAGGTCGTGGTGTGTTGAGGTTGTGGTGTGTTGAGGTTGTGGTGTGTTGAGGGGTGTGGTGTGTTGAGGGGTGGTGTGTTGGGGATGTGGTGTGTTGAGGGGTGGTGTGTTGGGGATGTGGTGTGTTGGGGATTGTGGTGTGTTGGGGATGTGGTGTGTTGAGGGGTGGTGTGTTGGGGATGTGGTGTGTTGGGGATTGTGGTGTGTTGGGGATGTGGTGTGTTGAGGGGTGGTGTGTTGGGGATGTGGTGTGTTGGGGATTGTGGTGTGTTGGGGTTGTGGTGTGTTGGGTGTGTGATGTGTTGGGGTGTGTGTTGGGGTGTGTGTTGAGGGGTGGTGTGTTGGGGATGTGGTGTGTTGAGGGGTGGTGTGTTGGGGATGTGGTGTGTTGGGGATTGTGGTGTGTTGGGGATGTGGTGTGTTGAGGGGTGGTGTGTTGGGGATGTGGTGTGTTGGGGATTGTGGTGTGTTGGGGTTGTGGTGTGTTGGGTGTGTGATGTGTTGGGGGTTGTGGTGTGTTGGGGGTGTGGTGTGTTGGGGATGTGGTGTGTTGGGGATGTGGTGTGTTGGGGATTGTGGTGTGTTGGGGATGTGGTGTGTTGGGGATGTTGTTGGGGATGTGGTGTGTTGAGGTTGTGGTGTGTTGGGGTGTGGTGCGTTGGGGTGTTGTGCGTTGGGGATGTGGTGTGTTGGGGTGTGGTGCATTGGGGATGTGGTGTGTTGGGGTTGTGGTGTGTTGGGGGTTGTGATGTGTTGGGGTTGTGGTGTGTTGGGGTTGTGGTGTGTTGGGGTGTGTGTTGGGGGGTGGTGTGTTGGGGTGTGGTGTGTTGGGGATGTGGTGTGTTGGGGGTGTGGTGTGTTGGGGATATGGTGTGTTGGGGTGTGGTGTGTTGGGGATGTTGTTGGGGTGTGGTGTGTTGAGGTTGTGGTGTGTTGGGGATGTGGTGTGTTGGGGGTGTGGTGTGTTGGGGGTGTGGTGTGTTGGGGATGTGGTGTGTTGGGGTGTGGTGCGTTGGGGATATGGTGTGTTGAGGTTGTGGTGTGTTGGGGGTGTGGTGTGTTGGGGTGTGTGTTGGGGGTGTGGTGTGTTGGGGATGTGGTGTGTTGGGGATGTGGTGTGTTGGGGGTGTGGTGTGTTGGGGGGATGGTGTGTTGGGGATGTGGTGTGTTGGGGATGTTGTTGGGGAATGTGGTGTGTTGAGGATGTGGTGTGTTGGGGATGTGGTGTGTTGGGGATGTGGTGTGTCGGGGATGTTGTTGGGGATGTGGTGTGTTGAGGTTGTGGTGTGTTGAGGTCGTGGTGTGTTGAGGTTGTGGTGTGTTGAGGTTGTGGTGTGTTGAGGGGTGGTGTGTTGAGGGGTGGTGTGTTGAGGGGTGGTGTGTTGGGGATGTGGTGTGTTGGGGATTGTGGTGTGTTGGGGATGTGGTGTGTTGGGGATGTGGTGTGTTGAGGTTGTGGTGTGTTGGGGTGTGGTGCGTTGGGGATTGTGGTGCGTTGGGGATTGTGGTGTGTTGGGGATGTGGTGTGTTGGGGATGTGGTGTGTTGGGGATGTGGTGTGTTGGGGAATGTGGTGTGTTGGGGATTGTGGTGTGTTGGGTTGTGGTGTGTTGGGGATGTTGTTGGGGAATGTGGTGTGTTGAGGATGTGGTGTGTTGGGGATGTGGTGTGTTGGGTTGTGGTGTGTCGGGGATGTTGTTGGGGATGTGGTGTGTTGAGGTTGTGGTGTGTTGAGGTCGTGGTGTGTTGAGGTTGTGGTGTGTTGAGGTTGTGGTGTGTTGAGGGGTGGTGTGTTGAGGGGTGGCGTGTTGGGGATGTGGTGTGTTGGGGATTGTGGTGTGTTGGGGATGTGGTGTGTTGGGTTGTGGTGTGTCGGGGATGTTGTTGGGGATGTGGTGTGTTGAGGTTGTGGTGTGTTGAGGTCGTGGTGTGTTGAGGTTGTGGTGTGTTGAGGTTGTGGTGTGTTGAGGGGTGGTGTGTTGAGGGGTGGTGTGTTGAGGGGTGGTGTGTTGGGGATGTGGTGTGTTGGGGATGTGGTGTGTTGGGGATTGTGGTGTGTTGGGGATTGTGGTGTGTTGGGGATGTGGTGTGTTGGGGGGTGGTGTGTTGGGGTTGCGGTGTGTTGGGGATGTTGTTGGGGGTGTGGTGCGTTGGGGATTGTGGTGTGTTGGGGATGTGGTGTGTTGGGGTGTGGTGCGTTGGGGTGTTGTGCGTTGGGGATGTGGTGCGTTGGGGATTGTGGTGTGTTGGGGGTGTGGTGTGTTGGGGTGTGGTGTGTTGGGTGTGTGATGTGTTGGGGGTGTGGTGCGTTGGGGATTGTGGTGTGTTGGGGATGTGGTGTGTTGGGGGTGTGGTGTGTTGAGGTCGTGGTGTGTTGAGGTTGTGGTGTGTTGAGGTTGTGGTGTGTGAGGGGTGGTGTGTTGAGGGGTGGTGTGTTGAGGTCGTGGTGTGTTGAGGTTGTGGTGTGTTGAGGTTGTGGTGTGTTGAGGTTGTGGTGTGTGAGGGGTGGAGTGTTGAGGGGTGATATGTTGAGGTCGTGGTGTGTTGAGGTTGTGGTGTGTTGAGGTTGTGGTGTGTTGAGGGGTGGTGTGTTGAGGGGTGGTGTGTTGGGGATGTGGTGTGTTGGGGATTGTGGTGTGTTGGGGATGTGGTGTGTTGGGGATGTGGTGTGTTGGGGATATGGTGTGTTGAGGTTGTGGTGTGTTGGGGTGTGGTGCGTTGGGGTGTTGTGCGTTGGGGATGTGGTGCGTTGGGGATTGTGGTGTGTTGGGGATGTGGTGTGTTGGGGGTGTGGTGTGTTGGGGTGTGGTGTGTTGGGTGTGTGATGTGTTGGGGGTGTGGTGCGTTGGGGATTGTGGTGTGTTGGGGATGTGGTGTGTTGGGGGTGTGGTGTGTTGGGGTGTGGTGTGTTGGGGTGTGGTGTGTTGGGGTGTTGTGCGTTGGGGATGTGGTGTGTTGGGGTGTGGTGCGTTGGGGATGTGGTGTGTTGGGGATGTGGTGTGTTGGGGGTGTGGTGTGTTGGGGGGATGGTGTGTTGGGGATGTGGTGTGTTGGGGATGTTGTTGGGGAATGTGGTGTGTTGAGGATGTGGTGTGTTGGGGATGTGGTGTGTTGGGGATGTGGTGTGTCGGGGATGTTGTTGGGGATGTGGTGTGTTGAGGTTGTGGTGTGTTGAGGTCGTGGTGTGTTGAGGTTGTGGTGTGTTGAGGTTGTGGTGTGTTGAGGGGTGGTGTGTTGAGGGGTGGTGTGTTGAGGGGTGGTGTGTTGGGGATGTGGTGTGTTGGGGATTGTGGTGTGTTGGGGATGTGGTGTGTTGGGGATGTGGTGTGTTGAGGTTGTGGTGTGTTGGGGTGTGGTGCGTTGGGGATTGTGGTGCGTTGGGGATTGTGGTGTGTTGGGGATGTGGTGTGTTGGGGATGTGGTGTGTTGGGGATGTGGTGTGTTGGGGAATGTGGTGTGTTGGGGATTGTGGTGTGTTGGGTTGTGGTGTGTTGGGGATGTTGTTGGGGAATGTGGTGTGTTGAGGATGTGGTGTGTTGGGGATGTGGTGTGTTGGGTTGTGGTGTGTCGGGGATGTTGTTGGGGATGTGGTGTGTTGAGGTTGTGGTGTGTTGAGGTCGTGGTGTGTTGAGGTTGTGGTGTGTTGAGGTTGTGGTGTGTTGAGGGGTGGTGTGTTGAGGGGTGGCGTGTTGGGGATGTGGTGTGTTGGGGATTGTGGTGTGTTGGGGATGTGGTGTGTTGGGTTGTGGTGTGTCGGGGATGTTGTTGGGGATGTGGTGTGTTGAGGTTGTGGTGTGTTGAGGTCGTGGTGTGTTGAGGTTGTGGTGTGTTGAGGTTGTGGTGTGTTGAGGGGTGGTGTGTTGAGGGGTGGTGTGTTGAGGGGTGGTGTGTTGGGGATGTGGTGTGTTGGGGATGTGGTGTGTTGGGGATTGTGGTGTGTTGGGGATTGTGGTGTGTTGGGGATGTGGTGTGTTGGGGGGTGGTGTGTTGGGGTTGCGGTGTGTTGGGGATGTTGTTGGGGGTGTGGTGCGTTGGGGATTGTGGTGTGTTGGGGATGTGGTGTGTTGGGGTGTGGTGCGTTGGGGTGTTGTGCGTTGGGGATGTGGTGCGTTGGGGATTGTGGTGTGTTGGGGGTGTGGTGTGTTGGGGTGTGGTGTGTTGGGTGTGTGATGTGTTGGGGGTGTGGTGCGTTGGGGATTGTGGTGTGTTGGGGATGTGGTGTGTTGGGGGTGTGGTGTGTTGAGGTCGTGGTGTGTTGAGGTTGTGGTGTGTTGAGGTTGTGGTGTGTGAGGGGTGGTGTGTTGAGGGGTGGTGTGTTGAGGTCGTGGTGTGTTGAGGTTGTGGTGTGTTGAGGTTGTGGTGTGTTGAGGTTGTGGTGTGTGAGGGGTGGAGTGTTGAGGGGTGATATGTTGAGGTCGTGGTGTGTTGAGGTTGTGGTGTGTTGAGGTTGTGGTGTGTTGAGGGGTGGTGTGTTGAGGGGTGGTGTGTTGGGGATGTGGTGTGTTGGGGATTGTGGTGTGTTGGGGATGTGGTGTGTTGGGGATGTGGTGTGTTGGGGATATGGTGTGTTGAGGTTGTGGTGTGTTGGGGTGTGGTGCGTTGGGGTGTTGTGCGTTGGGGATGTGGTGCGTTGGGGATTGTGGTGTGTTGGGGATGTGGTGTGTTGGGGGTGTGGTGTGTTGGGGTGTGGTGTGTTGGGTGTGTGATGTGTTGGGGGTGTGGTGCGTTGGGGATTGTGGTGTGTTGGGGATGTGGTGTGTTGGGGGTGTGGTGTGTTGGGGTGTGGTGTGTTGGGGTGTGGTGTGTTGGGGTGTTGTGCGTTGGGGATGTGGTGTGTTGGGGTGTGGTGCGTTGGGGATGTGGTGTGTTGGGGTTGTGGTGTGTTGGGGGTTGTGGTGTGTTGGGGTTGTGGTGTGTTGGGGTGTGTGTTGGGGTGTGTGTTGGGGGGTGGTGTGTTGGGGTGTGGTGTGTTGGGGATGTGGTGTGTTGGGGGTGTGGTGTGTTGGGGATGTGGTGTGTTGGGGATGTGTTGTTGTTGGGGTGTGGTGTGTTGGGGATGTGGTGTGTTGGGGATGTGGTGTGTTGAGGTGTGGTGTGTTGGGGATGTTGTTGGGGATGTGGTGTGTTGGGGATGTTGTTGGGGATGTGGTGTGTTGGGGATGTGGTGTGTTGGGGGTGTGGTGTGTTGGGGATGTGGTGTATTGGGGATGTGGTGTGTTGGGGATGTGGTGTGTTGGGGATGTGTTGTTGTTGGGGATGTGGTGTGTTGAGGTTGTGGTGTGTTGAGGTTGTGGTGTGTTGAGGGGTGGTGTGTTGAGGGGTGGTGTGTTGAGGTCGTGGTGTGTTGAGGTTGTGGTGTGTTGAGGTTGTGGTGTGTTGAGGGGTGGTGTGTTGGTGTGTGGTGCGTTGGGGATTGTGGTGTGTTGGGGATGTGGTGTGTTGGGGATGTGGTGTGTTGAGGTTGTGGTGTGTTGGGGTGTGGTGCGTTGGGGTGTGGTGCGTTGGGGTGTTGTGCGTTGGGGATGTGGTGCGTTGGGGATTGTGGTGTGTTGGGGATGTGGTGTGTTGGGGGTGTGGTGTGTTGGGGTGTGGTGTGTTGGGTGTGTGATGTGTTGGGGGTGTGGTGCGTTGGGGATTGTGGTGTGTTGGGGATGTGGTGTGTTGGGGGTGTGGTGTGTTGGGGTGTGGTGTGTTGGGGTGTGGTGTGTTGGGGTGTTGTGCGTTGGGGATGTGGTGTGTTGGGGTGTGGTGCATTGGGGATGTGGTGTGTTGGGGTTGTGGTGTGTTGGGGGTTGTGGTGTGTTGGGGTTGTGGTGTGTTGGGGTTGTGGTGTGTTGGGGTTGTGGTGTGTTGGGGTGTGTGTTGGGGTGTGTGTTGGGGGGTGGTGTGTTGGGGTGTGGTGTGTTGGGGATGTGGTGTGTTGGGGGTGTGGTGTGTTGGGGATATGGTGTGTTGAGGTGTGGTGTGTTGGGGATGTTGTTGGGGATGTGGTGTGTTGGGGATGTTGTTGGGGATGTGGTGTGTTGGGGGTGTGGTGTGTTGGGGATGTGGTGTATTGGGGATGTGGTGTGTTGGGGATGTGGTGTGTTGGGGATGTGTTGTTGTTGGGGATGTGGTGTGTTGGGGATGTGGTGTGTTGGGGATGTGTTGTTGTTGGGGATGTGGTGTGTTGGGGTGTGTGTTGGGGGTGTTGGGGGGTGGTGTGTTGGGGTTGTGGTGTGTTGGGGGTTGTGGTGTGTTGGGGTTGTGGTGTGTTGGGGATGTGGTGTGTTGGGGGTGTGGTGTGTTGGGGATGTGGTGTGTTGGGGATGTGTTGTTGTTGGGGATGTGGTGTGTTGGGGGTGTGGTGTGTTGGGGGGTGTTGGGGGGTGGTGTGTTGGGGTTGTGGTGTGTTGGGGGTTGTGGTGTGTTGGGGTGTGGTGTGTTGGGGTGTTGTGCGTTGGGGATGTGGTGTGTTGGGGATGTGGTGTGTTGGGGGTGTGATGTGTTGGGGTTGTGGTGTGTTGGGGTTGTGGTGTGTTGGGGGTTGTGATGTGTTGAGGTTGTGGTGTGTTGTGGTGTGTGTTGGGGGTGGTGTGTTGGGGTGTGGTGCATTGGGGATGTGTGTTGGGGTTGTGGTGTGTTGGGGTTGTGGTGTGTTGGGGGTTGTGATGTGTTGGGGTTGTGGTGTGTTGGGTGTGTGATGTGTTGGGGTTGTGGTGTGTTGGGGGTTGTGGTGTGTTGGGGATGTGGTGTGTTGGGGTTGTTATGTGTTGGGGTTGTGGTGTGTTGTGGTGTGTGTTGGGGGGTGGAGTGTTGGGGTGTGGTGCGTTGGGGATGTGTGTTGGGGGGGTGGTGTATTGGGGTGTGATCATGGTGGGTGTGGCATGCCGGGGGTTGTGTTGTGTTAGGGGACACGGTGGACGGGTTAATGTATATCACAAGTGCATTGAAACATTCACTGAAATGCAGCCTGCAAGTGTCGCACACATTCCGTTGCTAACATAGCTACCCACAATGCTTGGCAGAACAACACAGAACACTACAAACAACAACAAGAAAACAATCCCCACCTTCCCACACAAGTACACAGTCCTGTTGTGAGAGACTGCAGAGGCTGGACTGGATTTTCTTTGGTACACATGGAGGGTGGGAGGGGAGAACAGAGGGCGAGGAACTGAGATTTAACTGAACTGCATAAAATTGTGAGAGGTCTGATCAGCGAAAGTGTCCATGATTTATTTCCTTTGGCAGTTTAGATCAGCAACTAATTGTCAGGAAGTATACTAAAGGCTTGACCCAAATGCAGAGCAGCAGAGATGATTTAGTGGTGAGCAGTAACTTTACTAATAAACTGCAGAATAACAAGCCACAAAACAAGAGAGAATGGATACTTAAAAACACAAAATGCTGGCAGAACTCAGCAGGCCAGACAGCATCTATGGGAGGAGGTAGTGACGACGTTACGGGCCGAAACCCTTCATCAGGAGTGGATACTTAACACAACAAGGCAACAAAGCACCTAAAGGCTAGGAGCAACTGGCTGAAGCCAGCTGGCTGCAATGAGAGAACAAGGATTGTGGATGGGAGCTGGGTTCAAATAGGCTGCAGGTGACGAGTTAGAAATGAGTGGCAAGTGACTCCTGTTAGCTGGGTGGAGACTGGGAGGTGCCTGAACGTGCAGGCTAGACAGTACTAACAAAGTAATTGGTAGAACATATGGTGTTGAGAGATAAGTTATTTCACTAAATGAGAGGTGGATATCTGGATCCCATGGCCTGAAATTACCGTGGTAATCACTACAGAATTATGGAGCAAAAGCAACACCTTTTCTACATTCTGATTTATTTCTGTTACCTCCCTGTACTCACGCATGGCATTGATAGATGAGTACAAGATGATAAGAGACACAGCTAGAGAGTACAGCCAAAGACTTTTACCCAGAGTAGAAATGGCTGATGACAAGGGGCATTATTTTAAGGTGATTTGTTTATTTGTTGGTTTACTTACTTATTTAGAGATACAGCACAGAATAGGTACATTTCAACCCCAGGCCGATCATAGGACAATTTACAATGACCAGTGAGAGTGGTGGGTGTGTGGAATACCCTGCCAGGGGTGGCGTTAGAGGCAGATACATTAAGAGTATTTCAGTGACTCTTAGACAGGTACATGGATGATAGAAATATGGAGGGCTTTGGAGGAGGAAAGCGTGAAATTGATCTTCCAATAGGTTAAAAGGTTGGCACAAGATTGTGGACTAAAGGCCCTGTACTGTGCTGTACTGTTCGTTGTTCTACAATCTGCCTGGCTGGCAAACATACAGAAGTGTTTCAGCCTATCTCATATGTGATGATGATGGTAATAATAATAAAACTAACCAGTAACCAAGATCCAATGGCCGCTTTATTTGGTACCTTCTGTAACCATAAAGTGTATGTTCTTAATCTTCTGCTGTTGTGGCCCATCCTCTTCAAGGTTTGATGAGTTGTGCATTCAGAGATGGTCTTCTGTACACCACTGTGGTTATTTGAGTTACTGTCACCTTCCTGTCAGCTCGGACCAGTCTAACCATTCTCCTCTGACCTCTCTCTTTAACAAGGCATTTTCATGCACAGAACTGCTGCTCACTGGAGTTTTTTTCTTGTTTCTTGCTCCATTGTCTGTAAACTCTAGACTGACGTGTGTGAAAATTCCAGGGGACCAGTAGTTTCTGAGACACTCAAACCACCCTGTCTGGCACCAGCAATCATTCCACGGTCAAAGTCACTTAGATCACATTCCTTCCCGACTCTGACGTTTGAACAATGACTGAACCTCTTGACCATGTTGGCATGCTTTTATGCTTTGAGCTTCTACCACATGATTGGCTGATTAGAGATTTGCATTAACAAGCAGGTGTTCTTTATAAAGTGATGGGCAGAAGGAGTGGGTGGTTGGGGAGAGAATGCAGCAGGGTGATGGGGCCTGGGGTGGATGTAGGAGGAACTGGATGGACCAGGAGGAGAGAGAAATATATAAGGGGGGGGGGGGAACAGTCACCTGAAGCTGGAGAGTCAGTGTTCAAGCCATTAGAATATTGTCTGCTGGTTACACTCACCTCCAGTTACACTGACCACTGGTTATACTCACCTCCAGTTACACTGACCACTGGTTACACTCACCACAAGTTACACTGACCACTGGTTACACTCACCTCCAGTTACACTGACCACTGGTTATACTCACCACAAGTTACACTAGAGCCAAGGGCCCAAGTGAAGAAGTGAAGTGACAAGTCACAATGACTACTGGTCACACTGACCACCAATTACACTGCTCACTGTTTGCACTGACCACCAGTTACACTGAACACTGGTAACACTGACCACTGGTCACACTAGACACTGAATCAGCTGACCCACCAGTTACACTGACCACTTGTTGCAATGGCCACTGGTTGCGCTCTCCAGCAGACATACTGGAAGAGGTGAAGGGCTAAGGGAGAAAGAATCTAATAGGAAGAGGACAGTGGACCATGGAATAAAGGGAAGGTCAAGGGTAAAGGTCGTCTTTACCTCTTCCACCTATCATCGCCCAGCTATTTACTTCATCCCTCCCCTACCCCCAGCCACCACCTTCCCTCTCACCTGGTCTCACCTACCACCTACCACCTCCCCTGAACCCCACCCCTCCCCCTCACCTGCTTATTCTGGCTTTTTCTCTCTTCCTTATCAGTCCAGATGAAGGGTCCTAGCTTGAAACGTCCACTATTTATTCCCCTCCATAGATGCTGCCTAACCTGCTGAATTCTTCCAGCATTTTTTTTTGTGTGTGTTACTCTGGATTTCCAGCATCTGCAGAATCTCTTGTGTCTGTGAGCACAATGAATTAAGATGTTGGTTTTCACCTCTGGGAGTTGGTTTCAACTCAAGGCAAAACTAATAGGTATAAGAATCCAATGTAAATTATCACACAGATTCACCCCAGGTCCCAGTGGGGAGGCACACACACTACAAAACGGACCATAATTCATGACTAATTGACACTAATCTATCAATCTTACTCAGGGAGCTGAAAGCATGGTTGATGAGGGGAATGGATTTCCCGTCTGGTTCTGCTGCAGTGGGATCTGGGGTGGAGCGATACAGAGGCACCTCAGCTCTGTCCCGTCTGCCCACTTCATTTGGACACAAGGTGAATAAAACCCAAAGAGTTAAATTTCAAGATGAATTTGATATCAAAGTACATATGTCAGCCTTCTTGCAGGCATTCACAGTAGATCAAGGAAATGCAATGGAATCAATGGAAACCTACACACAGAGACAGAGAGACAACCAACGAGCAAAAGACAAACCGTGCAAACACAAAGGGGAAACAAATAGTAAATAGATGGACAGAGATGGATACAGAACTGTGCAGAAGTCTGAGGCCAAACACGGTACTTGTTTTGTCAACATAGAGTGGAGAGCGAGTTTGTAAATCTAGCAGGAGCAAAGGATGTTGGGAATGACAACAGTGGAGCACCGCGTGAGGGGTGTCGGACAGGTGACTGACGAGGAGTGCCGGGGTGAGGGGGTGTGCTGGTGAGGACACACCCGTCCCTGAGACACCAGGCAAGGTCACTTGATTCCGAACAATTGGTTCATTGATCATCACAGAATGTCTCTCTGGTGCTTCCCACTCTCTTCCCTCTCCCTTCCTCTTTTCCCAACCATGATCCCCCTCTCCCTGCCCTATTCCCACACTCAGTCCACAACAGAGACCCGTATCAGAATCAGGTTTATCATCACTCGCATAGTGATGATTTTTTTTAGCAACAGTACAGTGTAATACATTAAATTACTACAGAACTGTGCAGAAGTCTTAGGCACCCTAGCTATATATATCTGCCTCAGACCTTTACACAGTAGTTATATAAATAAGTAAGTAAATAGATAGATAGATAGATAGATAGATAGATAGATAGATAGATAGATAGATAGATAGGTGAGGTGAGACACTCTGTTAGTCAGGGTTGACTATGGATGTTGTGTTCCAGCTGTCTACATGATATGCAAGCCAGGGCAGTACGATATGGAGAGCTATTGCCCACGTAGCAGGCTCCCCCTCTCCACACAGCTGACAACTCCAAAGGAACAACAGGTACCGATACAGTTTTGCTCCAGCAGTGTGGCAGGAGGTGCCAGTCAGCATTGAACAAAGTAAGGCTGCCTTAGGAACCCCAGCTCTGGATTTTTCCTTGGGGGATTGCTCCGGAAGCCTTCCCCATGGTTAGTTGGTAGAGCCGCGAGACAGCAGAGGTTCGAGGTCAGAGTTTTCCTTCTCCTAGATGAGCTGCCAAGCACAGTTGATGAGCCCCATCTGCCCGAAAGATAAATAGATAAATAAATAAATAATACGGAGCACGCCAGTTGTAGAGTTCTTGAAAGTGAGTCTGCAGGTTGTGGACCAGTTCAGCATTGGTTGGATTAGATGCTTGCTTTTCACTTTTCTGTCCCAAAATGAACCACAGACCGTTCCTCACAGTAGAATCCATCCCCTGACCAATGGGCAAGGGTACAGAACTACAGAGGGTCAGAATTTCAAAACCAACTCAGGAGAGACAAACTTATGCCGCTCTTTTCAAAACTATGTGTGAAAATTGAAGCTGATTTTCTGAAAAGCCATGGTCCACACAAAGCTTTGCCCTCTGGAATTGCAATAATGAGAAATAGTGGCTTGGTTCTCATGAGAGTCAGCCGACAGAATGTGGGGGCATTTCCTGCCGCTGGTTAGGGGTATTAAAATTCATTAGGAGCAGTTCTGGTGGAGGGTCTCAGCCTGAAATGTTGACTGTTTATTTCTCTCCATTGTTGCTGCCTTGGTTCCTTAAGGATGTCATACCTGGGGGTGGCAATGGGGATAAGCTTCCACCACCTATTGAATGCTCCCAAGGGCAGGCATCTCAAACAGCCTCAGACAACCAAGTCCAGCTCTTCGCCTTCACTTGTGGCTTAGTGACTAAACCCAGCTGAACTTTATCTACTGACAGGAGAGGGGGCAAAGCTGCGTTACTTGCTCCAGTCGCTTCAGACAGATGGGGCTCAACAGTTGCGGCTGGCAGGAGCAAAAAAAACCTCTGATCTCAAACCTCCAATGCCTTGCAGCTATACCCAATCATGGGGAAGGCTTCAGGAGTAAATCCCAATGTAAAATCTGGAGCTGGAGTCGCTAAGGCAGTCCTGCATTAAGTTCAGTGCTGACTGGCAACTCCTTCAATGCCGCTGGTGCCAAACTGTGCCAGTCTCTGCGTTTCCTTTGGATTCATCGGCTGTGTGGAGAAGGGGAGCTTGCTGCCTGCTCTCCATATTGTACTGCCCTGGCTTGTGTATCACATAGACATCTAGGCCGTGATCTCCATGGTCAACCCCAACCAACAGACAGCCTCATCAGAAGCTGCCTGATACGCTGAGTTACTCCAGCATTTTGTGTGTGTTACCGCTGTGTATTCAAAAATTGGGCTTACGGTCAGTGTACTCAATTTCTCGGATTTGGAATTTTGCCCAAGTGATCTTTGCCACTTGGTGAACATTGCAGAGCCCTGAAGGACAATGCTGTTAGGATATTGCAGTAATGGTGTGCTGTACTTCCCCTCTGAAATTGATTCCAGGGGTCATTCAACACACGTTTGTATATTTAATTTACTATACATCCTTTTATCTATGCTGTTAGTCTACGTATATCAAAGTTCAAAGTAAATCTATTATCAAAGCACAATATGTCACCATATACTACCCTGAAATTCATCTCCTCGTGGGCATACACAGTAAATACAAAGAAACACAATAGAGTCAATGAAAGACCACACCCAACAAGACAGACAAACAACCAGTGTGCAAAAGACAACAAATTGTGCAAATAAAAAATGGACAGAAATAATAAAAAATGAATAAACAATAAAGATCAAGAACATGAGATGAAGAGTCCTTGTAAGTGAGTCCATAGGTTATGAGAACAGTTCAGTGTTGGGGTGAGTGAAAGTATTGCCTCTGGTTCAAGAGTCTGATGCTTGAGGCGTAATAACTGTTTCTGAACTTGGTGGTGTGAGTCCGTAGGCTCCTGTACCTCCTTCCCAATAGCAGCAGTGCGAATAGAGCCTGGCCTGGATACCGGACGATGGTGTGTGTAGCAGTAATTACAATCAGATCGGTCTTTGTACATAACTGCTAAGTGTCCATCAGGAAATGGCAATTTCGGGGACATGTACTGAGGAAAGAGAAGCTCAGACATCGGGAAAAATTGAGGTAAGAAAACATCGTTGTCGACATCACATGACATTTATGAGTTATGTCAAGGGACAGACAGGCAAAAGTTTTGAAAAGCATATTGGATCTTGTCAGATTAAAGACAGATGGAAGATGATGATCGCCCATGTCATACAACATGGCACAAAATGATGATGATATAACCACTACTTGTACATATAGAATTGGTTTTATATATATATGGTTTTTTTTCATTGTGCTCTTTATGTTTAGTGTGTTTATGCTGCATTGGATTCGGAGTTTCAATAATTGCACTCTCCTTTACTCTTTGTACTGAAGAATATCAATGAACAATCTTCAGTCTTGAATCTTAAATCTTAAAGGCAAAAATAATTTAACTATTCCCATCCATGGTACAGGACATTATCGACAAAATTTGCAACACTATGTTCTGCATTCTGATGTCTTTTTACTGCCTTGATGTAATTGTGTACGGTATGGACACTGTTCACGGGTGCACGACTGCACGGTAACTGAAATGCTCCCACGCACATAGCCTTTGTCTCTTTTATTTACAGTAATGTCAATTGGGTGGTAAGGTGGAGATACATCTCTTCCAAAGGAGGTGTAAGGTGCTTCTTCCCTCCGCTGGCCTGCAGGTCACCCTTGGGCGAGGCGTAGCACCTGCTTAGCCCTACCGATCAGGGTCCTGGGAAGCCCTGGGAGCAGGTGGTAGAGCAGAAGGAGATGAGTTCAAACTTTCTGCCTAATCACTCAAAGAGTTGAACTGCACGTGCATGTAACGAGAGCTGTATAACAATCCAATCGTTGGATTGGGCTGAGCCAGCATGGATTTACCAAGGGTAAATCATGTTTGACTAATCTGTTGGAGTTTTTCAAGGATGTAACCAGGAAGTTAGATGGGGGAGATCCAGTGGATGTAGTGTACCTCGATTTTCAGAAGGCATTTGATAAGGTCCCACATAGGAGATTGGTGGGTAAAATCAAAGCTCAGGGCATCGGGGGGAAGACATTGACATGGATAGAAAACTGGTTGGCAGATAGAAAGCAAAGGGTAGCGGTGAATGGGTGTTTCTCGGAATGGCAGGTGGTGACTAGTGGGCTGCCACAAGGCTCGGTATTGGGACCACAGCTGTTTACAATTTACGTCAACGATTTGGATGAAGGCATTGAAAATAACATCAGCAAATTTGCTGATGATACTGAGCTGGGTGGTAGTGTGACATGTGATGAGGATGTTAGGAGAATTCAGGGTGACTTGGATAGGCTGGGTGAGTGGGCAGATACTTGGCAGATGACGTTTAATGTGAATAAGTGTGAGGTTATCCACTTTGGGAGTAAGAACAGGAAGGCAGATTATTATCTGAACGGTGTAGAGTTGGGTAAGGGAGAAATACAAAGAGATCTAGGAGTCCTTGTTCATCGGTCACTGAAGGTGAATGAGCAAGTGCAGCAGGCAGTGAAGAAGGCTAATGGAATGTTGGCCTTTATTACAAAGGGAATTGAGTACAAGAGCAAGGAAATCCTCTTGCATTTGTACAGAGCCCTGGTGAGACCACACCTGGAGTATTGTGTACAGTTTTGGTCTCCAGGGTTAAGGAAGGACATCCTGGCTGTAGAGGAAGTGCAGCGTAGATTCACGAGGTTAATTCCTGGTATGTCTGGACTGTCTTACGCAGAGAGGTTAGAGAGACTGGGCTTGTACACGCTGGAATTAAGGAGATTGAGAGGGGATCTGATTGAAACATATAAGATTATTAAGGGATTGGACAAGGTAGAGGCAGGAAATATGTTCCAGATGCTGGGAGAGTCCAGTACCAGAGGGCATGGTTTGAGAATAAGGGGTAGGTCATTTAAGACAGAGTTAAGGAAAAACTTCTTCTCCCAGAGAGTTGTGGGGGTCTGGAATGCACTGCCTCGGAAGGCAGTGGAGGCCAATTCTCTGGATGCTTTCAAGAAGGAGCTAGATAGGTATCTTATGGATAGGGGAATCAAGGGATATGGGGACAAGGCAGGAACCGGGTATTGATAGTAGTTGATCAGCCATGATCTCAAAATGACGGTGCAGGCTCGAAGGGCCGAATGGTCTACTTCTGCACCTATTGTCTATTGTCTATCTCCTTCTACCTTAGGCCACAAACTTATCAATCACCCCTGCTGTGGACCACTTCTGGAGGTCCAAGATGCCGACTTCTACAAAGAAGGATCCGTATGCTCCATGACCGCTGGACTAAGTGTGTAAATGTAGGAGGGGACTATGAAGAAAAATAAATGTGCTGTGTTTTCTAAAATTGACTCCTTCTACCTTAGGCCACAAACTTATCAATCACCCCATGTACATTGTCAGTGTATCAAGTTACAGCGCTGTTTCAAATTGTAACAATAAAGACAGAATGGAAGTCGATAACTAATTGTTCATAAACCACTGGCCTTCTGAACGCTGACTGTCTAAGTTCAAAGGTTTACAAAACGTGCAAGATTTTCTTTGTTGTTCTGTATTTCATTATACCCTTTGATTAATAAATAAAATCAAACGTGTGTGGTTTTTAAATTTTTCATTCTGAATATTCATAGTATGCAGATTATAAAAAAAACATTTAAGGTGTCGCACAATTTTCGGGCGATGTAGAAATGTCATGCTTAGAGCAATGCTAGGTCAGCACAGCTATATAAAAAAAATTAAAGAGAACATTGAAACTGATACCAGTACCAAATCTGTCCATAAAACACAACAAACAAATTACATGAATTTTCCACAAGAGAAAACACGTAAGAGTTGAAAGATGCACAGACCATAATTTTTTGAGGGGTTGCAAAGGAGATTTACCATAATGATACCTAGATTAGAGATCACGTCTTATGAGGAGTGAGCGAGGGCTTTTCACTCTGGAGTAGAGGAGGATGAGAGGTGCAAGATGATAAGAGGATTAGATCGAATGGGCAGCCTGAGACTGGGCAGAAATGCCTAAGAATAGGGGACATAATTTTAAGGTGAATAGAGAAGAGGAAAGGGGGGTGGTTTTCTACACAGCGAGTGGTGAGTGTGTGATATGCTCTTGCCACAGGTGGTGGTAGAGGCCGACACATTAGGAGTATTTCAGAAGCTCGTAGACAAACACGTGGAAGATAGAAAAATGGAGGACTATGTGGGAGGGCAGGGGTCGTTTGACTTTAGAGTAGGTTAAAGGACTGGCACAACATCATAAGCTGAAGAGCTTATACTGTGCTGTAGCGTTCTGTGTTCTACATACTTGTATACCGTAAGATTATACACTCAGTGGCCACTTTCTGAGGTACACCTGTACAGCTGCTTGTTAATACAAAAATATATAATTAACCAATTATGTAGCAGCAACTCAATGCATAGAAGCATGTAGATAACATCAAGAGGTTCAGTTGTTGTTCAGACCAAATGTCAGAATGGGGAAGAAAAGTGACTTTGACCACAGAATGATTGTTAGTATCAGATGCGGGTGGGGAGTGGGGTTGGGTATCTCAGAAGCTGCTGATCTCCCGGGATTTTCATGCATAAGTCTCTACAGTTTACAGAGAATGGCGCAATAGCAAAAAAAAGTATCTAGACAGCGGCAGTTCCGTGGGTGAAAATGCTTGTTAATGAGAGAGGTCAGAGGAGAACGGCCAGACTGGTTCAAGCTGACAGGAAGGTGACAGTAACTCAAATAACCACACATGACAACAGTGGTGTGCAGAAGAGCATCTCTGAACACACAACACGTCGAACCTTGAAGTGGATGGGCTACAGCAGCAGAAGACCACGAACATACACTCAGTGGCTACTTTATTAGGTACACTGTTGATGTTGTTGAATCAATAAGATTGATACTTAAAAGTTATAAGTTCTGATGGTTCTCATATGTTTCACAATTAATGAATGGAAAATTATATAATGTAAAGTTATTTGCAACACAATCAAAAGCAAATGGGATTCTTGGCAGCAGTCCTAACTCCCGTGTATTTAAAATTGCTAGTGTAATGAACTTATTTACTAAAGCTCTGTGTGTGTGTGCATTTATGTATTAGTGATTGATTATTCAGACACTGACTAGGCTATATTTACTGCTATTTTGACAAAAACATTAATTTAATTGGCACAGTAATGTACTGCTTATTCACCAAGGTAGCTGCCAGTCAGACAATTGTTTTTAAATTAATTAGTGTGAATTGCTACCAATAAACTGATAACTCAATATTTACTGTCTAATTGTGTGTGGGCCTGGCATGGTAACGACTCTCTTGGTGTAATACTGCCTCTCCTAATCCTTTCTGTTCTCTTAAGCAGGAAGTACAAGCCATTTTCCAGAATTACCTCAGATTGAATCTGAACACCATTCTTTATCAAAGTACATTTATTATCAAAGTATGTATGCATCGTACAGCCTTGGGATGAGTCTCCTTACAGACAGCCACAAAACAAAGAAACCCAAAAAGAACCCCTTTAAAAAAAGACTGTCGAGCATCCAGGACGGAGAAAAAAAAGACAAATCATGCAAACAATAAAAGTAAGCAAATAGCCTTCAGAACTGAAATGTTATGAAAGACACAAAGCCAGGCATTGGAGCCTCAGTTCATCGCAGAGTTGAGCAAATGTCACAGGACCACAGATACGAAGCCAGACTTTAGACATTTACAAAATGACTACATTTGTTACAAGTTATTCATGTTCAAATGGGGTGTATGGGGTGCCCAGAGAGGGGTAGAACCTCTGGTGAAGGGGCTTGTCTGGGGCTCATTCACCTTTGGCTCTCGGCTCTCCCCTGTGGCTCCAAGTAGCCATTTGCATGCGACAGTGGCCACAGCCCCAGTACGCTGCTTCAACAGGCGGGCTAAACCGGCAGACCTCGTATCTCAGTGAGACAGGGACCTGCCTGTCCCAACATGCGAAGTCAGCTCCGGTGGACAGGGCGGGTGAGATCAACAGTGAGATCCAAAGGCCAGGAAGGTGGTTCTGCAACGTTTTGTGGAGACAAAAAGCCGTGAAAAAGTCATGGTCACCTACTGTAACCAAGGAAGATCCCAGTTTGTGATGTCTACTTGTACCACCGGACTCGGACGTCTGAGGTGGAGAGAGTGGAACTGTCCCAGTGCTTTTAAAAACTCTCCCACACAGGTCTTCTGTCATTGTTGGGTATGATGGATAACCAACTAAATGAGAATAGACTAGATCCAAAACGAGCAAAAATACACATGGCATTTCAGTTTGACACACACACACACAGAAGTCTGCAACTTCAGTATTATTCAGTGTGCTGTCTGTTTTTGTAGTTATATTATTGGCTTATTCTGTCAAACCCAAGTTCAGCATCCTGGGGTGAAGTGCACGGCTGTAGGCCCAATATCTGTGCATCTGAGAATCCGGGCACAAGGACTGAAGGGCCAGATAGCCATCCTCTGCAGGACTGCCTGGTATGTGAGTGGATAGGTGCGAGGGAGAATCAGAATCAGGTTTCACATCACTGGCATATGTCATGACATTTGTAGTCATGTGGCAGCAGTACATTGCTATACATAATAATTTTTAAAAACTAAAAGAAAAAATATTTATAAAAATTAAATTAAATAAGTAGTGCAAAAAGAGAGCGAAAAAAGTGAGGTCGTGTTCATGGATTCTTTGTCCATTCAGGAATCTGATGGCAGAGGGGAAGAATCTGTTCCTAAAACATTGAGTGTGTGTTTTCAGGCTCCTGTACCTCCTCTTGGATGGTATCAATGAGAAGAGGGCAGGTTCTGGGTGACGGGGGTCCTTAATGATGGATTCCACCTTTTGAAGCATCGCTATTGGCAGATATCCTCAGAGGAGGGGAAGGGAGCTGCTTCGCTGTTGTCGTCTCTTTTTGTTGTTGCTGTTGCTGCTTGTCTGTGGAAAAATGTGGGCACATTATTTTGGTACTGGAATATGTGGGTCGCTTGTGGGTTGCCCCCAGCTCTGCCTTTGTTGTTAACCGTCTGTTCACCGTCTGTTCTGATGAACATGTGATACATAAATCTGAATTTGAATCAAATCATTTGACTTTAAGAAGTTTGCATTAGAAATATGAAATTCCCCAGTCTCTATGACCCTTGGAATTGAATAAACCATGTAGTTTGATTAAGGGTTGTGATAACTGCAGAAGGAGTGGTTCTGAGGATGAGCTCCCACTACCTATTAAATGCTCTCAATAGCATGTGTCTCAAATAGCCTCTGATAACCAAGTCCGTCTCCTGGCCTTCTACTAAACCCGGCAGAACAGTTTCTGCGGACAGGAAAAGGAGCAAAGATGGGTTACTGATGCCTTAAAACCAGTCACTTTGGGTAGATGGGGCTTGTCAGCTGTGATTAGCAGCTCATCTAGGAGAAGGAAAACTCTGATCTCAAACCTCCACTGCCTTGCGGCTACACCCACTCACGGGGAAGGCTTTGAGAGCAAACCCAGAGGAAAAATCCAGAGCTGGAGTTCCTACGGCGGTCCTACATTGAGTTCAACGCTGACTGGCAACTCCTGTGATGCCCCTGGTGGAAAACTGTACCCGCCTCTGCCGTTGCATTGGATTCATCAACTGCATGGGCAACAGCTTGCTCTCCATATCGCACTGCCCTACCCGCCATATACTTAGATAGCTAAGACACAGCTACGACCCTGACCAGTGGAGGCCTCATGTAGTTTCATTAAATGCTAAAACAGAAACGGATCCAGCTTGATCATAGAAGATGAGTGTCTTCACCAAAATGGGATATTCTCAATTCAGTCAAGGGAAGAAACTTCTAAGATGGCGTGAAATGTTTGTTTTAATTCTTCTATAAAATAGGAACATAACATTCTCCTTTCAAAGGCATCCATGCAGCATATAACCTGCTTTCATAAAGGTTTGACGTTCTGGTTCGGCTTGCATCTAATTTATCGAATGTAACTCCACAAGAGCTTTGAAAATGAAGTGTTGACAGCTGTGCACTGGACAATCTGATCACTAGACTGTGATTTATTGTGACAGAAAGACTGTGCTGATTGGTTTACAATAGAGAGAGGTTGGCTAGTACTGAGCAAACTGAACTCTGTTGTCCTATTTGCACAGACTTCTCACCGACATTGAGTAACTCTTTAATTATTAGTGAATTCAACGATCAGCTTTATTCACCAAATACATTTATTTATTTATTGAGATACAGTGCAGAATAAACCCTTCAGGCCTTTTGAGTTGTGTCTCCCAGCAACCCCCAATTTAATACTAGCCTAATCATGGGACAATTTACAATGACCAGTTATCTACCAACCGGCACATCTCTGAACTGTGGGAGGAAACCAGAGCACCGAGAGGAAACCCACACAGTCAGAGGGAGAACGTACAAACTCCTTACAGGCGGCGGTGGGGTTCGTTGATGCTGTAAAGCGTTGTGCTAACCACTACGCTACCATGCCACACTACATGTACAGTATTAGGAATTTGCTGCAGTCTATTGGTCAGGGCGCAACATACAACAACAAAAAAACAAGAACATTCAACAAATACAAAGAATAAAAAATTATATATAAAATAAAGTTAGAAGTTGAAGTATGGATGTGGAATGAAATGTGCATAAATACAAAAACACCAGCATATATTTGCAATGTAAACAGCACTATAAAAAGTGGTTTAAAGTGCTCTTGCTGTTGACAGTGAACTCTTAATTGTCAGAAGCTCCAGAACATGGAGAGAATTAATGTTGAAAATCTATACGTGTGGAAAGAGAACTAGAATTACCTGTGGTCTAATGGAAGTAGCTTGTGAAGGTGTGCTCAGCGTCAGCGTGCCTTCTGTAAGCAATGTTGTCAGCATCTAATCAGCTCAGATCATCCTGTTTGGTTTCTTATTGGTATAGAATAAAATATAAAACTACCTCTCAAGTATTTGTGTTTGCCCGATATAAATAAAAATCTTTTCTGATGTTAAACTTCAAAAATCACATCTGTACGCAATTCCCACATTAACCATGGAGTTTGTTTCTCAAATAGGAACTGATCAGTGCTTAGTGCTTAGCTCCTTTCCTTCAACACTATTATATCTCAGAAACTAATGATCTCTTAGCACTTTCACGCAGCGCAGTCTCTGGAGTTTACAGACAAGAAGATGAAAACCAAACAAAGCATCCAGTGAGCGGTGAAAATATCGTGTTAAGAGAGAGGTCGGAGGAGACTGGCCAGACTGGTTCATGCTGGCAGGAAGGTGACCGCGTGTTAAATAGCGGTGTGCAGAAGAGCATCCCTAACTGCATAACACGTCAAACCTTTAGGCAGCTCCATCGTGGCCACTAGCCTCCCCAGTATTGAGGACATCTTCAAAAGGTGATGCCTCAAAAAGGGTGGCATTCATCATTAAGCATCTCCATCACCCAGGACTTTCCCTCTCTTCATTGTTACCATCAGGGAGGAGATACCAGATCTGAAGACACGCACTCAAAGTTTCAGGAACATCTTCTTCCACTCTGCCATCATTTCTGGGGTCAAATCCTTCAATACCAAGGCCTACGTACAATTTGCTTTCATAATAACTTACTACTCCTGGATGGTCTTCTCAGTGGCTTGCTTACAAGGACATCCAGATTATTGGATCACATCCACTAGTTACAAACAAATTACACTTTGGGATATCATTGTTACCAATGTAATTCCCTCTCTGATAAAGCATTTTCCTTACTGAACAGTTTTTTATTTCTTCACGTCTATGGTCTATGCATGTTTGCACCACAATAACATTCTAAAAATAAGCTCTATTTGTTATACCTACATCGAAACATACAGTGAAAATTTATCATTTGCATCAACAACCAACACATTCCAAAGATGTGCTGAGGGCAGCCTGCAAGTGTCACCACACTTCCTCCACCAAAACAGCATGCCCACAACTTACTAACGTCTACGTCTTTGCACTGTGGGAGGAAACAGGAACACCCGGAGGAAACCCACACAATCAAGGGGGAGAACATAAAAACTCCTTGCAAACAGCGATGGGAATTGACCCCTGATCCCTGGTGCTTGAACGCGCTGTGTTAACCACCAGGCTACTGTGCTACCTGCTACACGTGAAACATTATCCTGTCTATGCCTTTAACAGTAAACTACAATCATTTACTAGTTTACCAAAGAGGGAAAATTGCTCTTAACACTAAGCACAATAGTAGATGTGTGAGAAGATGAAGGAAAGAGAATGTGCATAATCATGAGTTATGAAGGCAGGAAGTATATGGGCATTGAGATCTCTGTAGTTGGGAAAAAGAGACAAAGGTTTCTATAATTGTAAAACTGGAAACCCAGAGTGAAGGGGAATTACAAGGTAACAGATAAGTGTGAAGTGAACAAATCAGATTTTTTAAAAATGACCTGCTTTAAACTCATAGGTTGCTTGTTGTGTTCCTACAAACAAGTCTTTAACACATACATAGACAGAAAGCACGATATTAAAATAACTTTCAAAGTTAAACTTTCCACTTAAAAGGCCACCAGACTTTTAGAAAGGCCTAGATAGAGTAGATGGGGGGAGTCTAGAACCAGAGGGCACAGCCTCAGAATACATTCCATCAGAATAGAGATGAGGAGGAATTTCTTCATCTAGAGGGTGGTGAATCTGTGGAATTCATTGCCACAGGCAGCTGTGGAGGCCAAGCCACTGGGTGCATTTAAAGCAGAGGCTGATAGGATCATGATTACTCAGGATGTCAAAGGTAATGGGGAGAAAGCAGGAGAATGGGGTTGAGCGGAAAAATATATCAGCTATGATGGAATGGCGGAGCGGACACAATGGGCTGAATGGTCAAATTCTGCTTCGATATCTTATGGTATTATCATTTAAAAATGTACATTGCTTTGGAGTGGAGACCAAGCAGAATGGCATTATATCATTCAGCAATAGTTATTAATGATGTTGATCAATTATAAATCATCTTCATGTTATTTTGAATTCATGATTGTTATTTCCTTTAGTTACTTTCTTTCTCTTGTTTCTTTTGGTCTTTTGTTGTTTTAGTTTTCACTGCTCAGAACATTGAACTCAACGCAACGGGAGGCTGGACACACAACTCAATGCGAGAAGTGAAAATCTGAAATATAAACAGAATATGCAGATCAGGCGGCATCTGTGGAAAGAAAATCAGAGTTAATAGTTCAGGCTTTAATTAGTTCTGATGATGTCAATCTGAAATTTTAACTCTGTTTCTCCTTCAACAGATGCTGCCTGACCTGTGGAGTATTTCCTGCAGTTTCTGTTTTTTCTTTGGTTTGACAAAGATTCGCAGTTTCAAAGAAGGTACAACAGCAGTTATATTTCATTAGGAGTTTGAGAAGATATGATATGTGACTAAAGACACTCACAACTTTCTACAGTTGTACAGTGAAGTGCATTCTAACTGGTTACATCACCGGCTATCCTGGAGAGGCCACTGCACAGAATCGAAATAAGTTGCAGAAAGTTGCAAATATATTCAGCTCCATCAAGGGCACCAGCCTCCCAGCATCTCAGACATCTTCCAGGAGAGATGCCTCAAAAAGGCAGCATCCATCACCCAGGACCTGCCCTCTTCTCATTGCTACCATCAGGGAAGAAGTATAGGAGTTTGAAGGCACACACTCAACAATTCAGAAACCGTTTCCTCCACTCTGCCCTCAGATTTCTAATTGGATAATGAACCCATGAAAACTACCTCATTACTGCATATATATGCACGTTGTACTGTAATTCACAGTTTTTATTATTATATATTGCAATGTACATATTCTCAATTTTATTTGTTTACTTTTTTATTATTTGCATAGTTTGTCCTCTTGTACACATTGGATGCTTGTCAGTCTTTGCTGTGTGTGTTCTTTTGTGGATTCTATTGCATACAAAAAATGAATCTGAAGTTTGTATGTGATATATATACTTCGATAATAAATGCACTTTGAACTTTGAAGAAAGTCCTTGACTCTTACTTCCTAGTCCTTCCAGCCAGTAAAGCTAAAAATAAATGCTTCGCATCTGGGAATTGAGATACACAAAGTCATGTCTGCTATTTCACTGAAAATGAAATGTCAACATTTAAAGAAGCAATTCATTCGAAAGCAACATTACACTGCTTTGAGACATTCTCCACTGTTTGGAATTCTAATTTATACAAGTTATTTTCCTAAATCTTTCATTGGGATTACAAAAGTAATTCTTCCAAACACCTTTAATGTAAATACAGTTTCGGGCTTGTTTTAAGATAATAATAATAATGATGATAATAATAATAATAAGTTATTTATAGAGCACTTTTCAAACAGACGATGTAGTTCAAAGTGCCTTACAATGGGATAAAGTGCAAACATGAAAATAAAATCAAAGTTAAATAAAGAAACAAAAATAAACATGAAAATAAAAGAAAAAAAGATGTCAGTTAAAAAGCAAGGTTAAATAAATAGTTTTGAACTGGCATTTAAAAGTATCAACTGAGTCTTATCCCTTATAGTTTTAGGTATTCCACAGATTAGGAGCTTAGTTCAAAACAGCTGACCTGCTAATTTTATTAAAAGAATAAAATTATTTAGCATCCCATGATGTAAATTCCCAAATTACTGAGGGAAGAGTTATTTGTTTCAATTACTCAACATCATATCAGTTTGTGTCCTTCATGGCTTCCCCTATGCATCCATATTTTATGGGGTGTAATGACTAAAACACTATTCCAATAGCTTTGTCAATGACTCCAGAAAAAATCTTCAAGGTCTCAGGCTCATTCTATGTTTGGCTCTCCTTCCTGAGTGGTGGTAGAGGAGTTATACTGAGCCTCTCCTGGACTACAGAAGATAAACATAGGCTGTAATTCCATGCCGGCAGCTCTTTGTAGATCTATCAATGCTCCCTATCCAAACATCCCCCCCACTTCCTGCCAGCCCCGGAATTGAGCTTGAGGTTTCAGGTAGATATAAAATTAGGTATGATGCTCCCCAAGATCAGATCAGATTCAAATTTAGATTCATGTACATTGAAACATACAGTGAAATGTGTCATTTAGGGTTCACAACCTAAGGAAATACTGCAGGCAGCCCGCCAAGATTCACCAAACATTCTGGCACCAACAATAACATGCCCACAAAGTTCACAGAACAACACAAAGAACATCAGCAAGAACAACAACGCCAAAACAACACTCACGAGATGCTGGAGGAACTCAGCAGGTCAGGCAGCATCTATGGAAATGAATGAACAGTTGATGTTTTGGGCCAAGGCCCTTCTTTAGGACTGGAAAGGAAGGGGGAAGATACCAGAATAAGGAAATGGAGGGAGGGAAAGGAGTACTAGCTGGTAGGTGATGAAGGGTCTCGGCCCGAAACGTTGGCTACTCTTTTCTCACGGATGCTGCCTGGCCTGCTGAGTTCTTCCAGCGTTGTGTACGTATTCTTTGATCCGCAGCATCTGCAGTTGTATTTTTGTGTCTAGCTGGTAGGTGATGGGTGAGATCAGGTCCGAGGGGAAGGTGAGTGGGTGAGGGGGGATGAAGTGAGAAGCAGGGAGGTGATAGGTAGAAAAGATAAAAGGCTGAAGAAGAAGGAATCTGATAGGAGAGGAGAGTGGACAGACATGTCAGCCCCACCCAACGTTCCCTCTAACTTTTTTACAGTTGTGCAGACTTATCATGGCGCTGGGCAGGAAATTTTTACATGGCCTACAAACTGCACAGCGCTTTAAATGTTTTGCAATATGCACACTATGAATACTTAGAACGAAGATTGAAAAACCACATAATTTGATTATTTTTAGCAACTGAAGGGTATAATGAAATAAAGTACAACAAAGAAAATGTTTTCACATTTTGTAAACTTTTTCTCGTGTATTTATTCCAGCTGTAAGGCTGTGTGCGCAGCGGCATTTTGGTTACTGTGCGGCTGTACACCTAAGCAACCTGACGGGAACAGTGGTCCCACCATCAACGCTCTTCAAAATGAAGGGTATTGATATGGTCAACATTGAAAGCCACAGGCCGCAAAGAGTTGAGTGACCATCTCGTTGCCCTCCATTCACTCCGTCTACACTTCCTGCTGCCGGGGGAAAAGAACAGACAGAAGCATAAACCACATTTACCCTCCTCATTCTCTTGTCTTTTGGGCAGAAGATACAAAAGCTTGCGAGCAGCCAAGGATCAAGACAGGCTTCTGAGTGGACCTCTTGTACGACACAGATAAACTTTTGAACACTCAATCTCAATCCCATAAAGCCATAGAACACTACAGCACAGAAAACAGGCCATTTGGTCCTTCTAGTCTGTGCCGAAACTTTATTCCGCTAGTCCCATTGACCTGCACCCAGTTCATAACCCTCCAGACCTCTCCCATCCATGTATCTATCCAATTTATTCTTAAAACTTAAGAGTGAGCCTGTATTTACCATGTCAGGTGGCAGCTCATTCCACACTCCCACCACTCTGAGTGAAGAAGCTCCCCCTAAACCTTTCCCCTTTCACCTTAAAGCCATGTCCTCTCGTATTTATCTCTCCTAATCTAAGTGGAAAGAACCTACTCGCATTTACTCTGTCTATACCCCTCATAATTTTGTAATCCTCCTTCAAATCTTCCTCATTCTTCTACATTCCAAGGAATAAAGTCCTAACCTGTTCAATTTTTCCCTGTAACTCAACTCCTGAAGACCCAACAACATCCTAGTAAATCTTCTCTGCACGCTTTCAATTTTACTGATATCCTTCCTATAATTAGGTGACCAGAAATGCACACAATACTCCAAATTTGGTCTCTCCAATGTCTTATACAACCTCACCATAACAACCCAACTCCTATACTCAATACTTTGATTTATGAATGTCAGGATGCCAAAAGCCTTCTTTACAACCCTGTCTACCTGTGATACCACTTTCAGGGAATTATGTATCTGAACTCCCAGATCCCTTTGTATAAAGACCCTTGTACAGGCCCCTTGTGCAATAAAGATACACTCTTGATGTCTCATTCTACCTTGTCGTAAACTTTGCAAATTATTTATCTATCTACACTGTACTTTCTGTGCAACTGTATCTTTAACACAATATTTCACATGCTGTTCGTGCTTTTCCCTGTGCACTGCCTTGTTACAAATAACCTGTATGTATTGTGATACTCTCTACAGTACCGTGGAAAGCATTCTTACTGGTTTCAATACCGTCTGGTATGAAGGGACGAATGCACAAGATTTGAAGAAGCTGAAGGAAGTTGTGAACTCAGCTGCCTCCATCATGGGCATAGAGAACATCTCCAGCATCGAGAACATCTTTAAAAGGCAATGCCTCAAGAAGGCAGCATCCATCATTAATAATACCCGTCACCCAGGACATGCCCTCTTCTCATTGCTACCATCAGGGAGGAGGTACAGGAATCTGAAGACACACACTCAATGTTTCAGGAGTAGTTTCTTTCCCTCTGCCGTCAGATTTTTGAATGGACAATGAACCTATGAACACTACCTCACTATTTTTTTCCTTTTCTATTGTTTTATTTTGCTCTTTTTTGCACTGCTTATTTAATTTAACTTCTAAAATATATTTCTTACTTTAATTTACTGCTCTTATTATTAAATATTGCAACGTACTGTTGCCACAAAACAACAAATTTCATGAGATACCATATGCCAGTGATATTAAACCTGATTCTGATTCTAATTCTGTATGGATGAAATGCAATATGAAGTTTTTCTACACATCCCAGTACATGTGACAATGATAAACTAATTACTAATTATTAATTACCAATTACAAGGAAAGAGAACTGAAGCATTGATATAGAGAACAAGTATCGATATGTCTGCTATTTGGAGACATTCCACAGATGTTTATTGTGTCTATGTTATCGGCTTTATTCATCAATAGATCTACATTTCCCACTTTACAAAATCTTTTAACTGATATCATTGTTTGTTCATTATCAATTGTTTGGTAGCAACCTCATGATATGTAGAAAGTTATTAAAACTGATTACTATTGGGTGAGTGTACTCTGTTAGGGTGGTGGGGTGGAGATACATCTCTACTAAAGGAGGTGTAAGGCACTCCTTCCCTCCGCTAGCCTGCAGACCACCCAATGAGGGTCAAGTGAAGCCATGGGAGCAGGTGGCGGATGGTCATATGGGCAGTTGTTGCATATCACGTCTGGGTCATGTGACCACAGATGCCAGGTAGACAATCTCTGAAGAGTATTGGTATTGGATGGGGTCACCCATCTTGTAAAGACACTGCCCAGAAGAAGGCAATGGCAAACTACTTCTATAGAAAAATTTGCCAAGAACAATCATGGTCATAGACCATGATCACCTACATCATACGACACGGCACATAACAAACAAGGTATATGTTCAGCTAAAATATATATTTTTTAAACAATAGATCTCTTGACTCTCACACTCCTGATGAGATCTCAGCCTGAAATGTTGACGACTTAGTACCCTCCATAGATGCTGCCTGACCTGCTGAGTTCTTCCAGTACTTTGTGTGTGTTGTTCTGAATTTCCAGCATCTGCAGAATCTCTTGTGTTTAAGATCACCTGACTTTCCCTGTCTGCACATAAGTGATGGTCACTAGGCTGCTTCTACTAGAAAAAATAAAGCCTTCAGGGAAATTGAGAGGAGAAACTGATTAACAATTAAATAGGAGAAAGAAATTAATGATAAAAAACTCTGCTGAATCATTAGAATAGCAGAAAGCATGTGCAGAATGTGTCACTTTTATTCAGACAAGGAACTAAAGAGCCGGAGATGGGCAGGCTTTTGTCTTAACAGTAGAATTTGCTTAAGTCTGTGCACAAATTACTGCAACAATATCGTTGTGTTGAAAAGGGCAGAGAGACAAGTGTGGCATGCACTGTTCCTTCTAAGCTGCATGGGTGCACAATCGCGCAGTAACCAAAATGACCCTGCGCACATAGTATTTGTTGCTGTGCAGCTGGAATTTTCTTTTATATAATGTTAATCTAATTTTGAAATAATGCTAATATATTTTTGAAATCTATATTAATCTAATTGTGAAATACTCTGTAATTAATTAGATTAATGAATATAATCCGTAAATTATCTAAGTAAATGTACTGCAACCTTTACTTTGAAATATTTTAGAGCATCAATGTATTTACATTGACCGTGCTTCAAGTTACAATATTGTCATAAATTGTAACAATAAACACAGAATGGAAGTCAGTAGCTCACTGTTAATAAACCACCAACCTACTGACCGCTAACGCCACCTAGTCAAAAAACTTTATTTTTGCCTTGCACCTGTCGGTTGATTTGATTGCCTGACATTGTTTACTTGTGGTGTGAGCTGTGGTCTGTAGTTGTTTGACATGCATATTACAAAAATAAACTTTTGGAGTGCTGTGCAGTTTTCAGGCCATGTAAAAATTTCCTGCTCAGAGCAATATTTGATCCGCACAGCTGTAAAAAATATAGTGGGAACGTTGGTGGCATGTTGCAGTTTGGTTATTTGTTAACTCCCAGGAAGCATGGCCATTATAGGGAGAATGGATTGCTCCTGATTGTGGCAAATGGATTGCTTCCTGTCTTCCTGCTTTACTTTGTAACTTAATGGCAGAAGATGAGATATACTACTTATTGTGATAAATAATATTTATCTCCTATCAGATTCCTTCTTCTCCAGCCCTGTACCTTTTTCACCTATCGCCTCCCAGCTTCTTACTTCATCCCAGCACCCCCTCACACTTGGCTTCATCTATCACCTTCTAGCTTGTCCTCCTTCCCCCTCCCCTCCACCTTTTTATTTTGGCATCTTCCCCCTTCCTTTCCAGTCCAAAAGAAAGGTCTCGGCCCGAAACGTCAACTGTTTGGTCATTTCCAGAGCTGGTGCCTGACCTGCTGAGTTTCTCCAGCTTTTGGTTAAGTGTTTATTTAATGTGATGTTTCTTCTCTGCTTCAGATCAGAAACTCAGGTAATTCTCAAAAGTTTTGTGGGACAATATGGCCCTAAAACAGCTTCTTAAATTAAGCTGTGAATAAGGGCTGTGGCTACTTGCTTCATAGAATAATAGAAATGTACAGCACAAAAATAGGCCTTTTGACTCATCTAGTCCATGCTGAAACATTTAAGCTACCTACTCCCACTGATGTGCACCGAGACCTCCATACCCCTCCCATCCACATACCTATCCAAAGTTCTCTTTAAGCATTGAAATCGAAACTGCATGCACCATTTGTGCTGGAGGTTCGTTCCACACTCTCACCACCCTAGTTTCCCCACATGTTCCCCTTAAACTTTTCACCTTTCACCCTTAACCCATGACCTCTGGTTGTCATTCCACCCAACCTCAGTGAAAAAGCCTGCTTGCATTTAACCTATCTCTACCACTCGTAATTTTGTATACCTCTAACAAATCTCCTCTCGACCTTCTACATTCCAAGGAATAAAGTCCTAACCTATTCAATCTTTAAGTTTAATTCAGTTCCTCCAGTCCCGGCAACATCCTCGTAAATTTTCTCTGCATTCTTATTTACATCTTTCCTGTAGGTAGGTGACCAAAACTGCACACAATGCTCCAAATTAGGCCTCTCCAATGTCTTATACAACCTCAACATAACATCCCAACTTTGATTTATGAAGGTCAATGTGCAAAAAGCTTCCTGGCTCCTTTCTCCGTCTTTCCCAGATATCAATGTCAGTTTAGTTTATATAGTGCTGGCTGCTTTGCCACTTAATCAGAGTGTGAAGGAACTAACCTCACCTCCTAGGCCTGAGCAAATAATTCTGGTTAGCATATCAATGCTGCCTTTTAGACTGAGATATTAAAACAAAAGCCCCATCTGCCAACTTGGGTCGATGTAAAAGATCCCAAGGCACTACTTGAAGAAGAGCTGAGAGTTCACATTTATCCCCAAAACAATTCCACCAATACAAATTAACTGCTCATAATCTTATTTGTTATTTATGAGACCTTGCTCTATGCAATTTGCCTGTTGTGTTTGTCTCCAGAAAATAACTGCATAGTCGCACAGAGTCCGATAATGTTTTGCTAATGAATCTTTAGTTATTGCACCCATTCCATTGTTTCTCTGAGCAATCCACTGTGATACATCCCAACCTTATACTCCCCCTACCAGTCTCCAGTTCAAAAATAGCGATTGATTCATAAAACTGATTGCAGATATTCCTTAAATCACTTCTCATTGATGAAAGCACTGAAAAAGTCATGTGGTCAAGAACCAATTTTATGATACGGTAAATTCTTCTTTGGCCTCCATTGGTCAGAGTTGACCATGGATGCTGCATCCTAGCTGTCTAGATACACAAACCAGGGCAGTACAATATGGAGAGCAAGCTGTTGCCCCTGTAGCAGGCTCCCCTTCTCTATACATCTGATGAACCCAAAGGAACGGCAGAGACCGATACAGTTTGGCACCAGCGGTGTTGCAGGAGTGGCCTGTCAGCGTTGAACTCAACATAGGATTGCCTTAGGCACTCCAGCTCCAGATCTCCCCCTCGAGGTTTACTCCCAAAGCTTCCCCATGAGTGGGTATAGCTGCAAGGCAGCAGGGGCCTGAGATCAGATTTTTCCTCCTCCTAAATGAGCTGCCCATCATGGCTGATGAGCCTCATCTGCCCGAAGCAACTGGTTTTAAGACACCAGTAACCTGCCTTTGCCCCTTCCCCTGTCAGTAGAAATGGTTCCTCCAGGCTTAGTAGCTAAATTTACAATTAAATATATGAGCAGCTATCATGTACAAATTAACATACGATAGACTTAAAACACAAAAGCAAAATGCTAGAGGAACTCCGCAGGTTAGGCAGCATCTATGGAGATGAATAAAGTCAACATTTCAGGCCGAGACACTTCTTCAGGACTGAAAAGGAATGGGGAAGATGCCAGAATAAAAAGATGGGGGAGCGGAAGGAGGGCAGCTGGAAAGTGATAGACAACCACAAAACAGAAGAAATCCTGCAGGTGCTGGAAATCATTACATCATTACTAAACAAATTCTTCATGTGTTATTGGTGTTTTCACAGCATATTGGTAACACTACACCAATCAATTTTATACCATGTAACATGTAAATCATGGTGTGCTTTGAAATGTTTATTGAATCCAGCACTCTTGAAGGAAAGCGGATAAACACTGATGAATTCCTATTTGAGAAATAAACTCAGTAGTTAATGTGGGAATTGCTTACAGATGAGATTTTTGAAGTTTAACACAAATACTTGAGAGATAGTTTTCTATTTTCTTCGATACCAGTAACACACTAAACAGGGTGATCTGAGCTGATTAGATGCTGACAACATTGCTTACAGAAAGCACGCTGACGCTGAGCACACCTTCACAAGCTACTTCCATTAGACCACAGATGATTATAGTTCTCTTTCTACACATACAGATTTTCAACATAAATTCTCTTCATGTTCTGAAGCTTCTGAAAATTAAGAGTTTACTGTCAACAGCAGGAACACTTTAAACTACTTTGTATAATGCTGTTTACATTGTAAATACATACCAGTATTTATGTATTTATTCACATTTCAACCCATATCTGTACTTTAACTTCTAATTTAATATTTCATGTAATTCTTTATTCTTTATAATTGTTAGTAATGTTGTTATTTTTTCTCGTCAGGTCTCGCCCTGACCAACAGACCACAGCGAATTCTTAACGCATGGAGAATAACATTGATCCTCAATCCTTGATGGCTTTTGAGTATTCTTCTTGAAAACTGTAATGGGAACTCTACATTCTCAAGCTTCTGAAAATTAAGGTTCACGATTCAGGAATGTTCATTGTCATTCTTTAGCACACGTGTCTAATGAGAATGAAGTGATTGTTACTTCTGATCTGATGCAGCATAAAAAACACAATAATTGTAAAGAACACAATAAAAAAACAAAAAACAAATGATACATATAAATATAAAAGCAATCCTATAAAACACAATGTTCAAATAACTGTTCGAGAGTGGCCATATATACACAAGATTAGTTTATTTCAGTAGACTTATTGTATGTACATAAGGTGATGCTAGGTGCAGGAATTCACTGTCAACTGTAGAATGGTTTTATAAACTTGGAAACTATAATGCAGGGGTTACCAACTTTTTTTATGCCATAGACTAACCAGGAGGTCCATGGACTCGAGAGTGGTAAATCTGTTTTCTCTCTTGTTATTATAATTTCACTCTTTCACTTCCAGTTCATAAGAATATTAATCACTACCCAGCGACACACCTCTTGAAGTTTTGTACAAGGGCATATGCATACCAATAGCTCTATGTCTTTTTAAGTCCAATGTACCAATCAACCTTTGATGACACAATGGTTGGAGGTGTTGTGGATAGTGTGGAGGGCTGTCAGAGGTTACAGTGGGACATTGATAGGATGCAAAACTGGGCTGAGAAGTGGCAGATGGAGTTCAACCCAGATAAGTGTGAAGTGGTTCATTTTGGTAGGTCAAATATGATGGCAGAATATGGCTGCGCAGGTTGACTCTGTGGTTAAGAAGGCATACGGTGTATTGGCCTTCATTAATCATGGAATTGTATTTAGGAGCCAAGAGGCAATGTTGCAGCTATATAGGACCCTGGTCAGACCCCACTTGGAGTACTGTGCTCAGTTCTGGTCACCTCACTACAGGAAGGATCTGGAAGCCACAGAAAAGGTGCGAGGAAATTTACAATGTTACCTGGATTGGGGTGCATGCCTTATGAGAATAGGTTGAGTGAGCTCGGCCTTTTCTCCTTGGAGCGAAGAAAAATGAGAGGTGACCTGATAGAGGTGATGGTGAGAGCGATTGATCGTGTGGATAGCCAGAGGCTTTTTCCCAGGGCTGAAATGGTTGCCACAAGAGGACACAGGTTTAAGGTGCTGGGGAGTAGGTACAGAGGAGATGTCAGGGGTAAATTTTTCACTCAGAGAGTGGTGAGTGCGTGGAATGGGCTGCCGGCAATGGTAGTGGAGGCGGATATGATAGGGTCTTTTAAGAGGCTTTTAGATAGGTACATGGAGCTTAGAAAAATAGAGGGCTATAGGGTAAGCCTAGTAACTTCTAAGATAGGGACATGTTCAGCACAATTTTGTGGACCAAAGGGCCTGTATTGTGCTGTAGATTTTCTATGTTTCTATGTAACTTTTAGAAGAGAATCAGTATGATCAGCTTGAACTCTTGCCTGGTCTATCTGAAAAGAAATAAAAATGCTTGCTCTCAGCAAGTAACTATTGTGGTTACTCTTTTCATTGTAATTTTTCACCAATCATTTCCATTTTTTTCTGAATTAGCAGTTGAAATTTACAGGCAGAGATGTTCCAGGATCCCGAATTTCCCATCTTACCACTAACAAAGGCTGTTACTAATACTGTTGGAGAGAAATAAACTGTTCTCATTTCGGGTCGAGACCCCTCATTGTCTCCGGTGTCAGCCTGAAACATTGATTGTTTATTGATTTATTGAGATACAGGGTGGAACAGGTCCTTCCAACACTTTGAGCCACATCACCCTGCAATCATACAACTTAACTGTAGCCTAATCACAGGACAACTTACAATAACAATTAACCTACTAGCCAGTAGGTCTTTGGACTGGGAAAGAAACCGGAGCACCCGCAGAAAATGCATGTAGTCCCAGGGAAAACGTACAAACACAAACGCAGCAAATTTGAACCTGGGTCAATGGTACTGTTGTGCTAGTCACTACACTCCATAGATGCTGCCTGACCTGCTGAGCTCCTCCAGCATTTTGTGTGTGTTGCTCTGGATTTCCAGCACCTGCAGAAACTCTTGTGTTACTGATGTTCTTCCTTCAAATGAGGAACTACTGGTTATCATTCTTTTTTAAGAACTGGTTCTTCCCTTCCACCATCAGATTTCTGAATGAACAATGAACCCTTAAACACAACATCACTATTTTTGCTCACTTTTTGCACTATTTAATTAATTTTTCATATATATTTTTGCTGTAATTTGTAGTATTGTTGCTTCAAGCCAAAAAATTTCACAAAATATGTCAGAACACACAGAAAAGCTTTTGTCTGTGTACCATTCACACCGGTCTTTCCATGCACCAGTACATCGAGGTAGTGAAATGAATATTTCCTGTTGTAATTTATAGTATGTTTAAGTGTTGCACTGTACTGCTACTGTAAAGCAACAAATTTCATGGCATGCAAAAGTCTTGGGCACATATGTATAGCTAGGGAGCCTCTAAACTTGCAACAGTACTGTAGTAATTTTATGTATTGCATTGTACCGTTTTTACAAAGCAAAATCATGACGTGAGTGACGATAAACCAGATTCTGATATGGGTCTCTATTGGGAAGGGGGAAGGGAGAGGGGAATCGTGGTTGGAAAAAGGGGAACGGAGAGGGGAGGGAGCGGGAACGCGAGAGAGATATTCTCAATAATGATCAATTATGATCATTAATAATGATCAATTATAATAATCATTAATTATGATCATTGATAATGATCAATAAACCAATTGTTTGGAATCAAATGACCTTGCCTGGTGTCACAGGACTGGCTGTGTCTGTAGCCCTGCCCTTGGCGCAGCTTCTCTACCACCTGTCCCACACTCTCACTATTCTTAACATCCTTTGTTCCTGCCAGATTCACAAATTCACTCTCAGCTTCACGTTCCCAAATACAGTACCGTGCAAAACCCTTAGGCACCCTAACTATATATATGTGCCTAAGACTTTTGCACAGGACTGTATGTCAGTGCCAGAAAAGGGCCATCAAGGACCGTCGTGAAGGATCCCACCCACCCTGCTTATGAAATGTTCGTCCCACTCGCATTAGGGTGAAGGACACGTTGCACTTACAGATCTTATGCTCTACCAAAGTTAATCTTCTTCTTCATAATATGTTAAAAGATTTTTGTAGTTCTTTTGTTATGAAGTCAACTGCAAGCCTGTGTTGTAACCTAATATCGAAGCACTGTGTCGTCTGTCTTCCGAGCATCGAGAATTCGATTATTTTGACAAGCTGCTATTGGGAAATCTTCATTGATAGAGACAGTTAAATGTTTGCTTCTCAATAATGTTTTATTTGTAATCTTATTTGGCTGAGAGATAAAAGTCATATTGGTCCTTCTGTGGTGAAATCTAAAGATCTAGGAGGAAACGGTCAGTGTTGGTCTTACTGGAGATGTAACTTGTCGAGTCGGCAACACGGAAGGTAACCCGGAGGATGCGCAAACATCGCGCTTGGTCAGTAGGGGGAGCCGTTGTGACACTGAGGCGGGAGTGAGTTTACCGGAGCCCCGGAGAGAAACCCGCGGTGTAAAAGGGACCCCGGGAGAGCAGAACATTATAGCAACCCCCCCCCCCCCCACCCCGCCCCAGAATATCCATTCATCGCCTTAAACGATCACCCAGGAAATTAGCATAATTAATAGAGCTTTGACTTTCCAGAGTAACTCAGTTTTGAGTAAGGCCCAAAATATGATTCGGACCAGGTAATCAGTGACATTAACAGAAATAATTTCAAAGCTGGAAAATATGTACGTTAAATTCAAACAAATGTCTTTGCCGTTGCAAAATCAGCGGGAGTTACCGATAATGTAGAGCGACACAATTCTGTCAAATGCTGATAATTTTAAAGAATATTTTCGCCGATTTAAGTTCTTTAAAAATTTGAAATTATCTACTTAAATTAAATTAAAATTCCTGAAAATCACAACGGAATAACGTCGCATTTCAATGAAATCTGTAACGAAACCGACGAACAAAAGTAGCTATATATAAGTAAAGATATCACGGATTATTGCATTGTTTCTGGTTATCTTCTATTCAAACGAACGAACTTGTTTTAATGTAATCCATTGGCCAAATTGATGTGATAAATAATTTAAAATAAGTTTTGCTGTCTTCAGTAATATGAGATAAACTATCTAAATACTTACATGTTTCACTTCAGAATTCTACCTAATATGAATTTTAAAATTAATATTTTTTCTCTGGATTCACGGATTTATTCCGGGCCAACTCTTGGCCGCTAAAGATATCGCCTTGTGTACACTGGCTACATTCAAGGTCGTACTTTTTTTTAAAACGGTTGATTAAATAAATCAAACGGGTTTGAGATATTTTCACATTTTATACAGGTTGATTGCAATTATCTGTAAAATAATTTTCTTAAAATACAGTGGAAGAGTAAAATAGAATATTCCAACCAAAATGTACTACATATGACAGCTTGGAATCGGGATTCACAGCGTGTTTAGAATTTATACTTCCGCTTGTTAATAGCAATGTCAAAATACATACAGTTCATTGTACCTACTGCGTTGAGAGTCTGTTCGTCTGTTGACATTGAACAAATATGGTTCCATTGTTGTTTGTAGAGATTTCACAGACTGAGAACGCTCCGTACTGCCGCATTTTTAATAACAAACCCAAAGATCCGGTTATAACTCTCTCTTCCTCCCCACCCAAAATGGAAATATAATGTGAAATATGGAATAAAAGATAGAATCAAATATTACATTTAATTCTTTTTTTAAAAATCATTCGTCTTTCTGTAAAGATTTATAACCTCCCCCCACACACACACACTCTCTCTCTCCAACTGGAAATAGAATGCGAAATTATGTGAAATATGGAATAAAAGCTGATATAAAGTATTACAATTTAATTATAATGATTCGTTGGTCCTATAAAGATTTATAAACACCCCCCATCTCTTTTTGTCTCTCTCACACTCCCCCTTTCTCTCTCTCCAACTGGAAATATAATGCAAAATTATGTGAAATGTGGAATAAGAGATTTCATTTTAATTCTAATAATTCATTGGTCCTTCTATAAAGATTTATAAACACCCCCACACACTCTCTCTCTCTCCAACTGGAAATATAATGTGAAAGTATGTGAAATATGGAATAAAAGATGGTATAAATTATTTTAATTCTAATAATCATTCGTCCTTCTATAAAGATTTTCAAACGCCTGTGGTAAATTCACAGAATACCAAGTGCTCCGATCCCAGGCGTGACAATAGTCGATCCCTCTTCACCCGCTGCTTGCTTACCTGGGCTCCGAGTATCCCCGTCTTCCGTGATCAGGCCAATTCGTTTATTTACCCGATTCAACGCCACCAGGTCCCTTGAATCGGGAACCGGCTCACGGAATAATTTAATGAGTTCCGGTTGTGGGGGTTAGTTCTGAACTCCTGATCACTGACAACTCCACACCCAAAACTAAAACAATCGGACATCCGCCCGGGGTTTGAGCTGTAATTACAAATCGATTTAAGATGTAATGTTCTTCTTTCCGATACGGGAACTGCACACTCCTATCTGGAATTGATATTTTCCATCTTTAGTAACTCGGCCTGAGGAACAATTAAATATCGTCCAGTCTCAGAGAGAAACTACATTTTCAACGCACAATTAGGGGTTACTTGTATGTCGTTGCTTCTTTGCAATATTTAGTTCAAAGGGCATTGTCCTCGGTGTTTCGGTTTGTGGCCAAGTTCAAAGTTCAAAGTAAATTTATTATCTAAGTACGTTTTTGTGATCATACACTACACCGAGATTCACTGGGGCCGGCACGGTAGCGTCGTGGTTAGCGCCACACTTTACAGTACAGTCAACCGGGTTCAATTCCCGCTACCATCTGTAAGGAGTTTGCACGTTCTCCCCGTAGCCGCGAGTGTTTCCTCCGGGCGCTCCGGTTTCTTCCCACAGTCCAAAGACAAGATGGTTAATTGGTCATTGTAAATTGTCCCGTGATTAGGCTCGGGTTAAATCGGGGAGTTGACGGCGGCGCGGATCATAGAGCCAGAAACGCCTATCTGTGCTGTGTCTCATTAATGTTTTTAATTATTGCAGGCAACAAGGAACAAAGTAATACAACAGAATCGGTGAAAAACTACACACACACACACAGACGGGCAAACAGCCAATGAGCAAAGAAAAGACAAACTGTGCAAATACAATCATAACAATAAATAAGTAATATTGAGAACACGAGTCTTTGAGACTCGTCTCGACCTCGGGAGTGGGACGTGAGTGGCTGTCTGGTTTGAACGCAACCTTTCTCGGGAGGGAAGTGGAGAATGGAACCCAAGTGTTGTTTTTTTTTAAATCGACGCCAATGAGTTACAGGAGGAAGTCGAAGCGGGCACAACCGTGCTGGGTAATGGAGACGATTCCTTCACCAGAGACGTCTGCACAAGCACTAATTGATTTCCCGTGTATTTAGATGAAGTCTGATTGGCTGCTCTTAATAAGGGTGATATCATAAATGCTGATGCTCCAGTTAAACTCTCCCTCAATAGAGAGGGTGTATGCAAGTACAGAAAGCTCCGCTCAGGGTTGGATTTGCACCGCATGGCGGAAAGAAACAGGGTAACGCATAATTCTTGCTTCATTAATAGAGTTTCATTATAACACACACACACACAACGCTGGAGGAGCTCAGCAGGTCAGGCGGCGTCTGTGCAAATGGACACACGATGCTTCGGTCTGAGACCTTTCCACTGAACATGATTCAGCAACAGTTGCTACCCCTCAACCATCAGGCTTTTGAACCAGAGGGGGTAACTTCACTCACCTTCGCTTGCTCCATCATCGAAATGTTCCCACAACCAAATGGGCTCACTTTTGAGGGCTCTTCATCTCATGTTCTCGATTCTTACTTAATATTATTGTCTTTCTTTTTTTGTATTTCACAGCTTGTTGTATTTTACACACTGGTTTGACGCCCAGTTTGGTGCGGTCTTTCGTTGATTCTATTTTGGTTATTGTTCTATCATGGATTTACTGAGTACGCCCGTAAGAAAATGAATCTGAGGGCTGTATATGGTGACATATATGTCCTTTGATAATAAATTTACTTGGAACTTTTGTTTGGCTCGGCGCGTACACCACAATGAATGCGACCATTTATTTATCTGATTATCCGTGTGTTTGCAGCGGGTGTTCCCAAACTTTTTTTATGCGATGGACCTCCACCATTAATCGGGGGGTCTGTGGACCCCAGGTTGGGAACCCCTTGTTTACAGCGTAGTCTTGAAGTGTTATAATGGGCATTGCTGAAGGGGCTGTGCGCCAGTTAGGTACAGATTGGCTGTCATATTCTGAGAATATCTACCGGGATAAATTAGGCCAGCACACAAAATACTGGAGGGACTCGGCAGTTCAGGCGGCAGCTATGGAAATGAATAAACAGTCGGCGCTTGGGGCCGAGACCCTTCAGTAGGACAGGAAAAGGAAGGGGAAAGACACCAGGATTAAAAAAAAGAAGTGGGTGGAGGAGGGTGAGGGGAAAGAGGGTTAGCTAGAAAGTAATCGGTGCGTGGGGAAGGTAAAGGGCTGGAGTAAAAGGATTTCGATAGGAGAGCAGAGTGGACAATGAGAGCTGTTTAACCTGACTGTCGTTTAACTTGGGCATCTCAAGAGCAACGCCGATGTCTGTGGGACGGGCTGGGTCAGTGTCCAAAGTTACCGAATTCCAATTCCTGCGGTTAAAACTAGTCACAATGCAGTTCATATACTCGGTTATAAACATGGGAGATCCTGCAGGTGCTGGAAATCTGGAGAAATTCTGGAGGGACTCAGCGGGTCAGGCGGCAGCTATGGGAAAGAGTAAAGCGTCGACGTTGCGAGCCGAGACCATTCCTGCTCATATGATCAGTTGTCTCGATGTGCTTAGCTGCCCGCCATACTGCGAGCGACCTCGTGAGGTGGGCGGGGGCGGGGGCAGTTGATTCGGCATGCTGAGGAGCGGTAACCTTTGGGGGAGTAGGGGAGGGGGAACAGCGGCCTCTCCGGGTTTATCTCCATTCATGTTCGGGGTATTTTCACGGCTTATTAGTTACCCGATTCCGACACTCGGGTAACATGCCGCAACAAAAGAACAGTTCGGAAAATCACCCCGTGGTTTTACGCTCTTCTCCTCGTGAAAGCAACAACAAAACGGTTTGTAAATAATAAAAAAAAACAAGATGCTGTTGAGGCAATGGGAAGTATTCTTATTTCTATTCCATTCAAGGTTGTTTATTGACATTCTTCAATACACGGGTGCAACGGAGAGCACAATGATTGTTACCCCTGATCCGATGCAACATTGAAAAAACACAACAAATATAAATGCAAATACAATCCTATAAAACGCAGCGTACAGTAACCGTTGAGTGTGGCCGTATATATACTCAAGATTAGTTTACATACATGGACTAATTCTATCTAGATAAAGCGACGTAAGTACATAAAGTGCTTTATGGTTGTGGGTGTGTCAATGGGTGGAGGTGCTGATTAATTCCTTAATATACTTTTAGATCTAATGGCTCGGAGATGAAGCTACAACTCAGACAGCAGGGAGATTCATTATTTTATCGGTCGGTGCAATTTGGTCTTAAATCTAAATGCTAATGTGGAGAAAATTCGACTTAACTGCAGAAACTGTCACCAGAAGGCTTGCCTGTTGACAGCGGATTTGGAAATGTCATCCGGGCCACTATCTGTGAGCTGTACCCACACACACACACACACACACTAACACATATACATACACATACGCAAACGTATACACAGACACGCACACACTCATTCACACACGTTAATATGCACACACACACACACACACACACACACACACACACACACACACACACACACACACACACACACACACACACACACACACACACACACACACACACACACACACACACACACACACACACACACACACACACACAAACACACACGCACACACACGCAGCGCAGTTTTCCTGTGCTGTACTCGAAGAACACATCCACTCTGCGAATATAACAAAGATGTGTGAGCAATGGGGAGTTTCCTTAATCGGATTTTAATAACTTCCCGCGTTTTGTTTTCCTGTTCGGGTTAACAAAGTCAAATGGGATACCAATGTTTAATAATTTTATTGCAGCTTAGTTTAAAACCTCCGTCTGGTTAGTGATTAGAATTTACTGTCTTGCTTTTCAACGTAAATGACCAATTGAATTTGACGTCGTTTCTATTCGTTGTAATCTGCATGTTAACAAAACATTGCAAATAGTACTACAGTTGGTTTCATAATAGTTATGATACTCAGCCGCATAGTATCTTGCTGCCCTTTATAATATATTTTCACGACATATGTCAGTGATATTAAACCGATCCTAAAACTCTCGAATACTTCGAGTTAAATTATACAACAATGATACGGTTCCTAGTCAATATCAATGCTCTGTTTATGCGTCCATAATATGAATTATTTAAAAATGCATTCTTAAATACAGCATCTGAGTATCGGTACAGAATTCGCTTCAGTTCTTGAAGGAATCAATAGTCAATGCCTTCATCTCTGAATACTACCCACTACCCAAGCCTAGAAATACTCCGTTGCCTCATCTGTGCCTCTCGCCCTGTATCAGTTATCGGTTATAATCAGTTACTTTAGAATTACCAGCGACAGCATTATATTCAAACCTCACATGTTCATGTCGGTTACTAACGCCCGCATCCGCCGAATTTTACTAATAATTAATAGCATTTATTTACAGAAATATTTCCTTAGAGGAAATTACTTGCTCCTGTGTTTCCCAGTTTGTTATAAACACCACACACACACACAAAGGTCTTTGTCTGATTGGGTTGTGGCAGTGTTCACGTCCTTACGAATCGTTATCACATCTTCACATCTACCAAATTCAGAATCTCTCTCTCTCTCTCTCTCTCCTCTCTCTCTCTCTCTCTCTCACTCTCTCTCTCTCTCTCTCTCTCACTCTCTCTCTCTCTCTCTCTCTCTCTCTCTCTCTCTCTCTCTCTCTCTCTCTCTCTCTGTCTCTCTCTGACCGTACCCCCCCCCCACTCTGTATATGAATATGTATGGTGGTTGTGTGTGTGTGTGTAGTGTGTGTTGGGAGGGAGGGGGTGAGACTTTGCACTATTCCTGGCGCAGAACACCTTTGAAACCTCAATTTTATCTGCTCCACACTGTTACTGTTTAACTTTCGTTCCGGACCAGCCCGACGTCCCTTCGATTCCTTCAAATTTCTGCAAATTACAACGAGATAGCCAATATCTCGCAGAGGCGACCTTTGAGAAGGATTCCACCGTTTCCCCAGCAGCTTTTTGATAAGAATTCCATTAATTAAAGATTCCAGTATCACTCAAAGTTCACATAAACAGTCCTATATCTATCCGAGACTCTCAGCAGCTGGACAGTGTTACGACAAGGGGTTTAGTGTCCCCGCTAAACTGTGCGCCGTGAATGCTCCCAAATCATTCTCTAGATATTCATATTACTCCCGGAGAAGGATCGCCTGAAATCGTGACAAATAATAAACCAAAAATCGCGTTGTGTAGACGGCGCTCTAAATATTAAAGGTGCTTTCTTTACTCGGCAAAGCAACAGTAAAGCACATTACTCGTTTTCTTAACTCCCCGTCAATATAACAAATGCATGCACGTTCTTGCACAGTGTATGCGTGCAGTACATATAAACAGGTCAGTATATAACGCATACTAATGCATAAAGTGCAAAAGGTCGGACATGTTTCTTTATGGTTTGTATGTAAATTGGGGCATTTCTGTTGCTGATTTTCCTGACTCATCTCTCCATTCGCCGTCCTCGGGCTTCTCTGTTCACCAGAAATGCTTTGCTTTACCATAAAACGCTCGAGTCAGTGAGATGCCACAAGCAACGACAGAGAGAATGACAAAAATAGTTATTGATCCATTCTCTTTTTAACTACCAGTGAAAGTTCATCAATCGTAGACGAGCAATCAAAAAGCTGAGTGATTCTTTTTGTGTCCGGGTTTGTGTGTGTGTGTGTGTGTGTGTGTGTGTGTGTGTGTGTGTGTGTGTGTGTGTGTGTGTGTGTGTGTGTGTGTGTGTGTGTGTGTGTGTGTGTGTGTGTGTGTGAGAGAGAGAGAGAGAGAGAGAGAGAGTGAGTGTGGGTGTGTGTGTGTGAGTGAGTGAGTGTGGGTGTGTGTGTGTGTGTGTGTGAGAGAGAGAGAGAGAGAGAGTGAGTGTGGGTGTGTGTGTGTGGTGTGTGTGTGTGTGAGAGAGAGAGAGAGAGAGTGAGTGTGGGTGTGTGTGTGTGAGTGAGTGAGTGTGTGTGTGTGTGTGTGAGTGTGAGTGAGTGAGTGTGTGTGTGAGTGTGTGTGTGTGTGTGTGTGAGTGTGTGTGTGAGTGTGAGTGTGAGTGTGTGAGTGTCTGTACCCTGGTGAATGGTCTGCTTCCCCTTATGGCTGTTGGCGACCATCACTGTTCAATCGATAAAGTTTGACTCTCTGCAGAAGCATCTGTGGCGATTTATTGAACAGGCTATTTTAGGGAATCCAACCCCATTTCTCAGTGGAATAAAGCTGCGTTTCCAAACATCATCCCGGCTGCCCTGCCTGTCCCGTGCCCGATGACCCCCCCCCCCCCCCCACGTCGCGTGGAACATGTGGATCTCTGTTTTCACAACCCAGGTGAGCTGCATCCAGCACCCCATTTTGATTTCGTTAACTAGAACAATAGAGACGTGCGGCAGAAAATCTCCACCTTCGAGGTGATGTGGGTAGCAAGCGCTGGATCACGTTGGAGAGCAGAACGTGTTTCCCCGGAGCATGGACAGGGCTGTTCAGTACTGGCACAAACTCGGCTCCCCACCTTACCTAACCCCCGTTCTCCCCTCCGTAACACCATCATTCTTCCACGCGCCCAGCAGATTTCTGAATGGGCAATAAACCCAAGCACTCACTACTTCTTTCTTTTGTTTTGCTCTCGTTTTGCACTACTTATTTAACTTTATTTTTATATATAATTGTAATTTATAGTGTTTTTATTATCTGTTACTATGTACTGCTCCCGTAAAACAAGATGATATATGTCAGTGAAATTAAACCTGACTTTAAATCTGATTCTGACTCATTTTCTCACGCCGGGAACATTACGCATTGGATACCGTTCCACCTTCTCAGTCTGCAAAGACAGAGACCAATATAGAACGCAGAGCATGACAGTAAGCACAGACCTTCGGCCCATGGTGTTGTGCCCATCTTTTAACCCACCCTAAAATCAATCTAACCCTTCCTTCTTCCACGGTTCTCCATTTTTCTATCATCCGTGCGCCTGCCTACGAGTTGGTTAATGTATCTGACTCCAGCACCAGCCCTGGCAGCGCCTGCCACGCGCCCACTCTGAAAACTGAACCTTCCCTGTGCTACCTTTATAGGCACCCGATGACTATTGTGTCCAATAAGCATTTAGATACATATGCTGTCTTTTCCCAAGTGTTGATATGTCTAATATCAGAGGGCATGAGAGGAAGTAATTGCAAAGGAGATGTGAGTAGCAAGTATTTTACAGAATATGGTGGAGCCCGGAATGCCCTTTCTGGGGTGGTGGTGGAGGCAGATACATTAGAGACTTTTAGATACATTTAGACAGGCACGTGGGTGTGAGGGAAATGGAAGAATATGGATATTGTGTAGGCAGAAGTTAGCTGTTTGATTACTATTTTTATTTTTGGCTCGGCACAACATTGCGCCTATGCCGTGCTGCTCTGCGTTCAAAGTTCTACGTGAACTGGGTGCCCACAGGTGAAATAGATTTGATTCTTTTTCGTCAGCAACAGTCATTGCGTGGTCTCTGGCGTCGAGCATGATCTCCTAAGGGGCTGTCTATTGGTGGGTGTTCGGGTGATCGTGGAGGCCGATCCGGGATCCACGTATTCACGGTCATATCCATATATCCACACTTTAATGCACCCGGCTATGGAAAGTCGCACATTTGCAAATGTCCTTGGAATTGCTTCCTAAGATCTTCATTTAAGAAAGCATAGAATGATTCCGGTTGGGTGCGGTTAATAATTATAATTATTATGGTACGCAGTGTGTGTACGGCTGTACGTGGCACTGAGACTTGAATTAATATGTTACTAATTGATGGAGCAGGTTAAAGAATGTCCATTTTTTGCCAATCTCTATTTAGAATAAGAGTAAACTTTTCTGTATTGCCGTCAAACAATTCTTCTGGGAGGGCTCCAAATAACGTGGATTACAGACCTCACAAAACGCAAGCCAGCTCATTTTCGTTCCCAAATGATACCAAGATCGCCACCAAAGTATAGATACAAAATTCTGGAGGAACTCGACAAAGTCAGGCAGCATCTATGGAGATGAATAAACAGTCAACAGCTCTGACGACGAGCCTCGGCCCGAAACGTCGACATAGATACCGCCTGACCCGTTGAGTTTCTTCAGCATTCTGAGAGTCTTGCTCTGGATTTCGCGTGTCCACCAAAGTATGGATCCATCCCAGAGTTGTGTTAAAACCCTTTTAAATAATTGAGTGTTAATCTGCAGGCGCGGTATAGGAAAGGGGGTTAAATATGTTAGGTATCTGTCTATTCGGCATTTCAGCGCTCAGTGTGTTCACTAAACGAGGACATCCCCATATGAATGGGGGGTTTCATTAAACAACATGGTAGCGTAGCGGTGAGCCCGTTGTTTTATGGCGCCAACGAGCGGAGATCAGTTCCCGCCGCTGCCTGCAAGAAGTTTTTACTTTCTCCCCGTGACTGCGTGGCTTTCTTCCCACATCCCAAAGACGATTAGTTGACTAAGTATATTAATTGGGCAGCGCTGGCTCGTCGACCCGGAGGGCCTGTGACCGTGCTGTATTTTTAATTAAATAAAAAGTTGGCTGGTGCGTCCCGCTTCATCCCTAAAACGTCCAGGAAATGGCAACCTCTGGGCGCATCTACACAAGCATACGGGGTGTTAAAGTGCCGATTGCAGAATTTATCCCGACCAATGTTAACGCCTGTCATTGGGGAGTCTCTCAGAGGTGAAGTGTTGCCACGTGAATTGTTGATGGTGTTGCCTGTTTGAATGGACGCAGCTTTAGCCCAGTGTGGACAGCTAATCGCCGACAGGACGACCAGAATTATAATGATCACAGCAGCAGAGGAACCTAATACGCAGACACCTCGTGCTACCGAGAATATTGTGTACAAATTATAGCGTGGTTCAGATACTAGAAAATTGACGGGCATTGACGCTGTTAGCACTCTGTGTAATTGATGTGGGACATTTACTGAAAACAATACCTTCATTACCGCTGGACAGGTGAAAGCGATCCGATATAGAGAAACACGGAGACGTATCAAGCGGGCTTTTGGGACCCTGCGAAAGCTTCCTGAAACGACTTTTCTCGCGTATCACCCTTTTCCCTTGTAAACCCAGTGAAACCGCACACTCCCTCCCATTGGTCCCCCAAGGTGCCCCAATCATCGCTACTTTACATGCAATTACATCCAGGATATCTGAGACAACCCCAACGCGTTCACTTGCAGTTCTCTGTTCTCCATGCAGTCTCATATGTAACATTATCTGGTCGTGTTATACCCATTTCAAAATATTTGAACAACCCTAAAAATCGATTTCTTTGACTGTGATGAATTCCGAATTGTAATTCGAAGCTATTGATTTTGTGGTTTGAAACACGACGATTCTGTCTCACCCTGGTGGAAAAAATTCTGGCTATTTCGACTTTTTTCCTGCTTATCTCACAATATCACACGGAGGGCACTGTCACGATACCCCCAAACCTCTTCATTTACACAACCAAAAACAGCAAACCATTAATTATTTCAGTCTAGGTTGCGCCTAGATCCCAAGGCAACCCGCATCTGATTACAGATCAGTTATAGAAACTGAGGTAACAAAGAACTTATCCTGAACAGAAAGCCTCAGTGCATATAATCTAGCAGTTAAAGAAAAATGCTATCCGCAGTGCACGCCATCTGTTTTAAAATATTGGTCATGTTATATTCTAGCGCCGGTGGTTTATAGTCCATTAGATTTAAATATCGAGTTCAAAGAGACCTGCACTAAGGGATTAATTAAAAAATGTTAGATTTTTTAAAAGTGTTAGAAGACACACATTCGGTGTTCTAGAAACAGCTTCTTTCCCTCCGCCATCAGATTTCTGAATGGACAATGAACCCACGCACACTAGCTCACTATATTTTTGCTCTCTTTTTGCACTACTTATTTAATTTATTTCATATATTTGTTTATGTGACAAAATATATAGCTTTTTAATTGTGAATTGCAATGTACCGCTGCCACAAAACAACAAATTTCACGGCGTGCCAGTGATATTAAACCTGATTCTGATTTTAAGATATTGCCGTTCAAAGTCTAGAATACGTATTATATATTTTTAAAAATGCTTAATTTGAATGTTTTCATTCTAATTGCGTTTGCGTTGTCACGTCCAGTGATGTTTAACTGAATTGTGCTAATTGCCTGAACTTTCACATGGTACATTTTGGAACTGAAATAAAACACAAACGCTCGATTGAGTTTAACACCAGAGACACTTAAAAAAACCAATTCAGGACAGTTTAAATCTTTATTTATCAGAGCCTTGTAAAACCAATGGCAATCTGCATTACATTAACTGCTTTTCAATAGCGCATCGACTGTAACTAAAAGATGCCTCGATTCGTACCTAATTAAGGGGCAGGTGAATTGTAGGGAATGCGGATCCTTGTGGATTGCGTACCTGAGGTCAGGGCTTTACAGATGTCTGTCCTGCCACTCTGCCTGGAGAGGACTCGGCGGAATTTGTGCGGGGGGAATCCATGCACTGTCGGACACGCTGAATTCATTGTCACATTAATTACACTAGGTGGCCCACAACTCATTTATAAAAGGCCATTAAAAGATTAATTCCTTTCACTTAAAAAGAAGAGGATGAGGAGGAATAGTTCTTGGTACGAATACTGCACTGTGGAAGTAGCGTTGGTAAAAATCAGGTCTAATATTAAAAGCCTTTCTTTAATAGTGAAGCTGACACACCAGCCCCATTCAAATACCATTATTTTCTACCAGTGCCAACGATGGAATGCCATTACAGTTTCTTAGACCCAGACTTAATTAAAACAAGGCACAGACCCCTTTCATTCAGCGCGGAAAATGTAGCCGGCCGAAAACAAATGTGTTTATCAATAGGAATCGTATAATGGGCAGAGATGGCTCCCTGGGAGAACTCGTACACGGAAAGAGCGGGAGGTTAGATACAATCTGTCCTTGTGTGACGGCACAGGTAGCAGCGACCCTTCTCTATCTGTTTCCGCAGCAAAGAATTATCACGGTATTTACATATGCTAAACACGAGATGGGAGGGGTGGTGTTGGGAGGACGAGGGTAATGGGAAAAGCCTTCTTGTAGTAAATAGCGTGTGTGAATGGGATAAGGGAGACACGATGTGAGCGCGGGTGTCAAGCACACACAATGTCAAACAGACAAAGAAATAGAAATATAGGGGATCGATGCGCAGAGACCGGGATATACTGTGAAGCATTTCTTTCATTTTACGCAAAGGAAAGGTATTCAGTGTGCTGCACAAAGTTTCCCGGATTTGTTGCATGATTTAGCGTGTTTTAAGTTTGCATTATATGCGTTGTGTTAGCATCGGTATTAAAAGCAATTGACCGAAACCCTCCGTGCACTATTCGTCCTACCTGCCAGCCTCAGTGCAGACATCCTTTGGAACTCTGGTTCCTGAAGCCACTTCCACATCCTCCTGAAGGTCTCCCGCCCGGATTTGAGCTTACTCCACGGTTTGGGGTTCCTCAGCAGATCCGACAGAGTGCCCTGTGACCGGCACAGAATACGCTGTGCGAAAATGGCCTGGGGGATGCTGTAGCGCTTGAGCTCGGCGGTGATCCGCTGAGCCACCTCCTTGGTGTTGATCTCCTCGACTTGGTTGGAGGTACCGCCTTGTGATCCGGACACGGAGGCCTGGCGGTCGCGCTCGGAGGAGAGCATGGAGCCGTTGCTCTGCCCGTGGTGGTGGCTATGATGGTGCATCCCGTTGAGGTGGGCCATCATCCCGGCTCCAGGAGCAGCCAGCCCCCGGGTTAGGTGCTCGTCCCCCCTGGAGAGCATAGCGGCGTGGGAGTCGAAACCATTTGGGGAGAGCATCTTCTCGTTCGCCATGTGTCCGCCATAAGGGGTCAGGGACTGTTGAGAGTTGTGCAGTGTTCCCAGTCCATTGGAGAGAGGGGACAGCGGCTGTCCCATCGTCGCCATGTCCTTGTGGTAGGGGCTGTAGAGATTGCCCATGGACGGTAAGCCCCTCTCGTCTCTCATGAGGGTGAAGCTACCACTCACGTTGCCGGCCAGCCTCTGGTGCGGGTGGTGGTGGTGATGATGATGATGAGGGTGGTGGAATTTGTCCGACACCGTCGAGATGGGCGGCAGGTGCTGGAGGGGCGTCAGCGTGGTGTAGGTGCTGCTGAGACTCATTCCGGGGGGGCTGTCGCAGGACATACTCATGGCCGGGTGCAGGGGAGCGGACAGGCTGTGATCCGGACGGTACTCGCCTCCTTCCAGGATCGAAGCCATGCTGGACACCATCGCGGGTCGGCCGTGGGATGAGAGACTCCGGTGAGAAGCTTGGCGATTGTGAGAACTATTCATCAGGTCGCTGGCCTGGGTTACGCCGTGGATATTCCCAATATTGTCCATTGTAAGCTCCATGGTCGCTGCAGCGGGATCAGCATCAATAGCTATTCATCCGTTCGATCGAGCATTTTGCAGTCCCTCTCTCTCTCTCTCTCCCTTTCTCTCTCACTCTCTCTCTTTCGCTCTCACCCTTTCTCCCTCCCCCTCTCTCTCTCTCACTCTCTCTCTCCCTCCCTCTCTCTCCACCCCCTTCTCTCTCTTTCACTCTCTCTCTCTCTTTCTCTGTCTCGAATTCAGTGCTACGGGCTCGCTCCGCTCGCCCTCTCTGACTGATGTGCGGGTCCTTGGGCTGATGTTTAACGGCTGCAGATTGGAGAGAGAGAGAGGGGGAGCCAGAGGGTCGGTGCGCAATCTCACATCCACCCTTGACGTCACCAGTCCCACATCTCATTACTGACTTCCGGAGCCTTGCTCGTATCACTACATTTACCTAGAACCCGGAAGGTTCAGATCAAACAACGTATGTGCTAAATTATCCAAGGTTGCTTTCCACGCTCCAACTCCCCTTATGGAGCTGTTGGCTCTTTGTGTTTTCAATTAACCAGAGCACAGGGCTGTCTTTACTCGGTTGTGTCCAAGCAGTTAACTTTATACCCGGGATGAGTTTTGCAATTGACAAGGATGTAGTTATGGAAAGCAGGGTTGCGGGTATTGCGTTAGTTGTAGTCGTTTGATTAATTAGATCAAACAAAATTTAAAATCGCTTATTAACTTTTAGGAATAAGATTTAATCCTAACTTAATCGTTTTGGAATGAAGTACAGTGTGCCAATTAAAACTCATTCACTGGATAATTGAGAGCAATAGAGAAAAGGCTTGCTCTTTAGACCCGCTTTCGGAGATCAGGCCTTTAAAGCTGAGGATTGTAGCAACCGACACATTCACCTAGGACGCATAACCTACTCTGCAAAAATTCTGTTCACGAAAACAAACTCCCAACTGTTTGAAATGTCTATCCGTTTTTCCGCATATCTGGTCATCTAACTATCTATCTGGCTGGCTGTCTATCTATCTATCTATCTATCTATCTATCTATCTATCTATCTATCTATCTATCTATCTATCTATCTATCTATCTATCTATCTATCTATCTATCTATCTGTCTGTCTATCTATTATCCATCTATCTATCCATCCATGTCCCTCTATCTATCTATCTATCTATCTATCTATCTATCTATCTATCTATCTATCTATCTATCTATCTATCTATCTATCCATTCATCCATCCATCCATGTCCCTCTTTCTATCTATCTGGCCATCTATCTATCTATGTGACTAGAATGCCATAAGATCAAACCCTTAATTTAGAAATTGCAAGTCTTCATTGAGACATGCTGATCACTGCCCAATTGAGAACAATGACTATTTTAGCATCTTTTAAATAAACATCACTATCATTCGCCAAATAAAAAAATAATGTTTCCAATGTCTTCAGATTTCCAGCCGGAGGTACTGAAGCCGGTGTGTTTATTGTTGGATAATTCGCAGCCCCTGCTTTGCACACACGGTTACTTCTGCTCTACTCGCTAATACTTAAGATTTCCTTTTTTACTGAGATCTCAATCAACCGTTCAAACTAGAGTAGCCTCTGCTGTCACAGAGTGCTGGTAGCCTAGGCTCTCTATCGAAAACTACCTTCAGCGCTGGGGAGCCTTTCAAGAATTAAGTTATCAGCAACATTTTATCGCCATATTGATAGATGACAACAGCAGGGAAGCAACACTCCGATCAGAATCAGAAAACACTTCCGTTTCGCCGCAGTATGCCAATCAAATAAACCAGACTACTCTGGGCCTATTAATTAGCTTTCATTTAAACGAGGGGAGAGGTAGAACTTAAAACCAGCAATTTGCATTTGCTTTCGATGGTTCTGTCACCCTGTGTGTATAACCACCCCTACTAATTCCCGTTGCAAGTGACCAAACGGTTGTGCTTTGCCCATGCCTTTTGCTCATTGCCACCGTCAGGGAGGAGGTACAGGAGCCTAAAGGCACACTTCCAACGTTTTCGGACCAGCTTCTTCCCCTCCGCCATCAGATTTCTGAACGGATAATGAGGCCACTCACGGGCACCATCCCATTACCTCACTATTTTCTGCTCAGTTTTTGTATTACACGCACACTCACGAACACACACACACACACACACCCCATACACAAACACATATATGTCTATATTATATTGTAATATATAGTTATTCTCGCAAAACAACAAATTTCACGACATTTGACAGTGATATTCAATCTGATTAAAATACAGAACAGTGCAGTTCAGGAACAGGCCCTTCGGCCCACAAAGTCGTGCCGCATCAAATAAATTATTAATCGAATGGCTAACTAAACCAATCCCTTACTCCTGTACAATGTCCATACCCTTCCATTTCCTCACATTCATGTGCCTATCTAAGCGTCTCTCTAAAAGTCTAGATGTTTTTGACACTTCTGATTATTATTTGGAATATTTTGAGATCCAGCCCTGATATTTGGTGGCTTCGTAGCCATTTGCAAATGATTTGATGAAAATCTCCAGGCTGGGCCGTGATTGGCAAAACACTGACCCTGCGAGTGGGAGCTGCAAAGAGAGGGGTGTTTGGGGATGAAAGTGTTGCATTAAGGGACTTGCAGAGGATTTGCAAAATAAAGAACTACAAGAATCCAGCTGAGAGTGCTTTGATTCAGAATATACTCAGGTCGAAGGTTTTGAAAATGCTTCATAACTTTTGAACTGTGTTTACTGGCCGCAGCAGCAAGCGAATCCACTGACAGAACAGCTTCACGGCTAAAATATACCGCGTGTTTATAGAGTACTATCACTACAGAGTCGATATGGACTGACACGTCTGAAGCGGCGGCACATAGACCCTGCGCAGGAGATTTTAATGAACTTGTTCCCGTATTGTTCGAAACAATTCTCGCCATACGAACTTCACACACACACACACACACACACACACACACACACACACACACACACACACACACACACACACACACACACACACACACACACACACACACACACACACACACACACACACACACACACACACACACACACACACACACACACTTCCCAGAAGGTTCATTTAAAAATATTTTACTTTATTTGGTTCAAAAAATCAGCCTAGAAACAGCCACTTGGAAATGTAATGTTCCAAGTTACAGCCTGAACATTTTGCAATCTCCATTTAAGCACCAAGGGGTTTAAAATTGAAATGAAGCGAAGCGTGGCCTTTCCTCTTGTACATGTGTATGTTTGTCCTATTTTGGATTCCGTATTCACCCTTCCAAACGTGGAACGTCGAAGGGGAAATGTTTATTTGTTTGTTTCTAAAATATGAATTTCTGTTGCAATCAATATGAAAGGCATTAGATGCAGACAATGTGAACAATTTATTTATATACTGTATTTCCCCTTGATATATTAAACCCTACGTATATGCTGCCTTGTAATATTTGTTTTTGCTGAATTAAATGCAAATCCGGGCTAATGGGAATTCCGTAGTGAGAAATTTAAAACTACTGTTCAATTGCGCAGAGGGAAGGTCGCTTTAATCACCGGTTATAGAGCTTTGCCGAAGCCCTATTTCTCCGCCAGCCGTTTTATAATTAACAAAATATAATTTAGAAAACTAAATACACTCTTCATTCAAGCGGGGGATCCGCAACACCTCATTGCTTCGTCTAAAATCGATAAGGTATCATTAGTCAAAGCGCGGCCAAATGCGCTGAAAATGCGTGAACGGAGCAGGTACAAATATTGTCCTATTATTACAGCGAGATGCTCCGTTTAAAAAAAAAACGCACAAGTGGATAGAAGTTCAACTTTTAACATTCAGTCAACATTAAACGGGGTTGAATTTCGACCGGGGAAACGCGACGCCAGTGAAAGGCCCCTTGTCTGGTCCCTTTAAGTACGGCTGGCTCCCCATTCCGCTCCCGGCTTCTGAAAGCTCGCCATTTCAATTAATTTAAATACGATCATTAATTACAAAGAAAGGTCCCGAACAAATCATCAGCACAAAACATTCCAAAGGAAATCAGGCCGGTGCAACGCTCGTGTGATCTGTGTTGTATTTGTGGTTCGAGATCTAAGCATTTTGGAGACAAATTCTGCAGATATGGTGTTGCATCCTGACTTAGAACAAATCCAAGGCAGGATGCTTTGTTCATTCAAAATTACCGTGTGATAGTTAATTTAAATTTGCATGTAATTAGACTCTCACTTTCCTCTGCTTAAGTGATCGCAGGCCGTCCGGGGCCCAGAGAGAAACAGTTCAGTTGCGTTTTTTTCTCCCAACCATCTGCCAGCTGCTTTGGTCAGGCTGTGTATTGATCGCTTCTCCCTGCATGTTCTGTGGCTCGGGTTAATTCTTATCCGCCTCTTCTTCAGACCAAGGAAATTCATCTCGGAATTATCTGTGGGGGAGAGGGGGGGAAATGGCCTGTTTCATTAATTCTTCCCCCCCCGAACGCACACGAACTTTCCTCGGGTAAGTAAACAGGTGTTCGCACGCAGTCTCGGCTCTGTCCGTGTAACTTTCCTCGGCGCTGTTCGCGTTCTCGCTGTACTATGACGAGATATCAGGGGGGCAATCCCGCTACCCGGGCGCTACATCTTTTGATTTCAAATCCAGTCAGTGCATAAGCAGCCTTAACTAGTATGAATCAGTCAGTCCAAGTGCTTTCACGAGCGCCCGTGAAAATAATCGTGGCAAGCCATGCCTGGAGTTACTTTATGTGCATACAATCAATCTATGTATAGAAGCTATGTTACGTATTTAATATTTATTGTGTTTTAAAATTATTATTGTATTCTATATCTTAGTGTTTTTTTTGTGCTGCATCAGATCCGGAGTAACAATTATTTTGTTCTCCTTTACACTTGTGTACAGGAAATGACATTAAACAACCTTGCTTTTTAAATATTATGTTTGCAGTCGTTGAAAATAAAGACGTGCTATTATAACCTTAACAAGAATCAGAAATAAATATTTTTAGAATTCAGCGTAAAGCATCTTATGCCGCTGTTGATGCCACGTTATTTATCTCCCAAGCTTTTAATACTGTTTTATACAGCATTGAGAATAAATTGCCATTAAATTATCATTGGCTTTGGTGTATGTTTGCTCCCCGAAGAATGTTTTTATTTTAAAGTTCCGTTACACGTTATTATACCCACAAGTGAATTGCCATGAAATCGTTTCTCCATTGTGCGTAACTTACAAGTCCCAGTAGTGTTGGTGTTTTTTTTATGCAAATAGCTGGTAAAGTGCGTTTCACATATTGCAGCCACGCATACAGATTGACATCTTAACCTGGGTGCTGGGTATTGTTTACGTCGAGTAATGTGTGTGTGTGTGTGTGTGTGTGTGTGTGTGTGTGTGTGTGTGTGTGTGTGTGTGTCGGGGGGGAGGGGGGGCGGAGAGAAGAATTGGTTGCGAGTTAAAAATCACTGCGCATGGAATTCAAAAAAAGCCCCGCCATTTGAATATAAATTCGAGTCCATTTATTCCACCCAACTTGTGATGGGCAGGGGTAGGAAGTACTTGACGTTCTTGTGTGTTATACTCCAGTGTAGAACAGCGCAAAGATTTCGACAGCTCCATCCATTTCACCTGACTGGCAGCGTTAAGTACAGGAACATTATTTAATGGAGAACGATAGAACGGGCCACAGATTATTTCAAGTTGTTTAACAGGGTAGTTTAGCCAGACGCGCGGCCTTGTTTGTGTTTATATGTCCGATGGCATTAAGAATCTCGTCACATTTAAAAACAGCGTTTTGGCTTCTTGCCTTCTTCCTTTATAGTCCCGATGAAGAGTCTCGACCCGGAACGTTGACAGTTTATCTCTCTCCATAGATGCTGCCTGACCTGCTGAGTTCCTCCGGCATTTTGTGTGTGTTGTTCTGGATTTCCAGCATCTGCAGAATCCCTTGTGCTCGTGCACAGACAGTTCAAACTGCGTGCTTTGTTAAAATACACATATGTGGTTATTCGTAAAAACACAAAATGCTGGCAGAACTCAGCAGGCCAGACAGCATCTATGGGATGCTGGAATAGATTCCCATAGATGCTGTCTGGCCTGCTGAGTTCTGCCAGCATTTTGTGTTTTTATTTATTTCCAGCATCTGCAGATTCACTCGTGTTGTATGTGGTTATTCGATTCGATTCAATCAGCTGCTTTAGTTGAGGGCTAACTGAGGGGAGTAAATATTTCCATTGTCTCACTTCATTTGAATTCATTTGCAACAATTTAATGAGATGATGGTAAATAATATCCCGAAAGGAATGAAGGCCCGAATTTATTTAAAGCAAATCACAAATTACATTGGAATATTTCAAAGCAATGGGTCCTTAATAAGTCATAAGCAGTGTGTTTAATTTGGAGAGCTCCGAATCCAGTCTCAATTTTAAAGATGCCGCGGGTTAACCAACGGCATTTAAGTAATGGACACCCCTTACAGCTATCGATCTTTCTGGATTTAGATGGCTCCTTCGGAATACAAGAAGTAAAATTATTCAGGAAAACATTTAAAACGGTGTGCCCGCCTCTGCCATCCAGTCCAGCCCAGGAAACAGATACGATTCATAAAAACACGAGATTCTGCAGAAGCTGGTAATCCACACACAAAATGCTGGAGGAACTCAGCAGGTCAGGCAGCATCTATGGAAAAGAGTACAGAGTCGACGTTTCGGACCGAGACCCCTCCTGAGGTCTGAGGGTCTCTCATCCCCGAAACATCGTTGCTTTATTCCTCTCCATAGATGATGCCTGACCTGCAGAGTTCCTCCAGCATTTTGCGTACGTGTGCGTTACTCCGCGATTCATGAAGAATCACGCAACACGTGAACCTGGGGCGTTAGGCCACAAAACAACATGGTGCATTTTAAACAATCTCCTAAAATTTGAACGGTAACTATTCGCGCTTCGTCTTTGTATAATTCTACCTAATATGGTTATGCCTAAAATAAGACTTCTACGTTAAAAAAAAAGTTTTCCAGGCAAAATCTTGAATGAATTCCAAACTTCATAGTCTAAAAAAAAATTGCACCAAGTTTGGAAATATTCACAGAGCAGCTGGTTATTAATGTTCGACATTCATCCCGCTGCCGCGGCTTCTTTTACCCTTAAATACTTTTTGGCGTTTCATCTGTTTTGTTGGTAAAGATGCGATTTGTGCCAAATGAAATGTTCGACGTGGCAAAATCCTCAGTTCTGGGGAAATCGAGGCGCGCACTCTAATATTGACAGCTGATCTGTTGAAAGCCAGTGTGTTCATCTTTGTAACTTTCTCCCCCCCCCCCCGCCCCCCCTTTCTTCCTCACTTCCGCGAGTCCGGCATGATTTCTCCCCAGGAGCTAATTTGTTGCTGGGAGCCATGTCAACAATGATTCGAAATGGGTGTTCAAGGTATATGACATCGTGATATGGTGCTCAAGATGTTAAATGTTTCGACATGAAGAGGGAAAAAATAAAAATTTCAGTCAGTAGCGGAGAGGCGAAATATAATTTTCTGATGTTGTAGCTGCTTGCAGTCAACTATCTCCGTTTCATTCACATGCATAAAATGATCAGAACTTTATCGGGAATGGTATGGAGTTTATCAATAAATAATAATGAATCAAGTAATCTCCATCAACAGAATTACTAAATAATCTTGTTAAAGGATTCCCTGAGTGTTAACCTTTAATACACAGAGCACAAATTCAATTGAAAAACGGGTTAACCATAATGTAACATGGCTAACTCTTTATTCAATGTGAATATTTTTACAAAAAACGTCATAAATGTCAAGTACCGAATATAAAATTATTGAGCAGAAGGTTTCAAAGTATCACGGTTCATTGTCTTTTTAAGAGAAACACATGACTGCATTGGCTGTGAAGTTTCACAGTGGTGGTCATTTCACACATACTGCTAAATTCCTGCAGCCGGAGTTCTTCAGAACTGAACCTCGCCGTAAGGGCTGAATTGTGTGCTTGCATTTTACAAATCAATTCCATTTATGTGAAGCCACTGAAAGATTTAACGACGACAGAATTATTATCAAAACTTGGTGGCCAGCAATAGTCTCCCTATTATCCTAACAACTCGGAGAAACTGTAGCAACTTCGTAAATAGGTACTTAAATTTCATTGTTATAAGAAATGTATCTAGGAATTAAACTCATTTAAAGTAATTATGAAAGGAGGGGGATATAGATTTGACCAGTACTAGAATTCCTATTTTTTGAGTGAAATAGATTTTAATAGTGGTTTGCAATCAGTGTGATTTGTCATAAAATAAACAGTTTCGTTTCTCTCTCTGTGCCTTTCTCTCTCTCTTTCTTTCTTTCTTTCTTTCTTTCTTTCTTTCTTTCTTTCTTTCTTTCTTTCTTTCTTTCTTTCTTTCTTTCTTTCTTTCTTCCTTTCTTTCTTTCTCTCACTTTTTCTCTCTTTCTTCCTGTCGTTCTCTTTGTCCCTCTTTTTCTCTCGCCCCCTTCGTCTCTTTCTCTGTTTGACTCTGTGTCTGGCTCGCTCTCTACCTCTGTCTCTCAGAAGGGAAAATCTGCAGATGCTGGAAATCCAAGCAATGCACACAAAGTGCTGGAGGTTCTCAGCAGGCCAGACAACATCTTTGGAAAAGAGTACAGCCGGCGTTTGGCTCTGTCTCTCTCTCTTTTTCTTTTTCTCTCACTTTCTGCCTCTCTCTGCCTTTCTGTAGCTATCTCTGTCTGTCTCCCTCTCTATCTCTCAATCTGTATCTCTTCCTCTTTCTCTGTCCACCCAACCCCCTTCTCAATGTATTTAACGCCTTTACATTTGAGCAAAATAGGATTATTGATTTCGCATACGGACCTTTAGGCTGCATTTTTCACGCTGTTCTCTTTTTGTTAAGGAAAATCGGGCTGGATTGGCCTTGCCTTTGCTCAACATCGCCAAAAGAACCCTGCTCAGAATTTCAATCCAGTTTTAGACCCCACTCACAAATATTCTGAAGGAACATGACGTGTACATAAATAGCAAACTGGGCATTCTAACTTTCGCAGTAACGCACAACTCTTTCTCCACCCTTTTCAAAAAAATGCTCAATATATTGACCATTTTCTTCTATAACAAGTGATCAGGCCAGATCTCTAATTGATCCGATTACAGCTATACAGAGAAAGACTTTGAATAAGAGAAGCGGCGGACAATGCCATGGTTTTGTGTTCTGTAAATGGCCCAAAACTACCGGGGAATTATTTGATACCAGCTCATTGAATTTGTTAATTCATGCAGAAACACTCTCAAAATTGTTCTCTCTGGGGCGTACAAAACTCAAAAATAACCAAGAGCTACTGGGCTAACTCCGCAGAGCATTTGAACACGATTGTAGTGGCAATTATGAGTTTTCTCAGTTACACGCCACATTTTAAGCGAGTACCTTAACACCACCAGTAGATATATGTACTCCTCGTTTGATAACCGGGCTACTGCGGCCTTTGCAGATATACAAACTGTAATTGGCCGATTACACCGAACGATGGCAATTCATTAAATTATAATCGGCCCCCCATCACCCAGAACATGGCCTCCTCTCATCAAGAGGAGATACAGAAGCCTGAAGACAACCACTCAACGTTTCAGGAACAGCTTCTCCCCCTCCGCCATCAGATTATTGAATGGACAGTGAAGACATGTACACGACCTCTCTACTTTTTTTCTTTCTTCTTCACTCTCTTTTTACGCGACTTGTTTAATTTGTATTTCTTGCTGTAATTTATAGCTTTTTAATTATGTATTGTAATGTACTGCAGCCGCAAGACAACACATTTCACGACATATACCAGTGGCTTTAAGCCTGATTTTGATAGGGACAAGCTCTCTCAGCTAGGAGTGGGTGGGAGTATTATCGAAATCCCTCTTCCTGCGGGAAACACTCCATCACCTACCGCGTTCGTATCTCCATACGAACAAGCGCTCTGTTAACATTGCAATAAAATTTCGTTTTTTTTTATTAACCAAAGCTGATTCAATGGAAGAATAAATGACAATATTTTGAAACTTTTTTTTTACCATAGGCGTTGGTTTGGATAACTAGGTTTCCCGTCCCCTCCCCGCGCACTGAACAATTCGTTTTGCCAGGAAACTAAACCAGCAGACACACTGTAACCCGAGATTGTTACAGCTTCTGTTGCCTTCTCCGAGTAACGGTTTGCCCCGTCTGACTCCGCATGTGTAGCGCGGGTAGATTGTCTGACCGTGTATTTAGCAGGAATTTTAATTTTAAGATGTTTTGTATCGCAGTTTTGAAACGTAAATTAAATTACAAAATGGACACGAATGGTTGTGATTTTTAGAATGGCTCAAAATCGCCAAATCATAAAAAATAATGAACTAAGAAAATATTCCTCATTGCTGCCTCGACTACACCAGCTCTATTCCCCAGCGCTGCCAAACTCAAAATTCACTGTCCAAGATCATCATAACGTTGGTCAAATAATAGATTTCTGCCCGCATAGATTTTGAATACTTCCAATATTATTACAATGTTTTGAAAACAAAAACGCACCCAAACGAAAATTTGAACGGAAAACAGAGGAATTCTTAATTCCTTCCAGTTTACAGTCGGCGCAGGAATTTCAGTCTTAGTGAATCTACGCTAACGTTATTTAATATAAACGATGAAGAGGGGTATTTCCTCGGATGTACAGAGGCAGCGATATTCTTCAAACAATATTTCATTTTAAACGAATGTACATCTTTGGTTGGATGGCTGGTGACGTGAGATACAGGCAGAAGAGAATAATCCTTCCAAATATGTAATTACTGGCCGGCAGTTGAAACAAATTTCCGCTGCTTTAATCTATAAGTATAGGTTACAGCGTGGCCGCTCAGTTTATACAGTAAATTCATTTGTCGCCGATTATGCTTTTAGCACTTCAGTTGTAGATTTCTTTTTCTGATTTAGAACTTCATATTGCTTAACAAATGCCACTGCACAGAATTAACTTTGTGGTTATAGTCACAGCTTTGGTTAGAAACAGCAGGAACCTTTAGAATCGGAACATTATAGCAGGTAGTTTGCTCAGATTGTTTGATTTTTTCCAGCGGCATCCGTAAGTGTCAGAATGGTGTTAATGAATAGGCAAGTAAAATAGTTTATGCCTTTAATCGACTGTTTGCCACCATTTATTTTCGGCAAAAACTCGATCACGTTACAAATCAAGAATTTGTATAAGCATTCAGAGGGAAAAATGTGTCAAATATTATTTGTCTTTTACTTATTTTCAATTGTTTTTTTATTTCAAGAACTCACATTTAATTAGTTGAACTCCAGAAATGTTCCCCAATATGTCATTTCGGTGTTTGTTCCAAACACAAAACAACGCTAAAATATAGCAGGTACGCACGAATGAATGTAAACGTTTAATCTGATTAAGATAATTTTCAAAATCATATATTACTTTGAAGACTTTTTAGCCAATTTTGCAAATCTTTATCTTGCGCCAATCTCTCGCTATATATATGAAATAGGATTAAATCCACCTGTTACGCATTTAGCGACGTTTAGAAATTATGAGAATTGCTTAAAACAAATATACTATTTTTACCTTTTCATTCTTAGCGCCAGTCTGTCCCCGAAATTCCCGAAATGGAAATTGTCCCCTTAAATAGAAGTTTTATCTTGTTGTGTAGGGATTCATTGCAACTTTCAAATGTAGTAAAAGAATATGACAAATTAATCTGGTAGGCAACCTCGAAATATGAGTCCTCTCCCCAACTTCACTAGTAATCTGGCCCAACAACATGAAATTAATTATATTGCTTTAATGGTAATTTAACCAGTTCTAACTATTGTTGCACCGCGCAGCCGAACAAAGACCCGACACTAATGCCTTGTACGGTGTGATCTGATAAGAACTAAAAGGCAAACAAATGCATTAAGATGTCACTTACAAGCAAATAGAACAAAGAGCAGAAAATACATTAAAAATAAATTAAGTAAAATTCATTCTATCTGTGACCAGGAACCTTGCCGATAAAATTGTATCCTTGTGTTTGTAGGATTTATTTTGTATACGCAAGTTGTATTTGTGTCATATCCGAGGTAAATGTGCAACTTCATTGCAATTTCTCTGAAAACATAGACTCTGTAATCTTTATTTTTTTACAGATTAAATTTCGAGCGCAATTAGACTGTGCACCAGAGAGAATGGTGCACATTAAATTTGATAGCGTGTTTTAGGGAAACTATGTTGAAGATGGTTGAAGTTTAGTCCGTACGGGAATTTTATGTAGAATTAGAAATCTCTTTTACAAGATCAAACTTTCTGTACATTCCCTCTACAATCTATTAAAACCGTGTAGCGTATTCCAGTTACTTTAATCCTCGAGTCAAACGGTTCCTGGGTTACCTCTGGTACATCGTGAAGATTGATTTTATAGCAAAGAATAAGTCGAATAATCAGATAAAAGTTTATGAATTCAGATAACAGGTTCAGAAGTGGCTATCACTTTCCTCTTTAATCACTTCTAGTGAAAGTGTGAGAGTTTTACATTCCACTTGTACATCGGTCTGTTTATGAACTGTTATAACCCCGAACTGGCTACAATTCGATGGCGCTTTATTCAAGAAATCTCATTACGCAATACTGAATCACAGTCACAGGCAGTTGTATACAGTATGTAACATAAACGTACAATATTTAATACAAAATCGACAAGAAAACAAATCTGATCTGATCAGCCAATCAACTTTCAAAGGCCCTCAGGAGATGTTTTGGAAATAGAGTAGTTTCCGGAGAGTGAGACATCTGGCCAAAAAGGAATTTGATTCGGACGCGAGGACAGTTGTATGTTAGCGCTGGGTGTATCGCATGCCTTTCTCCTACATATTCAAAACGAATTCGGTCTTGACTCCGTTATTTTTGTACCCCGTGCCCCAACAAGATCCCAAAAACAATCAAGGGGACAAAAAATAAAAGACAGAGAACTTTTTACTAACGGAGATGCGCCGTGGCCGCTCGCCTCTTTGGCACACAGTTAATGAGGTGATCTTTCTCCAGGTTCCGTGGCCACTGGAGGACCTGGACAGCTACAAATTGACCACAGACTTTAAAAAGATGTCTTTCTTTTGCACATTGTTTGTTTGCCAGTCTTTGCTTACGTGTATATTTTTTGTCTATAAATGCCTGGAAGAAAACAAATCTCGGTAGTATATAATGGCATACAGTATACGTGCTTCGACAACTTAATTTTGACTTTGTATATTTTGGGTCGCGGTTTTCTTCCTCCTGCATCTATAATATGAATGATCTGTACTCTGCAGCAGGTTCAATTAATAAGATTTAGAAAAGCTAGCAATTTATTAAGTTATTCCTTGCAGGATAAATTTAAAAGGAAAACACATTTTTAGGCTGAAGTACCGTTATCCAGATAGATATGAAACTGAACTGTCAGTCTGGATCTGCAAACTCTACACATATCATGTACTTCAAACCATTTATCCAGGTTGTGATAGAGCACAGATAACACAAACTGTTTTTGCAGTATAGTCTCACTATAAATCCTCCATCAAGCAGCACTGGAAGCATGTGTATGTCGTTGAAACTAATAGTACACATGCTTTTGGAGAACATCAGAATCAGGTTTAATATCACTGGCATATGTCCTGAAATCTGTTGTTTTGCAGCAGCAGTACATCGCATACATAATAAAAATATATAAATTACAATTATTGATAAATGTATCAGATTTCTGATCGGGCAATGAACCCATGTACACTAACTCAATGTTTTAAAAATTCTCCCTTTTTGCATTACTTTAATTTATATGTATTAATATAATACATATTATTATTTATATGTAAACACCACTTTAATTTATTTAATTTATATGTATAAAATGAATAATATACTATATAATAATAATAATAGCAGAGGAGAAGAATCTGTTCCTGAAGCGTTGAGTGTGTGTCTTCATACTTCTGTACCTCCTCCATGATGGTAGCAATGAGAAGAGGGCGAGAGGGCATGTCCTGGTTGATGGGGGTCCTAAATGACGGACGCCACCCTTTTTGAAGCATCGCATTGATAACATTATTATCAAGCACCTCTTTTTACATTGCAAAATACCTTCATCTTCTTGGAATTAACCAGAACTTGCCCACTGCACAACGATCAGAAAAAGATGTTTTATTTAAATGAGCTGTTATCTATCCAGCCCAGATTGAACAACATCATTAAGATCTGACAATGAATCAGAGGCATTCATGATTTCACCCTCGTTTACAATTGACAAGAAAGACATTTGAAAAGTTGATGATGTAATGTGGCCATAACACAACAGCTCGAAAGTTATGCCTGATTCTTTCTTTATAAAGTAACAAGGTGGATTCATTCCAGGAATGAAATGCCTTTGTTATGTGGAAAGATTAGTGATTCCGTTATCATTTTATGCTCATGATAAGAAGGTAAAGGAAATTATTCAACATAATGAGGGGATTTGGTTCTCCTTGGTGCCCGGCTCATGGACTGTTCATCCCATGGAGGCTATGTAGCATCCATGCCAAGACCATCAGACTCAAAAACAATTACTTTCCTCAAGTAGTAAGGCTGATCAACACCTCCACCCACTAACCTAACCTCCACACCCCCACCACCACTGCTAAATCATTTCCTGTGAGAGTCACCTTATGTACAAACACTCCTGTGGCAAACACCACTTTATGGACGTATGATCAATCTATGTATATAAGCTATCTTATGTATTTATATATATTGTGTTGTGAAAAAAAATTGTGCTTTTTATCTTATTTTGTTTTTTTTTTGTGCTACATTGCATCCAGAGTAGCAACTATTTTGTTCTTTTTTACATTTTGTACTGGAAATGACATTAAAGAATCTTGGATCTCGGTAGTATTCTCGAGGAAATACATTTTGCACTGGCATTGTAAATAGAAAGATAATTAGATGATGGTAATTTAAGGTAATTTTCAAAAGGATCAAAGAAGATGAGAGAAGTTTTATGAAAATTATTACTTGGAAATGCAGTGGAAATTGAGAATAGATGTAATCTTGAAGAGAAATAAGAGAGAACAGGGATGCGTGGAAAGAGCTGAAACCAATTTGATAGTTCGTTAAAAAAACAGAGATTGTCACAAAGAATCTGAGAGCCTTCTTCTTCCGGTTGCAGTCAAATTATAATTTGCCCAGTGTGTGCTTCCATTGGTTGTTAAATCAAAAAACTATAATTTAAAAACTAAAAGAAATGTTGCAACAATTACCTTAATACTGAAAAATTCAACTGATGTTTGCAACAGGCTTGTGAAAAGCATACATAATGTAGTTATCCATCTCCTATATTTATATTAAATGCAAGGCACACAAAGTGTGATTAATGTATAGCTTTTGTAGTGTTTATTGTTTAAATTTTATGTCATAGTGGATCAAGTAAGGTGAACGCATTGGACAGAATAATTGCCTTAAAATAACTGAGTAGGGTACATTTAAAGTGGAAGTTGATAGGTTCTTGATTAGTAAGGGCATCAAAGGTTACGGGCAGTGTTCCCCCTATTTTTTTATAGCTGTGTGGACCAACCATTGTCTTGAACAGAATATTTTTACATGGCCTGAAAACTGCATGGTATTTTAATAAAACATATAAAAGAAAACTCCACCTGCATGGCAATAAAGGGTGATGTGCACGGGAACATTTCTCGGCATTTCAGTTACTGTTTGGCTGTGCGCCCGCGCAGCCTGGAGGGAGTAATGATTATGAGGAGCAGGCAGGAGAATGGTGTTGAGAGGGGCAGCAAGCTAACCATGATGGAATGGTAGAGCAGACTCGATGGGCCAGATGGCTTAATTCTGCCCCTATATCTTATGGTTTTATATTGTGGGCACAGCTGAATCCTTCCCAAATGCCTGTAGATCTTTGTTTATTATCTATTTGGATTCTTACGGGGACATGACTTTAAAATTAGGGTCAAGCATTTGGAAGTGAACATGGATGGTAATTTTTTCCACCTGCTAAAATAATGTTCTGGAGAGCCACCCCACCTCCTCCCATACCAAGTGCTCCATGTATTGAGTGAATTTCAGTTTCTATGTGGGAAACATCAACTCAGTGGCCACATTATCAGATACACCTCTACACCTTCTCGTTAATGCAAATATCTAATCAGCCAATCATATGGTAGCAACTCAATATATTAAAGAATGCAGACATGGCCAAGAGGTTCAGTTGTTGTTCAGAGCAAACATCAGAATGGAGAAGCGATGTGATCTAAGTGACTTTGACCATGGAATGATTGTTGGTGCCAGACGGGGTCGGTCTGAGTATCTCAGAAACTGCTGATCTTCTGGGATTTTCATGCACAACAATGTCTAGATGTTTACAGAGAACAGTGCAAAAAACAATTAAAAAAATCATCCAGCAAGCTGCAGTTCTGTGGGCAAAAAGGCCTTGCTAATGAGAGAAATCCGAGGAGAATGGCCAGACTGGTTCAAGATGATAAATAACCATGTGTTACAACAGTGATGTGCAGAAGAGCATCTCTGAACAGAGAGCACATTGTACCTCGAAGTGGATAGGATCCTGCAGCAGAAAACCATGAACATACACTCAGCAGCCACTTTATTAGGTGCAGGAGGTATCTACTAAAGTGGTAACTGAGTGTACATTTTTGCTAAGTAGAAATGTTAAATTAAATGGAGTAAGTGCAGGAAAATGTAACTGAATAGCATTTCACTCAACATCTCATTGAGTAGCGTCACTGGTACGAGGAATTGCATTGATATCTTGTTTCTGATTTCTGCTTCTCAGAGCACCCTTCCAAATAATTATCTACACTGGGTGGGTAAAACATTTGCTGATTATAAGTCACAAAAATTAAGTATTTCTTAAATTATTTCTTCGAATTGATGAGCAAGCATGGGAACAATTCCAACTTCGTAAATTTTGATTATAAAAATATTTCTGGTGTAACTACTTTCTAACACTTTGCTAAGTTAATTCAAGAGGGCGGCATGGTAGTGTAGTGGGTTAGCACAATGTTTTACAGTACCAGCGACCCGGGTTTGATTCCCAGTAAGGAGTTTGTACGTTCTCCCTGTGACTGCGTCGGTTTCCTCAGGGTGGTCCGGTTTGCTGCCACATTTAAAAGGTAGGTAGGGTAATTAATTATTGTAAATTGTCCCGTGATTAGGTTAGGAGTAACTCGGGTGTTTGCTGGGCTGGGAGGACCTATTCTGCGCGGTATCTCAATCAATCGATCAGTGAATCAAGCAATCAATAAATGAACTAATTAATTAATTATTTCAAGGTTGTGTATTGTCATTCTTCAGTACAGAAGTGTAAAGGAGGACAAAATGATTGTTACTCCAGATAAAATGCAGCATTTAAGACAGCATAAGAATATAAAGAACACGATAAAATACACAATAAATATAAAAACTATTCTATAATGTACAGATAACTGTTACATATGTAGACTATGCAGTGGTGGTGAAGGGGTGAGATGGGTTCAGGAGCCTCCCTTACTGCTCAGGGAAAGTAACTGTTCTTGCACCTGGTGATCGTGGCATCGATACTCTACAGCCTCCTCATCGATGGGAATGGCACAAACAATCCATGAGCAGAGTGGAATCCTTCATGATATTGCTGGCCTTTTTACGACCATAAGATATAGGAGCAGAATTAGGCCACTTGGCCCATCGAGTCTGCTCCACCATTTCATCATGACTGATACATTTTCCCACTTAGCCCCAGTCTCCTGCCTTCTCCCCGTATCCCTTCATGCCCTGACCAATCAAGAATCTATTAAACTCTGCCCCAAATATACCCAATAACTTGCCCTCCACAGCTGCCTGTGCAGCAAATTCTACAGATTCACCACTCACCAAGAAAAGAAATTCCTCCTTATCTCTGTTCTAAAAGAATGTCCCTCTTTTCTAGTCCCAGATTCTCCTACCAGAGGAATAATCCTCTCCACATCCATTTTATGTTGACCTTTCACTATTTGATAGTCTTCAATGAGGTCACCCCTCATTCTTCTGAATTCTACTGAATACAGGCCCAGAGCTATCAGACACTATATATATAAAACAACCCATTCAATCCTGAAATCCTTTTCATGAAACCCCTTTGAACCCTGTCCAATGTTAGGATGCCTTTTCTTAGATAAGGGATTCAAAACTGCTTGCAATTCTCCAAGTGGAGCCTCCCCAGTGCTTTATAAAGACTCAGCATTACATCCTTGCTTTTATATTCTAGTCCTCTTGAACCGAATGCTAACATCACATTTGCCTTCCTCACCATTGACTCAACCAGCAAATTAACCTTTAGGGAATCCTGCACCTCAGATTTCTGAATTTTCTTTCTATTTTTCTGGCTCACTTCTGTGTATATGTCCTTGATGGTGCTGGTGATGTGTATGAACGTACAATTTAGTTAGGAAATATTTGAACTTAAAATGCAATTAATTTTTGCTTCACTGACTTCCCAGAAATTACAGTGACAATGAACAATTATTGTCATCTGTCTGAAAATTCATATGGAGGCAGATTTACATAAGGATTCACACGAAAACCGAAGAGAGCAAATTGCTCAAACCCTTAAACTAACAAACAATGCCTGTAACAGCACTACATTGGACTGGCCTCTGCACGAATCCAAAGGCTTTTTATTTCTTTCGCTTTCACCTTCATTATAATTTACATATTTTCATAACTGAAATATGTACAACATTTTTGGGTGAATTGTTAAATGCATTTGTGATTTGTTTGGACACAAACTGAAGACAAGTGCTAAATTGGCATTTTAAGGTTAAAGTCTCCGATTCACATGTTCCTTATTGCTGCTTAATTACCATCAAGGTATTGAATAATTGAAAAAATCTGAATTGCTGTTGAAAATTTCAGTACGCATCATTTATACTCAACAGCATGGCAGCTTAAATTGAAGAACAGGGAAGATAACTTACGGTTGTAAGATCTTATTTTCACCCTAATCCGTGTGCGTTACAATGTGCTAGATGCCTCTTCCTAGTGTAGAACAGAAGCCATTTATCCAAATGATTCATATCCCCATCTAACTTTTCTAATAAGAGAATTGTTTAACAATATCGGTACATTCATTGTAAAATTCCAGTGTACACTAATTACAAGATTTATTAGAGTTATTTAATATATAAACATTATAGTAGTTGTTTAGATATTGAGAAATTATCTCATGAATTATAAACAATAGTACTCTTCTCTAAAGTAGCACCTATTTGTTTTGCCTTGAAACCAGGTCCCAGAGGTGCAAGCCAACATCTTAATTCATTGTGCTCACCGGCACAGGGATTCTGCAGATGCTGGAAATCCAGAGTCACAAACACACAAAAAAAATTGCTGGAGGAATTCAGCAGGTCAGTCAGCATCTATGGAGGGGAATAAAGAGTGGATACTTTGAGCTGAGGCCTTTCATCTGGACTGGAAAGGAAGGGGGCAGAAGCCAGAATAAGGAGGTAGGCGACAGGAAGGAATACAAGCTGGCGGGTGATTGGTGAAAGTTGAGAGTGCAGGTGGTGGGTGGGGGAAGGGGGATGAAGTAAATAGCTGGGCGATGATAGCTGGAAGAGGTAAAGATTACCTTTACCCTCGTCCTTCCCTTTATTCCATGGTCCACTGTCCTCTTCCTATTAGATTCTTTTTATATACAGAACTGTGTAAAAGTCTTAGGTGTGTATACACACACACACACACACACACACACACACACACACACACACACACACACACACACACACACACACACACACACACACACACACACACACACACACACACACACACACACACACACACACAATATCTGGGGTGCCTAAGACTTTAGCAGAGTAGTGTAGCAATTGTATGCATTGCACTGTACTGATGCTGCAAATTAAAACAAACTTCATGACATATGAAGATAAACCTGATTCTGATATGGGACTGTATTTTGGACTGAGAGTGGGAAGGGGGCAGGGAGAGGGGAGGGAGTGAGAAGCAATTGAGAGACATTCAGCAATGATCAAATGTTTGGGATCAAATGTCCTTGTCCGGTGTCTCAGGACTGGGTGCATCTGCACCTGCACCAAGCCCGCCCCTGGCACTCCTTCTCTGCCACCTGTCCCACACCCCTCCCACAGCGTGCCACACTCACCATTCCCAGCATCCTTTTGCTCCCGCCAGATGTACAAACTCGCTCTCCGCTCCACATTTACGAATGCAGAACTGTGCAAAAGTCTTAGGCACCCTGGCTATATATAAGTGCCTCAGACTTTTGCACAGTATAGTAGTCACTTTTAAATCTTGACTGCAAACTATAAAATGTGGTTGAGGTAGAAACTGAAATCCCGCAATTTGCACAGAGAAGGGAAAGAATATAAAGGAATTTCCTGAACACTTTTTTGAGCATGGGAATTCTGATGGCTCTCCCCCGGATCTTTATTTTTTTCTGTTGAACACACTTGAGCACTGGAGCATCTAGAAACTGAATTACTTATTGAGCTTTTAACTTGGGTACAATTCTAATTACAGTGCTGTCCTTTAACCACTTGTCTTTATTACTGAGTCGACTCAAATAATTGTTGCTGAATTATACAACACACTAGCTAAGCTGTGAAGTATCGCTGTCCTTTTTCTTTCTTTACTCAGGTACTTATTGGCTTTCCTTCACTTCGCCTGATACAGCATTGATATGGATTCCACATGCTCTATGATAGTACATGTTTTCATGACAGTGTGATAGGGTACATACAGTATACCTTTGCCAAGGATTGGATAAATCCGTATGCATCATACTCCTGATCTTGAGTACAAGAGAACCTGCAGATGCTGGAAATCCAAAGTAACACACACGAAATGCTGGAGGACCTCAGCAGGTCAGGCAGCATCTACAGTCGACCTTTTGGTCTTCAAGTCCTGATGAAGGGTCTCGGGCTGGAATGTCGACTGTTTATTCCTCTCCATTGATGCTGCCTGGCCTGCTGAGACCCTTCATCAGGAACCAATGACTTGATGAAGGGTTTCGGCCTGAAATGTTGACTGCTTATTGCTCTCCATAGATGCTGCCTGACCTGCTGCGCTCCTCCAGCATTTTGTGTGCATTGTCCCGGATTTCCGGCATCTGCAGCATCTCTTGTGTTTAATGGTGCAGTAGTTCTAAAGCCAAAGAGCCGAAATTAAACCTTCAGGTCTATGCTTAACTCTTTTACAATCTGTCTACCTCTTCCCAGTGGTTAGTAAGACCAGATGTGGGGGGGAAGATGATTAGAGTGAGGAGGGGGTTTGGAAAGGAAGATGGGAAGAAAATAAATCAACTGGAAAGCACACAAACAAAAGACAGAAAAAGCAGTAAAATCTCAACAGCTATCAAAAAACAGTTTTCATTTGACTTTACTTGGATTATTGAGTTTACTTCTGTCACCTCATAGGAAGGATGTGGAGCTTCAGAGAGGGTGCAGAGGAGATTTACCAGGATGCAGCCTGGATTAGAGAGCGTGTCTTATGAGAAAAGGTGGAGTGAGCTTGGGCTTTTCTCTCTGGAGTGAAGGAGGATGAGAGGTAATTTCATAGAAGTGTACAAGATGAGAAGAGACATAAATCGAGTGGATAGCCAAAGACTTTTCTCAGGGCAGAAATGGCCAATACTGTAGAGGGAGCATAATTTTATGGTGATTAGAGGAAAGCATAGGGGTGAATTTATGCAGATATATTTTTTACACAGTGGGTGGTGGGTGCATGGAACATGCTGCCACAGGTGCTGGTTGAAGCAAATACAGTAGGAGCATTTAAGAAACTCATGTATAGGCACATGGATGATGGAACAAAATGGACTATGTAGGAGGGAAGGGTTAGATTGATCTTATAGTAGGTTAAAAGGTCAGCACGATACTGTGGGCTGAACAGCCTGTACTTTGCTGTACTGTTCTATGTTCTATTTCAGGTTTGGAAGACACACATGCTTTCATTATGTCTTCTGTTTCTCTTGCCGCAACCCCAAACTTTTATGAGCACCTGCATAGATTTAATTCCCACTGTGATGATGGTGGGCTTGGAATCGCTAAGAAAATCTGCATTGCACGTAAAGATAAGTCACTGTACTGTAGAGGGGACACATAGAAATGTTCTCTTTAGAGGCGCTGGATATTCTCTCAATTTCTATTCCCTCTCTGTGACGTTTACTTAGAAAATCTGTTCTGTATTTACCCATGCATCCCAGCATCACACTTCCCAGGATTCAGATCAAATAGTATTTTACTGTTTCTTTAAGAGGTATGTATGTGCTGAAATTGGCTGCTACATTCAGGTGCCTATTCAAGTGGTCACTGAGCATATGTCCATGGTGTTCTGCTCCACCCTACTCCATCCACTTCAAGGTTTGCCATGTTGTGCATTCAGATATGCTCTTCTGACAACCATTGTTGTAACGTACAGTTACTTGTGTTACTCTCGCCTTCCTGTCAGCTGGAACCTATCTGGCATTCTCTAACCTCTCACTTTAACAAGGCATTTTTGCTCACAGAACAGCCGCACACTGGATGTTTTTTCTTTGTTTTGTGCATCAACCTCTGTAAACTCTAGAGACTGTTATGCTTGAAAATTCCAGGAGATCAGCAGTTTCTGAGATACTCAAACTACCCCATCTGGCACCAACAATCATTCCAAGGTCAAAATCACTTACAATCACATTTCTTCTCATCTTGATGTTTGGTCTGAGCAACGACTGAACCTCTTGACCATGTCGGCATGCTTTTACACATTGAGTTGCTGCCACACGATTGGCTGATTAGATATTTCCATTAACAAGCAGGTGTACAGGTGTACCTAATAAAATAGCTGCTGAGTGTATGATTCCTGATTTTCACCTGAATAACTAGACATCATGAATGTTGCATTGTGTGTTTGCAGATATACCTCTGCCTTTCTCTCTCATTCTTTCTTTCTTTTTAATCTGAGCCCACATTAAAGATAAAGACAGTTAGCATCTTCAAGACAATTAACATTCAAGATTGTTTTATGTAATTTCCAATACTTAAGTATAAAAGAGAATGAAATAATTATTACTCCAGATCTGATGCAGCACAAAAAGGACACAATAAGATAAAGCACACAAAAATAACTTTAAAAAATCACAATACATATAAATACATAAGATAGCTTATGTACATCGATAGTTTGTACGCCCATAAAGTGATGCTGGGCACAGGAGTGTCTGTATATAAGGTGACTGACAGGAAATGATTAAGTAGTGGTGGTTGGGGTTGTGGAGGAGTGGGCTGGTGGGTGCTAAAGATTGCATCGTCCAGCTCTTTAGCCTTCATGGTTTGAATCCAATAATAATTTTATGAAAATCTTAGGCATACGTAACAAATTCTGTAAAGTGGAAACACTTTTAAAAATAATGAAGTAAAATGTTTCTAAATATCAAAAAATACTATAAAGAGCAGTAACTAAAAAAAACTGTATCAAATCAATATTTGGTGTAACCACCCTTTGCCCGTAAGACTGCATCAATTCTCTTAGGTTCACTGTGGTGAAACTTCATTAAGAAAATCATCTGGTAGGTTGTTCCAAGCCTCTTGGAGAACTTGTCACTGGTTGTCTGAAGACTCTGGCTATCTTGCTTGCTTTCATCTCTCCAGGTAATCCCAGACAACCTTGAGGATATTGAGACCACTGCTCTGTGGAGGCCATAACATTTGACTCCACAGAGAAAATCTAGGGTGCTTAAGAATTTTGCGCAATATTGTATGTAGATAGATCACAGATCAGCCATGATCCACTGAAGAATCGACCAAACTCTGTGGGCTAAGTAGCTTGCTCATTTCATTTGCCTGTCTGAAAGCTGGACTTTGACTGTTCCTTTTACATTTAATACTGTTATAAATTATAATTCACATCTTACCACAGGGATCCTTCTCCGTGGAATATTATTCTTATTACAGCCCAAGGGCAATAAAGATCTGATCTCACTTGCGAAAGATAGTTGCTATCTCTGGATATATCTAATACTGTGCAAAGATGTCTTCTGCTCTGAATCCAAACACTTTGTAAACCTGGGCTGTAAATGTGGATTTAGAATATAGATTAAATCAGCTAATTGTTTCTCAGATTTAAAATGCATTGGTAGCCACTTTATTAAGTATCTGCTGAGCCTAATAAAGTGGCCACTGAGTGCATGTTCATGCTCTTCTGCACACCACTGTGGTAACACATGGGTCCTTGAGTTACCATCGTCTTCCTGTCAGCTTGAACCATTCTCTACATATTTTCGTTTTTCAGAACATTTTCTGTAAACTCTAGAGAACGTTGTGAGTGAAAATCCCAGGAGATCAGCAGTTTCTGAGATACGCAAACCACCCCATCTGGCACCAACATCAATCCACAGTCAAAGCCACTTAGATCACATTTCTTCCCCATTCTGAAGTTTGGTGTGAACAACAACCGAATGTATTCATGGAGTTGCTGACACAAGATTGACTGATTAGAATTTTCAGTTAATGAGCAGGTATACAAGTGTACCTAATAAAGTGGCCACTGAGTGTATAGTGACATTTAGAACATGCTAATGTATTTGATGTTGTGGTGTTCGCTGAGCTTGGCAATTAGTTTGCAGACATTGCATCACCAATCGAGGTGACATCCTCAGTGCACAGTTATTGGTGTTTCTCTCTGGGAGTGCTCAAATTAATAGGTCCCCGTTCATTTGCCTCAGTCCTGATTGGCTATCCCTTCAACTGACCTTGGAATTCTCACACGAGGAAATCTGCAGATGCTGAAAATTCAAACAACACACACAAAATGCTGGTGGAACACAGCAGGCCAGGCAGCATCTATAGGGAGAAGCGCTGTCGACGTTTCCGGCCGAGACCCTTCATCAGGACTAACCGAAAGGAAAGATAGTAAGAGACTAGGAAGTAGTGGAGGGAGGGGGAAATGCGAAATGATAGGAGAAGACCAGAGGGGGTGGGATGAAGCTAAGAGCTGGAAAGGTGATTGGCGAAAGTGATACAGAGCTGGAGAAGGGAAAGGATCATGGGACGGGAGGCCTCAGGAGAAAGAAAGGGGGGGAGGGAGCACCAGAGGGAGATGGAGAACAGGCAAACAACTAAATATGTCAGGGATGGGGTAAGAAGGGGAGGAGGGGCATCAACGGAAGTTAGAGAAGTCAATGTTCATGCCATCAGGTTGGAGGCTACCCAGCCGGTATATAAGGTGTTGTTCCTCCAACCTGAGTTTGGAGTCATTTAGACAATAGAGGAGGCCATGGATAGATATAGCAGAATGGGAATGGGACGTGGAATTAAAATGTGTGGCCACTGGGAGATCCTGCTTTTTCTGGCGGACTGAGCGTAGGTGTTCTGCGAAACGGTCTCCCAGTCTGCGTCGGGTCTCACCAATATATACATTTCTTTGACGCTTAGGGATAGCTAGATGGCATTGATTTTGATATGTTTGTTTATCAGAAGAGAGCCGTGTTTCTAAAATATGCTAATATGTTAATGCTATGTTACATTAATGGAATCAAATGTTTTCTGACAATTTTTATCTCTTCTGAATAATCATTTTGCTTCTTATCTTAGAGTTTACTCTGACGAATATGAAAGGTGATTTGTCGTTTATCAACTTTCTAAATTTGATTTAAAAAACCTTCGAACCTTCCAGCACCACATTCACTGCCCAGTCTTCACCATTTTCTCATCCATATTCAGTCTGTATGGATCCTTCCAGAGGAAGCTGCATTTCTCTAAACATGTCAGTTCTTTAAGCGTATAAACATGTCATATTTGCCAGTAAACCTTCCTGAAGCGGTAGAAATACTCACAGAAGTTTCAGAGTTGTTTTTAGGATTCACATTGGATATGGTCTCCTGAGAACCCAGAAGTAAGGACCACAATACTTTAGCCAGAGGCTGTGTTGCTGACCTTTGTGGATCTTATTGTTTACATTGTTTTCTTAACATTACTCCAGCGAAGCAATGGCGTCAAGCCTATGAATTAGTCAATATCATCAAAGAACCAAAGTTCATATCCTAAGGTCATAAAAAGGCCCAGTCCTCCAGAGCAGAATGTGTGAGCGCATAATATAAACCGGGGCAGGACCCGCTTGAGAAGCAAGTTCAAAATCAACTCTCAGTGTCAGATCGTAAGACCATAAGAGCAGAATTAGGCTATTCGGCCCCTCAAGACTGCTCTGCCATTCCATCATGGCTGATGTATTATTCCTCTGAACCCCATGCTCCTGTCTTCTCCCCGTAACCTTTGATGCCCTTTACTAATCAGAATCTATTAACCTCCGCGTTAAATATACATGAACCTAACGGCAGTGAGTGCCATCTGTGGCTAGGGTGTGGGGATGGTGGTGGGGGGAGAGTTTGTGGGAAGGGGTGTCTGTTATCTAAGAAAGGATGTGCTGGCATTGGAAAGAATCCAGAGGCGGTTCACAAGAATGATCCTAGTAGTGAAAAGGTTAACGTGCGAGGAGCGTTCGTTGTCTCTGGGCCCGTACTCACTGGAGATCAGAAGAATGAGGGAAGGATCTCATTGAAACCTACCAAATATTGAAAGGGATTCATATAGTAGAGGTGAAGATGTTTCCTTTATTGGGGGAGTTTAGGACCAGAGGGCATAATGTCAGAATAGATGAGCATCCCTTCAGAACAGAGAAGAGGAGAAATTTGTTTAGCAACAGCAGGGGTTCCCAACTTGCTTATGGTGTTGGTCCATGGTTGGGAGCCCCTGAGCTATAGGATGGTGCGTTTGTGGAATTCATTGCACAGACAGCTACAGAGACCATATCATTGGGTATATTTAAAGCAGAGGGTTATAGGTTCTTCATTAGTAAAGGGGTCAAAGGTTACAGGGGGAAGGTATGAGAATGGGGTTGAGAGGGAAAATAAATCAGCCGTGATTGAATGGCAGTGAACACTCGAAGGGCTGAATGGCCTAATTCTGCTCTTTTGTCTTATGGTCTCATCGTAACATGGAGAGTGCAGACATACTGTACAAGGTGAATTGTGGGCTAAAATTGATTCTCAATAGCATTTCAGACTGACAGGCAGATGAGTCGGAATGGTTAAACTTCTGAAGCATGCATCAGGAGCAGGCTGCAGTAGAACTCTAACTGAAATTTGATATGTGAGGCATTGGTAAATCTGCAATTGGTCCCTTTGGGTTATTTTCCCTTCTCCTGCCTCTGCTGCTGCTCATTGATGCCATTGACAACTTCAGCATTGCTGTGAAGTTCAGCATGGCCCTGCTGTTATTGATCGTTGCCATGGAAATTGTGACCAGCCAATTGGAAAATGTACTGGTGCATATACTTAATGAATCTGCAGGATCATTGTTAGTGACGTGCAAGAGAAACTGCAAAAACCTAATGCTCACCCTCACATTGCAACCAAAATGCCTTACAGGACTTTCCACTGTCTGTGCTTCAAATATAATCAATTGCCAAATTTGTATCTGCTGCTCATTAAAAACAAAAATAAAATTCTCTTAACTAATGTACACCTTAAGCCCCTCACACAACGACCTGGGGTAACTTCTAAATCCGCTAACAAAGCCAAAATGGGACCTGCAAGAACTGAAACAAAATCATAACGTGGTTCATGTTAGCATGAGGATTATCATTCCTGGGGGACGGAATTGAGGCCCTCTGTTGGTCGGAGTCGACCATGGATGTTGTGTCTGAGCTGTCATGTGCAAGCCAGGGTGGGAGAACAAGCGGTTGCCCATGCATCAGGCTCCTCCTCTCCGTGCAGCTGATGAATCCAAGCCAACTTGATTAGGTTCAAATTCAAGATAAGTTCCAGATTATTCAGGCCGTAAAAGGTTACGGGGAGAAGGCAGCAGAATGGAGTTGAAAGGAAAGTGGATTGGCCATGATGAAATGGCAGAGCAGACCTAATGGGCCAAATGGCCTGGTTCTGCTTTGAGCTCTGCATACAACTGGGGGATAGAATGCATGCCCCAGTATTAGTCCCAGCATCGAGCATCGAGGACATTTTCACTCACAGAACTGCCAGTCGATCAATGTTTTTTGTTTTTTGCACCATTCTCTGTAAACCATAGAGATGGTTGTGCATGAAAATCCCAGGAGATCAGCAGTTTCTGAGATACCCAAACCACTCCCTCTGGCACCAACAATCATTCCATGGTCAAAGTCACTTCGATCCCATCTCTTCCCCATTCTGATGTCTGGTCTGAACGACAGCTAAACCTCTTGACCATGTCTGCATGCTTTTATGCATCGAGTTGCTGTCACAGGATTGGCTGATTGGATGGTTGCATTAACAAGCCGGTGTACAGCTGTACCTAATAAAGTGGCCTCTGAGTGTAGGTAGACCAATCCTCCCCAAACGTCCAAGGAACAGTAACTCTAGAGACCATTCTTCACCAGAAAACCAAGCCACCTGGCGATCTATTCCACCGTCGCCTCCATTCCTTCCGGTGATCGGTAAAGATTGCAATGGCCATTCAGTTCCACGTTAAGAGCCAAGTCCAATCCACTGGGAGCATCAAAGCCCATCACAGATCTATCAGACAGGTCACAAATAGATTGTTTGCTCAAGCAGGTCCATTACTTTACAAAGGACAATTGGCAGCAACACTACTTTGTCAATGGAAGGACCCCCTCAGGCATCAGCAGTCATAGACGTCACCTGTACGGTAGAATGTCTTCCACCAGCATTTTGTGCGTGTCCTATAAATGATGCCCAGGCTAAAAGGATGCAGCTGATTTTAATGGGCAACATGAGCTCCTGGAAGCCACAGCAGATTTGCCTTATTGAACAAAAAGCTGAAGGAAATTGTAAACTCAACCAGTTCCATGACAGGCACTAGCTTCCCCAGCATCGGGAACAACTTCAAAAGGTGATGGCTCAGAAAAGCAGCACCCATCATTAAGGACTCCCATTGCTCAGGACATGCCCTCTTCTCATTATTATGATCAAGAAGGAGGTACAGGAGCTGGAAGACACACACTCAGCAATTCAGAAACAGCTTCTTCCCCTCTGCCATCTGATTTCTGAATGGACACTGAGCCCATGAACACGACCTCATTTGCTCCCGTTCGGTACGACATATTTAATTTAAATTATATCAAAGTTCAAAGTACATTTATTATTAAAGTACATATATGTCACCACATACTTCTCCAAAATTCATTTTCTTGTGGCCATTCACAGTCAATGCACAGAAACACAATCGAATCCATGAAGAACTGCACACAACAAAGATCGACAACAACCAGTGTGCAAAAGACAAAAAACTGTGTAAATACAGCACAAAAAGAGAAAACAACAACAAACAAAATAAAACCTACAGCATATTATTTACATACATACACATATATTTCTTACAATTTCTTATTTTACTTAAGGTATACTTTATGTATTGCAATGTACTACTGCTATATAGTAACAAATTTCACACTATACTGTATGTCAGTGAGTCTGATTCTGAGGACTTAATCTTAATGTATTTTCTATTGTAATTGTAATTTCATTAGGGTGGCCGGTAGCACAGCAGTTGGCGCACTGCTATTACAATGGCAGCAATCTGGCTTCAATCCCTGCTGCTGTCTGTAAGGAGTTTGTACGCTCTTCCTGTGATCCCGTGGGTTTCCTCCAGCTGCTCCAGATCCCTCCCACGTTCCTAAGACGTACGGGTTAGTCGATTGATTGGTCACATTGGGTGTAATTGGGAGGCACAGGCTTGTTGGGCCGGATGGGTCTGTTACTACGCCATATCTCTAAATAAAATAAATAAAATTATAATGTGATGTCCTGATTTTGCTGTGGCACTGAAAATGAACTCAGTTTTAAAATGCAACACGAGTGAATTCAAAGGCAAGGCGACTTCAATTCAAAGATGACTGCATTGGCGCTGCTTCCTGCACACATGCTGAGCTCGTCGACTTCATTAACTTCGCCTCCAACTTTCACCCCGCCCTCAAATTCACCTGGTCTATTTCCGACACCTCCCTCCCCTTTCTAGATCTTTCTGTTTCTATCTCTGGAGACAGCCTATCCACCGACGTCTACTACAAACCTACTAACTCCCACAGCTACCTGGATTATTCCTCCTCCCACCCTGTCTCCTGCAACAATGCTATCCCTTTCTCTCAATTCCTCCGCCTCCGCCGCATCTGCTCGCAGGATGAGGCCTTTCATTCTAGGACAAAGGAGATGTCTTCCTTTTTTAAAGAAAGGGGCTTCCCTTCATCCACTATCAACTCTGCCCTCCATCACGTCTCCCGTATTTCACGCACCTCTGCCCTCACCCCATCCCCCTGCCAGCCCACCAGGGTTAGAGTCCCCCTGGTCTTCACCTATCAACCTACCAGCCTACAGATCCAACGTATAATCCTCCGTAACTTCCGCCACCTCCTACGTGATCCCACCACCAGCCACATCTTCCCCTCCCCCCCACTCTCGGCTTTCCGCAGGGATCGCCCCCTACGTGACTCCCTTATCCATTCATCCCCCCCCATCCCTCCCCACAGACCTCCCTCCGGGCACTCATCTCTGCAAACGGAAGAAGTGCTACACCTGCCCCCACACTTCTTCCCTCACCACCATCCCAGGCCCCAGACAGTCCTTTCAGGTGAGGCACCATTTCACCTGCGAGTCAGCTGAGGTGATATACTGTATCCGGTGCTCCCGATGTGGCCATTTATACATTGGGGAGACACGCCGCAGACTGGGAGACCGTTTCGCCGAACACCGGCACTCGGTCCTCCAGCAGTGGCGAGATCTCCCTGTGGTCACACACTTCAATTCCACAGACCACTCCCACTCCGACATGTCTGTCCATGGCCTCCTCTACCGTCAAGATGAGGCCACACGCAGGTCGATGGAGCAATACCTTATCTCCCGCCTAGGTAGCCTCCTACCTGCCGGCATGAACATTCAACTCGCAGACCTCCGTTGATACCCCTGCCCCCCCTTACCCCATCCCTATCTATTACTTTAGTCTGGTTCTCTTTCTCTCTCTTTTTTCCCCTCTCACTATAATCTCCCCCCAGCCCTACCTTTCTTTCTCTTTTATTTCCCATAATTCTCTACCTTCCCCCTAGCCCATTTCCCTCCAGCCTATCACTTCCTAGCTCTCTACTTCATCCCTCCCCCCACTTCTTATCCCCCCTCAACCATCCCATGTTACTTCACTCCTGATGACGGGTTTTGGCCTGAAACGTCGTCACTACCTCCTCCCATAGATGCTGTCTGGCCTGCTAAGTTCTGCCAGCATTTTGTGTTTTCAGTTTTAAAATGATCATTTGCTGAGAGACGGGGGAGCCATTCTGTGAAGCAATAACAAGTGACAGATATCCCATGTTTCCTTATCTTTTCATTTCCAATTAACTTGCATCCAGAGCACAAGAGGCTCTGCAGATACTAGAGATCCAGATTAACACACACAAAATACTGGAGGAACTCAGCAGGTCAGGCAACATCTATGGAGAGGAATAAAGCTTCAACTTTTCGGGCTGAGACTATTAATCATTCCTAATGAAGCCTTACTTTACCAAAACTCTAGCCACTCATGCCTGCAATACCGTTCACCTCCATTCCTTACAGTGATCAGTAAAGATTGCAATGGCCATTCAGTTCTGTGTTAAGAGCTAAGTTCAGCCCACTGGAAACATCAAAGCCTGTCACAGATCTATTAAACAGGTCACAAATGGATTGCTTGCTCAAGCAGTTCCATTACTTTACAAAGGACAATTGGCAGCAACACTACTTTGTCAATGGAAGGTCCCCCTAAGGCATCAGCAGTCATAGACATCACCTGTACGGTAGAACATGCACCCGTAAACGATGTCCAGGCTGAAAGGATGAGGCTAATTTTTTAGCAGCCAACACGAGTTCTTGCAAGCAACAGCAAACTTCCTTGATCAGAAAAAAATGCTGAAGAAAGTTGTAAACTCAGCCAGTCTCCCCATCCTCAAGGACATCTTCGAAAGGCGATGGGTCAAAAAGGTAACATCCAAAATTAAGGACCCTCATTACCCAGAACGTACCCTCTTCTTGTCAGGGAGGAACTGTAGGAGCCTGAAGACATACACTCAATATTTCAAAACAGCTTCTTCCCCTCCACCGTCATAATTTCTGAAAGGACACTGGACCCCCGTACACTACCTCACTACTTTTTTTTCTTTTCTTGCTTTTTCTTGCACTACTTATATAATTTATATATATATTTCTTAATAGTAATTTATAGTTTTTAAATTAAACATTGCAATATACTGCTGCTGCAGAACAACATATGTCACAACGTTATGTTGGTGACGTTAAAGGTGCTTTTGATTTTGATTCTGATTCTGAGATTTGCCAGCCTATTTTCACCATTAAACAGTCAAACATGCCAGGACTGAACCTGGTCTTTGACAATCTTCTCAGTTAGACTAACAGTTATTAGCAAGGGAGCGGAGAAGTGGCTGGGAAGATTCTGGTTTGTCAGGTAGATTAGGTGACTGGAAGGGCAAGAGAAAGGATGGAGGTCGAGCCGTTGAAGCCGGTGGTAGAAAGTGTGGATCATTCATGATGCAAAGTTAAAAAAAGCCTTCGTCTAGAGCAGGGGTGACCAACCTTTTATATGCCATTGACCATAGAACATCACAGAAACAGGCCTTTTGTCTATTGTGACGGATGGTGATGTGTGTGTGTGTGTGTGTGTGTGTGTGTGTGTGTGTGTGTGTGTGTGTGTGTGTGTGTGTGTGTGTGTGTGTGTGTGTGTGTGTGTGTGTGTGTGTGTGTGTGTGTGTGTGTGTGTGTGCGCGCGCGCGCAATTAATAGCTGGTTTACACCTAATATACAGTATTTCTGACAGATGCCTACCTCCTTGAGCCTGTGAAATAAATCCTTCAATGTTTTGATGAATTGTTTTGAGGCTGGAAATACTGTCTGAGACAATTCTATTCGGGTTTCTGTGGAGTGGCTGGAAACTGTCAAACAGCTGTCCCACTTTTGTCAATTGGGCTATACTTTGTGCACAGTGGGGATTTGAAACAACTGATATTCACTTCAGGCAGAAACTAGATCAGGTTGATATATAATAAAGCTGCTCTGTGGGGGTGTTGTTGCCGGCTGCTTCGAGATCAACTTGCTTCTTTGTTTGAATGTGCTAAAGAAAGTTAAATTTAGACATTTGAAGTTTCTGCAAGGTTTTCCGTGTGCCCAGGAAGTTGTTTATCCTCCTGGCTAGGGAATGCTGCAAGCTATTTTGCAGGAAAATAATTATTGGAAAGGGGAAGGTAAATAAAGAATCCGGATCAAGTTTAATATCACTGGCAAACCTTGTGAAATTTATTGTTACGTGACAGCAGGACATTGCAACGCATAATAATAAAACCATAAATGACAATGTATATATAAGAAAAATTAGATTAAATGAATTGTCCAAAAAGAAAGAAAAGGAGAAAAGAGGGGAAATTCGGTTTTTACTTGGAGAAATTATTATTCATGCCATTGGGTGGAATTCCATCTATCCAGGTGGAATTTGCTCCTCCTTCTCCATCCTGGCACAAGAGGAGACCATGGACCGACACCTTGGAATGTGAATGGGAATCGGAAGTAAAACGTATGGCCGCGGGCAAGTCCCACTTTTGTCAGATGGTGCAGAGGTGATTCCCCAGTTTACGACAGGACTCACCGGTGTAGAGGAGGCCACATTGGAGCACCGGTCGCAATAGGTGACCCCAGCAGGTTCGCAGGGGAAGTGCTGCCTCGACTGGAAGGTCTGTCTAGGGCTCGGAATGGAGGTGAGGGAGGTGTAGCACTTTGGCGATTGCAGGGATAAGTGCTCAGAGCGAGTTTAGTGGAGAGGGATGAATGGGCAAGGGAATCGTGGAGGGAGTGATCCCTCTGGAAAGCGAAGAGGGGAAGGAGGTAAAGATATGTTTAGTGGATCCCTTTGGAGATGGCAGGAGTTGCGGAGGATAATGTATATTGAGGTAGTGTACATGGGTTCATTGTCCTTTCAGTGGGGAAGAAGCTGCTTCTGAATCACTGAGTGTGTGCCTTCAGGCTCCTGGTCCTCCTCCCTGGTGGTAGCAATGAGAAGAGGGCATGGCGTGGGCGATGGGGGTGGGGGTCCTTAATGATGGAGACAGCCCTTTGGAGGTGCCTTTGATGATGGGGAGGCTAGTAGCCATGATGGAATTGGCTGAGTTGACAACTTGCTGCAGCTATTCCGATTCTGTGCAGCGCTTTATTGCTTCCACGCCTCTATGCACGTTTACATGCAAATGATTATGACTTGATAAGGTGCAATAGTGCAGGACTTTGTGAGAGAGGAAGAGGGAGAGGGAGAGGGAGAGGGAGAGGGAGAGGAACAAAGTTAAAACAGAACACAGAGTGTAGAATGGTACTGCACTGATTTGCTTTATTTGTCACATGTACATCGAAACATACAGTTAAACATGTCATTTGTGTCAACGACCAACGCGGTCCGAGGTTGTGCTGGAGGCAGCCTGCATGCGTTGCCATGCTTCTGGCACCAACACAGCACGCCCACGATTTCCTCATACTGACTGGTACGCCTTTGGAATGTGGGAGGAAAACGGAGCACCCACACAGTTCCAGGGAGAACGTGCCAACTCCTTGCAGGCAGTGGCAAGAACTGAACTCTGATCTTACAGCTGTCACTGTGAAGTGTTATGCAAACTATTTTGCTACTGTGCCACCCTTCCTGAGTGCTCAGAGTGATCTGCAGATAGCTCTAATTTCTGTTACTATCATAGACATCCCAATGAGTATCATGCTCATGTTATGGACTAAGAGTAGTTGTTAGAGGAGGCTCACAAGATGAGTCAAAAGGAAAACATCTCCTTGCGGCTAAATGCCCGTTGTCTTGGGATTGCCAATACAATAATTGTGGAATTGTCTTTCCATTGACATATAAAGAGGTTGTGTTTTCTCCAGGATACCTGTACAGAGAAAACACTGATGTACACCCACCTACAAGAAAGATATCAGCAAGACTGGAAGAATACGGAGAAAAATTACAAGGATGTTGCCAAGACTTGGGGACCAGAGTTATAGGACAAAGTTGAATGCTGTCGGTTAGAACTTTATTCTCTGGAGTGTAGGAGAATGAGGGGGAGATTTGATAGAGCTATACAAAATTATGAGGGGTATAGATAGGGCAAATGCAAGCAGGCTTTTTCTATTGAAGTTGGGTGAGATGAGAAGTGGAGGTCATGGGTTAAGGGTGAAAGGTGAAATGTTTAAGGAGAACATCTTCTTTCAGAGGCTGGTAAGATTGTGGAATGAGCTGCTAGTGGAAGTGGTGGATGTGAGTTTGATTTCAACCATTGAAGAGAAATTTGGATAAGTATATGGATGGGAGGAGTGTTCTACGTTCTACAGTTCAGAATGGACTGGATGGGCTGAAGGGCCTGTTCCTGTGCTGTAGTGCTCTCTGACTATGACTCTATGAATGGATATGTCAATTTCTTTCTCAGGAGTCATGGTAGTGGTGTGGTTAATGCAACACTCTTACAGTCTGGTGTGTTGGAGTTTAGAGTTCAATTCTGATGTCACCTGTAAGGAGTTTGTACATTCCTCCTGCGAGAAGGCATGGGTTCCCTCAGGGTGCTCTGGTTTTCTTCCACAGTTCAAAGACATGCCGGTTAGTAGGTTAATTGGTCAAGGTTTCCTGTACTGACCGACACGATAGGACAACCGCCAAACTAGGCTAGGGTTAAGTGGGTGGTTTTGCTGGTTGGTGCAGCTCATTGGGCCAGAAGGGCACGATCCATAAAAAGTAAAATAAACAGCCAAGTGAAAACTTTTCAGCCACTTTTCCACGTTCGTCTGAGCCAAAGTCACCACTACCTTGGGTTTCACTGTCACCGAATCCTGGACAGCAAGGAGGTGACTGTTGCCATTTCATCAGCTCCGTGGCTCCACGCTGTGACAAGAATGTGATTGAGACTCTCTTTAGGAGGGCCACGCTTCCTTTGCAATGGAACCAGAGATGCAGAAGAGACGGAAAAAAGCATCCAGTTCCACAGACTGGGTGAGTTCCCACAGATAAAAGGAGAAATTGAAGTAATGCACGTGAGCTTTGCAAGTCTCATCTGTCAACCTGTTCAATTTAAGGAACAGGAAAGGTTTCCTTTTCATTAACACATAGCTCATCTGCTATATCAATTATGGTATTCTGCTTATAAAATCACAAAATCCACAAAGCCTTCAATCTACAATAATCTATCACAACACACCTATGTACCAGAAGCATGATTGGTGATCAGCCCATCGTCTATCGTCATAACTTATAACTCCGGGAAGGCTTCTGTCAACAGGGTCACTAGACAAAATGACACTTGTGTCAATGCAAGAAGTGTCACTGAGAAGACAACTTGTGTTCTTAACTTTCATTGTCAGAGCCTGGATAAATCTAGCCTAGACTTGGAAGGTAGCCCACTACGTGTCTCAACATTGTTATAGCTTGCCACATGTTACTTAATATTCTGATGAAGAATTGCTTCTAAAAGGTGAATGCCATATTAGCATTCATTTCAAGATGTCTAGAATAGAAAAACAAGGATGTAATGCTGAGGGTTACTAAAGCACTGGTGAGGCCTCACTTGCAGTATTGGGAGCAGTTTTGGGCTGCTTATCTTAGAAGGGATGCGCTGACACTGGACAGAGTTCAAAGGAGGTTTACAAAAATGATTCCAGGATTGAATGGTTTGACATATGAAGAGCAGTGATGGCTCTGGGCCTGTATTCACTGGAATTCAGAAGAATGACGGGTGGGTGACCTCATTGAAACCTATTGAATGTTGGAAAGCTTCAACAGAGTGGATGTGGAGAGGATGTTTCCTATGCGGGAGAATCTAAGACCAGAGGTCACAGCCTCAGAATAGAGGGGCGTCCTTCTAGAACTGAGGTGAGGAGGAACTTCTTTAACCAAAGAGTGGTGCATCTGTGGAATTCTTTGACACAGGTGGCTGTGGAGGCCAAGTCTTTATACTTAAAACAGAGGTTGAAAGATTCTTGACTAGTCAGGCTATGAAAGGATACAGGGAGTATGGGACTGAGAGGGAAAATGAATCAGCCATGAGTAGACTCAATGGGCCAAATGGCCCAATTCTGCTCCTATATCTTAGGTATTACGGTCTTATGTTAAAGATGATAAGAATGTGGAATGAATCTCGAGGTGGTATTTGGTACTTGGATATACGTACTTTGATTATGAACTTGTGGAGTATACTCTTCCAACCCCATAACACCAAGCCCCCAGGCGGAAGCTAGGCAGTGCTTAGAACATATTCTTGTAAATTCACGCTGCCAACCGTATTACCATGTCACCCAACACTGTATCGTCACAACGTCCTTGAAATTAATAAACACAAGAGATGCAGAAATCCAGAGCAACGCACACAAAATGCTGGAGGAACTCAACAGGTCAGGCGGCATCTAAGTCAACGTTTCCCGATGAGACCCGTCATCAGGTCTCCTGATCCTGATGAAGGGTTTTGGCCTGAAACATCGAATCTTTATTCTTTTCCATAGATGCTGCCTGACCTGCTGAGTTCCTTCTTGAAATTAATAACATGTGTCTGTTTCCTCATAAGTCCTATCATCCAACTCTCACTAGACCAGGGGTTCCCAACCTTTTTTATGCCATGGACCAATACCATTAACTCAGCGGTCTGTGGACCCCAGGTTGGCAACCCCTGGTCTAGAGGCAGACTTACACTGATATGAACTTGAAAAGCTGCAAGGCCGAGGATCAAAGATCAACTTCATTCACCATATACATTAGAAATTTGCTGTGGTGTGTTGGTCAAGGTATGACATGCAATAAAAAAAATCAACAATTATAAAGAATAAAAAATTATACAGTATAACTCCAGAATGGACATTCCCCAGACCCGGCCTCAAAAGGCAGAGAGTTGGGTATGGTACTAGCAACCCCATCCCATAAAAACCCAGTGCTACAGAAACACCAAGAGAAGCTCCTAAGACCAGAGGGGAAAGATCTTTGAAGATCAGCTACACCTGGGGACAATTTGAAAGATTGTCCCAGGACAGAGGATTCTGACGAGCTGCTCTCGGCAGCCTATGCCCCAGTAGAACATGAGTTGTAGAGTAGGTTGAAAATGAGTTCACAGGTTGTGGAATCAGTTCTGTGTTGGGGTGAGTGAAGTTATTCCCAATGGTTCAAGACCCTGACGGTTGATGGGTAATAAAAACAGGTCTTTGTAGATATCACTTATTCTTCTATTTTGAGGTATCGATGTTAGAGATATTAGGCTCGGCCTGAAGCATTGTCTCATTTCCCTCCATAGATGCTGCCTGTCTTGCTGAGTTCCTCCAACATTTTGAGTCCTGAAGGATCTCAGCCTGAAGCACTGACTGTTTATTCCCCTCTATAGATGCTTCCTTTTTACAAATATGACGATGTTTGTGATATTTTGTGTCAGCACGCTTAGTGGGAAGCAAGTATAGTGAGACTTACTTAGCTTTTAGCAGCGAGGATACAAGTCCATACTGAGAAAACAGTGAAATAGAAGATTTTTTCTCAGCAGTCCACCACCACACCTAACAAAGAAATTACATAAATGACAAAAATCTGAAAGAAACGAGAGCATTTAAAAGCGAAAGACCCTCTACAAATGTGCTCTAACACCAGAATATTGCCATTCTTTATAAATTCTATTTGATGATCTAAAGATGGGAAAAAAACACACTCAGTGGCCACTTTATTAGGTACACCTGTACGCCTACTTGTTAATGCAAACATCTGAACTGCCAATCATGTTCTAGCTACTCAATGCATAAAAGCATGCAGACGTGGTGAAGTGGTTCAGTCATTGCTCAGACCAGGCATCAGAATGGGGAAAAAATAGGTTCTAAGTGACTTTGACCATGGAATGATTGTTAGTGCTAGACAGGGTGGTTTGAGTATCTCAGGGATTTTTACACACAGCAGCCACGTGGCAGTCTGTGGGTGAAAAGGCCTTGATAATGAGAGAGGTCAGAGGGGAATGGCCAGACTGGTTCAAGCTGATAGGAAGGCAACAGTAACTCAAGTAACCACATAATATAACAGAAGCGCATCTCCGAACGCACAACACATTACACTTTGAAATGGACGGGCCACAGCAGCAGAAGACCATGAACACACACTCAGTGGCCACTTTATTAGGTACACGAGTGTACATTATGTTGTTGCTGGATTGGATTGATTTTGTTTTGAGGTGGGGGGGAGGTGCAGGCAGGAAGAGTTTGTGGTTCTGCGCGTGGAGTGATTATAGTCCACTGACCAAATGACCACAGAGGCTCAGAGGAAACTCTATACAGAAAATATCACTGCCCAGAGAGCCACTGTTGCCAGGCAACCACTAGGCTGCCGAGATGATTTTTAGATTGCAGTTGCTAGTGATCAATTCTGCTAGATGGGCGAAACTGACCAGCCAAATCTCCATCACTCCCAGTGTTATTGATCAAGTGCTTTTATAGGCATTCAATGAGGTCTAATAAGCTCCAAGTAAACAGAACCAAGGTTTTCCTAATAGCAAATAGTCAAACATCAACCCGGTTTGTCTCTGCTAAACTCCAGTAAAGCGATTTTTAAAAAAAAGAGAACTATTAGATTTATTGATATATTCTGTAATTGCAGATGTGATTGTGTGAAGAACCCCACCCTAAAGAGAATTCTGATTGCTTACACTCCGCAGGCATCACCTTCTTGTCAATAAGAGCCCTATTTTCTGCAAGTGTTTTCCAGCTGTACTCTTGGGGGGGGGGGGCAGGTTCCATATGGTTTCATACATTTTTTAACCTTTCATTTGAGTTTAACCCTTTCACAGGCACAGATTTATTCCACTTTCCTCACGGGGAGTCATGTTGCTTTTAAAATCTGGTGTGACGTTGTTAATTGGAGACAATTGAAGTGATATTTCAGAATTGCGAGCCACTATGAATGCGCCCAGTCTGAGAAAGGGATAGGAAAATTCTTGTAAATGGGAATGAGTAATCAGCTATGCTAAATTATGAGGGGTATAGATCACGACATTTCCCACTGAGGTTGGGTTGAGATGAGAACCAGAGGTCATAGGTTAAAGGTGATAGATGAAATACTTAAGGGGAACATGAGGTGGGAACGCCTTCATTCGGAGGGTAGTGCGAGTGTGGAATGAGCTGCCAGCAGAAATGGTGGATATGGGTTCGATTTCAACATTTAAGAGAAGTTTGGATAAGTATATGGTTGGGAGGGATACAGAGGGCTGAGGTCCAGGTAAAGGTTGAGGGAACTAGGCAGAATAATGGTTCGGCACAAACTAGATGGGCCAAATAGCCTGTTTCTGCGCCCTATGTCTCTATTAACTTACCAGTACATCATATCTCACTTATATTCTATCTTAGCAAATGTACACAGATTTCGGTCTTACATCTTCGCGTTGATTGGTATGCCAAATGCACACAATAAAAATCAATAAAGCTAAGGAAGCTCTGCTTGGTTACATAGTTTTATCTTTCATTGCCATTCCTTTTGAACACTTTTTTCCCATTTTATCTGGTGTTTATCCACATAAATTCTATAAACTGTTAATGCTAAACATGTGAAACCTTCTTAAATATAGGTCAGTACACCAAGGAATTTCTATCACTGAACGAAACTCTTCTATTTATACAAGTCGAGAAAAGAAAACTATTCTTGACATACCAGTGCCTAGGAATACCTCTTTTTCTGTATCTAAGGCAGCTTGTTAGGCAGCTACTTAGAAGTAACACACAAAATGCTGGAGGAACTCAGTGGGTCAGGCAGCATCTACGGAAATGAATAACAGTCAACATTCCTTCAGGACTGGAAAGGAAGGGGGAAGACACCAGAATATAAAGGTGGGAGGGAGAGGAAGGAAGACAAGATAGAAGGTGATAGGTGAAGCTGGGTGGGTAGGAATGGTAAAGAGCTGGAGAAGAAGGAATCTGTTATGAGAGGATAGTGGACCGTAGGAGAAAGGGAAGAAGGAAGGGCACCATGAGGAGGCAATAGGCAGATGAAGAGAAGAGGTAAGAGGCCAGAGTGAGAAATAGAAGAAGAGGGAACAGGGAGGGGAAAAGAAAAGAGAGAAAAAAATAATTACTGGAAGGAGAAATCAATGTTTGTGTCATCAGGTTGGAGGCTACCTGGATGGAATATCAGGGTTGCCCCTCCACTCTGAGAGTGGCCTCATTGTGGCAGAAGAGGAGGCTATGTTATTACGTGGGATTGTGTTCAAGCACAAGATTCCTGAAGAGACAAGTTTTTCCTAATCATGTTTGTGAGGATATTACTTAAGAGAGACAATGGTGCCTGGAATTTGAGGAAAGTCCCATGTAGGAGAATTAAGGTGTTTTCTATTGGTGGGTCCTCAGGAAAGTGTAGAGGCCAATCAAGATCCACATAATTGGGATGTTAGGGTGATTCCCTTAATGGAGAATTCTGCATGAATTTGTTTATCGTGAGGAGGCTGATGCACAGGCAGCCACATGGCTGTCACATTTCCAGTATTATAACTATGACCACTTTTGGGTGGCGGGGTGGAGATACGTCTCTACTAAAGGGGGTATAAGGCATTCATTCCCTCTGCTAGCCTTGGCCAAGGTGTAGCACCTGCTTAGCTCCATGATCAGGGTCACGTGAAGTCATGGGAGCAGGGGGTAAATGGTCGTATGAGCACCTGATGCTTATCACAAGTCCTGGCTGTACAACCACTCACACCAGGCTGACAGTCTCTGAAGAGTATTGATAATGGCTGGGGTCACTGCCCAGAAGAAGGCAATGGCAAACCATTTCTGTAGAAAAATTGCCAAGAATGGTAAGGAAAGAGCATGATTTCCTACATCATACGACACGGCACAAACTCTATACTAAAACAGTCTGGAGAATGGCAAGACTCAGCAGGTCAGGCAGCATCTGTGGAAAGAGTGGAAGACCGTTCATCATGCATCAAATCTGAAATATTAACTCTGATTCAGTCTCCATATATACTGCCTGGTTTACTGAGTGTTTCTGATTTGATTTCAGATTTCCAGCATTTGCAGCTTTAGGAATTACTTATATATAGTACATACCTTCTATGCCTAATAAATATACCTCCTGTACCTATATAGCTACACTACTGTGCAAAACTCTTAGGCACATATCTATAGCTAGGGTGTCAAAGATCTTTGCACAGTACTGTCGTAATTTTATGTTTTACACTGTACTGCTGCTGCTGCAAAAAAAAAAACAAATTTCATGACACACGTGAGTGATGATAAACCTGACTCTGATACGGGTCTCTATTGTGGACTGAGAGTGGGAAGGGGGCATGGAGAGGGGAATCATGGTTGGGAAAAGGAGAAGGGAGAGGGAAGAGAGTGGGAAGCACCACAGAGACATTCTGTAATGATCAATAAACCAATTGTTTAGAATCAAATGACCTTGCCTGGTGTCTCAGGGCTGGGTGTGTCTGCACCCACACCACTCCCTGCCCCTGACACTCCTTCTCTGCCACCTGTCCCACACCTCTCCCTTGGCGCTTCACCCTCGCCATTCCCAATACCCTTTGCTCCCGCCAGATTTACAAAGTCACTCTCTGCACCACATTGATAAGTACAGTACCGTGCAAAGGCCTTAGGCATCATAGCTGTATATATGTGCCTAAGAATTTTGCACAGTACTATGTAGAAATATGCATATGTATTTTTGTCGTCTTGTGGCTGCAATACAATGCAGTACATAAATATACTGTAAATATGTATTTCTTAGTTTATATATACATATAGTGTTCTTATTATAATTGATATTATATTCATGTATTGCACTGTACTGCTGCCACAAGACAACAATTTCTTGACGTATTGTCTGTCAGTGATAGTAGACCTGATTCTGATCCTGAGACATTGACCAGGGCCACTTCTCACTGATATCACATTCCATTTCCTATATTACAAAACATTATTGTTTAAAAGTGCTATAGTAGCTTCAATATTGTCATATGAATCAAGAATTCCCTTTTTCTTTGTGCTGCAATGGTTTGTCAGGATGATAATAAAAAAATAGAAATTGAATTTGTAAGCAGAGGATTGACTGTGTGTAATAAAGTGATTAAATCCATTAAAATTTCAACTTCCTTATTAAGAAGGAAGTATGCACCAGAGATTTTCCAGATGCTGGTAATCCAGAGCAACACACACACAATGCCTCAAGAACTCAGCAGGGCAGGCAGCATCTATAGAGGGAATGAGCAATCAGTGTTTTGGGCTGAGACCTTTTATTAGGACTGGAAAGGAAGCCCAAATAAAAATGAAGCAGAGATTGGGAGGACCACGAGCTGGTGGGGGATAGATCTGTCTAGGTCAGAGAATCAGAATCAGAATCAGGTTTATTATCACTGGCCTGTGATGTGAAATTTGTTAACTTAGCAGCAGCAGTTTAATGCAATACATAATCTAGCATAGAAAAAAATAATAGTAATAAATAACCTAAAACATAATAATAAATAACCAAGTAAATCAATTACGTATATTGAATAGATTATTTTAAAATGTGCAAAAACAGAAATACTGTATATTAAAAAAAGTGAGTTAGTGTCCAAAGCTTCAATGTCCCTTCAAGGGTAAGTGGGTGGGAAGTGAGAATGATGTGAGAAACTGGGAGGTGACAAGTGGAAGAGGGAAGAAGGAAGAATCTGATGGGAGAAGATAGTTGACTATGGAATAGTTAGTGGTGAGGAACCAGAGGGATGAGTGATGGGTAGGTCATGAGGGAGGAGAAGGGGAGGAGAAGGAGTAAAGTTGATGGGGGAAAGCAAAGCGGTGGGGGCGAGTGGTTAGTGTGTACCTGTTCTATGATAACTGAAAACTTAATCAATATTGGCTGCCAAAGTTCACTCGTCTGTTTGTTTTAATATTGTCCACGAAGTTGTTCAGCCCAAAGCTATCACTGGCGTATGTCATGAAACTCATCGTCTATACTATGGATACAATGGAGGCTGGTGCCCATGATGGTGCTGATTGTGGTTACAACTTCCTGCAGCTTATTTCAATCCTATGCACCCCTCCCCCCCATACCAGATGATGATGCAGTAGCGGTTAGCATGCTCTTCACGGTACTTCTGTAGAAATTTTCAAGTGTATTTGGTGACGTGGCAAATCTCCTCAAACTCCTAATGCTATGCCCTCTTGGTAGGTGCATTGATATGGCAGGCCCAGGATAGATGCTCAGAAATGTTGAGACCCAGGAGCGTGAAATTGTATTGTAATTGGGGGTTTTTGGGGGTGCTGCTGTGATCTGCAGTGATCATCTGAGCAAGGAAGCAGCTCAGTGCTAGTGTTCACACTGAAATGAGCCACTATTTCCCACTCAGTATTTGGCACGGCCACTGAGATAACATTGGAGGGTAGTTTCAGACAATCTGTAGTGTAGCGTTATGCTACTACAGTGGTCGCGATCTAGTTCAGTTCCACCATTGTAAGGAACTGGTATGTTCTCCCCGTGACTGCGTGGTCTAGTTTCCTCCCACATACCAAAGACATATGGTTTAATTTAAGGTTCAAAGGTTCAAAATACATTTATTATCAAAGTATACAACCTTCTACACTCATTTTGAGGCAGAAGATGATGTGGCAGTGAGGAAGTCCACCCCTCCTCCAAATGACCAGTTGCTGTGTCTCACTGTGCTCGATGTGAGAAGAACCCTGTGCAGGGTCAACCCACGGAAGGCTGCTGGACCAGACAATAATCCTGGTAGAGTGCTCAGAGGATGTGTAGAGCAGCTAGCAGATGTTCTCACTGACATCTTCAACATCTCTCTGAGCAGCGCCATGTTCCAACGTGCTTCAAGGCCACCACCATCGTCCCCATGCCAAAGAAGTCTTCAGTGTCCTGCCTAAATGACTACCATCCCGTTGCACTCACATCCATCATCATGAAGTGTTTCGAGAGGCTCATCATGAGCCACATCAAGACCCTGCTGCCCCCCCTCAATGGACCCCCTGCAGTTCACATACCGTCCCAACCACTCAACAGATGACGCCATTGCCATCACCCTCCACCTGGCCCTAACCAACCTGGACAAAAAAGACACATACGTTCGAATGATGTTAATAGATTTCAGTTCAACATTCAACATGATCATTCCTCAGAAACTGATTGGGAAGCTGAGCCTAATGGGCCTGAACACCTCCCTCTGCAACTGGATCCTAGACTTCCTGACTGGGAGACTTCAGTCAGTCCGGATCGAGAGCAGCATCTCCAACACCATCACACTGAGCGCAGGGGCCCCCCAGGGCTGTGTGCTCAGTCCACTGCTGTTCACTCTGCTGACCCATGACTGTGCCGCAACACACAGCTCGAATCACATCATCAAGTTTGCCGATGACACGACCGTGGTGGGTCTCATCAGCAGGAACGACGAGTCAGCTTACAGAGAGGAGGTGCAGTGGCTAATAGACTGGAGCAGAGCCAACAACCTGTCTCTGAATGTGAACAAAACAAAAGAGATGGTTGTTGACTTCAGGAGGGCACAGAGCGACCACTCTCCACTGAACATCGATGGCTCCTTGGTAGAGATCATTAAGAGCACCAAATTTCTTGGTGTTCACCTGGCGGAGAATCTCACCTGGTCCCTCAACACCAGCTCCAAAGCAAAGAAAGCCCAGCAGCGTCTCTACTTTCTGCGAAGGCTGAGGAAAGTCCATCTCCCACCCCCTATCCTCATCACATTCTACAGGGGTTGTATTGAGAGCATCCTGAGCAGCTGCATCACTGCCTGTTTCAGAAAATGCACCTTCTCGGATCGCAAGACCCTGCAGTGGATAGTGAGGTCAACTGAGAAGATCATCGGGGTCTCTCTTCCCACCATTACGGACATTTACACTACACGCTGCATCTGCAAAGCAAACAGCATTATGAAGGACCCCACACTTCCCTCATACAAACTCTTCTCCCTCCTGCCATCTGGGAAAAGGCACCGAAGCATTTGGGCTCTCACGACCAGACTATGTAACAGTTTCTTCCCCCAAGCCATCAGACTCCTCAATACCCAGAGCCTGGGCTGACACCAACTTATTGCCCTCTGCTGTGCCTATTGTCTTGCTTATTATTTATTGTAATGCCTGCACTGTTTTACGCATTTTATGCAGTCCTGGGTAGGTTTGTAGTCTAGTGTCATTTTTTTCTGTGTTGTTTTTATGTAGTTCAGTGTAGTTTTTGTACTGTTTCATGTAGCTGTCTCGTTTTTACTGTGTACTGTACCAGTAGTTATGGTCGAAATGACAATAAAAAGTGACTTGACTTGACTTGAACCTTGAGAAAGCACAGAGTAAATTGGTTATGTAGGTATAATTGGGTGGAGCAGACTCTTTGGGCCAGAGGGGTATGTTCCTGTGCTGTATATCTGAATACATAAAAATTCATAATCCTGACCATTCAAAGCCAAATAATTATCTGTCTATCCTTCATCTGTGGGATTCATTGTCAAAACTGACATTTATTTCCCTCCCCGATTGACTAAGGTTATAAGAAGGCCAAGAGCACACATCAGAACTTCTGTTTTCTCAGGAGACTAAAGAAATTCTTCATGTTCCCCTTGACCCTCACCAGCTTCTGTTCATGTACCACAGAAAACATCCCATCTGAATGCAGCACGTCTTTGTACGGCTACCGCTCTGCCTGTGACCACAAGGAACGTGGAGAGCTGTGGACACAGCTCGGCACATCACCGCAGTCAGCCTCCCCGACATGGATTATGTGCAGTCCTCTTGCTGCAGCCAGCATAATCAAAGACACCACTCACCCAGACATGCCCCCTCCTTCTTCCCATTGGGTAAAAGATACAAAAGCCCAAAAGCACCTACCGCAAGACTGAAGAGTCACTTCTATCCCACTGTTATCAAACTGTTGTACTGACCTCTTGTACGATAAGATGGACGCTTGACCTCACAATCTACTTTGCTATGTCTTTGCACCTTCTTGTCTGGCTGCACGGCGCTTTCTCTGTAAGTGCGACACTTTATTCTGCAATCTGTTATTGTTTTCGCTTATACTGCCTCAATGCCTGCTATAGTGAAATGAGGTTCCTTAAAGTGGTCATAGCCGCAGGTGGTAGTGGGGTAAACTTCCCCTACTTACGTATTAAATGCTTCCAATGGTGCACAGCTCAAATAGCCTCTGAGAACAAAGTCAAGCTCGTGGCTTTCACATGTGGCTTAGCTACTAAGCCCTGCCAAACTGTTTCTACTGAGAGGAGAAAGGGCAAGGGCGGGTTAGTGGTGCCTTAAAACCAGTGGCTTCGGGTAATGGGGCTCATCAGCCGTGGCTGGCAGCTCATTTGGATCTAAAACCTCTGATCTCTGATCTCAAACCTCCGCTGCTTTGCGGCTATACTCACTCATGGGGAAAGCTTCGGGAGTAATCCCAGAGGAAAAATCGGCAGTTTAAGTCCGTAAGGCAGCCCCACGGTGAGTTCAATGCTGACTGGCAAATCCTGCGATGCCACTGGTGGTAAACTGTATCAGACTCTGCGGTAGCTTTCGATTCATCAGCTGCAAGAAGAGGGGGAGCTTGCCACATGTGAGTAACATAGACAGTTGGGACACGTCATCCGCGGTTGACCTCGGTCTATGGAAGGCTTCAAGAATGAAATGATCTGGACGGATGGCATGCAAAACAAAGATTTTTACTATACCTCAGTACATATTAGGAAAATAAAACAATTTACCAATTTATTTCTTGTGAAAGAATTGCTCAGAATATGGCCAATCTATTGTGCATATCATTCACCAGCAAACCTTGCTGCAAGACTTTGCTTTGGCGATAGGTAATCACTTTAACAGGACTGCTGTGGCCTTGTTAATGCTACAATGATTTCAGTGCCTTGCTGTTACAGCAGTTAAGTGTGGTGGAGAGTATATTGACTGGCTGCATCAGAGCCTGGCATGGAAACGCCAATGCCCTTGAATGGAAAATCCTACAAGAAGTAATGGATACAGCCCAGTCCATCACGGGTAAAGCTCTCCCCACCACTGAGCACATCTACACGGAGCATTGTTGCAGGAAAGCAGCCTCCATCATCAGGGACCCTAGAGGTTATACTCTCTTCTCTCTGCTGCTATCAGGAAGAAGATATTGGAGCCTCAGAACTCACACCTCCATGTTCAGGAACAGTTATTACCCCTCAGCCATCAGGCTCTTGAACCAAAGGGGATAACTTCACTCACCCCATCAATGAATTGTTCCCACAGCCTATGGACTCACACTCATCGACTCTTCATCGCATGTTCTTGGTATTTATTGCTTATTTATTTATTTTTCTTTTTTTGCTCTTTTGTGTTTGCACAGTTCATTGTCTCTTCTACACTGGCTGTATGTCCTGTTGGGTGCAGTCTTTCATTGATTCTACCATGGTTCTTGGATTTACCGAGTATGCCCACAAGAAAACAAATCTCAGGGTTGTATATGGTGACATGTTTGTACTTTAACAATAAACTTACTTTGAACTTTGAACCTTTTGGTCTCACAGCACCAGAGGCCCCAGTTTGATCCTGACCCTCAGTCACCTTCTACCTCTGACCTCCCGTGCTATCTGTGTGGAGTTTACACCTTCTCCTGGTGACTTCCTGGGTTTCCTCTTTGTGTCCTCCCACATGCCAAAGGTGTAGCTGATTATTATTTAATTGCATGTCACCTGGACTTCTTCAGAGTGCAGCAAAGAATCACATGGATATGTTGTTGCATTTACATTTAGAACCAAACAGCTCTTGCTTCATTAAGTGGCATTTGTGTGTTTACCACAATTTAACAGTGATTTTTACTCATACTAACTTTATACTTCCAAAGACCTTAAGCAACATTTTAGCTCACACACTATTGTGAGCTCAGGCCTCTTCAATACTAATCCAGTAATGTTCCCCCTACCCAATTTAAAGCTGGTTGGCTTATAGCAGGGGTTCCCAATATGGACCCCTCGATTAACAGCATAAAAAAGTTGGGAACCCCTGATTTATAGGAACAGGGTTCAGTATGAACATATAGTACCTTTTCCACTGTGCTACCAGGGATCTCAGCAAAGTCCTATAGATGCACAGTGGAGAGTATCCTAACTGGTTGCATCACAGCCTGGTATGGAAACAGCAATACCCAGAGAATGGAAAAGTCCACAGAAACTGCTGATACAACCCAGTCCATCACAGGCAAAGCCTTTTGCACCAAAGAGCATATTTACAAGGAGTGCTACCACAAGAAAGCAGTATCCATAATCAAGGACCAACACCATCTAGAACATGCTCTCTTTTAACTAATACCTTGTGGTAAGAGGTACAGAAGCCTTAGGTCCCACATCACTGGGTTCAGGAGTAGTTATCACCCACAACCAACAAAACTCCCGAACTGACATGGACTTCACTCACCATTAGCTCTGAACTGATTTCACAACCTACAGATTCACTTTCAAGGACCCTACAACTCATGTTCTCAGTATTTTTTTTTTATTTGGACAATTTGCCTTCTTTTACACATTGGTTGTTAGTCAGTCATTAATTATGTATAGTTTTTATGAACTCAATTATATCACTTTGTTTTTCTGTAAATGCCTACAAGAAAATGAATCCCAAGGTAGGATATGCCTGTGTGAGGAAGGCAAATGCAATATTAGCATTTGTTTCAACAGGACTAGAATATAAAATAATGTAATATTGAGACATTATAGTCATTTGGAGTATTATGAGCAGTTTTACGCACCTTATCTTAGAAAGGATGTGTTGAAACTGGAGAGGGTTCAAAGGAGGTTCACGAAAATGATTCCAAGATTGAATGGCTTGTCATATGAAGAGTGTTTGATGGCTCTGGGTCTGTAATTACTGGAATTGGAAGAGTGAGGGGTGACCTCATTGAAACCTATCGAATGTTGAAAGGCCCTGATGGAGTGGATGTGGAGAGGATGTTTCCTTTGGTGGGAGAGTCTAAGACCAGAGGACACAGCCTCGGAATAGAGGGCTTCATTTTAGAATGGAGATGAGGAGGAATTTCTTTAGCCAGAGGATGGTGAATCTGTGGAATTCTTTGCCACAAACAGTTATGGAGGCCAAGTCTTTATGTATATTCAACCATAGAACCATAGAACCATAGAACACTACAGCACAGTACAGGCCCTTCAGCCCTCCATGTTGTGTTGACCCATATAATCCTTAAAAAAAGTACTAAACCCACACTACCCCATAACACTCCATTTTTCTTTCATCCTTGTGCCCGTCCAAAAGGTTCTTAAATACCTCTAATGTTTTAGCCTCCACCACCATCCCTGGCAAGTCATTCCAGGCACTCACAACCCTCTGTGTAAAAAACTTACCCCTGATGCCTCCCCTAAACTTCCCTCCCTTAATTTTGTACATATGCCCTCTTGTGTTTGCTGTTGGTGCCCTGGGAAACAGGTACTGACTATCCTATTCAAGACAGAGGTTGATAGCTCCTTAATTGGTCAGGACATGACGAGATATGGGGAGAAGACAGGAGATTGGGGCTGAGAGAAAAAATGAATCAGCCATGATGAAATGGCGGAGTAAACTCGATGGGCCAAATGGTCTAATTCTGCTTCTATTTCTTACGGTCTTATATTGTACTTTGATAATAAATTTGACTTTGACTTTGAACGGTTCCTATTGTGTTTGAGAAGCAGATTTATAAGTCCCAGTGAGAGCATAATTGAATGATTCACTGAGTAATATTGAAAAATGGTGGCTCTGTAGCCTGTCTCTCTCTGTAAGTAAGGTTTAAATTCTGAGTCCAAGCATGTTTGTGCGGGGATAGTCAGGGTTTGCACTTCCCAGAGACTCTACTGGACATACAGGAATCCTTGCAAATGAGGAGAATAGTTAGGGTAAATGCAAACAGACTTTTTCCACTGAGGTTGGGTGAGACTAGAAGTAGAGCTCATGGATTAAGTATGAAAGGTGAAATGTTTAAAAGAGATATGAGAGGGAACTGCTTCACTCAGAGGATGGTGAGAGTGTGGAAGGAGCTGCCAGAGCTAGCGGGGTCAGTTTCAACATCTGAAAGAAATTTGCACAGGTACATGGATGGGAGGGGTACGGAGGGCTATGGTCTAATTCAGGGGCTCCCAACGTGGGGTCCATGGACCCCTCAGTCAATAGCTAGGGTCCATGGCATAAAGAAGGTTGAGAAGGTTGGGTCTGCCCCTCTGACTCTCAAGTCAGGTGCCCCTCAGGGCTGTGAGCTAAACCCCCTCCTTTACTCTCTGTATACTCATGACAGTGTCGCTACCCACAGCTCCAATCTGCTAGTTAAATTTGCTGATGATACTGGATTGATTGGCTTAATCTCAAATAATAATGAGGCAGCCTACAGAGAAAAAGTCATCACCCTGACACAGTGGTGTCAAGGAAACAACCTCTCCCTCAATGTCGCAAAAACATTACAGGAGGAATGGAGACAGGCTAGCCCCTTTTGACATCAGTGGATCTGGGGTTGAGAGGGTGAACAGCTTTAAGTTCCTCAGCATACACATCATCGAGGATCTCACGTGGTCTGTACACACTGGCTGTGTGGTGAAAAATGCACAACAGCACCTCTTTCATCTCAGATGGTTGAAGAAGATTAAAATGGGTCCCCATATCTTAACAACTTTCTACAGGGGCACAATTGAGAGCATCCTGACTGGCTGCAGCATTGCCTGGTATGGGAACTGTACTTCCCTCAATTGCAGGGCTCTGAAGAGAGTGGTGCGGACAGCCCAGTGCATCTGTAGTTGTGAACTTCCCACTATTCAGGACATTTACAAAGACAGGTGTGTAAAAAGGGCCCAAAGGATCATTGGGGACCGGAGTCACCCCAACCACAACTGTTCCAACTGCTACCATCTGGGAAATGGTACCACAGCATAAAAGCCAGGACCAACAGACTCCAGGACAGCTTCTTCCACCAGGCCACCAGACTGATTAACTCACGCTGATACAATTGTAAATCTATGCTATATTGACTGTCCTGTTGTACATAGTATTTATTACAAAGTACTATGAACTGCACGTTGCACATTTAGACGGAGACATGAAGTAAAGATTTTTACTCCTCACGCATGTGAAGGATGTAAGTAATAAAGTCAATTCAATCCAACTAGGCCGAATAACAGTTCGGCATGGACTAGATGGGCCGAAGGTCATGCCTCTGTACTGTAGTATTCTATGATTCCATGACGGTGCCAAATGGAATTGGAATTGGCTTCTTATTGTCCCATGTACTGAGATGGAGCAAAAAGCTTGTCTTGTATACTGTTCATACAGATCAGATCATTCCACAGTGCATTGAGGTAGAACAATAACAGAATGCAGACGAAAATGTTACAGTTACAGGAAAAGTGCAGTGAAGGAGCAAAATCAAAACCAAGTAGCTTACGAGGTCAAGCGTCCATCTTATCGTACTCGGTCGTTATGTGCTGTGTCGTATGATACAGGCGATCATTGTCTCATGACCATGATTGTTCTTGGCAAATTCTTGTATAGTAGTGGTTTGCCATTGCCTTCTTCTGGGCAGTGTTTTTACAAGACAGCTAACCCCAGCCATTATCAATACTCTTCAGAGATTGTCTGACTGGCCTCAGTGGTTGCATAACCAGGACTCATGATACTCATCAGCTGCTCATACGACCATCCACCTGCTCCCATGGCTTCGCATGACACTGGTCGGGGTCGAAGCAGGTGCTGCACAGTGCCCAAGGGTGACCTACAAGCTAGCAGAAGGAAGGAGAGCCTTACACCTCCTTTGGTAGAGATATATCTCCACCCTGCCATACCCATATTGTACAATGGAACCACTTAATGCTCTTATAAAAGCTGCTCTTAAGCCTGGTGTTATGTACTTTCAGGCTTTTGTATCTTTTGACTAGTGGAAGACCGATATCCGGGATGCATGGGGGCTTTGATTATGCTGGATCTATACTGAGGGAGTGAAAAATGCAGACAGAGTCCATGGAGGGGAGGTTGGCTTCTGTAACGTGCTGAGCTGTGTCCATAACTCTCTGCAGTTTCTTGCAGACTCACGCGGAGTAGATGTCATACCAAGCTGTTATGCATTCAGCTAGGATAGGGTCAACAGGATCATGCCAAGTTCCTTGTGAGGAAGTAGAAGTGATGGTGAATGTTGGGATCTAACTGAATTGGAACTACGGAAACTGCACAGTGGCGGATAGGAAGGCTCTACAACGGGTAGCCAAAACTTCCCGTGTCTCATCATCAAGGACATGTAAACAGAAAGATGCCTGAAAGGGGCCAGTAACATCATGAAGGATTCCACACACCCTGCTCATGGACTGTATGTCACATTCTCATCAAGGGAAGAGACGTCGTAGCATCCACGCCAGGACTACCAGACTCAGAAAACAGTTACTTTCCCCAGACAGTTAGGCTGATCGACACCTTCTTCCACTAACCCACCCAAGATCATCTCAAACGTTATACGTGATCCTTTCCAATAAGGTGGAATCAATCCAGGGATGAAATATTTTTGTTACGTGGAAAGATTAGTGATTATCATTTTGTACTCATAGTAAGAAGGAAAAGGAAATTATTCAACATAATAAGGGAACTTGGTTCTCTTTGGTGCCCTGCTCATGAACTGTTAGTCCCATTTGTATGAGAGAGGAAGCTATGTATCATCTGCGGCAGGACCATCAGAGTCAAAAGAAGGTACTTTCCCTAAGCAATAAGGCTGATCAACACCTTTGCCCACAAACCCACCCCTCCACAACCTCCAATCACCAATACTTTATCATTTCCTGTCAGAGCCACTTCATCTGTAGACGCCTCTATGTCTAGCGTCACTTTATGGAATACAATCAATCTATGTATATAAGCAATCTTGCATATTTATATTTATTGTGTGTTTTGTTATTGTGATCTTTATCTTATTGTGTTTTTTCCTGCTGCACCAGATTTGGAGTAACAATTATTTTGATTGCCTTTACACTTGTGTACTGGCAATGATATTAAACAATCTGGAATCTTGATTTTGTACTTAGCTCAATTTCTCTTCCCATTGGCTTCAAGTATGCACCTAGTACTGAGAGAAATTATAGTTGATTTTGTTAGTCTCCTGTGGCAGGAGATGTGACCATGATTAGCAGAGCATTTAATGATGTTGACTTTAAAACCTAGTTTAATGTTCTGGCATCATCTCCTCCAGTTTGAAAGATAAAGCAGCACATAGATGCTGTTTTCATTTGGCACTAAGTGCTTAAAATGCAGTTTTCAAACAAGCTTTTAACACAATATTAAAACATCCTCTTTATTTAAGAGCAATGCTATACAGTTAATGCTAACGTACCATTAGAGATGCATTTGTTTCTCATACTACATTGATTATGGCTCCTTGTGGCCCATCAAATGATGTGCAAAAACTATGTAAAGTTTATGGCACATTAGCAAAACAACGTTTCTCCTAAGCTGGTCTGTAGTCACAATTCATATCAATATTCCTGAGTTTGGAGGCTTGTTGAAGGCAATGCAAGCTATCGTTCATAAATACTTTATGTAAAAATGCGTAATTTAATGCATTCAATTTTTTATGCTGCCTTTGAAATTAAACATATACAAGGTCAACACAAGTTGCACTGAGCAATACCTCTGGATGTCCTGCAGCAAGTTAAAGGTTAGAACATCACCAGAGATCAGGAATCTCTGGGCACTGTGCACTTTGCAGTTCCACTGGGAATAAAATTTTATTATAAATTGATTTTTGTTCCAGCTGAATATGAACTGCTTATTTCTGACATCTCTTGGGCAATAAGGATTAAGTATTAATTTCCAGTTATTACTATAGAAAAAAATCTTTGCTTAATTTTTCTCAGTTAAGATGAATGCAAGTTTATTTTCAAATACAACAAAATATCTTACATAATCTCTCTGTCTTTTGAATGTTGGATTTCATTGTCAAAGCCAACAGTGTGATTTCAACAATGCTTTTCACGTCTAAGTGCAGGTTCAGGAACAGCTACTGGCCTTCAACCATCAGGCTCCTGAACCAGGGTGAACATGGAAATAACTCTGAAAATGTTTTGCTTGGGTGGTTGATAGTTAGGATGAGTTGTTCTCTGATCTTGGCAATCCATTTGCAAAGCTTGGCCTTTAGAAAGTATATAAGGTCAAGCATTCAGAGGACACACCACAAGTGAACAGCACGCTGATGATGTCTCCTCGTATGGTGACGAAACATTTGCCAAGATCGGAGAACAGCTCAACCCAACCAGGGTGGACATCTTCATTCATCCCTGAATGATCTTTGAATCTCATCTCTGAACACAACTTGTGGACTCAATTTCAAAGATTCTACAACTCATGTTTTCAATTCTATGTATGTATTTATCTGTCCATCTGTTTATCTACTCACTTATCTATCTATTTATTCATTTATCTATCTGTATACTTATTTGTTTGTTTTGTATTTGAACAATATGCCTTAGTTTGCATAATGGTTGGTTTTCAGTCTTTGGGCATAGTTTTTCATTGATTCTATTGTGTTTCTTGTTCTACTGTAAATTCTTGGAAGAAAATGAATCTCGGTGTCATATTTGGTGACATATACAGTACATACTTCGATAATAAATTTACTTTGAACTTTTAAATCTTTAAGGAACCCAAGCAATGCATTGATTGAAAAGAATATTTGGAAGCAATGTTGAATAAGAAAGTAGGAAACTCGAGGGGGAGAAAGGCACCTCGACGGTGTCCTGACACTCACTGACAAGCTAGACATCACGACAACATTCCTCTTGATTGCTCTATTGAAGTCTGTTAGAGCCCTAAAAAAATCAATCAGTCTTAGCCTTGAATATGTTCAACAAGTGAGCAAATACAGATGTCTATGCACTTTTAGCCCTCCTTAACAATATCACTGAACAAAAATCTGCATGAAAATCATTTTGCTTGTGGATATATCAATATTTTTAATAATAACTAAAGTATAAAAATAGCTATAACTGTAAGTGATTTACAAGCACAGGAGAGGGTGCAGGTGCTGAGAATCCAGAGCAACACACACAAAATGCTGAAGGAACTCAGCAAGTCAGGTGGCGTCTATGGAAAAGAATAAACAGTCAACATTTTGGGCAGAGACCCTTCATCAGGTATTAGATGAAGGAATTTCAAACTTCCCAGGACAGCGACAATTCTTTCTGAGATGCCCAGCTTAAACGCCTCAATGGTTAAACAGTTCCTGTGGTCCACTCTCCTTTCTTATCGGATTCCTTCGTCTCCAGCTGATTATCTTTCCTTCTTACCTAGCTTCACCTATCACCTCCTTCCCCACCTTTTTATTCTGGTATCTTCCCCATTCCTTTCCAGTCGTGATGAAGGATCTCTGCCCAAAACATTGACGATTTATTCACTTCCATATACCTGCTGAGATCCTCTAGTATTTTGTCTGTGTTGCTCCGAATCTGTCCTTTCCCAGAAGACACCTTTAAGTCAATCTCCCACTCAAGTTCAACTTAAGCTAGAATTGGGGTTGCCTGAATCAAGAAGCATTCATATAAACACAAGAGACTCTGCAGATGCTGGAAATCTGGAGCAACACACACAAAATGTTGGAGGAATTCAGCAGGTCAGGCAGCGTCTGAGAGAGGAACATACAGTTGACATTTTTGACTGAATCCTGATGTGCTTGGTGGTGGGATCCCGCTGGAGATGGCGGAAGTTTCAGAGAATTATGTGCTGGAGGGGTGGTAGGTGAGGACAAGGGGAACCCTATCCCTGGTAGGGTGCCGGGAGGATGGGGTAAGAGCAGACTGCGTGAAATGGAAGAGATGTGGTTGAGGGCAGTGCTGATGGCGGAGGACTGGATGCAGACCACTAAACACATCTTTCCCTCCCTCCTCCCCACGTTCTGCTTTCCACAAGGATCACTCCATACGCGACTCCCTGGTCCATTCGTCCCTCCTGCCACTTACCCTTGCAAGTGGATCAAGTGCTACACCTCCTCCCTCTCTACCATTCAGGGCCCCAAACAGTCCTTCCAGGTGAGGCGACACTTCAACTATGAGTTTGTTGGGGTCATTTACTGAGTTTGGTGCTCCTGGTGTGGCCTCCTTGTGCATCGGTGAGACTCGACGTGGATTGGGAGACCGCTTCGCCAGAACAAGCAGGATCTCCCAGTGGCCTCCCATTTTAATTCCACTTCCCATTCCCATTCCGATATGTCCATCTATGGTCTCCTCCACTGTCGTGAAGAGGCCACACTTAGGTTGGAGGTACAACACCTTATATTCCGTTCGGGTAGCCTCCAGCCTGATGGCATGAACATCGATTTCTCAAACTTCCAATAATGCCTCCCATCTCCCCCCCCTCACCATTTCCCAACCCCTTGTCCCTCCCTCATGTTATCTCCTTGCCTGCCTATCGCCTCCCTCTGGTGCTCCTTCCCCCCTTTTTCTTTCTTCCATGGCCTTCTGTCTCTTTCACCAATCAACTTCCCAGCTCTTTACTCCAACCCTCCCCCTCCAGGTTTCACGTGTCACCTGGTGTTTCTCTCCCCCCTCCTCCCCACCTTTTAAATCTACTCCTCAGCCTTTTATCTCCTGTCCTGCCGAAGGGTTTTGGCCCCAAACGTCGACTCTACACTTTTCCATTGATGCTGCCTGGCCTGCTGAGTTCCTCCAGCATTTTGTGTGTGGTTCTTCTGCAGATTTTCTCTTGTTTGTGATTCCTTACAGATGACATTGGAATTGAACTCTGTATGCTGCTGCCCCGGGCTGCTATAGCATCATGCTAGCCACTACGCCACCGTGGTGCAGATATATCTTCAAAAGATGCTGGACACGACAGTCACCTGAGCCATTCATTGCTCCAGCACCTTCGATGTGTGTCAAGGGAAAAATGCGCTGCAGCTCCTTGCCGAGGCACTTCACAGGGTTAAACAGCCATGGTAACAGGCTGTAGAGCCCTGCCCAAATCACACACCATGCTGCCTCAGAACTTCACCAATCCTCCAGCATCATTGGGTCTACATCCGCAAACTCTTTGCTCAGCAGCACGGTGGGAATTTCCTTTGCAGCGATTCTCTCCTGTCTGATAAACACCGATCTTCCTGACAACATCCGAGCCCTAGAACACAGAACAGGTACAGGCCCTGAACTAGTTACTTATTTATTGAGATAGCACAGAATAGGCCCTTCTGGCCTTTCGAGCCGTCCAGCAACCCCTCGTTTAATCCTAGCTCAATCATAGGAGAATTTGTAATGACCAATTAACCTACTAACTGATACATCGTTGGACTGAGGGAGGAAACCGGAGACCCTGGAGGAAATCCACATGATCACAGGGAGAATGTACAAACTCCTTACAGACAATGGCGGGAATTGAACCTGGGTCGCTCAATCTGTAAAGCATTGTGCTAATGACTATGCTACCATACCGCCCAATTTAAATTCTTAACTAAACTAATCCCTTCTGCCAACACAACCTTAATCTCCCTCTGTTCTCTGCACATTCGTGTGCCTAACTATCTAAGACAAGGATTCCCAATCTTTTTTATGCCATGGACCCCTACCATTAACTGAGGGGTCCATGGGAACCCCTAATCTATGAGCTTCTGAAATCCCTCTTTTGTATAGGTCTCCACCACTATCCTGACAGCACGTTCCAAGCACCCACCACTCTCTGTGTGAAAAACTACTTGCTCTACGCATCTCCTCTGAACTTAACCCCCACAACTTGAATGCACGCCCTTGATAGAACATAGATCATGGAAATTTACAGCACATTACAGGCCCTTTGGCCCACAAAGTTGTGCTGACCACGTGACCTACTCTAGAGACTGCCTAGAATTTTCCCAGCGCATAGCCCCCTATTTTTCTAAGCTCCATGTACCTATCTAAGAGACTCTTAAAAGACCCTATTGTATCAGCCTTATTCCACGGACCCACCACTCTCTCTGTGAAAAAGTTACCCCTGACATCCCCTTGGTACCTATTTCCAAGCACCTTAAAACAATGCCCCCTCGTTTTAGCCATTTCAGCCCTGGGGAAAAAGCATCTGGCTACCACACGATCATCTTACTAGTAGTACCTTATACACTCTCTCATATTAGGCATTTTGACCATGGGAAAAGGATAATGCTGTTTACTCTATCTATGCCTCCTTTAATCCTATAAACATCTAACAAGTCTCCCCCTAGCATCCTGTTACTTTAGAGAAAACAACTGCTGATTGTTTGACCTCTCTTTATAGCATTTCTTTTATTACATTGTTCCGGTAAACCTCTTCTGCATCCCCTTTAAAGCCCCTGCATCCTTCCCTAAGGGGTGACCAGAATTGAATACAACACTGCAATTGCATCCTAACCAGAATCTCAAAGCATTTCAAAGTAAATTTATCATCAAAGCATGAATATGTCACCCTAAGATTCATTCTCTTGCAGAGAATCACAGTAGAACAAAGAAATACAATAGAATCGATGAAAAACTACACACAAAGACTGACAAACAACCAACATGCAAACGAAGACAAAGTGTGCGAATACAATACAAATATATAAATAAATATTCAATACAAACCATATAAATAATACTGAGACCATGAGTTGTAGAGACCTTGAATGTAAGCCCATTCGTTGTGGAATCAATTCAGTGTTGATGTGTGTTTTATAAAACTGTAACTTGACTTCTGCACTCTGGAACTCAATGCCTGAAATGATAAAGGCAAGTATGCTGTACATCATATGAGTATGAAGATGATAACTTGAGATTTTGCACATCGACAATATCTGTATGTATCTTTAGCTAGAGGGTGGTGAACCTGTTGAATTCATTGCCACAGATGACAAGTCCTTGGGTATATTTAAAGCGAGGTTGACAGGTTTTTGATTAGTTACGGGCATCAAAGGTTACGGGGAGAAGGGAGGAGAATGGGGTTGAGAGGGATAATAAAAACAGTGGAACAGACTCGATGGGCTAAATGGCCTAATTCTACTCAAGTCTTATGGTCTTATACAGCACCTAACAATCTGCTGGAGCTCAGCAGGAGGTAAAGGACCTTTCAATGTTTTGGGTTGAGAACCTGCATTGTATACATCTCTTTGTATATAACCCCATTAATGCAGATGTAAAAATCCAAGTGAAGTTCATTACTATGTTAATGCAAAGCATGATGGGATGGAGTGTATCTATTAATGTAGATTTTACACCCCTTCACACCCCGACCAACACTACTTTATCATTTCCTGTCAGAATCACCTTATGTACGGACACTCCTGTGCCTAGCATCATTTTATGGACATAAAATCAATCTATGTATTATGTATGTGTATTTATTGTCTTATTATTATTGTGTTCTTTATATTTTGTGCATTTTCTGTGCTACATTTGATCTGAAGTAACAACTATAATTTCTCCTTTACACTTGTGCTATGTTTTGTAACTTCAAAACATTAAACTAATTCAAAGGAAGAGACGGGAGTCCAAAATGTGAGTCTAACTGCATATTTACTTTAAGAGAGGCACACACGTATCACATGGTAGCGTGATGACGTATGCAGTTCACGTATTTAAACATATAACGTGTAATGAATTATTTAAATGAACAAGAATGCTTCAGCAAACCATATATATAGAGATTTACTCAAATATTACTGAAATATTGAATGCATAACAACTTGTGTATTGGAAATGCCATTAAACAATCTTAAATCTTGAATCTTGTGAGAAGTCTTGGTTGTGCAAAGAGTTAATACTTAAATCAGTCAAGTTGTTATAATCGAAAATGATACCATCTGAAACATCAGGGTATTAATGTGAAATGGAATTTTCAATATCTAATATTATAAATGCAGAGAATTCTGATGTGAGAGGAATTCACAATGCAATCTAACATAAATGCCAAGGTATGTAAACAAAATGCCCTTTATCAGCTTTATCTTCATATGGGTTTGCTAGTGAGTTCAAACCATGTGCATCACAAACTGTGCTGGCCGTCTCTTCAAAATGTTACATTGGTCAATAATCTATTAATACTGACCTTATTTGACATCATTAGCTTCTTGGTAAATCGAATATCTTAAGTGAGAAAAATAGTAAAAAATGTCTTACTGGGAGAGGCATGTGATAGAAAATGGCAAGCAGCTTTGCTGATGAAGTGAAGTGCCAGTAATACTTATCAAGAGCAATGAGGCAGTACATGTTAATTGAAATGACTTACGCCTACTTCTGCGGAAGTCATTCGCCACTTAAGATGCTGCAAGAAGTCAAACAGTATTTTACCCACATTGAGGCGATGAGCCTTTACTCTGGTAGCATTCTCAGTCAGACCACCAGACTCAAAACAGAAACTTCCCCCAAGCAGTAACACCTTCACCCACTTACCCACATATATGTCACCATATACACCCCCGAGATTTATTTTCCTGTGGGCAAACTCAACATCTATATCTATAAGCAATCATATATATGTACCCTTATGTATGTACAGCACTGTGCAAAAGTCTCAGGTAAATATATATAGCTGGGATGCCTAAGACTTTTGACGGCACTGAATTTGTCAATGTGGAGCAGAGAGCGAGTTTGTAAACCTGGCAGGAGCAAAGGATGTTTTGAATGGCGAGGAAGTGCTACTGGAGAGGTGGCAGAGAAGGAGTGCCAGGGGTGGGGGTTGGCGCAGGTGCAGACACACCCAGCCCTGAGACACCAGGCAAGGTCATTTGATTCCAAACAATTGATTTATTGATCGTTACAGAATGTTGCTCTGGTGTTTCCTACTCCCTCCCCTCTCTGTTCCCCTCTTTCCCAACCATGATTCCCCTCTCCCTGCCCCCTTCCCACTCTCAGTCCACAATAGAGACCCAGATCAGAATCAGGTTTATCATCACTCACATATCATGAAATTAGATTTTATTGCGGCAGCAGTACAGTGCAATCCATAAAACTACTAGAGTACTGTGCAAAAGTTTTAGGCACCCTAGTTATATATATGTGCCAAAGAATTTTTCACAATATTTCTTGTAGAACAGTTCTTTCTGGCCCTTTGAGCTGCACTGCCCAGTGACCCACCTATTTAACTCTGGCCTCTTTACCTGGACAATTTACAATAACCTATTAACCAGTACATCTTTGGACTGTGGGAGGAAACCAGAGCACCAGGAGGAAACCCACACACTCACAGGAAGGACACACGATCTTTCTTACAGAGGATGTCAGAACCAAACTCTGAACTGCACGCCCTGAGCTGTGATATTGTCAAGCTAAGCGCTATGCCTCCGTGGTGTCCAGATGTAAAAATCCTGATTTTTAAAAAATTAATGTGTTCTTTATCTTTATTGTGTGTGTCTGTAACAGGTGTATTGGATCTGCAGTAAACATTTTTTTTAGTACTGGAAATGACATAGGAGTCTTGAGTACTGGAAATGACATTAAAAAAATCCTGAATCTTGAATCTTGATTAAATATATAAAGAAACATTGTCAAATGTCTGACTGACAAATCATAATGGAACACATTGTGTCAAATCTAGCAGATATCTTGGGATAGAATAATAATGTGCCAAGGAAAAATATTGTGGACTATCAAGTGCTGGGAATTGCAGCAGATCAGCCAATCACATGTCATATAAGTTTATACAAGATGTATAGGTGGTCTGTCATATCCAGCAATGACAGGAAACTTGTGCAGGAGAGTTTTTAAAGTGGAAAAGCTGTGGCGGTGGGGAGTTCCACTCTCTTGACCTTGGAAGTCCGGGTCCAGTGGCACGAATAGTCATCACAAAGTAGAGTCTTCCTTGGTTGCAATGGATGACCATGACTTTTTTTGCACCTTCTCATGCCTTTCACTCTCCACAAAGTGTTCCAGAACTGCCTTCCCGATCATTGGATCTCATCCGCCCAGTCCGCCAGAGCTGACTTCGCAAGCCAGGACCCTATCTCGCCAGGGTACGAGGCCCACTAGCTACCACTCAACCGATTGAGCTTGCCTGTCGAGTGATGCACCGGGTGTGGCCACTGTCAAATGCAAGCGGCTACTTGGAGCCACCGGTGAGAGCTGAGCGTCTGGTGGTGCCCAAAGGTGAGTGAGCTGTCCCAGAATGGAGACAAGTCCCTGCAGCAGAGGTGCTACCCTCTCCGAACACTCCATATACCCCATATTTTATTAAATATATGAGAAGGAAAGTACATGGTAATATGTTTAGAAGTTCTATATATGAAACATGGAGTTTGTTCCTTTGAGAAAGTGAATGGAGAAAACCAGAATCAAAGCAGAAAACAAACAAAACGTATCTGATCTTTTTCTTTTCATGACTAAAATATTACAGGCCTGTTATAAATTTTGAAGTTCGAAGTAAACTTTATTATCGAAGTACATATATGCCACTACATACATCATTTTCTTGTGGGCATACTCAATAACTCTATAGAATAATAACCGTAACAGAATCAATGAAAGTCCTCCCAACTAGGGCATTCAACCAGAGTGCAGGAGACAACAAACTTCACAAATAAAAAAAGAAAAAAATAATAATAACAAATAAATAAGCAACAAATACTGAGAACATGAGATGAAGAGTCCTTTGAAAGTGAGTTGAATGGATGTGGGAACATTTCAATGATGGGGCAATTGAAGTTGAGTGAAGTTATTCCCTTTGGTTCAAGAGCCTGATGGTTGAGGGGTAGTAACTGTTCCTGAACTTTGTGAATTGAGTCCTGAGGATCTTGTACCTTCTTCCTGATGGCAGCAGCAAGAAGAGAGCATGTTCGGTGTGGTGGGAGTCCTGATAATGGATGCTACTTTCCTGCGACAGCATTTCATGTAAATGTGTTTAATGGTTGGGAGGGTTTTACTCATGATGGACTTTATTGTCACCAAACAATTGATACTAGAGCTTACAATCATCACAGCGATATTTGATTCTGCGTTTTGTGCTCCCTGAAGTACAAATCGAAGTAAGTATAATAAAAATTTAAATTATAAATCATAATTAGAAAATAGAAAAGGGAAAGTAAGGTAGTGAAAGTCAGATCTGGATATTTGGAAGGTACGGCCCAGATCCGGGTCAGGATCCGTTCAGCAGTCTTATCACAGTTGGAAAGAAGCTGTTCCCAAATCTGGCTGTATGAATTTTCAAGCTCCTGAACCTTCTCCTGGAGGGAAGAGAGACAAAAAGTGTGTTGGCTGGGTGGGTCGTGTCCTTGATTATCCTGGCAGCACTGCTCTGACAGCGTGTGGTGTAAAGTGAGTCCAAGGATGGAAGATTGGTTTGTGTGATGTGCTGGGCTATGTTCATGATCTTCTGCAGCTTCTTCCGGTCTTGGACAGGACAACTTCCATACCAGGTTGTGATGCACCCTAGAAGAATGCTTTCTACGGTGCATCTGTAAAAATTAGTGAGGGTTTTAGGGGACAGGCCAAATTTCTTCAGCTTTTTCAGGAAGTAAAAGCACTGGTGGGCCATATGCATTACTTTTTGTAGGATTTTCTGTTCAAGGGCATTGTTATTTCTATACCAGACAGTGATGCATGTGTACTCTCTACTACATATCTACAGACATCTGTCAAGGTTTTAGAAATGATGCTGAATCTTTGAATATTTGATTGGATTGAGATATGTTGATGATAAATGCCATTGTTAGAGAGATAGTGGAACTCATCAAGTTAGGCAGCATCTATGGAGAAGCCTAAACAGTTGGCATTTTGAACTGAGACCCTTGATCAGCACCTAATGAACAGTCTGAGCTGAAATGTTGACTATTTATTCCTCTCCATAGATACATCAGGGTCACTCTTCCACCCAGCAGTGATATTTATCTAGAGCACTGCATATGCAAGGCCCTTAGCATTTTCAATGATCCCTCCCATCTGTCCAACAATTTTTTTGAACCCTTACCATCAGGCAGGACGTACCGTAGCATTAGGACAAGAACTGTTAGATGGGAAATGGTTTCTTCCCCCAGTCTGTGAGACTACTGAACGCCCTGTCACCACCCAGGTCTCACCACAAGCATTACACTGTTTACTTTTTAGCCTGTGTTGTAAATGCCCCTTATTATTTGTTCACTTATATGTTGTAATATTACTTTATGTGTTGTGTGTGTGAGTTATATGCATTAAGTTGCTTCATATGCAGGACACACGTGACAATAATCTGAACTTGAATTTGAATCTGCCTGACCTGCTAAGTTCTTCCAGCATTTTGTGTGTGTTGCTTGGGATTTATAGCATCTGCAGAATCTCCTGAGTCTTAGACAGATAATATTCTTGTTTGTTTTACCAGGCTCCAGTTGTCTTCTGTCATTTGATGAGGTTGAAGTGACCTTTCTTATTGCACAGAAATGAGTAACTCAGAACCCTATTGCACAGAATGTAAGTAACCAGGATGTCCAACTCACAAGCACACCAAAGACCAACTATTGGGATCATGGAGCCTACTTACAGGAAAGATGTAAATAAGGTTGAAAGAGCACAGAGAAAGTTTACAAGGATGTTACCGGGACTGAAGGTCCTGAGTTATAAGTAAAGATTGAATGCATTATGAATTTATTCCTTGGAACGTAAAAGATTGAGAAGAGAGTTGATAGAGATATACAAAATTATAGGGGATATAGATAGGATAAATGCAAGCAGACTTTTTCTACTGACATTGGGTGGGACTACAACCAGAGGTCATGGGTTAAGGGTGAAAGGTGAAAAGTTTAAGGGGAACATGAGGGGAATCTTTTTCACTCAGAGGGTGGTGGGAGTGTGGAACAAGCTGCCAGCACAAGTGGTGCATGCAAGCTTGAATTTAATGTTTAAGAAAAGTTTGAATAGGTTCATGGATGGTAGGGGTATGGAGGGCTTTCTCCCTGTGCAGATTGATGGAAGTAGGCATTTTCAAAGCTTCAGCACAGACTAGATGGGACAAAGGGCCTGTTTCTGTGCTGTACTCTTGTATGACTCTATGACTAAATTAAGGTTATAAATGGCACAACATTACAAATCTTTTGTACTTTGCATGTGTTGCTCGAGATTTTAACAACTGATGGACTCACTTTCATGGACTCTACAATGCGTGTTCTCAATAATATATATGTATTTGTTTCTATTATTATCATTTTTTTTTGCACATTGGTTGTTTGTCAGTCTTTGTGTGCAGTTTTTCATTGATTCTATTGTATTTCTTTGTTCTACTGTGTTTCCTTGCAAGAAAATGAATCTCAGTATAGTATTTAGTGACATCTACAAACTTTGATAATAAATTTGCTTCGAACCTTTGAACATCATCAGAATCTCTTGTGTTCTAATATATCTTTTAATGTTGTGACTTATTAGCACACTTTGTTTGAAAATCAGATATACAACATTAACTTTATGATCTTTTGGGGAAAAAAACTTACCATGAGTTAGTGAGGTGGGATCTTCATTTTCTAAATCAATCCTGAGCATCATTAATAACCCCTAAACACAAACCACCATAAATCATACTCAATTCAAATTCCTTCCAACAATTTCTGACTGGTCAATTTCATAGACATATAGCTTTCATTAGGTAATTTCAAAGATTCACAGCAAATTTATTATCGAAGTATGTATACAGAATACAATTCCGTGATTCATCCTCCCACTGTCAGCCATGAAACAAAGAAACACGACGGAAGCTGTTTAAGAAAATATCAAACAACCAATGCGCAAAAAAAAGAACAAATTGCACAAAGGGCAAAAAGCAAGCAGACAACACATAGAGATATCAAACTTCAAACCAGTTTAGTTCACTTCAGCATCACACTGTTAGCACGCTGCAGGCCGCAGGGTAAAGCATACTTCGCTGAAGTGGCCCAGACCACATCGATCACCCTGATCAAACCACTCAAAAACAACAAAAAAAGGGTAACCAGATTCCAGAAGCACAAGAAACATCAACCCAAAGGCCCCTAAAGCGAGTCCTCAGCCTCTCCGATCAATCCTGGCAACATGGATCGTAATACTCCTACACTTTCGTCCGAAAGCAGCGAGCTTGAGGAAGAGGAAGATTGGTCAAATGCAGGCAGACGGCTCTGAACAACTGCCCGTCCTTCACTTTCATCCTCGTCAACTTCAACCTTGCATGACACCTCAATCGGAGAGAAGCAACGGAGTCGATCATGGGTTCGGATCCCCTCTCTGGGCTTCCAGGTTTCCAGGTGCTAACCCTGAACTAACTCGGGGGCAGCAAGGCACCAGATCGCTCAAATGGCCCGAGTGTATATCCGTCGTCTTCTGCTGCTGTAGCCCATCCAATTCAATGCTCAACATGTTGTGCGTTCAGAGATGCTCTTCTGCACACCGCTGTTGTAACGTGTGGTTATTTGAGTTATTGTCACCTTCCTGTCAGCTTGAATCAGTCTGACCATTCCCCTCTGACCTCTCTCATTAACAAGGGGTTTTTGCCCACAGAACTGCTGCTCGCTGGATGTATTTTGGAACTCTGGAAACCTCTGTGCATGAATATCCCAGGAGATCAGCAGCTTCTCAGATACTCAAACCACCCATCTGATACCAACAACCATTCCACAGTCTAAGTCATTTAGATCCCATTTCTTCCCCTTTCTGTTGTTCGGTCTGAAGAACAACTGAACCTTTTGACCATGCTTTTGTGCATTGAGTTGCTGCCACAGGATTGATGATCAGATATTCTTCGTCAACAAGCAGGTCTTCAGGATGTACCTAATGAGTGGCCACTGAGTGTACATTATTAATATTAAATAATATTAAAGTTTGTTGAGCATTGATTATAAGGATGACAGCTAAATGTAGGAAATTGGGACTAGCTGGGTTGACACCATGGTCGACATGGACTTGTTGGGCTGAAAGGCTAGAATCTGTACTGAATTATCCTATGACTTCTTGATTGAAATCTGGAGTTAGATTTATCACATGTGCATCAAAACTACATGTTCATACTCAAGTTATACAAGAAAGTAAATAAACAATGGAAGAGAGCGAGAGACAAAAGAGACAACGTAATCAAGACATTAGTGCAAAAAGACACAATCAGATACATGTCTATGATAAGTATTATGATTAGCAATTATCTCAACCAACTCACACAAAATGCTGAAGGAACTCAGCAGCTCAGGCAGCACTGGGTTAGTGCGACTCTACTACATCTCAGGGTGTTGGAGTCTGGAGTTCAATCCAGTGTCCTCTGTAAGAAAGTTTGTACAAATAAATAAATAATATTGAGAACATGAGTTGTAGAATCCTTAGAAATGTGTCTGTAGATTGAGAAATCAGTTCAGTTTTGAGGAGAGTGAAATTACCCACGGTGGTTCAGGAGCCTGATGGATGTAGGGTAATAACTGTTACTGAACCTGGTGCTGTGGGACCTAAAGCTTCTAAAACTTCTTCCTGATGTAGCAGCGAGAAGAGAGGGTGGCCGGGATGGTAAGGGTCCTCAATGCTGGATGGAGTTATTTTGTAGTTGTGCACAGTGGTGGGGAAGGCGTTGCCTGTGATGGACTGGACTGCACTAAGAAGATGATAATGAATGGTGAAATATGATTCTATACAATTATTCTGCATCAGAAACAATTTTTGAAGTTCACTGTAACATTAGGTCATTCAGGTATAAAATAATCATAGCGAATGTACTCCAAGAAAAACCTGTTATCTGGGGTGTGTGATCATCGGCCTCCAATATCCTCAGCTTTCTTCCTTTATGGGAAATACGATTTCAGCTCATGGAACGTTTTCCTCATGATTCCCATCAACTTAGTCTCACAAGAGGACGTGATACAAGGACTTATGGACTTACAAGAATCTCCGAGGAGTGCTGCCACAAGAGAGCAGCACCAAGCACGTCCACAATCCAGGCCATTCCTTCTTCTTGCAGCTGCCATTGGGCAGGAGATTCAGGAGCCTAAGGTCCCACACCACGAGGTTCAAGAACAGTTATTATGAGGATGCCACCTTGTTGTGATGGAGAAGTTTGTGAGTTCCTGAGATCCTGAGAATGATGCTGTCTGGAGTTTAGCCGTCTGACATTCAGCTCCTAGTAGGGTCACCCATGGCAGTAAGGTCAAGGGGGAGGTTCCAGACAAAAGTGGTGGAGCTAATGGAAACGATGTCACATCACAATGGCGGTGAAGACAAAGGAAGGCTGAAGCAGTGAAGGGACCTGGTTGTCTTGTATTCCATATCACTGGGCATTGATCCCAATCTGTCAAGCACTGTATGGTGGCTGCCTGTGCATCAGCCTCCCCACGTTAAACAAAGTCACGGATAGGTCTTCTGTACTAAGGGAATCCACTGTAACATCTGGTTATGTGTATAACAGAAGGGCCTCCACAGTCACCTGACAACCCACCAATACCCAACCACTTTGGAGAACATTGCACTCAGTTCGAGTTATTGCACTAGTTTTACCCTTCAACACATCAGGCTCCTGACCAGTGCGGGTAACTTCTCTCACCTCAGGTCTGAACTGATTCAACACATCAGGCTCCTGACCAGTGCGGGTAACTTCTCTCACCTCAGCATGGAACTGATTCAACACATCAGGCTCCTGACCAGTGCAGATAACTTCTCTCACCTCAGGTCTGAACTGATTCAACACATCAGGCTCCTGACCCAGTGTGGATAACTTCTCTCACCTCAACACTAAACTGATTCCACACATCAGGCTCCTGAACCAGTGTGGATAACTTCACTCAACTCAGCATGGAACTGATTCAACACATCAGGCTCCCGAACCAGTGCGGGTAACTTCTCTCACCTCAGGTCTGAACTGATTCAACACATCAGGCTCCTGACCAGTGCGGGTAACTTCTCTCACCTCAGCATGGAACTGATTCAACACATCAGGCTCCTGACCAGTGCAGATAACTTCTCTCACCTCAGGTCTGAACTGATTCAACACATCAGGCTCCTGACCCAGTGTGGATAACTTCTCTCACCTCAACACTAAACTGATTCCACACATCAGGCTCCTGAACCAGTGTGGATAACTTCACTCAACTCAGCATGGAACTGATTCAACACATCAGGCTCCTGACCAGTGCGGATAACTTCTCTCACCTCAGCATGGAACTGATTCAACACATCAGGCTCCTGAACCAGTGTGGATAACTTCTCTCACCTCATCATGGAACTGATTCAACACATCAGGCTCCTGAACCAGTGTGGGTAACTTCTCTCACCTCAGCATGGAACTGATTCAACACATCAGGCTCCTGACCAGTGCGGATAACTTCTCTCACCTCAGGTCTGAACTGATTCAACACATCAGGCTCCTGACCCAGTGTGGATAACTTCTCTCACCTCAACACTAAACTGATTCCACACATCAGGCTCCTGAACCAGTGTGGATAACTTCACTCACCTCAGGTCTGAACTGATTTAACACATCAGGCTCCTGAACCAGTGTGGATAACTTCTCTCACCTCAGGTCTGAACTGATTCAATACATCAGGCTCCTGAACCAGTGTGGGTAACTTCACTCACCCCAGCATGGAACTGATTCTACACATCAGGCTCCTGACCCAGTGTGGATAACTTCACTCACCCCAGCATGGAACTGATTCAACACATCAGGCTCCTGACCCAGTGTGGATAACTTCACTCACCCCAGCATGGAACTGATTCAACACATCAGGCTCCTGAACCAGTGTGGATAACTTCACTCACCTCAGCATGGAACTGATTCAACACATCAGGCTCCTGACCCAGTGTGGATAACTTCACTCACCCCAGCATGGAACTGATTCAACACATCAGGCTCCTGACCCAATGTGGATAACTTCACTCACCCCAGCATGGAACTGATTCAACACATCAGGCTCTTGAACCAGTGTGGATAACTTCACTCACCTCAACACTGAACTGATTCTACACATCAGGCTCCTGAACCAGTGTGGATAACTTCACTCACCTCAACACGGAACTGATTCTACACATCAGGCTCCCGAACCAGTGTGGATAACTTCACTCACCTCAGCATGGAACTGATTCAACACATCAGTCTCCTGAACCAGTGTGGATAACTTCACTCACCCCAGCATGGAACTGATTCAACACATCAGGCTCTTGAACCAGTGTGGATAACTTCACTCACCTCAACATGGAACTGATTCAACACATCAGGCTCCTGAACCAGTGTGGATAACTTCACTCACCTCAGCATGGAACTGATTCAACACATCAGGCTCCTGAACCAGTGTGGATAACTTCACTCACCTCAGCATGGAACTGATTCAACACATCAGGCTCTTGAACCAGTGTGGATAACTTCACTCACCTCAACATGGAACTGATTCAACACATCAGGCTCCTGAACCAGTGTGGATAACTTCACTCACCTCAACATGGAACTGATTCAACACATCAGTCTCCTGAACCAGTGTGGATAACTTCACTCACCTCAGCATGGAACTGATTCAACACATCAGGCTCCTGAACCAGTGTGGATAACTTCACTCACCCCAGCATGGAACTGATTCAACACATCAGGCTCTTGAACCAGTGTGGATAACTTCACTCACCTCAACATGGAACTGATTCAACACATCAGGCTCCTGAACCAGTGTGGATAACTTCACTCACCCCAGCATGGAACTGATTCAACACATCAGGCTCCTGAACCAGTGTGGATAACTTCACTCACCTCAGGTCTGAACTGATTCAACACATCAGGCTCCTGAACCAGTGTGGATAACTTCACTCACCTCAGGTCTGAACTGATTCCAGAACCTATTGACTCACTTTCAAGGATTCTCCAGCTCATGTTCTCAGTATTATTTATTTACATATTTACAGTGCCTATAAAAAGTATTCACCCCCTTTAGAAGGTTTCATGTTTTATTGTTTTACAACATTAAATCACAGAGGATTTAATTTGTCTTTTTTTTACGCCGATCAACAGAAAAAGACTCCTTTGTGTCAAAGTGAAAAAAGATCTCTACAAAGTTATCTAAATTAATTATAAATATAAAACACAAAATACGGTCTTACATAAACTCCCTTTGAACTACTGCAGTCTGCAGCATGTAAATTTCCACTTAACAACAGACTACGAAGCTTCATCAATGATCTTCAGATCTCATGTTCGATGGTTTTAAGGGTCAACCCCACAGCCATAGCTGAAAATGTGGCAGGAGAGGCAGGATTCAAACTAGGCAGAAGTGCAGAGGGAGGCGGCCTCCTCTGCCAACCATCTTGTTGGCAAATGTACAGTCACTTGAAAATAAGATTGATGATTTCAGGGCAAGACTGCGGTATCAGAAGCAGATGAGGCAGATCTCGATTGTTTGTTGCATTGGGTCATGGTTAACAGCAAACACGCTGGAAACAGTTATCCGACCTGAAGCTTCTATGGTTTTCAGAATAGATCAATCCTCGAGTTCTGGTAAAGAAAGAGGTGGCAGTGTATGCTTTTTAGTCACTTCTCATTGGTGAACAGATGTTAGGGTTATGTCAAGTTCTTGTTCCCCAGACTTAGAACAACTAATGATTAAATGTAGATCACTCTATTTGCCTTGGGAGTTCTCATCCGTGATCCTGACCATAGTTTACATACCACCAATAAGCAAGCAGTTGCGAAACTGCACAATGCTGCCTGTAAACAAGAAACAGCCCATCCTGATGCATTTCAAGTTATAGCTTGCGAATTAATCAGGCCTGTTTGAAGAAAACCGTGCCCAATTATCACCAGTATATAACCTGTAGCACCAGAAGTCCCAGCGCACTGCTACATTATGATAAGGAATGCTTATCGTTCCCTCCTGAGTACGCATTTTGACAAATCAGATCATTGGGCTGTACTCCTACTACCTGCATAGAGACAGAGCCTAAAGACCAAGGCTCCAGAGATCAAGACAACTAAGACGGGGTTGTGGGAGTGATGCACCATCAATAACTCACTCTGAGACGTAAAGGCAAGATATCGGCTTTTATTGACTGGAAGAAGGAACAAGCAGTGAGTGACCACTATACTACATCCTGGAGACTGAGAGGCCGGGCTCAGACCTCCATCACCTTTATACAGGGGTCTGTGGGAGGAGCCACAGGAGCAGTCATCAGGGGGTGTATCCAGACAGGTATATGTAGTTCACCACAGGGAGGCTGAGGAATGGTTACAGGATTGCCTTGAGTCAGTGGACTGGGACGTGTTCAAGAGCTCATTTGAGGATCTGAATGACTACATCAGGGTCATTCCAGATTTTATTAAAACCATTGTGGACCAGTGTGTCCACACAAAATCATTCAGAGGCTTACCTGAATCAGAAGCCCTGGATGAACTGTGAAATCGGGAACCTGCTGAGAACCAGATCAGAGACATTCAAGTCTGGAGATCAAGAATGCTACGAGACATCTGGTATGATCTCCAGAAAGCTATCTCTTGGGTGAAATGTAGATTCTGGACTAGACTGCAGTCAACGAGGGATGCTTGACAGCTCTGCCAGGGTTTGAATGCCATTAACTCCTACAAAGTTAAATCTTGCAACCTAGGGGACAGCAGAGCTTCACTTCTAGCTCAGTGCCTTCTATGCTGGCTTTGACCACCAGATCAGGGAGGACCCATCGTGCACCTCTTGTCTCCAAATGATCCTTTGGCCTTAGTACAGTATCTGAAGGTGATATGCGGGCTGCCTTCAAAAGAGTGAATCTGTGGAAAGCATCTGGTCCAGAAGGACTACCAGGCCAAGTACTGAAGACTTTTGCCAACCAACTGGCTGGTATGTTTACAGATCTCTTCAACCCCTGGCACCAGCAGTGTTTGGTGCCCACCTACTTCGAACATGCTTCATTCATACCGGTGCCCAAGAAGAGCATGGTAATCTGTCTAAGTGACTATTGCCCGGTGGCACTTAAATCCACAGTGATGAGTGGCTGGAGAAAGGAGAAGTGGCCTTTCTCCTGTCTGAAAGGTGACTTGGATCTGCTCCAATTCGCCTACCAAAGCAACAGGTCTACAGCAGACACGAGGGAATCTGCAGATGCTGGAAATTCAAACAACAACACACACAAAATGCTGGTAGAACACAGCAGGCCAGGCAGCATCTATAGGGAGAAGCGCTGTCGACGTTTCGGGCCGAGACCCTTCGTCAGGACTAACTGAAAGGAAAGATAGTAACAGATTTGAAAGTAGTGGGGGGAGGGGGAAATGCAAAATGATAGGAGAAGACCGGAGGGGGTGGGATGAAGCTAAGAGCTGGAAAGGTGATTGGCGAAAGTGATACAGAGCTGGAGAAGGGAAAGGATCATGGGACAGGAGGCCTCAGGAGAAAGAAGGGAGGTGGGGGGAGCACCAGAGGGAGATGGAGAACAGGCAAACAGCTAGATATGTCAGGGATGGGGTAAGAAGGGGAGGATGGGCATTAACGGAAGTTAGAGAAGTCAATGTTCATGCCATCAGGTTGGAGGCTACCCAGCCGGTATAAAAGGTGTTGCTCCTCCAACCTGAGTTTGGATTCATTTTGACAATAGAGGAGGCCATGGATAGACATATCAGAATGGGAATGGGATGTGGAATTAAAATGTGTGGCCACTGGGAGATCCTGCTTTTTCTGGCAGACCGAGCGTAGGTGTTCAGCAAAACGGTCTCCCAGTCTGCGTCGGGTCTCACCAATATATAAAAGGCCACACCGGGAGCACCGGACGCAGTATACCACACCAGCCGACTCATTGGCTCTCCACACAACCCTGGAACATCTGGGCAGCAAAGATACACATGTCAGGGTGCTTCTTCTCAACCGCTGCTTGACATTTAACACCATCATCCCCTCAAAACTAATCAGTAAACTCCAAGGCATGGACCTTAATGCCCTCTTGTGAAACTGGATCCCAAATTTACTCACTTGTAGACCCCAGTCAGCTTGGATTGGCAAAAACATTTCCTCTACAACCCCTGCCAGCCGAGGAGCACTGCAGGGTTGTGTACTTAGCCACCTCTCTACTCGCTTTACACCTATGACTGTATGGCTAAGTACAACTCCAACATCATATATGTTTGCTGATGATACCACTGTTGTGGCCTGTATCACAGTGGGTGATGAATCAGCATACGGGAGGGAGATTGAAAACTTGGTTGCGTGGTGTAATAACAACAACCTCTCACTCAATATCAGTAAGACCAAGGAACTTTAGGTGAGGGAAACCAGAGGTCCATAAGCCAGTAATCATCTGAGGATCAGAGGTGGAGAGGGACAGTAACTTTAAATTCCTGGGCGTCACTGTCTCAGAGGACCTGTCCTGGACCAATTATATAAATATTATTGCGAAGAAAGCAAGACAGCGCCTTTACTTCCTCAGCAGACTGCAGGAGTGTGGCATGCCATTGAAAACCTTGCCAAACTTCTATTGATGTGTCTGACTCGCTGCATTACAGCCTGGTATGGGAACATCAATGCCTTTGAGTGGAAAATCCTACAAAAGGTAGTGGATCCGGCCCCAAATAACATGAGTAAAACCCTCCCAATCACTGAGCACAGCTACATGAAACATTGTGTAGAAAGACAGCAACCATCATCAAAGATCCACAGCAACTAGGCCAAGCTCTTCTATTACTGCTGCCATCAGGTAGAGGGTACAGTACTCTCATCTCCAGGTTCAAGAACAGTTACTACTCCTCAACTATCAGGCTCCTGAACAAAGGGGATAACTGCACTTTATTGTTTCATCATTAAGATGTTCCCTCAAACAATGATCTCATCTTAAGGAGTCTTTATCTCATGTTCTCATTATTTATTGTTATTATTTATATTTGCATTTGCACAGTTTTTTGTCCTCTGTACTCTGGTTGATCTTTCATTGATCCTGTTTACAGTTACTATTCTATAGATTTGCTGAGTATGCCCACAGGAAAATGAATTTCAGGGTTGTATATGGTGACATATATGTGCTTTAATAATAAAATTTACTTTGAACTTGATATCAAAGTCCTAAGTAAAATTTATTATCAGAGTACATACATGTCACCATATACAACCCGGAAATACATTTTCCTGTGGACATACTCAGCAAATCTATAGAATAGTAACTGTAAACAGGATCTGTAAACCGTAAACAAACAGCAACAAATAACAAGCATTAAATAGCAGGATAAAAGAGTCCTTAAATGAGTAGTTATCCCCTTTTGTTCAGGAGCCTGATGGTTGAGGGGTAGTAACTGTTCTTGAACCTGTGGTGCGAGTCCTGAGGCTCCTGTACCTTCTACCTGATGACAGCAGCAAGAAGAGAGCATGACCTGGGTGGTGGGGATCTTTGATTATGGTATCTCAATGTGCTGAAACTGAAAAGGGTTCAAAGGAGGTTTATGGAAATTATTCCTGGATTGAATGGCTTGTTACATGAAGAGTGTTTAATGGCTCTGGGCCTGTATTCGTTATAATTCATAAGAATGAGGGGTGACCCTCATTGAAACCATCAAATGGTGAAAGGCCTTGATAGAGTGGATGTGAAGATGTTGTTTCCTATGGTGGGACAGACTAAGAACAGAGGACACAGCCTCAGAATAGAGGGCATCCTTTTAGAATGGAGATGAGGAGGAATTTCTTTAGCCAGAGAGTGTAAATCTGTGGAATTCATTGTCATAGGCAGCTGTAGTCAGCAAGTCTTTATGTACGTTTAAGGTAGAGGCTGACTGATTCTTGATTGGTTAGGGCATGAAGGGACATGGGGAGAGGTGGCAGATGATTGGGGCTGAGGGGAAAATTGGATCAGCCATGATGAAAGGTCAGAGCAGAAATGATGGGCCAAAAGGCCTAATTCTGCTCCTATATCTCCTATGTCTTATGGTCTTATTTCTTCTCAACACTTGCTTAAAGAGTGAGCTGGAAGGGAAAGAACAATATTGCAGTACGTTCTCAATGGAGGATAAAAATCACCTGTCTATTGAGTGGAAGTCACATTTTAATAAGTGTTTTATTTTGCAGGACTTGAACTTGAAATCTGAATCTGAAAAAGAAGCTTAAATCAGGTCGATGTATTCACCTGCAAGCTTGCATAAAGGGTTAAGTACAGGCTAAAAAATATACAGTCTTATGATGACAATTCCATTGATACAAACTCAAATAACAATTTGATTACACCAAAATATACTTTATATTCATATTTATCCAATGTCAAAACCAATCCATTTGTAAATCAATGCGGTTCTGACTAATATATCACTGTTTCTGGAGACTGATTCCATGGATCTTTGCACCGACGTGACTTCTGAAAGTACTCAATAGTTCTCCCACTTAATCTAGTGGACATCAGCAGAGGAGAGGACACTTTCTGAGCTGACTTCCTTCTCACATGTCCACTTACACCAAGAGTCCTCTTTTGGGCCATATACTCTTACCTTTCAGCAATGCCCAGTTGATTCCTCAGATCAAAGTTATGAAGGGTATAGAGAGGGTAAATGCAAGCGCTTCTTCCTCAGAGGCTGGGTGAGACTACAACTAGAGTTCGTAGGTTAAAGGTGAAAGGTGAAATATTTATGAGTGGGAACTTTTCACTCAGATGATGATGAGAGAGTGAAATGAACGGCCAGCACAGGTGATGGGTGTGGGTTCGATTTTGACTTTTAAGGGAAGTTTGGATAGGTACATGGATTGGAGGGGGATGAAGAGATTTGTTCTGGGTCCGGGTCAATGGGACAAGGCAGCATAACAATTCAACATGGACTAGATTGGCAAAAGAGCCTGTTTTAGTACTGCTGTGCTCTATGACTCTATAGATTATTTAATATTTCAGTATTTTAGCAACAATTTCCCACTTTCCTGCATTGCTTAGTGACCACTTTATTAGGTACAGGAGAGGAGCCCAGCGTGGTCTTTTGCTGCTGTAGCCCATTCACTTTTAAGATTTGGCATGTTGTGCATTAAGGGATACTCTTCTGAACACCACTGTTGTAACCCTTGGTGATTAGAGTTACTGTTGACTTCCTGTCAGCTTGAACCAACCTGCCCTTTGTCCTTTGACCTCTCTCATTAACAAGGTGTTGTTGTCAACATGACTGAAGCTCACTGGATGTTTTCTGTTTCTCGCCCATTTCCTGTAAACTCTAGATATGGTTGTGTGTGAAAATCCCAGGAGGTCAGCAGTTTCTGAGATACTCAAACCACCCTGTCTGGCACCGGCAATCACTGCATGCACTGTTCCCTCTGCGCTGAGTGGGTGTACGGCCACACAGTAACTGAAATACTCCTGTCCACACAGCCTTTGTTGCCTCATAACTGGAATCTTCTTTTATATAATGTCTTGCTAAAGTGCCTTGCAGTTTTCAGCCTGCATAAGAATTACCTGCTCAGAACAATGGCTGGTTCGCTCAACTGTAAAAATTATTAGAGGGCACATTGATCCCATGGTCGAAGTCACTTAGATCACATTTCTTCCCCATTGTGATGATTGGTCTGAAAACTGAACCTCTTGACCATGTCTGCGTGCTTTTATGCATTGAGTTGCTGCCACATGATTGGCTGATTAGATATTTGCATTAACGAGCGGGTGTACAGGTGTATCTGGTAAAGTGGCCACAAAGAGTATGTTCCTACATACTAGTGGTGCATTCATTCAAGTTGAAAATGATATACTCCCAAAGGGTTTTCCCTTAATGGAGAGCACCTTAATGTGTGACTTTGTTTAGTGTGGGGAGGCTGATGTATGGCCGGTAATTGACAGATTGTGGTCAGGGTGCAGTGGCATGCCACGCAAGATGGCTGGAGGCACTTCACCGCTGCAGCTGCCCTCCACCGTCACTGTCGTTATGATGTGTTCTCATCTTCTGCCAGTTGAGGATTTGATTGCAACGCTCATTATTTGGAACCTGTCCTTTGTCCTTTCCTCCACGAGTGGCCCTACCAGGAGCTAAACTCCAGGCAGCATCTCAGGAACTCACAATCCTCTCCATCATGACAAAACGACAATCCTCAGAGATATATGTTCCAACATATTGTAGTGTTTAAGAAGTCTTAGGCAAACACACACACACATGCATGCACGCACACATATATATGTATAGCTAGGGTGCCTAAGACTTTTGCACAGTACTGTAGTAATTTTATGTATTGCACTGTACTGCCACAAAAAGAAAACTAATTTCATGACATACGTGAGTAGTGATAAACTTGATCCTGATTTGGGTCTCTATTGTGGACTGAGAGTGGGAAGGGGGCAGAGAGTGGGGAATCATGGGTGGGAACCATAATGTACTGGTTAGGCACAGGAGTACATTCAGCCAGCGACTCATTCCACCGAGATGTAACGCTGAGCGTCATAGGAAGTCATTCCTGCCTGTGGCCATCAAACTTTACAACTCCTCCCTCAGAGTTTCAGACACCCTGAGCCAATAGGCTGGTCCTGGACTAATTTACACTTGGCATTATTTACTTGTTATTATTTAATTATTTATGGTTTTATATTGCTATATTTCTACACTATTCTTGGTTGGTGTGACTGTAATGAAACCCAGTTTCCTTCCGGATCAATAAAGTATGTCTGTCTGTCTGAAAAGGGGCAGGGAGAAGGAAGGGAGTGGGAAGCACCGAAGTCTATTCCGTGATGATCGATAAACCAATTGTTTGGAATCAAATGACCTTGCCTGGTGTCTCAGGGCTGCGTTTGTCTGCACTTGCACCACCCCCCAGCCCCTGCCACCTGTCCCACACCCCTCCTGCGGTGCTCCACTATCACCATTCCCAATATCCTTTGCTCCCGCCAGATTTATAAGCTGGCTCTCTGCTCCATATTGACAAATACATTGCTGTGAACAAGCCTTAGGCATTCTAGTTATCTACATATATGTGCCAAGCACTTTGGCACGGTAATGCATCGTACGAGTGAAACAAGAGTCACAACGTGAAATCATGGTACGCAGGCACAATTGTTTATTGTCCCTTTTCCACAATTCCTGTGGGTTCAGCAGAGGTCAGACTGACTGACAAGCTTGTCGCTGTACCTGTGACAAAAATAAATCAAATGCAAAGCAAGTTATTGCAGCATCACTGATCATCTTCACACCTCCGCACGGATGTCATTCTGCAGAAACGCAGTAGAGTGCATCCTGGCAAGTTGCTTCAGTGCTTTGCACAGGGACAGCTCTGTGCAGACAGGAAGGCTCCACAGTGTCTCATCCGCACCAGCTTACCCACCGTCCGGAAAATGTATATAGAACGGTGTTGGAAAGAGTGTCAGTAACGTTATTGAGGGTCCCATCCACCCTGCTGATGGACTGTTGGTCCCACTCCCATCAGGGAAGAAGCTACATAGCATCCAAACCAGGACCACCAGACTCAAAAACAGTCACTTTCCCCAAGCAGTAAGGCTGATCAACACCTCCACCACTACTTTATTATTTCCCGTCAGTCACCTTATGTGCAGTCTCGCGTAACTTTATGGACATACTATCAACATACGTATATAACAGGTGTTCCCAACCTTTCTTATGCCATGGACATCAGGTTGGGAACTCCTGATCTATGCTATATTATATATTAATATTTATTATGTCATTTATGCTCCTTTACACTTGTGTTCCGGAAATGATATGAAACAATCTTGAATCTTGAATCTGTACCTGCTCTGGAAGCTGGAGGCTTGAAAACTCCGGGCTGTGGTGGGGGCATCTCCTGGGGGCTGAGGTAGTCAGCCTCCGGGCTGTGGTGGGGGCATCTCCTGGGGGCTGAGGTAGTCAGCCTCCGGGCTGTGGTGGGGGCATCTCCTGGGGGCTGAGGTAGTCAGCCTCCGGGCTGTGGTGGGGGCATCTCCTGGGGGCTGAGGTAGTCAGCCTCCGGGCTGTGGTGGGGGCATCTCCTGGGGGCTGAGGTAGTCAGCCTCCGGGCTGCGGTGGGGGCATCTCCTGGGGGCTGAGGTAGTCAGCCTCCGGGCTGCGGTGGGGCATCTCCTGGGGGCTGAGGTAGTCAGCCTCCGGGCTGCGGTGGGGCATCTCCTGGGGGCTGAGGTAGTCAGCCTCCGGGCTGCGGTGGGGCATCTCCTGGGGGCTGAGGTAGTCAGCCTCCGGGCTGCGGTGGGGCATCTCCTGGGGGCTGAGGTAGTCAGCCTCCGGGCTGTGGTGGGGTATCTCCTGGGGGCTGAGGTAGTCAGCCTCCGGGCTGTGGTGGGGCATCTCCTGGGGGCTGAGGTAGTCAGCCTCCGGGCTGTGGTGGGGCATCTCCTGGGGGCTGAGGTAGTCAGCCTCCGGGCTGTGGTGGGGCATCTCCTGGGGGTTGAGGTAGTCAGCCTCCGGGCTGTGGTGGGGCATCTCCTGGGGGCTGAGGTAGTCAGCCTCCGGGCTGTGGTGGGGGCATCTCCTGGGGGCTGAGGTAGTCAGCCTCCGGGCTGTGGTGGGGGCATCTCCTGGGGGCTGAGGTAGTCAGCCTCCGGGCTGTGGTGGGGCATCTCCTGGGGGCTGAGGTAGTCAGCCTCCGGGCTGTGGTGGGGTATCTCCTGGGGGCTGAGGTAGTCAGCCTCCGGGCTGTGGTGGGGCATCTCCTGGGGGCTGAGGTAGTCAGCCTCCGGGCTGTGGTGGGGCATCTCCTGGGGGCTGAGGTAGTCAGCCTCCGGGCTGTGGTGGGGCATCTCCTGGGGGCTGAGGTAGTCAGCCTCCGGGCTGTGGTGGGGGCATCTCCTGGGGGCTGAGGTAGTCAGCCTCCGGGCTGTGGTGGGGTATCTCCTGGGGGCTGAGGTAGTCAGCCTCCGGGCTGTGGTGGGGCATCTCCTGGGGGCTGAGGTAGTCAGCCTCCTGGCTGTGGTGGGGCATCTCCTGGGGACTGAGGTAGTCAGCCTCCGGGCTGTGGTGGGGCATCTCCTGGGGGCTGAGGTAGTCAGCCTCCGGGCTGTGGTGGGGCATCTCCTGGGGGCTGAGGTAGTCAGCCTCCGGGCTGTGGTGGGGGCATCTCCTGGGGGCTGAGGTAGTCAGCCTCCGGGCTGTGGTGGGGGCATCTCCTGGGGGCTGAGGTAGTCAGCCTCCGGGCTGTGGTGGGGGCATCTCCTGGGGGCTGAGGTAGTCAGCCTCCGGGCTGTGGTGGGGGCATCTCCTGGGGGCTGAGGTAGTCAGCCTCCGGGCTGTGGTGGGGGCATCTCCTGGGGGCTGAGGTAGTCAGCCTCCGGGCTGTGGTGGGGCATCTCCTGGGGGCTGAGGTAGTCAGCCTCCTGGCTGTGGTGGGGCATCTCCTGGGGACTGAGGTAGTCAGCCTCCGGGCTGTGGTGGGGCATCTCCTGGGGGCTGAGGTAGTCAGCCTCCGGGCTGTGGTGGGGCATCTCCTGGGGGCTGAGGTAGTCAGCCTCCGGGCTGTGGTGGGGGCATCTCCTGGGGGCTGAGGTAGTCAGCCTCCGGGCTGTGGTGGGGGCATCTCCTGGGGGCTGAGGTAGTCAGCCTCCGGGCTGTGGTGGGGGCATCTCCTGGGGGCTGAGGTAGTCAGCCTCCGGGCTGTGGTGGGGGCATCTCCTGGGGGCTGAGGTAGTCAGCCTCCGGGCTGTGGTGGGGGCATCTCCTGGGGGCTGAGGTAGTCAGCCTCCGGGCTGTGGTGGGGCATCTCCTGGGGGCTGAGGTAGTCAGCCTCCGGGCTGTGGTGGGGCATCTCCTGGGGGCTGAGGTAGTCAGCCTCCGGGCTGTGGTGGGGCATCTCCTGGGGGCTGAGGTAGTCAGCCTCCGGGCTGTGGTGGGGCATCTCCCGGGGACTGAGGTAGTCAGCCTCCGGGCTGTGGTGGGGCATCTCCTGGGGGCTGAGGTAGTCAGCCTCCGGGCTGTGGTGGGGCATCTCCTGGGGGCTGAGGGTCTCTGAGAGGTGCTTGGCCTTAGCTTTGCTGACTGAGAAATCTGTGTGCATTTTTTAATTGCTTTTAAATGATGTTCAAATAAATTGAAGAACTATTAAGATTGAAGTTACTTATTAGAAGTTATTAAAATTAAAAATAAATCAAAACAGAAATAATTGAAAGCATTAAGCTTAAATGAAATGGGACATAGAACTGTAGATCACAGCACAGGCCCTTAGGCCTATGGAATTGTGCCAACATTTTAACCTACTTTAGGATCAATCTAACCCTTCCTTCCTATATAACCCTCCATTTTTCTTTCATCCTTATGCCTTTCCAAGAGTCTCTTAAATGTCCCTAATGTATTGGCCTCAACCATCACCCCTGACAGGGCATTCTACGCACCCATCAGTTTCTGCGTAAAAAAACCTCCCCCCTGAACTTTCAATCTATCACCTTTAAAGTATATCCTTTTAATATTAATCATTGCTACCTTGGGGAAAAAATGCTGGCTCTCCACTCTATCTATCCCTCTTATAATCTTATACACCTCAAAGAAGTTGTCTTGCATCCTTCTTCACTCCAAAGAGAAACACCCTAGCTCACTCAAACTTGCCTCATAAAACACACTCCCTAATTCAGGCAGCATCTTGGTAAATCTCCTCTGCACCCTCTCCAAAGCTTTGGCATTCCTCCTCTAACGAGACGACCAGAACTCAACACAATTCTCCAAGTGTGGTCAAACCAGAGTTCAATGGAGCTGCAGTAGTGGTGGAGTCTAGGGCCTGAGGGCACAGCCTCAGGATAGAAGGATTTCCCTTTGGAAGAGAGATGAGGAAGACTTTCTTTAGCCAGAGGATGGTAAAACTCTGAAATTCATTGCTACGGATAGTTGTGGAGACCAGTTCATCGGGTAGATTTAAAGCAAAAGTTTATAGGTTCTTAATTAGCAAGGACGTCAAAGGTATGGGGAGAAGGCAGAAGGATGGGGTTGAGAGCGATAGTAAATCCATGATTGAATGGCGGAGCAGACTTAATGTGCTAAGTGGTCTAAACTTGCTCCAATGTCTTATGGTTTTATGGTCTTAAGAGTTGGAATGGAAGTTGAAGAAGTGAGATCACTACCATATCCACAGGCTTGGACTGAGTACGGTGCATCAGTCACACGGAGCGCTGTCACAAGAAAGCAAGATCCACCATCAAAGACCCTCACCACGTTCTCCTCTTACTGCTACCATTAGGCAGGTGGAACCTTAGGTCTTTGAGCACATGGGTTTCCTCCGGGTGCTCTGGTTTCCTCCCACAGTCCAAAGAGCAACAGGTTAGTAGGTCAACTGGTCACTGTAAATTGCCCTATGATTAGGCTGGGGTTAAATAGATGGGTTGCTGGGCAGTGCGACTTGTTGGGCAAGGAGGGCCTGTTCCGCACTGTATCTCAAACTAAATAACTAAACAAATTGCTTGAATTTGAGCCTGGGTTCATTTCACATCATCAATAAAACTATACAGCCCGGCCCACCAGACCCGAACATAAAGCAGAAAGTATTCAATGCGAGCGAGAGTTCGGTTAACCTAACGGCAACTTTAACCAATTAGAAAGTAAGTGGCTATCTCTTTCAGATTTTCAGGCTGGTATTACGAGCGCAAGTAGTTAGTTCTTTGTTCTAATGGGAATGCTAATTCATAATAGGAGATAAATCAGCCATCTTCACCTTATACATGAAATCTGGCTTCATAATTAATAAATGAACAATATCGTCGTTAATCGATGCAGCTGTGAGAGTCTATTGATTGGAGCTGCATGCTATTTTTTGTGGCTTGGATTTTTACACCTCATTTAGAGCAAAGACTCTAGGGAACTATTAAATGAAGGTATTTGTAAATGTGTGACTAAAAAGTGATTAATTACGATTAAAGTATGAAAATATGTTTTTTTGTGGCGTAGGGTGCAACCTTTACTCATATATTCCACCAATAATTCATTACAATTTTACTCATTTTTAAAATATTTGTCTAATTTTTTAGTTAAAAAAAACTTACACAAGTAAAGTTGCATGTTGAAATGATTCCAATTCAGATTTATTTATCACACATACAGTACTGTGCAGAAGTCTTAGGCACACATATATAGCTAGGGTGCCTAAGACTTTCACACAGTACCATAGTAACTTTATGCATTGCTCTGTACTGCTGCAGAGAGGGGAGGGAGCAGGAAGCATCAGAGAGACCTTCTGCAATGATCAATAAACCAATTGTTTGGAATCAAATGACCTTGCCTGGTATCTCAGGGTTCTGTGTGCTTGCACACGTACCACCCCTCCCCTATCTCTGGCATTTCTTCTCTGCCGCCTGACCCACACCCCTCCTGCGAGGCTCCACCCTCACCATTCCCGACATCTTTTGCTCCCACCAGAGTTACAAGCTCACTTTCCGCTCCATGTTGACAAATACAGTACTGTGCAAAAGTCTTAGGCACCCTGGCACACGCTCTCTCTCTCTCTCTCTCTCTCTCTGTGTGTGTGTGTGTGTGTGTGTGTGTGTGTGTGTGTGTGTGTGTGTGTGTGTGTGTGTGTGTGTGTGTGTGTGTGTGTGTGTGTGTGTGTAAGACTTTAGCAGATTACTGTACATGTAAAAATATAGTGAATTGTGTCCTTGCATTAACAACCAACACAACTTAAGTGTGTGTTGACAGTGTCACCACAAATTCCGGTTCCAACAGTGTATGTCAAAAATGCTCGGCAGAACAACACAGAACACAACAAGCAACAAAACAACAACAGCAAAACAAGCCCTGTTGCTCCCTCCCACCTACACACACACGAGGACAGCCCTCCAACCCCAGGAAATGATGGTGTTTGATGAGTTCATCGTTACTTACCAATTTGTGACGTGATTATTTCTGAGCTTTGTTTTAATACTTGTAGGCTCTTCAATCCACTGCCTTGAAGTAATTGGTCATAAAAATGGATTTATTATCTCAGAGAAAGTAGCTGGGCTTTGTACCCTGGATTCCTGGAGGCAATGCCTGTCCCGAGTAAAACAAGGCCAGAAGGGGGAAGTTCGGCTCCCTAAAAGAGCCTTTCACTTAATCCTACCAGAATCTAACATAATGGTTTCAGATCACACTCCTGCATGTATTAACCTAGATTGCCAGCGTAGTCATTACAAGACTATAAATGGATGACAATGGGCTGTAGGTCTAGAGAGTCAGTAATTGAACTTTGTGCAGTATCTTTCTTGATATGATAAATGATTAAGAAATTTGATTAACTTGATTCACTTCATATATACGGAAAGGTGTCAGAAAAGAGCCGGTAACATCATAAAGGATCCCACACGCACAGCTCATTGACTGTTTGTCCCACTCCCATCGGGGAGGAGGCTACATAGCATCCACACCAGGACCACCAGACTCAAAAACAGTTACTTTCCCCAAGTAGTAAGGCTGATCAACACCTCCATCTACTAACCCTCCCCTTCACACCCCCAACCACCACGACTTCATCATTGTACAGACACTCCTGTGCCAAGTGTCACTTAATGGACACACAATCAGTTTCTGTTTATAAGCCATCTTACATATTTTTATTTATTTTTATTTTTATTATTATTGTGTTATTTATCCTATTGTTTTTTTTTGTACTGCATCAGATTCTGAGTAACAATTATTTCATTCTCCTTTACACTTGTGGACTGGAAATGACATTAAACCAAATTGAGTCTTTAATCTTGAGATGTCTTCACGACTTTGGATGTTAACTGTTCCATTGTGCACTAAAATTGACCTATTTTGTTCTAATTGTGTTTTCTGGTACACGTCATGTATACTTTATGTATAATTTATGTTTTTTTTCTTGTGAATGCTGCTTCTATGATGCTATATGCCTATGATACTACTGCAAGCAAGTTTCTCATCGCATTTGCTCATAGGTATACTTGAGCATATGGTCAAGTCACTGGTCAGACCACATTTGGAGTATTATGAGCAGCTTTGGGCCACATATCTAAGAAAAGATGTGTTGGCATTGGCAAGGATCCGTATGTTGTTTATGAGAATGATCTCGGGAATGAAAGAGCTAACATATGATGAACCTTTGATGGCTTGAGCCCGTACTAGCTAGAGGTTAGTAGAACGGTGGGGTGGAGGGGAGGAGTCGACATTGAAACCTATTGAATATCAAAAGGCCTAGATAGAGTGCACAGGCAAAAGACATTTCCAATAGTGGGAGAGTCTAGGACCAGAGGGCACAGCCTCTGAATACAAGGACGTCCCTTTAGAATAGAAGTGAGGAGGAATTTCTTTATGCAGAGGATAGTGAATCTGTGGAATTCATTGCTGCAGATGGCTGTGGAGGCCAAGTCATTGCTTATATTTAAAATAAAGATTAATAGGTACTTAATTAGTTAGAGCATCAAAGGTTATGATGAGAAGGCAGGAGAATGGGACTGAGAAGGAAAATAAGTAAGCTATAACCATATAACAATTACAACATGGAAACAGGCCATCTCGGCCCTTCTAGTCTGTGCCGAATGCTTACTCTCACCTAGTCCCACTGACCCACACTCAGCCCATAACCCTCCATTCCTTTCTTGTCCATATAGCTATCCAATTTTTTTTTAAATGACAATATCGAACCTGCCTCTACCACTTCTACTGGAAGCTCGTTCCATACAGCTGCCACTCTCCTATCATGAGGAGCAGACTCGATGGGCTGAATGGCCTTATTCTGCTCCTATGTCTTGTGGCCTTATGTCTTTTAAACCTGACCTTGATGTACAACGTTAATAATGTTTGATCTCCAATATGTGATTGGAACATGAATTAGAATTTATCACAGAGCATCATGAGGAAGTGCGACTTATTTTCCAATAAAAAAGAAAACATTCTACGTGAACCTTCTAAACTTTTCATAAGAATATAGTTTATATGTAATTTACCACATCTCCAAAAAGATTGTTCAAATCATCAAATTGCTTTAAAATTTTAATATATAGTTCATATTTCCATCATCAATTTTCTATCTTCTTCTCTATTATTAAATTGTTATTTTGCAAATTGTTATATTTGCATCCCTTATTCTGGGCTTCAAAATTCAAAGTTCAAAGCAAAGTTACTGTCAAAATACATCTATGTTACTATATACAACCCTGAGGTTCATTTTCTTGTGGGCATTCACAGGCAGAAACATAATAGAATCAAAGAAAGACTGCACACAATACAGACAACCAAAGTGCAAAAGATGACAAATTGTGGAAGTATTATTAATAATAATAATATAATCAATAAATATTGAGAACATGAGATGGAGGGTTTTGATGAAATGCCACCGAGTTCATCAGAACTAATGGGTAGACAAGCCGAGGATGGGTTAGACAGGCTTGGCTTGCATCTACTGGGGTGTAGAAGATCGAGTATGGACTTGACTGGAATATACATTTTTCTGAGGGCTCTTGACAAGGTGGTTATATAGAGGATGCTTTCTCTTCTGGGAGAGTCTAGATTTAATGACTTCTCTTTGCAAATAAGGGATCGCTCATTTAAGACAGAAATGAGATGATTCTTTTTAAGAGTTCGGAGTCTTTGAACTTTCTTCTGCAAATGGTGTGTAATGAGTTCTTCAGGCCAGTGTGGGGCACCAGAGAGCATTTGGCTCTCAGGATTTTAGAGCACCTGAATTGGTTAATTGTTGTTTAATAGCAGTCATTAATCGTTCAGAGTTCCCTGTGTTTTTCTTGAGTGGATTGCTCTTTGTAATGTTTCTTGTTAAACCTGTTATGTTTATTTTGATAGGCTCAGGGGATGCCGTGTTACTTGTATTATTTAAGCAGATGTCTGATTAGCGCTAATCGTGGGGTCCTCGTTTTGGGAATGCTACTGCTCACAATATTGCTCGGCCGAGAGAGTCTCTTTTTCCTCTGCATTTGGGTTCTAATATTGCCAGGGCACACCGTGACATGGTGGTGTAAGTAAAGCTTTCTTGATAAGCCAGACGGCGGAAAGTTATGGGGTTAGGTGAGTAACACACTCAAAATGCTAGAGGACCTCTGCAGGTTTGGCAGCGTCTATAGAGAGAAATAAACAGTAATAGTTTGGGCACAGACCCTTCATTAGGGGCTGGGTGGGAATGTGCAGTTGAAGATAGAGTCAGCTCCACCATGATCATATTGAATGACAAAACAATTACAAATGACATTTGATTTGTACATTAATTTGTATGTTTGTAGAATGCTGATCCTATTAATTTCCATTTGGAATGTTATAATAAACATTTCATTTGTAAAAATCATTCGTAGTGGATCGTTAGATTGTGGTCTGAGGTCTGATGAGCTGTTGCAGCTCTGGATAGGTTCCAACTGATACACTGTGCTCATCTTTCATTTCAAGACGTTTGTCCTTCTGGTTGAGGTGGAGTTTTTGCCATGGGTTGGGGCAACTAGGTAGAATCAGTTGATGAGTTAATTGGATTTTCCAACGGTCGAGGAGTGCACCATTTGTTATTGACGTGAGTTATTTTGGTTCCAGTTTAGTGACACATAATTTTCTTGGAAACTCCCAAATAGGTCTTAATGCACCCTAACCATCTTTACATCTTCTCATTGCCACCTCACTGGGAGGTTGCACTTAAATGGAATAGTATATGTTTTAACCCAAGAGATTCTGCAGATGCTGGGAATCCATATTTAAAAGGCTGGAGGAACTCAGGCAGTGTCTATGGAGAGGGATAAACAGTCGCCACTTTGACTCGAGATCCTGGACTGGGAAGGAAGGGGGAAGAAGCTAAAATAAGATTGTTGGGGTGGGGAAGGAGTACAGGTTGGCAGGTGATCGGTAAAACAGGTGAGAGGGGATGAAGTAAGAAGCTGGGAGGTGATCGGTGAAAGAGGCCATGAGCTGGAGAAGAAGGAATCTGATAGGAGAAGAGAGTGGACCATGAGAGAGAGGGAAAAAGGAAAGAAACCCAGGGGAGTTAGGTGGACAGGTGAGGAGAACAGAAGGAGTGAGATGGGAGACAGAATGAGGAATCGAAAAAGAGAAAAGGAGGAGGGGGAGAAATTACCAGGTGTTAGAGAAATTGACCTTCATTCCATCAGGTTTTCTAAATGTTTACCTTTATTAGAGTCCACAGTTGGTAGATCATAAAGAGAAGACTCAAGAAATATGAAAGTTTACTGTATGTTTTTATAGATGCCTTTTCTCATTATAATTGAACCTCTGAGTAAAAGATAGTGAAAATTGGTCATTTCCACTATCATCAACAAGCTCCAAGTTTTTCAGTTAGGCAGGAAGTGTTATCTGTGCAAAATTTTAATCTTCCTCCTTTCAGTTTATTGGAAATTGAGGTTATTTATTCTGTTTTATCAAAGAAGTACAAAGATCCAGAGCATTTATTACCGAAGTACGAATACAGAATACAACTCTGAGATTCGTTCTCCCGCAGGCAGACACAAAACAAAGAAACACCATGCAACCTGTTCAAGCAAACATCAAACACCCAATATGTGAAAGAACAAATTGTGCAAATGGCACAGAGCAGGTGGACAACGCGTGGAATATCAAACATCAAACCAGGAGTCCTGGAGTATTTCAGTTTGGTTCCGTTCAGCACTGCGCTGCTAGCCCAGAGCCATTCTTCACTGAAGCGCCCCAGTCCATATCGATTGCCCTAATCAGACTGCTCAAAAACAGCAAAAAAAGTAACCGGAATCCAGAAGTACATGCACTATGATCCTCAACATCTCCCAAAATGAGTCCACTGCCTCGCCGATCAATCCTTACTGCATAGAACCCAAGACTCCTGCAGATTCCTCCGACAGTAGCTAGTGAAAGGGAGATGAAGACCGGCCAAGTGCAGACAGGCGGCACTGAACACTCACCCGTCCTCTGCTCTCGTCCTCGGCAACTTCAACCTTGCTGATCAAATCATTATTGATGAAGATTTAATACATTTCCCAGAATATCTACTTCACTAACAGGAAGGATGTAAATGCTTTGGAAAAGCTTCAGCAGGATGCTGCCTGGAATAGAAGTTATTAAAGAAAAGATCAGCTTTAATTGTCATGTACATCGAAACATTGAAACTGTGAAGTACACTGTTTACTTCATTTCTTTCTGAGATGTTTTGCAGGTGTCACCATACTTCTGGTGCTGACATAGCAAGTCCAGAAATTACTAACCCTAACCCAGACTGTATGTCTTTGGGAGGAAACCAGGCTACCTGGAGGAAACACACACAATTACAGGGGAAAGCGTACAAATTTATCGCAGACAGTGATGGGAATTGAACCCCGATTGCAAGTGCTGTAAATCATTGGCCTTCATAACAAGGGGAGTTGAGTATAGGTGCAAAGAGGTCCTTCTGCAGCTATACAGGGCCCTGGTGAGACCACACCTGGAGTATTGTGTTCAGTTTTGGTCTCCAAATTTGAGGAAGGACATTCTTGCTATTGAGGGAGTGCACCATAGGTTCACAAGGTTGATTCCCGGAATGGAGGGACTGTCATATGTTGAAAGATTGGAGCGACTGGGCTTGTATAGAGTGGAATTTAGAAGGATGAGAGGGGATCTGATTGAAACATATAAGATTATTAAGGGATTGGACACCCAGAGAGTTGTGGATCTATGGAATGCTCTGTCTCAGGAGACAGTGGAGGCCAATTCTCTGGATGCTTTCAAGAGAGAGTTAGATAGAGCTATTAAAGATAGCGGAGTCAAGGGATATGGGGAGAAGGCAGGAACGGGGTACTGATTGTGCATGATCAGCCATGATCACATTAAATGGCAGTGCTGGCTCGAAGGGCCGAATGGCCTACTCCTACACCTATTGTCTATTAGGTTAATTGCTACACTACCACCACAATCTACGTTCCACTCAGTATTCTTTCTGTAGTCACTGTGGGGAAATGTTCTTATTTTGGCTGTTTGAGGCAGTGGCTACTTAACTTCATCGAGGAGTGAGGAAGATTTACGCTTCCATTGTCTGGTCGGAACAGTCAGAGCACTCAAGGCTGCCAACAATTACAGCACGTGTGAACAAGAGACTTTTGGCTCGTTGTCACAACTGTGAACACTACTGCAAAATCCAGGTGCTCTCACAGCTGGGCAGCTGGAAGAGGTCGGCAATCATGCGCGTGAGAATGCCCATTCCGGCCAATTTGGGTTTCTTGTCAAGTCATGATTGAAGCACAGTGATGACAACTGTATGGGCTCCCTGCTTATCTTTGTCCATGTTTTGAGAAAGAAGATTAATAAGTTAGATTGACACTATTAATGGAGCAGTGTTAATTTACTGCTGTCTTACCACAGTGATGGCATTAGCTGTAAGTCTGAGAGTTTTAGTTAGTGGCTCTGTTGGCCTGGAGTTTATCATTTTCCTTAGTTTGTACAGCTCATATTAAAACTCAGCGAACTGTTCATTCCATGGCTGTGCCTCTCCCTCTACACTTGGGGCATCCCTGAACACTTGTCACTTGTCCTCTGCCGCAAGCTCCTAATGGAACTACCTAGATCAAGCACAGGGTGCCAAGGTCATCAGAGAAAGCTACAAACCCATGGTCATTATTTATTCATTTATTTAGAGATATTGCATGGTACAGGCATTTCTGGCCCAGGAACTCTGGAGGGAGCAAAGGATGTCTGGAATGGCGAGGGGAGGGTGGGAAAAGTGTGGGTCAGGTGGCAGAGAAGGAGTGCTGGGGCGGCATGGCACGAATGCAGACACACCCAGCCCTGAGACATCAAACAAGGTCATTTGCTTCCAAACAATTAGTTTATTGGTCATCACAGAGCAGTTTTGGGCAAAGGATGTGTTGATGTTGGAGAGGGTTCAAAGGAGGTTCACTAAAATTGGGATTGAACTGGGATTGAAAGGGTGGTCATATGAACAGCATTCAATGGCTCTGGGCTTGTACTCACTGGAGTTCAGAAGAATGAGAGGTAACCTTATTGAGAGGATGTTCCCCATGGTGAGGTGTCTAGAACCAGAGGATAAAGTCTCAGAAGGATGTCATTTTAGAATGGCAATCAGGAGGAATATCTGTAGCCAGAGAGTGTCAAATCTGTGGAATTCATTGTCACAGGTGGCTGTGGAGGCCAAGTCATTTGGTATTTTTAAAGCAGAGTTGATAGATTCTTGATTGGTGAAGGCGCGAAGGGATATGGACAGAAGACAGGAGATTGGGGCTGAGAGGGAAAATGCATCAGCCATGATGAAATGGCAGAGCAGACGATGGGTCAAATGGCCCAATTCTGCTCCTATATCTCATGGTCTTCTTCTATTCCCACACAGGTCTCTTACCACTTCTTCTCACTTTCCTATCACCTCCCCTGGTGCTCCTCCTCCTTCCCTTTCTTCCATAGCATACTCTCCTCTCCAAACAGATTCCTTCATCTCCAGCCCTTTACCTTGCCCACCTACCTGGCTTCACTTACCATCGTCTCGCTAATCTTCTTTCCGCTCCCCTGACCCTTTTATTCTGGTGTCTTCTCCTTTCCTTTCCAGTCCCGAAGAAGGGTCTTGGACCGAAACATTGATTGTTTATTCACTTCCGGACATGCTGAGTTCCTCCAGCATTTAGTTTGTGTTGTTATGTGTTCTTGTTTTATCTTATAATCACCTCAATGTAATGATGTAAGGAATGTCTGTATGGCATGTAAAACAAATGCTTTTCATTGATCCTTGGCACATGAGGCAATAGTAAACCAACACCAACACCAAAACAATTCATGATAATCACCACAAAACTGCTGGACCATTGTAAAACCCATCTGACTTACAATGTTGCTCAGGAAGGAGGTCTGCTATCATTTCGTGTTCTAGCTTGTATGTGTTGGGTGATCCACCGTGGTTGACTCTGAAATGGTTTTGCAAGGCACGCAGCCTAAGGTCAATTAGAAATGGGTTACAAGTAAAAACACCAGAAATATGATCTAACCCAGGGGTGGGCAAACTTTTTGTCTTGTGGGCCACAAAGGGTTCTAAAATTTGACAGGGGGGCCGGACCAGGAGCAGATGGACGGAGTGTTTTGGTAATACACCTCATAAGAGAAAATAAAGTATCATGGGATATGTAGAAAACATGTGCTTTAATTTCAATTGAAAATGAACAAATGCATTACAACAAAATATCTGTCTTTGAAGTCCCATGGTATTTAGCTATTTATTGAAATGACTTTTAAAACACTGAAAATTAAATGAATAAAATACAGCTTTTTTTAATAGTAACAGTTATTATTTTAAAGCACTGAAAATTCTGTTATCCTTCAAGATATTATCATCATCACTCTCCTCCTGACTGTCTTTATTTCAAAAACGGTAGGAGATGCAGGTCTACTTGTCCTGCTCCTTCTTATTCAATTGTCCCCTGTGCCAAAACTCAACAACGACCAGTGTCACTGACAGAACAGTAACAGCGCGCCAGTATGCGGAGCGCGTTATTTGATCTGGAGCGCATTTTTTATTTTGAGAACGTACGTGTACCTGCGCACTACTCATGTCCATCACTTAACAGAAATGACATGTAACATGTAAGGCTTATTGAAAAAAATATTTTCAAATGCATTTTTTACATAACACAACGAAGAAACTTATTTTTAATTTCAGTGGGAACAGTGTTGTTGGTCTCCCTTTTTAGCCAGCGCATCAAAGTCTGGATTTAGTTTTGTTGCGGCGAAAACGCCAGAATTGCGGGGGAAAAAACGTTAACAAGGTTTATTAATATAATTTCATCAAGTTCTGCGGGCCGGATTAAAAAGCTTAGCGGGCCGCATATGGCCCCCGGGCCGTAGTTTGCCCATGCCTGATCTAACCTCATGTTTTTAAGGTCAGCCTGGAGTAAAAAATAACCATGTGACCAAGTTAGGAAAGAATATTTCTAACTTTTGACGATATTAGAAAAGGTTAACTTATGAGGACCATTTGATGGCTCTGGCCTCATACGGGAGTTTAGAAGAAAGAGAGGGGGTATCTATTGTGTATTTAATACTTCATTATTGAGTGAGTAGTCTTGTGTGTGTATGTATATATGATTAAGCAATCCTATTCATTTAAATAATTCATTACTGGTTATATATCTAAAATACATGAATTGCAAACATCATCACACTACCACGTGATACATGTGCACCTTGCTTAAAGTAAACACGAAGTTAGATTCCCATTTCAGACTCCTGTGTCTTCTTTGTTATAGTTTAATATTTTGAAGTTATAAAACATACTAAAATCTCATTGAAGTCTACTGAATATTGAAAGGCCTAGATAGAGTGGATGTTGAGGGGTTGATTTCAAGTGGGGGAGTCAAGGACAAGAGGGCACAGCCTCTAAACAGTGGGATGTTCAGGACTTCCTTCAGAACTGAGATGAGGAATTTCTTTAGGCAGAGGGCCAAGCTGTGGATTCCATGGCTGCAGACGGCTGCGGAGGTACGTTGGGTCTATTTAAAGTGGAGGTTGATAGGTTCTGGATAGTAAGGGTGCCAAAGGATGCAGGGAGAAGGCAGGAAAATGGGGTTGAGAGGGATAATAAATCAAGCATGATCAAATGGCAAATCAGACTCAATGGGCTGAATGGCCTAATTCTCTTGCTATGTACTTTGGACTAGTGTTAAGGCCAACAAAAGTGACAAAATGAATGACAAAATATTCACTCTCTGTTCTAACAATCCACAATGATAGAAATCACAAAAGAGCTAAATAATGGGACAAAATTGGTTAAAAATAATCCTCAAAGACCTCAAGGTCCCTGTTTCTGAAACAATACGGCTAAATTTGATTATTACTTTGACACAGAACCTTACCGAGGAAGTCACCTTTGTTCAGTGAGGTCAAAGGGCATACTCAACTTTAAAAATAGAATGGAGGTCAGATTTTGACTTGTTAATGAGATCAGATATTAAAAGAATCAGAATAAAATGTTAAACAAGCCATTAGATGGTGCTTGTCAGTGTCTGTTGCTACAAATACATTGCATCTCAGAATGTGCTTCAAGTGATTAGTGGCTATGGGTGAGGGCTACCTGATGACATCACAGATGGCACAGAGTGACCTTTGCCCCCAGATCAATGGCTTTGATTTTCCTTGACCTGTGTGCTCCCTGCTATTCTATTCTCTGACTGACCTCTCCCTCAGCGCCAATGATAAAGATCTTCCGTATGCTCTTCCACCTGACAAATCAGTACTAAATCTTGGAGATGATTCTGTTTGGAAATGTTACCATTTTAGCATTACTAACATGAAAAATTATTAAAATATGTTCAAGCACCTGGCCTGTAAAGTGAAAAAAAAAATCAAGATTTACTTTTGCATTCTGGAGAAGGAAAAAAAATCCCACTGTCAGCTACTTCATGTAAATTCCAATAGATTGGTATAAATTGTCCTTGCCTCCAAGTATAGTCAAGATTGTTTAAATTGTTTGATGTCCTTTCAAGTCCACCAGTATCAAATAGAATGAAATGGTTGTTACTCTGGATCTGATGCAGCACAAAAACACACACATATACCCCCTGTTCCCCCCCCCCACACACACACAAGATAACACGATAATAATAAAAATACATAAATATAAATAAATAAGATATATACAGAGATTGATTGTATGCCTATCCGTAAAGTGATGCTAGGCACAGGTGTGTCTGTATATAAAGGAACTATGACATGTAATGATAAAGTAGTGGTGGTTGGGGGTGTGGAGGGGTGGGTTAGTGGGTGGAGGTGTTGATCAGCCTTACTGCTTGGGGAAAGTAACTGTTTTGGAATCTCACAGCCAGACTATCAGACAATCAGACTCCTCAATACCCGAAGCCTGGACTGACACCTTGCCCTATTGTCCTGTTTATTATTTATTGTAATGCCTGCACTGTTTTTGTGCACTTTATGCAGTCCTGTGTAGGTCTGTAGTCTAGTGTAGCTTTCTCTGTGTTGTTTTTTTTTACGTAGTTCAGTCTAGTTTTTTGTACCGTGTCATGTAACACCATGGTCCTGAAAAACATTGTCCCATTTTTACTATGCACTGTACTAACAGTTATGGTCAAAATGACAATAAAAGTGAATTGATTTGTCTTGACTTGACTTGATGATCCTGGTGTGGATGCTACGTAGCCTCCTCCCTGATGGGGATGGGACAAACAGTCCAAAAGCAGAATGGGTGGGTTCCTTCATGACGATACTAACACTTTTGTTAACACCTTTTTGTAAATACATCCCTGATGGTAGGTAGACTGCTGGCAGAGAAGCTAAGGGCAGCATTGGCTACCCATTGCGGAGCCTCCCTGCCCAGGGCAGAGTGATTTTCCTACCTTGCATTGACGCAGCTTGTCAGGATGCTTTCTACTGTGCACCTGTAGAAAGACGTGAGTATGGATGTGCAAAGTCCGGCTCTCTTCAGCCTTCTCAGAAAGCAGAGGTTTTGGTGAGCCTTCCTGACTCTGTAGATTATGATGAAGAATAGTTCCGGAGCTGGTGGGATTAATATGAAATAACATTTCCTGCTAGATTTAGTGTTGTAACACTTTGTGTTGCAAAGTGAGTTGGGAGCCCTCGTGCAGGATTCCCTGTGGGTAAATTTGCAGGTTGAGTCGGTGGCGAGGAAGGTAAATGCAATGTTAGCATTCATTTCGAGAGGACTAGACTATAAAGGCAAGGATGTAATGCTGAGGCTTTATAAGACATTGGTAAGGGCTCACTTGGAGCATTGTTTGCAGTTTTGGGCCCCTTATCTAAGAAAGGATGTGCTGACATTGGAGAGGGTTCAGAGGAGGTTCAAGAGAATGATCTTGGGAATGAAAGGGTTACCATATGAGGACTGATTGCTGTCTCTGGGCCCGTACTCACTGGAATTTAGAAGAATGAAGGGCATCCTATTGAAGACTATCAAATTTTGAAAGGCCTCAATAGAGTGGATATGGAGAGGAAGGTGAAAGTGTCTAGGACCAGAGGGCACAGCTTCACAATAGAGGGACACCCATTTAGAATAGAGATAAGGAGGAATTTCTTTAGCCAGAGGATGGTGAATCTGTGGAATTCACTGCCATAGGCAGCTGTGGAGGCCAAGTTGTTGAGTATATTTTAAGCGGAGGTTGATCAATTCTTGATTAGTCAGGGCATGAATGATTATGGAAAGAAGGCAGGAGATTGGGCTTTTTCTGCTGGGATCTCCCAGTGGCCACCCATTTTAATTCCACTTCGCATTTCCATTCCGATAAATCTATCCATGGCCTCCTCCACTGTTGTGATGAGGCCACACTGAGGGTGGAAGAACAACATCTTATCTTCCGTCGAGGTAGCCTCCAACCTGATGTCATAAACATTGATTTCTTGAACTTCCATAATGGCGCCCCCACCATTCCCCATCCCCTTTTCCCTCTCTCACCTTTTCTCCTTGCCAGCCCGTCGCCTCCCTCTGGTTCTCCTCCCCCATTTTCTTTCTTCCATGGCCTTCTGTCCTCTCCTATCAGACTCCTCCTTCTTCAGCCTTGTATCTCATTCACCAATCAACTTCCCAGCTCTTTACTTCACCCCTCCCTCTCCCAGTTTCACATATCAATTTGTGTTTCTTCCTCCCCTCCCGCACCTTTTAAATCTACTCCTCAGCTTTTTCCCTCCAGTCCTGATGAAGGGTCTCGGATTGAAAAGTCAACAGTTCATTTTTCCATAGATGCTGCCTGGCCTCCTGAGTTCCTTCAGCATTTTGCGTGTGTTGCTTGGATTTCCAGCATCTGCAGATTTTCTCTTGTTTGTGAAAACGATTAGCTTTATTTGTTACATGTACACTGAAACATTGAAACATACAGTGAAACGCATCTTTTGCGCCAAGTCGAAACAGCAAGGATGGTGCTGAGTGCTGCCCACAAGTGTTTCCACGCCCCCAGCACCAACGTTACATGCCCACAGCTCACTAACCCAAACCCTAACCTGGACATGTGGGAGGAAACCAGAACATCCTGAGGAAGCCCACACGGTGGTGACGAGAACATATAAATCTCCTTGCAGACAGTGACGGGAGTCGAACCCCGCTCAGTGATCACTGGCGCTTTAAAAAGGTTGCTCCGACCAAAACATTGCCATGCCACCCAGAACTGCCATTTTGATATTACCCCCTTTTCGACTGTCCTCCCCAGATGTACTCTGGCATCTGTACATCCAAGAACAACCACTTGACAAAATATTTTACAGTTGGCACTCTGGTTCGGATGACTGCCATAACCAACACTTATAAAACAGTGGAATTTTTCAACATGCCATCCATCTATCTATCTATCTATCTATCTATCTATCTATCTATCTATCTATCTATCTATCTATCTATCTATCTATCTATCTATCTACAAATGTTTGTATATCTATCTATCTATCTATCTATTAATATCTATCTATCTATCTATCTACCTATCTATCTATCTATCTATCTATCTATCTATCTACAAATGTTTGTATATCTATCTATCTATCTCTATCTATATCTATCTATCTATCTACAAATGTTTGTATATCTATCTATCTATCTATTCATTTATTTAGCAATAGAGTGCGGAGTACACCCTTCTGGCATGTCGTCCTTGAGCCATGTCATCCCAGCAAAGTCAATTAACCCTAACCTAATCATGGGGCTGTTTATAAAGACCTATTAGCCTACCAGGTATATCTTTGGACTGTGGAAGGAATCTAGAGAACCTTGAGAAAACTCATGCATTCCATGGGGAGTACGCACACAGCACAGCGCCAGAATTGAACTTTGAACTCTGAAACACCTCGAGCTGTAATAGCGTTGTGATATCTGCTATGCTACTGCGGCATCACCCACGGTATTCAAATAAAGAAGAGCTTTTATGAGCTCAACTGATAACCTTTTGGCTGCTAAAGAAGTCCCCTGCCTAAAATTCACAGTAAGGTGTTTATCGGTCGTACTTTCCACTGTGAGGCATTGATTTAAGGAGATGCAGACAGTAGTCAAGCATTAGAAAGGTCATCATTTCCTTTTGGTGATTCAGCCTTTACATAGTCTATACTATAGCTGGCCCAAGAAAACCTGAATGCTGGAATTCCGAAATAAAAACATTAACTGCTGGAAACACTCAGCAGGTCGGGCAGCATCTGTGGAGAAAGAAAGACAATGAACATTTTTTTTATTATGTGTCATTGATAACAGCAAACTTTATTTTCCTGACTTTTTGTCTTCTCCCCTTGGACAGGAGTCTTGTTTGTCTGATGACCATACCCAAATCCATTCATCCAGTGAGATCAGCTGTTCATTTTCATCGCAACCTTTTTTATGTCATGGAGCCTTGCCATTAACCGAGGGGTCTGTGGAGTCTCCGCTGGGAACCCCTAATCCCGAGATTAGGCCACTGGGGCTGTGCAGACAAACTGCACTCAGTAGGGTAAGGTGGATTCCAAATTGGTTAAAGTCTGGCTGATTTTCATTCTATTTTTAATTCATAAGCACTGAGGTCAGTTGTGGTGGAAATAACACTCTCATAATGTTACATTAACTGCTACAGTATTGTGTTTTCAGCTTTATTCTGGATCTTCCCCCATGTAGGCATTTGCTTTGTTCTCCTATACAGGTCATTCTGCTTTGTTCCACATCTTCTCCTATAGAGTTACTCTTTTATTTTATTAAAATCAACTTTAACCAAATTAAAAATCTTTTTACAAGAATGCCTTTTCATTGTTATATTAAAGCCAACTTTCAGTGCTGTTCTCCTGCATTCCTTAAAACCAATAGGATTGTTGCCCCTCATGTGCCCCCTCCCCCTGGGGTGGCAATTCTACAATGGTTGAGGGGATTCCTCAAACACCAGGTCATCTCAATTCAAAGTTCAAAGTAAATTATTTTATCAAAGTTTTTTTATAAATTATTTTATCAATTTTATTAGTATATGTCACCAAATACTAATTATACTGAGATTAATTTTCTTGTGTGCATTTGCAGTAGATCCAAAGAAATACAATAGAATCAATGAAAGACTGGACACAAGCAAAGACTGACAAAAAACCAATGTGCAAATGTTCTCTGTGCAATGTATACAGATCCTCTGACCTGTGAAGCCATAAATTCTGCCCTTTGTAAATTCTTGCACAACTACCATGGCTTGACAGAAGCTAATAGAGCTGCCAGCATCCTGGGTTGGATCTTGGAGCAGATAGGAAGACAAATTCTGGAAAGGTGTAATAAGAACAGGGTTGTTGTGGTGGGAGATTTTAACTTCCCAAATGTCCCTAGCGCGAGGGGTTTAGCCTGGGTGAAGTTTGTTAGGTGTGTTCAGGAAGATTTCTTGACACAATGTGTAGATAAGCCTAGAAGAGCAGAGGCTGTACTTGATCTTGTATTGAGAAATGAACTTGGTCAGGTGCCCGATCTCTCTGTGAAGAGCATTTTGAAGATAGTGATCACAATTCTATCTCTTTTACTATAGCATTGGAGAGGGATAAGAACAGATAAGTTAGGAAAATGTTTAATTGGAGTAAGGGGAAATATGAGGCTATCAGGCAAGAACTTGGAAGCATAAATTAGGAACAGATGTTCTCAGGGAAATGTACAGAAGAAATGTGGCAAATGTTCAAGGGACATTTGCGTGGAGTTCTGCATAGGTATATTCCAATGAGACAGGGAAAGGATGGTAGGGTACAGGAACTGTGTTGTACAAAGGATGTTGTATATCTAGTCAAGAAGAAAAGAAGAGCTTACTAAAGGTTCAAAAATCTAGGTAATGATGGAGATCTAGAAGATTGTAAGGCTAGCAGGAAGGAGCTTAAGAAAGAAATTAGGAGAGTCAGAAGGAGCCATGAGAAGACCTTGACAGACAGAATTAAGGAAAATCCCAAGGCATTCTACAAGTATGTGAAGAGCAAGAGGATAAGACGTGAGAGAATAGGACCAATCAAATGTGACAGTGGGAAAGTGTGTTGGAACCAGAGTAGGCAGTAGAGGTACTTAATGAGTACTTTGCTTCAGTATTCACTACGGAAAAGGATCTTGGCAATTGTGGGGATGACTTACAGCAAAATGAAAAGCTTGAGGATGTAGATGTTAAGAAAGACGATGTGCTGGAGCTTTTTGAAAGCATCAAGTTGGACAAGTCAATGGGACTGGACGAGATGTACCTCAGGCTACTGTGGGAGGCGAGGGAAGAGATTGCTGAGCCTCTGGCGATGATCTTTGCATCATCAATGGGGACAGGAGAGGTTCCAGAGGATTGGAGAGTTGTCGATGTTATTCTGTTGTTCAAGAAAGGGAGTAGAGATAGCCCAGGAAATTATAAACCAGTGAGTCTTACTTCAGTGGCTGGTAAGTTGGTGGAGAAGATCCTGAGAGGCAGGATTTATAAACATTTGGAGTGGCTTAATGTATGCTTAGGAATAGTCAACATGGCATTGTCAAAGGCAGGTCGTGCCTTATGAGCCTGATTGAATTTTTTGAGGATCTGACTAATCACAATGATGAAGGTAGAGCAGTAGATGTAGTGTATATGGATTTCAGCAAGGTATTTGATAAGGTACCCCATGCAAGGCTTATTGAGAAAGTAAGGAGGCATGGGATCCAAGGGGACATTGCTTTGTGGATCCAGAACTGGCCTGCCCACAGAAGGCCCAGAGTGGTTGTAGACGGGTCACATTCTGCATGGAGGTCGGTGACCAGTGGTGTGCATCAGGGATCTGTTCTGAGACCCCTACTCTTCGTGTTTTTTATAAATGACCTGGATGAGGAAGTGGAGGGATGGGTTAGTAAATTTGATGACACAAAGGTTGGATGTGTTATGGATAGTGTGGAGGGCTGTCAGAGGTTACAGCGAGACATTGATAGGACGCAAAACTGTGTTGAGAAGTGGCAGATGGAGATTAACCCAGATAAGTGTGAGGTGGTTCATTTTGGTAGGTCAAATATGATGGCAGAATATAGTATTAATGGTAAGACTCTTGGCAGTGTGGAGGATCAGAGGGATCTTGGGGTCCGAGTCCATAGAACACTCAAAGCTGCTGCGCAGGTTGACTCTGTGGTTAAGAAATCAAACGGTGCACACTCCCGGGAGTGTGTCATGGGACGGTGTGGAGGGAGAGTCAATCTGTGCCTGATCCCGGGAAAATGTGATAGGACGGTGTGGAGGGAGATTCTCTATGTGTCCGACCCCTGGGCTATGAAATGGGATTGAGTGGAGGGAGATTCACTTTGGTGTGGATATCTCACACATCTCTGTTCCTCTTTTAATGGCCTTCATCAATCGTGGGATTGAGTTTAAGAGCCATGATGTAATGTTACAGCTATATAGGACCCTGATCAGCCCTCACTTGGAGTACAGTACTCAGTTCTGGTCGCCTCACTACAGGAAGGATGTGGAAACCATAGAAAGGGTGCAGAGGAGATGTACAGGGATGTTGCCTGGATTGGGGAGAATGCCTTATGAAAATAGGTTGAGTGAACTTGGCCTTTTCTCCTTGGAGCTACGGAGGATGAAAGGTGACCTGATAGAGGTGTATAAGATGGTGAGAGGCATTGATCATGTGGATAGTCAGAGGCTTTTTCCCAGGGCTGAAATGACTAGCACAAGAGGGCACAGTTTTAAGGTGCTTGGAAGTAGGTACAGAGGAGATGTCAAGGGTAAGTTCCTATGCAGAGAGTGGTGAGTACGTGGAATGGGCTGCTGGCGACAGTGGTGGAGGCTGATACGATAGGGTCTTTTAAGAGACTCCTGGAGTTCAGGAAAATAGAAGGTTATTGGTAACCCTAGGTAATTTTTAAGGTAGGGACATGTTCGGCACAGTTTTGTGGGCCGAAGGGCCTGTATTGTGCTGTAGGTTTTTTACGTTTCTATGTTTCTATGACCTGAAGTGTTGTCTAAACAGGGTTTGCAAACTCTCTCTGTGACCTTGTAGGTTTCCCCGGTTGGTCCAGTAGGCTTCCACACCCACAACCCAGAGACATATGGGTTGATATTTTATAAATTGTACCAGGTAGGTGAGTGGTAAATTCTGGGGGTGGGTGGGTGTAGTCCATTGAAATAAGGGGGGACTGGAAAAAAAAGGGATTGGTGTAAATTAGTGCCTGGTACCTAGTAAAGACTCAGTGGGAAAAAGTGCCTGATGTTGTTGATGATGACTTTGGGACAATACCACCTCTCTGAACCACTGGAGCAGATGAGTCAATTGGTTTAGCACTCACAAAATGCTGGTGGAACTCAGCAGCACCTTTGGAGGGGAATAAAGAGTTGACTCTTCAGGCCGAGATCCTTTATCAGCATTGAAAAGGAAGGGGGAAGAATCCAGAACAACAGCTTCTTAATGGCTCACTCTGGCTTCGGCCTTCTTCCTCTCAGGTCCTGCTGAACGCTTCTGTGCCTTCTGCCTGATAGTAGCTGTGGGAAGGTGGAATAGCCCAGATGGTGGGCATCTTTGATGACAGAAGTTGCCTCTTGAGTCAGTGCATCCTGTAGATACTACCAATGATGGGGGAGGGTTGTGTCTGTGCTACACTGGACAGGGTTTCTGCAAAGTCTGACATTTCTGCACATTTGATTTGCTGCACCATTATGAGCTCTAGCCTCCAGAGCATCCAGGACCTCTTAAAGGGCCAATGCCTCGAAAAGGCAAATGCCTCCATCATTAAATACCCCCATGTCCCCGGTCATGTCCTCTTTTTTCCTTGTTATCATCAGGGAGGAGGCACAGGAGCCTGAAGACACACACTCAACAATTCAGGAATAGTTTCTTCCCCTCTGCCATCAGATTTCTGAACGGCCATTGGAACCTGAAATTGCTTATAAACAAGTTGCACAGAGTGAAAATTGCTCAGACCTCCTTCCTGCTGGTTCAGTATTAATCATCAAACACGGCAGAATCAAGACTTGATTTAAGGCACAACAGATCAATTGGCTGTAGTGCAAAATCAAAGCAGAAAATGTTTGAGATACTTAGCAAGGGGTCTTCAACCTGAAGTATTTGTCTTGGTAGCATAGAAGCTAGTGTGACACCATTACAGCTTGGGGTGTCGGAGTTCAGTGTCCAATTTCAATGTCATCTGTCAGGAGTTTGTACTGTACATCCTTCCCGTGAAGGTGTGGGTTTCCTCCAGGTGCTCTGGTTTCCTCCCACAGTCCAAAGATGTTCTGGTTAGGTTAGGGGGGGGTAATGGGGATCCTATACTGGCGATGGAAGCTTGGCAACACCTGTGGGCAGCCCCCAGCACACCCTTGGGTTGTGTTGGTCATTGATGCAAATGATGCATTTCAAAGGTTCAAAGGTATGTTTATTATCAAACTTTATAATTTGGAAGTCTTCTCCTCTGGATGGCCATGGAACCAAAGAAGAAAAGAAAGGCGGCATGATCATCAACCCCGAAATCTCCCCTCTCCCCAAATAAAGAACAAAATGGAACAGGTACAGCGACCCCCCCAGATCCCTCCTCCCATTGTAAATTGTCCCACGATTAGGCAAGGGTTAAAATGTTGCGTTGTTGGTGGCATGGCTCAGACAGTTGCAAGGGCCTATTCTGCACTGTATCTCTAAAATACGGTGGTGGGGTGGAGTTGCATCTCTACCAAAGGAGGTAGAAGGTGCTCCTTTCCTCCACTAACCTTCAGGTCACCCTTGGACAAGGTACAGCACCTGCTTGGCCCACCCAGATCAGGGTCACGTGAAGCTATGGGAGTAGCTGGTATAGATCACAAGTCCTGGTTATGTGACCACTGATGCCAGGTAGACAATCTCTGAAGAAACCCACCAATCTGAACTATCAGGGATAGCGACAGAACAGCAATGGCTGGAGTTTCTGGGGGCAATTTGGGAGGCGCAGGATAGATACATCACAAAGATGAAGGAGTATTGTAAAGGGAGGATGAGGCAACCATAGCTGACAAGGGGAGTCAAAGATGGCATAAAGACCAGCAGAAAGCAACTATAGAAAAAAGATGAAATAATAAGATAAGCTAGCCAATAATATAGAAGCAAATACAAAAAGCTTTTTCAGATATACAAACATTAAAAGAGAGATGAGAGTGGATATTGGACCACTGGTAATGGACACTAGAAAGGTAGTAATGGGGGTCAAGGAAATGGCAGATGGACTTAAAATGTATTTTGTGTCAGTCTTCACAGTGCCAGAAATTCGAGAGTGTCAGGGGGCAGGAGAGCGTGCAGTTGCTGTCATTTGGGAAGCTGAAAGGTCTGAAGGTAGATAAGTCACCTGGACCAGATGGATGACACCCCGGGGTTCTGTAAGTGGTCGTTGAGATTTTGGAGCCATTAGTAATGATTTTTCAAGAATCTCTAGATTTTGGAATGGTTCCTGAAGTTTTATAAGGCATTGGTCAGTCCGCACAGGGAACTCTGATGACCCGAGCTGTAAAAGCAGTGTGCTAACCGCTACACCCCTGTTACACTTGTGTAACACTTAATGTGGTGGTTGTCTGTCGTTTTCTGATGATGATATCAACCTGTGCAGGAAGAGTTTTATAGTGAGAAGGCCATTGCACTGGGGCAGTTCCACTCTCTCGGCCTCAAAAACCTTAGACCAACGGTACAAGAAATCATCACAATTGGAGACTCCCTCGGCTGCGGTGGATGGCCATGATGCCTTTTGTGCCTTGTCATGCCCTTTGCTCTCCACGAAGCGTTGCAGCATTGCCTTCTTGGCTGTTGGATCTCGTCCACCCCGTCTGCCAGAACTGGCTTCGTATGCTGGGGTAGGCATATCCATATCTCACTGGGGTTGGACGTTCCCTGATACCCTCACCTGGTTTAGCCCACCTGTCAATGTGGTGTACCGGGCTGTGGCCACTGTCACATGCAAGCAGTTACTTCGAGGCAGAGGTGAGAGCTGGGTGGCAGGTGGGGGCCAAAGGTGGACGAGCTTCCCTGGGTGGAGCACGACAAGCCTGCCACCAGAAGTGCTACCCTTCCCAGGACATCCCGTACACCCCAATAACACTTAATAAAATGATCGTAAGCAATAAGTTGTATTGCTCAACCTTTGGATCGCTAAAACACAAAGTGTTTTCAACAGCAGATTTGTTGTTGCATTTTGTGGATGGTTTCAGCACTTTTAATTTGCCTTCCTAAGAGTAAATGATTGGGGACAAGTCAGATGAATCTGCCTGATTCGTATCATTATTGTACGCTGAATGAAAAGATTGTTAATTCGTAATGACCTCGGCTGATCAATCAGAATTTTGTTTTTGCTCAATCATTAATTCTTAATGAAACTCATGGCAGCAGAACTTGATTATGAAGAGAGAATATTCAGGAGATAATCCATAATTTTCAGCGCATTTGACCTCTGGACTCTGTAGAGCTAAGTTCTGTTATCTTCATCGTATTTGCACTATTCATAACGAAGGATTGCCACACAAGTACAGAACAGTCATGTATTCATATGACACCTTTCAGAATGTTTCAGAGCACTTTGCACCCAATAAAGTCTTGTGGTAATGTGGTGGTAGTTGTCCATCATATCGGGTGGTGACAGGAGACTTGTGTGGGAGAGTTTTTAAAGTGGAAAAGTTCCACTCTCTTGACCTCGGAAGTCCGGGTCCAGTGGTATGATTAGTTGTCACAACTCAAAATCAGAATCAGAATCAGGTTTAATATCGCCACCATAATATCGTGAAATTTGTTCTCTTTGCAGCAGCAGTACAACGCAAAACATACGAATAGTAAAAAAGCTGTAAATTACAGTAAGTATGTTAAGTAGTTAAATTAAATAAGTGGTGCAAAAATAGAAACTAAAAGAAGTACTGAGTTAGTGCTCACGGGTTCAGTGTCCATTCAGAAATCTGATGGCAGAAGAGAAAAAGCTGTTCCTGAATCGCTGAGTATGAGCCTACATGCCTCTGTACCTCCCTCCTGATGGTAGCAATGAGAACAAAGAATGACCTGGGTGATTGGAGCTCTTAACGATGGACATTGTCTTTTTGAGTCATCGATCCTTGAAGATGTCCTGGATAGTATGGAGGCTAGTGCCCATGATGAATCTGACTAAGTTTACAACCCTCTGCAGCTTATTTTGACCCTGTGCGGTAGCCCCTCCCCCTGTACCAAACAGAGATGCAGCCAGTTCGAATGCTGTCCATGGTACATCTTTAGAAATTTGTGAGTGTCTTTGGTAACATACCAAATCTCAAACATCCTAATGAAATGTGCCTTCTTTGTAGCTGCATCGATACGTTGGGTTCAGGTTAGATCCTCAGAGATATTGACACCCCGGAGCTTGAAGTTAGTGTCTTCCTTGGTTACAGTGGATGGCTATGGGTTTTGTTTATTTTTCTGGCAGCAGAACAGTGCAATACATAAAATTGCTGTAGTACTGTGCCAAAGTCTTAGACACCCGAGCTACGTATATGTGCCTGAGACTTTTGCACAGCACTGCACGTTCAAGAACTCTTCATTTCACGTTCTTGATATCTATTTATTAATTATTCTTTTTGTATTTGCAGTGCTTGTTGCCTTTTGCAAATTGGTTGGTTGCTGGTCTTGTGTGCGGTCTCTCATTGATTCTGTTATGTTTGTTTTTGTTTTTACCGTGAATCCCACAAGAAAATAAATCTCAGGTTTGTATATGGTGACATATATGTACATCGATGATAAATTTACTTTGAACTTTGAGAACATGCGCAGTCTCACAAATGAGTTTTACTGTTGCTCTCACAATTTGATGTATATTAGTTGAGGCAGGTGTGATAGTTTCATTTAAGAAGTACTTGGATAGGTCTGTAAAAGGGAGGGGCTTGGAGAGATTTGGACCAATCACAGGAAATTGGAGGGCAAGGTAGGCGCCATGTTTAGCATGGACAGGCTGGGCTGAAGGTTCTACGTCAGTACTGTATTTCTCACTGTCCCTCTATGACTCCATGTTGAAAATTTTGCAGTTTTAAAGTACATTCCAAGGTTCAAAGTACATTTATTATCAAAGTATATATGTTATATACAGCCTTGGGATTTGTCTCCTTAGAGGCGGCCACGAAACAAGATACCCAAAAGAACCCATTCAAAAAAAACAAACAGCCGATATGGAGAGAGACAGAAAAAAAACATTTAAATTGTGCAAGCAATAAAAGCAAGCAACAGCATTCAGAATGAAAGAGAGTCCATGGACACCAGGCCCGGAGCAGCCAGAGCAGGCCCACTGCCTCAGCCTCATTGCAGTGAAAGGTGGAACAAACGTGAACCAGCCCAACCCTTGCCACTGGTACTGATGTTTAAATCATTCAAACTTCGGGTCATTCCTTGCTCTAGGACCTGGGCCCTGTAGTGTTGGTATGCTCTGGGCCTGGACCCCGCTGCCTTGTTCTGGCCCATATCCATCCTTTCCAAATTGGCCTGATGCTTAGATCAAACAGACCTCATTCTCAATTTAGGATTGGCTCCATAACTTCTGCTCTGACTTTTCTATGCTTCACATGTCCTGATTGCATCTTGACCATGCCTCAACCTTGCCCTGACTTTGCACCCACGTGCCTTGACCTTTAAGTCAGCCTTGCCTTTGCACGCCTCGACCATAATTTTTTTTACAGAAGAAGTGTTATTAATAACATATTTAGTTGTATTTCTTGTTTTGGGAACCGCCAGTAAGTTGTCCTCCATCGTCAGCAGCGCCATCTTAGACTGGCCCATAGAGAAGTACATCAGGGATACTTTGACCTTACGCTGGACTTTTCAGTATGAGCTTTTGATAGATACTGGCTCATTATCATCCCTCATTATTCCCAATTACCACCATATCTTACAGATCATGGAATATCAATTGTGGAGGACAAGTATAATAATATTCTAGATTCAAATTTATCGATCAAGTGTGCATCAAAACATACAGTGAAGTGTGTCACTTGCATCATCAATCACACAGCCCGGGATGTGCTGGGGACAGCCCACATGTGTCGTGACGCCACACGTTCTGGCGCTAACGTAGAATGCGCACCATGCTTGGCAGAGCAACACGGAGCACAACAAGCAACAAAGCAAGCCCAGTTCCCCTCTCTAGCCCACTCACATTCGCTGTCCTCAGCCCAGGACAGGCCGTCGTCTTCAGTCTGCGGGCTTGGATTCAGACTCAGACACGCAGACACCAGGCCTTCAACTATCCCAGTGGACACGCTGACCCGTGGCTCTGTCAAATGGGCCTCAGCTTCTGGACTTCTAATTTGACCCTTGGGACTCGATCCTTGAATTCGACCACATAATATAGAGACTGCAGATGCTGCATTCATAATTTGAGATAATTGTCTTTTATCTCAGTTGCAGGGAGCCCTTCACTTTCAAAAGTGAAACATTGACTATGTCACTATTCCAAAGTAAAAGTAAACTTATTGTTAAAGTATGTATACCATAGACAACCTTGTGATTCATTTTCTTGCAGGATCAAGATGAAGAAATACCGTAGAATCCATGAAAAAGCATCCATATCAAAGGCAGAGTCCCTGAAAGTGCATCGACACATGCTGTGGAGACAATTCAGCCCTGAGGCAGGTGAAGTCATCCAGGAGCACGACAGCTGTAGGGTGACAAATGCTCCTGAACCCAGCGGCGTGGGACCCAGTACTCCTGCACCTCTTGCCCAGTGGTAGTAGTGAGAAGACAGGGATGTAGGTCAAATGAAACACTCAGCTGGGGGATCTTGGCAGTCACGGAGTAGTGGGGCCAGCTCGTTTTCCACTCTCAGGCCTCGGCGCTTTAGTCTAGCTTGGAGACTGCCCCGGCACCCTCGCTTCTGGTGACAGCCGTCCTTTGTCCACCTCAAAGTGCCTAGCTCACCAAATCACTGACTGAAAGTCTCCCTGTGTGCTGTGGGGAGAAAGGAGTTCAGCAGGAATCCGAGACAGGAGTTGTGCCGCAGAAACAGTAAATCAATAGCTCCTGCTACCTGGATCATTTCTTCAATTAATTTCATATTTCTAAAGCTCTCTAACTTGAAGCTGGATTAGAGCAATCTTAACCATCTCTAATGATAAACTGCCTCACTGATAAAGTGCACTGCTCTGGTCATGGGCATACACTTCACTGTTAAATTCTGTGCAGATTATTCCACAAGGAGAGTTCATTACAGAGGAAGAACATGAAAGGTCAGAATTTATAAGTGGATGCTTTACCTAAAGAAGGACTTTGGTTAAAACAGTATTTGATAGATGGTAATAATCGTCATTTCCTCCACTGCCTGACTCTTCACAGGAACCTGAGTTTTGTACAGATCTGTGTACATTAGAATTGTATTCTTGAATGGTAGCATTTACTGATCTGTAGACTGTCCCAGATAAAGTAGGTGAAACAACAAATTTCACATGTGCCAATGCTTCTGATATACTGATGTCCACAAGTCAAATATATCCAAGGCAAGACACACAAAATGCTGGAGGAACTCAGCAGGCCAGGCAGCGTCAATAGAATACAGTACAGTCGATGTTTCGGGCTGAGACCCTTCATCAGGACTGTCACAAACATGAGAAAATCTGCAGATGCTGGAAATACAATAAAGGAAGGGTCTCAGCCCGAACTGTCGACTGTTCACTCATTTCTGAAGGGTCTCAGCCCGAACTGTCGACTGTTCACTCATTTCTGAAGGGTCTCAGCCCGAACTGTCGACTGTTCACTCATTTCTGAAGGGTCTCAGCCCGAACTGTCGACTGTTCACTCATTTCTGAAGGGTCTCAGCCCGAACTGTCGACTGTTCACTCATTTCTGAAGGGTCTCAGCCCGAACTGTCGACTGTTCACTCATTTCTGAAGGGTCTCAGCCCGAACTGTCGACTGTTCACTCATTTCTGAAGGGTCTCAGCCCGAACTGTCGACTGTTCACTCATTTCTGAAGGGTCTCAGCCCGAACTGTCGACTGTTCACTCATTTCTGAAGGGTCTCAGCCCGAACTGTCGACTGTTCACTCATTTCTGAAGGGTCTCAGCCCGAACTGTCGACTGTTCACTCATTTCTGAAGGGTCTCAGCCCGAACTGTCGACTGTTCACTCATTTCTGAAGGGTCTCAGCCCGAACTGTCGACTGTTCACTCATTTCTGAAGGGTCTCAGCCCGAACTGTCGACTGTTCACTCATTTCTGAAGGGTCTCAGCCCGAACTGTCGACTGTTCACTCATTTCTGAAGGGTCTCAGCCCGAACTGTCGACTGTTCACTCATTTCTGAAGGGTCTCAGCCCGAACTGTCGACTGTTCACTCATTTCTGAAGGGTCTCAGCCCGAACTGTCAACTGTTCACTCATTTCTGAAGGGTCTCAGCCCGAACTGTCGACTGTTCACTCATTTCTGAAGGGTCTCAGCAGGAAACGTCAACTGTTCACTCATTTCCATGGATGCCGCCTGGCCCGCTAAATCTGTGGAATTCTCTGCCCAGGGAAACAGCTGAGGCTTCTTCACTAAACGTATTTACGATACAGTTAGATAGGTTTTTACATAGTAAGGGAATTAAGGGTTATGAGGAAAAGGCAGGTAGATGTACAGACAGATCAGCCGTGGGCCGGATGGCCTACTCTTACGTTCTTATGTAACAGAACATGTTTAGGTAGTGGGGGTCCTTAATGATGGACGCCACATTTCTGAAGCACTGCTCCTTGAAGATGTCTTGGATACTACTGAGCCTAGTGCCCATGATGGAGCCGATAAATTGTACCATTTTCTGCAGTTTACTGTAAAATATTATATTATATAAGTTATATAAATATGTGTGTGTACTTCATTTTGTAATTTATAGTATATTCCATGTATTGCACTGTACTGCTGCCACATAACAAACTTCATGATATACATGTCAGTGATAATAAGCCCGATTCTGAAGAGAGTGAGAGGAAACTGGTTGTGCCTTTTGTAGGAACAAATGTAGGACCTACAGTATATAGGACGTTTGAATTTAATAATATTATGAGAGCTCATTTGGCCATTTATAGTCTGAGGACAGCTGACTAATTGGAGTTACCGTGTGAAAGCTGTCGCTAGTGTATATACAGTTTACACAAATGTTTAAGTTACAGTGGGAAGGTATAGGATTATAAGTACATTACAGATGCATCATTCTTGTATCGAAGTATCCAGTGACACATACAAAGCAATCCAAAAATCTCTGACTAGTAGGTTCTAAGTTGTAAAGTAAACCTCCAGGTAATAAATAATGAACAGAAAGGGTGCAATGCTTTTTATTTCTGTCTGATCTTACTCTTTCTGGCATTTTGTGATCAATCCTTGTACCTTCAAGTTTCTTTTGCCCTCTCTGAGCTCAAGTGTTTCTGTCTCTCTGATGTTAGTTCTTTTACGTCTTCACTCATGCAATCGATCTTCGCTTCAGACCTACTTTGTTACTTGGTTTCTGTTATTCTTGACTTGGCTGCCCCCATGCTGAGATCTCCGCTTTCTAACTCAATCACTGGAGTGACCTTTTACATCTCAGATGCCACAGTGACTATTTTGGACAGGCCCAATGACTTCATTCCATCTCACTGTGGCAACGAATCCCGGGGGAACTAACAGGAGATAAAAGGCTAAGCAAAAAAAAAAAACTTCCCTCACACAAAATATGGCATGTTTTTGGACTGGTCTAATGGGACATTAATTTCTGAAATTCATGAGTTCAGGCCGGGAGAGGCCTGTCAGTGTAGGCCTTATATATTCTACAGTCAGGCCATTGATTAAATGTCATACAATACCAAGCTCAAGCTGTGCAACCTGTGCTAGAGCTGCTCAGTTGGTAGCAGTTTTGCCTCTGATTGAAAAGGTTGTGGTCAATCTCCACTCCATGACTTGTGGATACAATCCATACAGATCATGAGGGACAGTTCTGGTGAACGGTGGACGAGTGGGGGTGAAGATGCACAGAGTGGGAATTCCACTTTTCGAGATACCAACTTAATGGGGGAGGATTTCCAAGAGGATTCTTGCCATCTTCCGATGAAACCCTCGGAAAACTGCCCGCCAACTATGTGGAAAGTTATTCACATCTTAATGACAGTAGACGTGCTTCTCACAATTGTTTTTCTATGAAGTTAAGTATGCTGATTCAAACTATTAGAGATCTGATGGCTTGAGCATCGATTTCCCTAACTTCCAGCAGTTTCTCCCCCCCCCTCCCTTCTCTCTTTCTCAAAATTCAAAGTAAAATTTATTATCAGAGTACATACATGTCACCACATCCAACCGTAAGATTCTTTTTCTGTGGGCATACTTAGAAAACCTCTAGAACAGTAAATGTAAACAGGATCAATGGACAACAAACTGTGCAAATGTAGATATAAACAAACAGCAATAAATAACAAGATAAAAGAGTCTTTAAATGAGTGTAGTTATCCCCTTTTGCTCAAGAGCCTGATGGTTGAGGGGTAGTATCTCTTCTTGAACCTGGTGATGCGAGTCCTGAGGCTCTTGTACCTTCTACCTGATAGCAGCAGTGAGACAAGTGCATGGCCTGGGTGGTGAGGATCTTTTATGATGGATGCTCCTCTCCTACGGCAGTGTTTCATGTAGATGTGCTCAATGGTTGGGAGGGTTTTACCCATGATATACTGGGCCAAATCCATTATCTTTTGTAGGATTTTCCACTCAAAGGCATGGATGTTCCCATACCAGGCCATAATGCAGCCAGTCAGCACACTTTCCACCACATATCTGTAAACGTTTGTCAAGGTTTTTGATGACATGCCAAATCTCTGCAGACTCCTGAGGAAGCAGAGATGCTATTGTGCTCTCTTTCCAATTATATTTATATAATGGGTCTGGGACAGGTCTTCTGAGGTAGTGACACCCAGGAATTAAAAGTTACTGACCCTCTCCACCTCTGATCCCCCGATGATTACTGACTAATGGACCTATGGCTTACCTCTCCTGAAGTCTACAATCAGTTCCTTGGTCTTATTGAGTGAAAGGTTGTTGATAGTACGCCACTCAGCCAAATTTTCAATCTCCCTCCTGTATGCTGATTCATCACCACCTGCGACAAGAAGAGCAACAGTTTGCACACCTTCCATTCCCCGTTCTGGATATCCTCTTACCTCTTCTCCTCACCTGTCCCTCCTCTTTTTTTCTCCCATGATTCACTCACCTCTCCTATCAGATTTGTTCCTCTTCTGCCCTTTACCTTCTCCAGCTATCATTTCCCAGCTTCTTAATTCATCCCACCTCCCCCACCCTCATACTTCCAGCTTGGTGTTAACCAGGTCACTCAACATCTGGTTTCTGCCTGGTTTCAGCCAGGCAGAACACCGAAGTTAGTGTGTCAACCCAGCCGCGAAGTGTGCAAATTAGAATATTGGTGAAGGGACCACGGCATGCAAAGGGTTTGTTTTATTCTTCAGATTATTATAGGTAGGATGTGGGAATTAAAATTTACCTTCTAGTGGTCAGGAGAGCAAGCCAACACTATTTGGAGTCAAAAAACCAATTGAAGCAATTAGATGGAATGGTTTCCAAAGCTTGCTACATAAGAGAGAAGTTTAGAAAAAGGAGTATTACTTTTAAAGTAAATGACAAGGTCTGTGATCCAACACATAAGACAGTTTGGTAGGGCAACTGCTCTGCATGGGACCACAAAAAACTGCAGAGTTATGTACAGAACTCAATACATCATACAAGTCAGCCTCCCCTCTATGGACTCTGTCTATACTTCTTGCTGCCTCAATAAGGCAGCCAACATAATCAAGAGCCACCCATCTTGGACATTTTCTCACCTCTCCCATCAGGCAGAAGACACAGAAGCCTGAATATCAGGCCTGCTGCCACTAACCCCCCAGCCTGCATGTGGAGGCACCTCCCGGTCTCTACCCAGCTAATAGGATTCACCTGTTGCTCATTCCAGACTCGTCGCCTGCAGCCTATTTAAACCCAATTCTCATCCATAGTCCTTGTTCAATAATCAAACCAGCCGGCCTCAACCAGTTTCCTCTAGGTTTCACTCTCCCTGTCTAAATTTTAGCTTGTTGGCTGTTGTGTTTAGTTTCTGTCCTCTCTTCTTTTTTTGGTCCATTGTGGGTTGTTATTTTGTGGTCTATTATTAAAGTTGTTGTTCATGACTGAATTGTCTCTGCTGCTCTGCTTTTGGGTCAAGCCTCCTCTATGTTTCCTGACACTGAAAGCATGTACCACCAGGCTCAAGGAATTTTCTTCCCTGCAATTATCGAACTCTTGAATGATAAGATGAGCCCTTGACCTCACAATCTCCCTCATTATGAACCGACACCTTATTGTTTAACTGCAATGCACCTTCTCTGAAGTTGTTACATTTTATTCAGCATTTTTTAATATACATATATTGTATAATTCTTTTTTTACACAATTCTTTATGGTTGTTGAATATTGCTGTCTTTTGTTGCGTATTGTGCCATGACAAACGCACCACAGAAAATTCCTAATAGATGTAAATGTATATGGCAAATAAAGATGACCTTGATTGGGCCATTGTTTTACATTGATCTGTCTCAGTGCACCATGTAATCATTTGATCTGTGCCAACAGAGTTGCAAATCAAGTTTTTCACTGTGCCTTGGTACATATGACAATAATAAACTAATTGCATTTCCTATGTTCCCATTGAGTCTATGTTAATTCCTGATTCTACTCAGTCACATTCCCCTGTTCGTGTTACATGATAAAGCCTAAAGATGATGGGAGCAGAATTAGGCCATTTGGCCCATCGATACAGCTCACCCATTCCACCAAGGCTGATTTATTATCCCTCACAACCCCATTCTGCTGCCTTCTCTCTGTAACCATAAGACCATAAGACATAGGAGCAGACTAGGCCATTTGGCCCATTGAGTCTGCTCCACCCTTCTATCATAGCTGGTTTACTATCCCTCTCAACCCCATTCTCCTGCCTTCTCTCTGTAACTTTTGATGCCTATACTGATCAAGAACCTATCAACCTCTGCTTTAAATATACTCAATTAGATGGCCTCCACAGCTGTCCATGGCAATGAATTCTACAGATTCATCATCCTCTGGCTAAAGAAATTCCTCCTAATCTCTGTTCTAAAGGGACATCCTTCTACTCTGAGGCTGTGCCCTCTGGTTCTAGACTCCCCCACCATAGGAAACATTCTTTACACGTCCATTCTATCTACACCTTTCAATATTCAGTAGAGTTCAATGAGATCCCCCTTCATTCTTCTAAACTCCAGTGAGTACAGGCTCAGCATCATCAAGCACACCTCATGTGTTAACCTTTTCATTCTCAGGATCATTCTCGTGAACCTCCTCCAACGTCAGCACATCCTTTCTCAGATAAGAGGTCCATTACAGCTCACCTTCATCCTTTAGATTACTTACCCACAAATGCCCCAATTTAACCCTAGACTAATCATGGGCCAATGTACAATGATGAATTAACCTACTAACTGGACTGTGGGAGGAATCTGCAGCACTCGGAGGTAACCCACGTGCTCACAGGGAGGAACATATGGAAAATGCCGGATATGAACTCCAAACTCTGACACCCTAAGTTGTACTAATGTCACACTAAACACTATGCTTTTTTCTCTCTCTCCCTTTATTGATAACAAAATTCACAAACAAATAAGAAGTTACTAAATAAACTGGACAGCAAATATTTTCAAAAAGGTTGCTTTCTCAGAAATTTTATTTTAGTTTTGATTGACCGCTTGAAGCTCAACACAATATTACTAGCATTTTGTAGGAATTTGGAGAAAGAAGAAATTAACTTTTATTGAATACAATGCTTTTAATTGCATAACAGTGCTGATGCTTTCTAAAAGTTCAACCAAGCTAAAAATGTTTTGTTGATGATTTTTGTTTATATTCTGTGTCTTCTCGCTTAAGTGTCCAACAAGAATCAGCCAGCATGGATGGATTCCAATTGCCCAGATACCAATTCTCCATAACTGCAATGTTCCGGTGACACCTTTCCCATGCTCATCACTGACAGCATCAAGGTTTGCAGGGAAGAAGTCTAAATGGGAACGCAGAAAATGAATCTTCAATGACATGTTGCACTTCATGGTTTTGTATGCTTGAAGCATGTTGTCAACCAGCTGCACGTACAAAAGTTTGGTGCTCTGCAGTTCCCAAGAAAAGCTTCAACAACATCCTTGAATGTATTGCCTACAACTTTCTACGGTCCCACTGGAAGTTCTTCGTTGCCTGTCATTGATGATCTGATTGATTTGTGGACAACAAAAATGCCAGTATAACCAGATTCAGAAACAAATTCTTTCCCTCTGAAATCAGATATCTGAATGGTTCAAGGACCTCAGAATTCCTTTTTTGCATTGATTATTATTTTGAGATGAATTATAATTTGATATATTTACACTATACTGCTGCCACACCACAACCAATTTCACATTTCATAAGACCATAAAAATAAATCTGATTCGAAAACTCACCTCAAAAGATCATTGCCAAAACAAAAAAAAACATTCTTGAATATGTTACTTCTTATTAGTTTGTGCACTCAGAAGAATTTCCTATTAATTGAGTAGGGTAAATCACTCACTAACGGGGAACATCACACACTAATGGGGAACATCACACACTAATGGGGAACATCACACACTAATGGGGATCATCACACACTAATGGGGAGAATCACACACTAACGGGGAACATCACACTCTAATGGGGAACATCACACACTAATGGGGAACATCACACACTGATGGGGAGCATCACACTCTAATGGGGAGCATCACACACTAATGGGGAGCATCACACACTAACGGGGAACATCAGACACTAGTGCGGAACATCACACACTAATGGGGAACATCACACACTAATGGGGAGAATCACACACTAACGGGGAACATCACACTCTAATGGGGAACATCACACACTAATGGGGAACATCACACACTGATGGGGAGCATCACACACTAATGGGGAACATCACACACTAATGGGGAGCATCACACACTAACGGGGAACATCACACACTAATGGGGAGCATCACACACTAACGGGGAACGTCACACACTAACGGTGAACATCACACACTAATGGGGAACATCACACACTAACAAGGAACATCACACACTAATGGGGAACATCAGACACTAATGGGGAACATCACACTCTAATGGGGAACATCACACACTAATGGGGAATGTCACACACTAACGGGGATCATCAGACACTATTGGGGAACATCACACTCTAATGGAGAACATCACACACTAATGGGGAGCAACACACACAAACGGGGAACATCAGACACTAATGGGGAACATCACACTCTAATGGGGAACATCACACACTAATGGAGAACATCACACACTAATGGGGAGCATCACACACTAATGGGGAACATCACACTCTAATGGGGAACATCACACACTAATGGGGAACATCACACTCTAATGGGGAACATCACACACTAATGGGGAACATCACACACTAATGGGGAGCATCACACACTAATGGGGAACATCACACACTAACGGGGAACATCAGACACTAGTGCGGAACATCACACACTAATGGGGAACATCACACACTAATGGGGAGAATCACACACTAACGGGGACATCACACTCTAATGGGGAACATCACACACTAATGGGGAACATCACACACTGATGGGGAGCATCACACACTAATGGGGAGCATCACACACTAACGGGGAACATCACACACTAATGGGGATCATCACACAGTAATGGGGAACATCACACACTAATGGGAAGCATCACACACTAATGGGGAACATCACACACTAATGGGGAACATCACACACTAACGTGGAACATCACACACTAATGGGGAACATAACACACTAACGGGGAACATCACACTGTAATGGGGAACATCACACACTGATGGGGAGCATCACACACTAATGGGGAACATCACACACTAATGGGGAGCATCACACACTAATGGGGAGCATCACACACTAACGGGGAACATCACACACTAACGGGGAACATCACACACTAATTGGGAGCATCACACACTAACGGGGAACATCACACACTAACGGTGATCATCAGACACTAATGGGGAACATCACACTCAAATGGAGAACATCACACACTAATGGGGAACATCACACACTAACGGGGAACATCAGACACTAATGGGGAACATCACACTCTAATGGGGAACATCACACACTAATGGGGAATGTCACACACTAACGGGGATCATCAGACACTAATGGGGAATATCACACTCTAATGGAGAACATCACACACTAATGGGGAGCATCACACACTAACGGGGAACATCAGACACTAAAGGGGAACATCACACTCTAATGGGGAACTTCACACACTAATGGGGAACATCACACACTAATGGGGAGCATCTCACACTAACGGGGAACATCACACACTAATGGGGAACATCACACATTAATGGGGAATGTCACACACTAACGGGGATCATCAGACACTATTGGGGAACATCACACTCTAATGGAGAACATCACACACTAATGGGGAGCAACACACACTAACGGGGAACATCAGACACTAATGGGGAACATCACACTCTAATGGGGAACATCACACACTAATGGAGAACATCACACACTAATGGGGAGCATCACACACTAATGGGGAACATCACACTCTAATGGGGAACATCACACACTAATGGGGAACATCACACTCTAATGGGGAACATCACACACTAATGGGGAACATCACACACTAATGGGGAGCATCACACACTAATGGGGAACATCACACACTAACGGGGAACATCAGACACTAGTGCGGAACATCACACACTAATGGGGAACATCACACACTAATGGGGAGAATCACACACTAACGGGGACATCACACTCTAATGGGGAACATCACACACTAATGGGGAACATCACACACTGATGGGGAGCATCACACACTAATGGGGAGCATCACACACTAATGGGGAGCATCACACACTAACGGGGAACATCACACACTAACGGGGAACATCACACACTAATGGGGAACATCACACTCAAATGGAGAACATCACACACTAATGCGGAACATCACACCCTAACGGGGAACATCAGACACTAACGGGGAACATCACACTGTAATGGGGAACATCACACACTGATGGGGAGCATCACACACTAATGGGGAACATCACACACTAATGGGGAGCATCACACACTAATGGGGAGCATCACACACTAACGGGGAACATCACACACTAACGGGGAACATCACACACTGACGGTGATCATCACACACTAATGGGGAACATCACACAATAACGGGGAACATCAGACACTAATGGGGAACATCACACTCAAATGGAGAACATCACACACTAATGGGGAATGTCACACACTAACGGGCATCATCAGTCACTAATGGGGAACATCACACTCTAATGGAGAACATCACACACGAATGGGGAACATAACACACTAACGGGGAACATCACACTGTAATGGGGAACATCAAACACTAATGGGGAACATCACACACTAATGGGGAGCATTAGACACTAATGGGGAACATCACACACTAATGGGGAGCATCACACACTAATAGGGAGCATCACACACTAACGGGGAACAGCAGACACTAGTGTGGAACATCACACACTAATGGGGAACATCGCACACGAATGGGGAACATAACACACTAATGGGGAACATCACACACTAATGGGGAACACCAAACACTAATGGGGAACATCACACACTAATGGGGAACATCACACACTAATGGGGAACATCAAACACTAATGGGGAACATCACACTCTAATGGGGAGCATCACACACTAATGGGGAACATCAAACACTAATGGGGAACATCACACTCTAATGGGGAACATCACACACTAATGGGGAACATCACACACTAATGGGGAGCATCACACACTAATGGGGAACATCACACTCTAGTGGGGAACATCACACACTAATGGGGAACATCAAACACTAATGGGGAACATCACACTCTAATGGGGAGCATCACACACTAACGGGGAACATCAAACACTAATGGGGAACATCACACTCTAATGGGGAACATCACACACTAATGGGGAACATCACACACTAATGGGGAGCATCACACACTAATGGGGAACATAACACACTAATGGGGAGCATCACACACTAATGGGGAGCATCACACTCTAATGGGGAGCATCACACACTAATGGGGAACATCAAACACTAATGGGGAGCATCGCACACTAATGGGGAACATCACACTCTAATGGGGAACATCACACACTAATGGGGAGCATCACACACTAATGGGGAACATCACACACTAACGGGGAACATCACACTCTAATGGGGAACATCACACACTAATGGGGAGCATCACACACTAATGGGGAGCATCACACACTAACGGGGAACATCACACACTAGTGCGGAACATCACATTCTAATGGGGAACATCACACACTAATGGGGAGCATCACACACTAACGGGGAACATCACACTCTAATAGGGAACATCACACACTAGTGGGGAACATCAAACACTGATGGGGAGCATCACACACTAATGGGGAAAATCACACACTAATGGGGAGCATCACACACTAATGGGGAGCATCACACACTAACGGGGAACATCAGACACTAGTGGGGAACATCACACACTAATGGGGAACATCACACAATAACGGGGAACATCTCACACTAATGGGGAACATCACACTCTAATGGGGAACATCACACACTAATGGGGAACATCACACTCTAATGGAGAACATCACACACTAATGGGGAGCATCACACACTAACGGGGAACATCAGACACTAATGGGGAACATCACACTCTAATGGGGAACTTCACACACTAATGGGGAACATCACACACTAATGGGGAGCATCACACACTAACGGGGAACATGACACACTAATGAGGATCATCACAAAAGAATGGGGAACATCACACACTAATGGGGAGCATCACACACTAATGGGGAACATCACACACTAATGGGGAACATCACACACTAACGTGGAACACCACACATTAATGGGGAACATCACACAATAACGGGGAACATCACACACTAATGGGGAACATCACACTCTAATGGGGAACATCACACACTAATGGGGAGCATCACACACTAACGGGGAACATCAGACACTAATGGGGAACATCACACTCTAATGGGGAACATCACACACTAATGGGGAATGTCACACTCTAACGGGGATCATCAGACACTAATGGGGAACATCACACTCTAATGGAGAACATCACACACTAATGGGGAGCATCACACACTAACGGGGAACATCAGACACTAATGGGGAACATCACACTCTAATGGGGAACTTCACACACTAATGGGGAACATCACACACTAATGGGGAGCATCTCACACTAACGGGGAACATCACACACTAATGGGGAACATCACACACTAATGGGGAATGTCACACACTAACGGGGATCATCAGACACTATTGGGGAACATCACACTCTAATGGAGAACATCACACACTAATGGGGAGCAACACACACTAACGGGGAACATCAGACACTAATGGGGAACATCACACTCTAATGGGGAACATCACACACTAATGGAGAACATCACACACTAATGGGGAGCATCACACACTAATGGGGAACATCACACTCTAATGGGGAACATCACACACTAATGGGGAACATCACACTCTAATGGGGAACATCACACACTAATGGGGAACATCACACACTAATGGGGAGCATTACACACTAATGGGGAACATCACACACTAACGGGGAACATCAGACACTAGTGCGGAACATCACACACTAATGGGGAACATCATACACTAATGGGGAGAATCACACACTAACGGGGACATCACACTCTAATGGGGAACATCACACACTAATGGGGAACATCACACACTGATGGGGAGCATCACACACTAATGGGGAGCATCACACACTAACGGGGAACATCACACACTAACGGGGAACATCACACACTAATGGGGAACATCACACTCAAATGGAGAACATCACACACTAATGCGGAACATCACACCCTAACGGGGAACATCAGACACTAATGGGGAACATCACACTCTAATGGGGAACATCACACACTAATGGGGAATGTCACACACTAACAGGGATCATCAGACACTAATGGGGAACATAACACACTAATGGGGAACATCACACTGTAATGGGGAACATCACACACTGATGGGGAGCATCACACACTAATGGGGAACATCACACACTAATGGGGAGCATCACACACTAATGGGGAGCATCACACACTAACGGGGAACATCACACACTAACGGGGAACATCACACACTAATTGGGAGCATCACACACTAACGGGGAAAATCACACACTAACGGTGATCATCACACACTAATGGGGAACATCACACAATAACGGGGAACATCAGACACTAATGGGGAACATCACACTCAAATGGAGAACATCACACACTAATGGGGAACATCACACACTAACGGGGAACATCACACTCTAATGGAGAACATCACACACTAATGGGGAGCATCACACACTAATGGGGAACATCACACACTAACGGGGAACATCAGACACTAATGGGAAACATCACACTCTAATGGGGAACATCACACACTAATGGGGAATGTCACACACTAACGGGGATCATCAGACACTAATGGGGAACATCACACTCTAATGGAGAACATCACACACGAATGGGGAACATAACACACTAACGGGGAACATCACACTCTAATGGGGAACATCAAACACTAATGGGGAACATCACACACTAATGGGGAGCATTAGACACTAATGGGGAACATCACACACTAATGGGGAGCATCACACACTAATAGGGAGCATCACACACTAACGGGGAACAGCAGACACTAGTGGGGAACATCACACACTAATGGGGAACATCGCACACGAATGGGGAACATAACACACTAATGGGGAACATCACACACTAATGGGGAACACCAAACACTAATGGGGAACATCACACACTAATGGGGAACATCACACACTAATGGGGAACATCAAACACTAATGGGGAACATCACACTCTAATGGGGAGCATCACACACTAATGGGGAACATCAAACACTAATGGGGAACATCACACTCTAATGGGGAACATCACACACTAATGGGGAACATCACACACTAATGGGGAGCATCACACACTAATGGGGAACATCACACTCTAATGGGGAACATCACACACTAATGGGGAACATCAAACACTAATGGGGAACATCACACTCTAATGGGGAGCATCACACACTAATGGGGAACATCAAACACTAATGGGGAACATCACACTCTAATGGGGATCATCACATTCTAATGGGGAACATCACACACTAATGGGGAGCATCACACACTAACGGGGAACATCACACTCTAATAGGGAACATCACACACTAGTGGGGAACATCAAACACTGATGGGGAGCATCACACACTATTGGGGAAAATCACACACTAATGGGGAGCATCACACACTAATGGGGAGCATCACACACTAACGGGGATCATCAGACACTAGTGGGGAACATCACACACTAATGGGGAACATCACACAATAACGGGGAACATCACACACTAATGGGGAACATCACACTCTAATGGGGAACATCACACACTAATGGGGAACATCACACTCTAATGGAGAACATCACACACTAATGGGGAGCATCACACACTAACGGGGAACATCAGACACTAATGGGGAACATCACACTCTAATGGGGAACATCACACACTAATGGGGAACATCACACACTAATGGGGAGCATCACACACTAACGGGGAACATGACACACTAATGAGGATCATCACAAAGTAATGGGGAACATCACACACTAATGGGGAGCATCACACACTAATGGGGAACATCACACACTAATGGGGAACATCACACACTAACGTGGAACACCACACATTAATGGGGAACATCACACAATAACGGGGAACATCACACACTAATGGGGAACATCACACTCTAATGGGGAACATCACACACTAATGGGGAGCATCACACACTAACGCGGAACATCAGACACTAATGGGGAACATCACACTCTAATGGGGAACATCACACACTAATGGTGAATGTCACACACTAACGGGGATCATCAGACTCTAATGGGGAACATCACACTCTAATGGAGAACATCACACACTAATGGGGAGCATCACACACTAACGGGGAACATCAGACACTAATGGGGAACATCACACTCTAATGGGGAACTTCACACACTAATGGGGAACATCACACACTAATGGGGAGAATCTCACACTAACGGGGAACATCACACACTAATGGGGAACATCACACACTAATGGGGAATGTCACACACTAACGGGGATCATCAGACACTAGTGCGGAACATCACACACTAATGGGGAACATCACACACTAATGGGGAGAATCACACACTAACGGGGACATCACACTCTAATGGGGAACATCACACACTAATGGGGAACATCACACACTGATGGGGAGCATCACACACTAATGGGGAGCATCACACACTAACGGGGAACATCACACACTAACGGGGAACATCACACACTAATGGGGAACATCACACTCAAATGGAGAACATCACACACTAATGCGGAACATCACACCCTAACGGGGAACATCAGACACTAATGGGGAACATCACACTCTAATGGGGAACATCACACACTAATGGGGAATGTCACACACTAACAGGGATCATCAGACACTAATGGGGAACATAACACACTAATGGGGAACATCACACTGTAATGGGGAACATCACACACTAATGGGGAACATCACACACTGATGGGGAGCATCACACACTAATGGGGAGCATCACACACTAACGGGGAACATCACACACTAACGGGGAACATCACACACTAATGGGGAACATCACACTCAAATGGAGAACATCACACACTAATGCGGAACATCACACCCTAACGGGGAACATCAGACACTAATGGGGAACATCACACTCTAATGGGGAACTTCACACACTAATGGGGAATGTCACACACTAACAGGGATCATCAGACACTAATGGGGAACATAACACACTAATGGGGAACATCACACTGTAATGGGGAACATCACACACTGATGGGGAGCATCACACACTAATGGGGAACATCACACACTAATGGGGAGCATCACACACTAATGGGGAGCATCACACACTAACGGGGAACATCACACACTAACGGGGAACATCACACACTAATTGGGAGCATCACACACTAACGGGGAACATCACACACTAACGGTGATCATCACACACTAATGGGGAACATCACACAATAAGGGGGAACATCAGACACTAATGGGGAACATCACACTCAAATGGAGAACATCACACACTAATGGGGAACATCACACACTAACGGGGAACATCACACTCTAATGGAGAACATCACACACTAATGGGGAGCATCACTCACTAATGGGGAACATCACACACTAACGGGGAACATCACACACTAATGGGGAGCATTAGACACTAATGGGGAACATCACACACTAATGGGGAGCATCACACACTAATAGGGAGAATCACACACTAACGGGGAACAGCAGACACTAGTGGGGAACATCACACACTAATGGGGAACATCGCACACGAATGGGGAACATAACACACTAATGGGGAACATCACACACTAATGGGGAACACCAAACACTAATGGGGAACATCACACACTAACGGGGAACATCACACACTAATTGGGAGCATCACACACTAACGGGGAACATCACACACTAACGGTGATCATCACACACTAATGGGGAACATCACACAATAAGGGGGAACATCAGACACTAATGGGGAACATCACACTCAAATGGAGAACATCACACACTAATGGGGAACATCACACACTAACGGGGAACATCACACTCTAATGGAGAACATCACACACTAATGGGGAGCATCACTCACTAATGGGGAACATCACACACTAACGGGGAACATCACACACTAATGGGGAGCATTAGACACTAATGGGGAACATCACACACTAATGGGGAGCATCACACACTAATAGGGAGCATCACACACTAACGGGGAACAGCAGACACTAGTGGGGAACATCACACACTAATGGGGAACATCGCACACGAATGGGGAACATAACACACTAATGGGGAACATCACACACTAATGGGGAACACCAAACACTAATGGGGAACATCACACACTAATGGGGAACATCACACACTAATGGGGAACATCAAACACTAATGGGGAACATCACACTCTAATGGGGAGCATCACACACTAATGGGGAACATCAAACACTAATGGGGAACATCACACTCTAATGGGGAACATCACACACTAATGGGGAACATCACACACTAATGGGGAGCATCACACACTAATGGGGAACATCACACTCTAATGGGGAACATCACACACTAATGGGGAACATCAAACACTAATGGGGAACATCACACTCTAATGGGGAGCATCACACACTAATGGGGAACATCAAACACTAATGGGGAACATCACACTCTAATGGGGAACATCACACACTAATGGGGAACATCACACACTAATGGGGAGCATCACACACTAATGGGGAACATCACACACTAATGGGGAGCATCACACACTAATGGGGAGCATCACACTCTAATGGGGAGCATCACACACTAATGGGGAACATCAAACACTAATGGGGAGCATCGCACACTAATGGGGAACATCACACTCTAATGGGGAACATCACACACTAATGGGGAGCATCACACACTAATGGGGAACATCACACACTAACGGGGAACATCACACTCTAATGGGGAACATCACACACTAATGGGGAGCATCACACACTAATGGGGAGCATCACACACTAACGGGGAACATCACACACTAGTGCGGAACATCACATTCTAATGGGGAACATCACACACTAATGGGGAGCATCACACACTAACGGGGAACATCACACTCTAATAGGGAACATCACACACTAGTGGGGAACATCAAACACTGATGGGGAGCATCACACACTATTGGGGAAAATCACACACTAATGGGGACCATCACACACTAATGGGGAGCATCACACACTAACGGGGAACATCAGACACTAGTGGGGAACATCACACACTAATGGGGAACATCACACAATAACGGGGAACATCACACACTAATGGGGAACATCACACTCTAATGGGGAACATCACACACTAATGGGGAACATCACACTCTAATGGAGAACATCACACACTAATGGGGAGCATCACACACTAACGGGGAACATCAGACACTAATGGGGAACATCACACTCTAATGGGGAACATCACACACTAATGGGGAACATCACACACTAATGGGGAGCATCACACACTAACGGGGAACATGACACACTAATGAGGATCATCACAAAGTAATGGGGAACATCACACACTAATGGGGAGCATCACACAATAATGGGGAACATCACATACTAATGGGGAACATCACACACTAATGTGGAACACCACACATTAATGGGGAACATCACACAATAACGGGGTACATCACACTCTAATGGGGAACATCACACTCTAATGGGGAACATCACACACTAATGGGGAGCATCACACACTAACGGGGAACATCAGACACTAATGGGGAACATCACACTCTAATGGGGAACATCACACACTAATGGGGAATGTCACACACTAACGGGGATCATCAGACACTAATGGGGAACATCACACTCTAATGGAGAACATCACACACTAATGGGGAGCATCACACACTAACGGGGAACATCAGACACTAATGGGGAACATCACACTCTAATGGGGAACTTCACACACTAATGGGGAACATCACACACTAATGGGGAGCATCTCACACTAACGGGGAACATCACACACTAATGGGGAACATCACACACTAATGGGGAATGTCACACACTAACGGGGATCATCAGACACTATTGGGGAACATCACACTCTAATGGAGAACATCACACACTAATGGGGAGCAACACACACTAACGGGGAACATCAGACACTAATGGGGAACATCACACTCTAATGGGGAACATCACACACTAATGGAGAACATCACACACTAATGGGGAGCATCACACACTAATGGGGAACATCACACTCTAATGGGGAACATCACACACTAATGGGGAACTTCACACTCTAATGAGGAACATCACACACTAATGGGGAACATCACACACTAATGGGGAGCATCACACACTAATGGGGAACATCACACACTAACGGGGAACATCAGACACTAGTGCGGAACATCACACACTAATGGGGAACATCACACACTAATGGGGAACATCACACACTAATGGGGAGAGTCACACACTAACGGGGACATCACATTCTAATGGGGAACATCACACACTAATGGGGAACATCACACACTGATGGGGAGCATCACACACTAATGGGGAGCATCACACACTAATGGGGAGCATCACACACTAACGGGGAACATCACACACTAACGGGGAACATCACACACTAATGGGGAACATCACACTCAAATGGAGAACATCACACACTAATGCGGAACATCACACCCTAACGGGGAACATCAGACACTAATGGGGAACATCACACTCTAATGGGGAACATCACACACTAATGGGGAATGTCACACACTAACAGGGATCATCAGACACTAATGGGGAACATAACACACTAATGGGGAACATCACACTGTAATGGAGAACATCACACACTGATGGGGAGCATCACACACTAATGTGGAACATCACACACTAATGGGGAGCATCACACACTAATGGGGAGCATCACACACTAACGGGGAACATCACACACTAACGGGGAACATCACACACTAATTGGGAGCATCACACACTAACGGGGAACATCACACACTAACGGTGATCATCACACACTAATGGGGAACATCACACAATAACGGGGAACATCAGACACTAATGGGGAACATCACACTCAAATGGAGAACATCACACACTAATGGGGAACATCACACACTAACGGGGAACATCAGACACTAATGGGGAACATCACACTCTAATGGGGAACATCACACACTAATGGGGAATGTCACACACTAAAGGGGATCATCAGACACTAATGGGGAACATCACACTCTAATGGAGAACATCACACACTAATGGGGAGCATCACACACTAATGGGGAACATCACACACTAACGGGGAACATCAGACACTAATGGGAAACATCACACTCTAATGGGGAACATCACACACTAATGGGGAATGTCACACACTAACGGGGATCATCAGACACTAATGGGGAACATCACACTCTAATGGAGAACATCACACACGAATGGGGAACATAACACACTAACGGGGAACATCACACTCTAATGGGGAACATCAAACACTATTGGGGAACATCACACACTAATGGGGAGCATTAGACACTAATGGGGAACATCACACACTAATGGGGAGCATCACACACTAATAGGGAGCATCACACACTAACGGGGAACAGCAGACACTAGTGGGGAACATCACACACTAATGGGGAACATCACACACTAACGTGGAACATCGCCCGCGAATGGGGAACATAACACACTAATGGGGAACATCACACACTAATGGTGAACATCAAACACTAAAGGGGAACATCACACACTAATGGGGAACATCACACACTAATGGGGAACATCAAACACTAATGGGGAACATCACACTCTAATGGGGAGCATCACACTCTAATGGGGAACATCAAACACTAATGGGGAACATCACACTCTAATGGGGAACATCACACACTAATGGGGAACATCACACACTAATGGGGAGCATCACACACTAATGGGGAACATCACACTCTAATGGGGAACATCACACTCTAATGGGGAGCATCACACACTAATGGGGAACATCAAACACTAATGGGGAAAATCACACTCTAATGGGGAGCATCACACACTAATGGGGAACATCAAACACTAATGGGGAACATCACACTCTAATGGGGAACATCACACACTAATGGGGAGCATCACACACTAATGGGGAACATCACACACTAATGGGGAGCATCACACACTAATGGGGAGCATCACACTCTAATGGGGAGCATCACACACTAATGGGGAACATCAAACACTAATGGGGAGCATCGCACACTAATGGGGAACATCACACTCTAATGGGGAACATCACACACTAATGGGGAGCATCACACACTAATGGGGAACATCACACACTAACGGGGAACATCACACTCTAATGGGGAACATCACACACTAATGGGGAGCATCACACACTAATGGGGAGCATCACACACTAACGGGGAACATCACACTCTAATAGGGAATATCACACACTAGTGGGGAACATCAAACACTAATGGGGAACATCACACACTAATGGGGAATGTCACACACTAACGGGGATCATCAGACACTATTGGGGAACATCACACTCTAATGGAGAACATCACACACTAATGGGGAGCAACACACACTAACGGGGAACATCAGACACTAATGGGGAACATCACACTCTAATGGGGAACATCACACACTAATGGAGAACATCACACACTAATGGGGAGCATCACACACTAATGGGGAACATCACACTCTAATGGGGAACATCACACACTAATGGGGAACTTCACACTCTAATGAGGAACATCACACACTAATGGGGAACATCACACACTAATGGGGAGCATCACACACTAATGGGGAACATCACACACTAACGGGGAACATCAGACACTAGTGCGGAACATCACACACTAATGGGGAACATCACACACTAATGGGGAGAGTCACACACTAACGGGGACATCACATTCTAATGGGGAACATCACACACTAATGGGGAACATCACACACTGATGGGGAGCATCACACACTAATGGGGAGCATCACACACTAATGGGGAGCATCACACACTAACGGGGAACATCACACACTAACGGGGAACATCACACACTAATGGGGAACATCACACTCAAATGGAGAACATCACACACTAATGCGGAACATCACACCCTAACGGGGAACATCAGACACTAATGGGGAACATCACACTCTAATGGGGAACATCACACACTAATGGGGAATGTCACACACTAACAGGGATCATCAGACACTAATGGGGAACATAACACACTAATGGGGAACATCACACTGTAATGGGGAACATCACACACTGATGGGGAGCATCACACACTAATGTGGAACATCACACACTAATGGGGAGCATCACACACTAATGGGGAGCATCACACACTAACGGGGAACATCACACACTAACGGGGAACATCACACACTAATTGGGAGCATCACACACTAATGGGGAACATCACACACTAACGGTGATCATCACACACTAATGGGGAACATCACACAATAACGGGGAACATCAGACACTAATGGGGAACATCACACTCAAATGGAGAACATCACACACTAATGGGGAACATCACACACTAACGGGGAACATCAGACACTAATGGGGAACATCACACTCTAATGGGGAACATCACACACTAATGGGGAATGTCACACACTAAAGGGGATCATCAGACACTAATGGGGAACATCACACTCTAATGGAGAACATCACACACTAATGGGGAGCATCACACACTAATGGGGAACATCACACACTAACGGGGAACATCAGACACTAATGGGAAACATCACACTCTAATGGGGAACATCACACACTAATGGGGAATGTCACACACTAACGGGGATCATCAGACACTAATGGGGAACATCACACTCTAATGGAGAACATCACACACGAATGGGGAACATAACACACTAACGGGGAACATCACACTCTAATGGGGAACATCAAACACTATTGGGGAACATCACACACTAATGGGGAGCATTAGACACTAATGGGGAACATCACACACTAATGGGGAGCATCACACACTAATAGGGAGCATCACACACTAACGGGGAACAGCAGACACTAGTGGGGAACATCACACACTAATGGGGAACATCACACACTAACGTGGAACATCGCCCGCGAATGGGGAACATAACACACTAATGGGGAACATCACACACTAATGGTGAACATCAAACACTAAAGGGGAACATCACACACTAATGGGGAACATCACACACTAATGGGGAACATCAAACACTAATGGGGAACATCACACTCTAATGGGGAGCATCACACTCTAATGGGGAACATCAAACACTAATGGGGAACATCACACTCTAATGGGGAACATCACACACTAATGGGGAACATCACACACTAATGGGGAGCATCACACACTAATGGGGAACATCACACTCTAATGGGGAACATCACACTCTAATGGGGAGCATCACATACTAATGGGGAACATCAAACACTAATGGGGAACATCACACTCTAATGGGGAGCATCACACACTAATGGGGAACATCAAACACTAATGGGGAACATCACACTCTAATGGGGAACATCACACACTAATGGGGAGCATCACACACTAATGGGGAACATCACACACTAATGGGGAGCATCACACACTAATGGGGAGCATCACACTCTAATGGGGAGCATCACACACTAATGGGGAACATCAAACACTAATGGGGAGCATCGCACACTAATGGGGAACATCACACTCTAATGGGGAACATCACACACTAATGGGGAGCATCACACACTAATGGGGAACATCACACAGTAACGGGGAACATCACACTCTAATGGGGAACATCACACACTAATGGGGAGCATCACACACTAATGGGGAGCATCACACACTAACGGGGAACATCACACTCTAATAGGGAATATCACACACTAGTGGGGAACATCAAACACTGATGGGGAGCATCACACACTAATGGGGAAAATTACACACTAATGGGGAGCATCACACACTAATGGGGAGCATCACACACTAACGGGGAACATCAGAAACTAGTGGGGAACATCACACAATAACGGGGAACATCACACACTAATGGGGAACATCACACTCTAATGGGGAACATCACACTCTAATGGGGAACATCACACTCTAATGGAGAACATCACACACTAATGGGGAGCATCACACACTAACGGGGAACATCAGACACTAATGGGGAACATCACACTCTAATGGGGAACATCACACACTAATGGGGAACATCACACACTAACGGGGAACATCACACTCTAATAGGGAACATCACACACTAGTGGGGAACATCAAACAATGATGGGGAGCATCACACACTAATGGGGAAAATCACACACTAATGGGGAGCATCACACACTAATGGGGAACATCAGACACTAGTGGGGAACATCACACACTAATGGGGAACATCACACACTAATGGGGAGCATCACACACTAACGGGGAACATCAGACACTAGTGGGGAACATCACACACTAATGGGGAACATCACACACTAATGGGTAGCATCACACACTAATGGGGAACATCACACACTAATGGGGAGCATCACACACTAATAGGGAGCATCATACACTAATGGGGAACATCAGACATTAGAGGGGAACATCACACACTAATGGGGAACATCACACACTAACGTGGAACATCACACACTAATGGGGAGCATCACACACTAATGGGGAACATCACACACTAATGGGGAGCATCACACACTAATGGGGAGCATCACACTCTAATGGGGAGCATCACACACTAATGGGGAACATCAAACACTAATGGGGAGCATCGCACACTAATGGGGAACATCACACTCTAATGGGGAACATCACACACTAATGGGGAGCATCACACACTAATGGGGAACATCACACACTAACGGGGAACATCACACTCTAACGGGGAACATCACACACTAATGGGGAGCATCACACACTAATGGGGAGCATCACACACCAACGGGGAACATCACACTCTAATAGGGAACATCACACACTAGTGGGGAACATCAAACAATGATGGGGAGCATCACACACTAATGGGGAAAATCACACACTAATGGGGAGCATCACACACTAATGGGGAACATCAGACACTAGTGGGGAACATCACACACTAATGGGGAACATCACACACTAATGGGGAGCATCACACACTAACGGGGAACATCAGACACTAGTGGGGAACATCACACACTAATGGGGAACATCACACACTAGTGGGGAACATCAAACACTGATGGGGAGCATCACACACTAATGGGGAAAATCACACACTAATGGGGAGCATCACACACTAACGGGGAACATCAGACACTAGTGGGGAACATCACACACTAATGGGGAACATCACACAATAACGGGGAACATCACACACTAATGGGGAACATCACACTCTAATGGGGAACATCACACACTAATGGGGAACATCACACTCTAATGGAGAACATCACACACTAATGGGGAGCATCACACACTAACGGGGAACATCAGACACGAATGGGAAACATCACACTGTAATGGGGAACATCACACACTAATGGGGTACATCACACACTAATGGGGAGCATCACACACTAACGGGGAACATCACACACTAATGAGGATCATCACAAAGTAATGGGGAACATCACACACTAATGGGGAGAATCACACACTAATGGGGAACATCACACACTAATGGGGAACATCACACACTAAAGTGCAACACCACACATTAATGGGGAACATCACACAATAACGGGGAACATCACACACTAATGGGGAACATCACACTCTAATGGGGAACATCACACACTAATGGGGAGCATCACACACTAACGGGGAACATCAGACACTAATGGGGAACATCACACTCTAATGGGGAACATCACACACTAATGGGGAATGTCACACACTAACGGGGATCATCAGACACTAATGGGGAACATCACACTCTAATGGAGAACATCACAGACTAAAGGGGAGCATCACACACTAACGGGGAACATCAGACACTAATGGGGAACATCACACTCTAATGGGGAACTTCACACACTAATGGGGAACATCACACACTAATGGGGAGCATCTCACACTAACGGGGAACATCACACACTAATGGGGAACATCACACACTAATGGGGAATGTCACACACTAACGGGGATCATCAGACACTATTGGGAAACATCACACTCTAATGGAGAACATCACACACTAATGGGGAGCAACACACACTAACGGGGAACATCAGACACTAATGGGGAACATCACACTCTAATGGGGAACATCACACACTAATGGAGAACCACACACTAATGGGGAGCATCACACACTAATGGGGAACATCAAACTCTAATGGGGAACATCACACACTAACGGGGACATCACACTCTAATGGGGAACATCACACAATAATGGGGAACATCACACACTGATGGGGAGCATCACACACTAATGGGGAGCATCACACACTAACGGGGAACATCACACACTAACGGGGAATATCACACACTAATGGGGAACATCACACTCAAATGGAGAACATCACACACTAATGCGGAACATCACACCCTAACGGGGAACATCAGACACTAATGGGGAACATCACACTCTAATGGGGAACATCACACACTAATGGGGAATGTCACACACTAACAGGGATCATCAGACACTAATGGGGAACATAACACACTAACGGGGAACATCACACTGTAATGGGGAACATCACACACTGATGGGGAGCATCACACACTAATGGGGAACATGACACACTAATGGGGAGCATCACACACTAATGGGGAGCATCACACACTAACGGGGAACATCACACACTAACGGTGATCATCACACACTAATGGGGAACATCACACAATAACGGGGAACATCAGACACTAATGGGGAACATAACAGTCAAATGGAGAACATCACACACTAATGGGGAACATCACACACTAACGGGGAACATCAGACACTAATGGGGAACATCACACTCTAATGGGGAACATCACACACTAATGGGGAATGTCACACACTAAAGGGGATCATCAGACACTAATGGGGAACATCACACTCTAATGGAGAACATCACACACTAATGGGGAGCATCACACACTAATGGGGAACATCACACACTAACGGGGAACATCAGACACTAATGGGAAACATCACACTCTAATGGGGAACATCACACACTAATGGGGAATGTCACACACTAACGGGGATCATCAGACACTAATGGGGAACATCACACTCTAATGGAGAACATCACGCACGAATGGGGAACATAACACACTAACGGGGAACATCACACTCTAATGGGGAACATCAAACACTAATGGGGAACATCACACATTAATGGGGAGCATTAGACACTAATGGGGAACATCACACACTAATCGGGAGCATCACACACTAATAGGGAGCATCACACACTAACGGGGAACAGCAGACACTAGTGGGGAACATCACACACTAATGGGGAACATCACACACTAACGTGGAACATTGCACACGAATGGGGAACATAACACACTAATGGGGAACATCACACACTAATGGGGAACATCAAACACTAATGGGGAACATCACACACTAACGGGGAACATCACACACTAATGGGGAACATCACACTCTAATGGGGAACATCACACTCTAATGGGGAGCATCACACACTAATGGGGAACATCAGACACTAATGGGGAACATCAAACACTAATGGGGAACATCACACTCTAATGGGGAGCATCACACACTAATGGGGAACATCACACACTAATGGGGAACATCACACACTAATGGGGAGCATCACACACTAATGGGGAACATCACACTCTAATGGGGAACATCACACACTAATGGGGAACATCAAACACTAATGGGGAACATCACACTCTAATGGGGAGCATCACACACTAATGGGGAACATCAAACACTAATGGGGAACATCACACTCTAATGGGGAACATCACACATTAATGGGGAACATCACACCCTAATGGGGAGCATCACACACTAATGGGGAACATCACACACTAATGGAGAACATCACACACTAATGGGGAGCATCACACACTAACGGGGAACATCAGACACTAGTGGGGAACATCACACACTAATGGGGAACATCACACAATAACGGGGAACATCACACACTAATGGGGAACATCACACTCTAATGGGGAACATCACACACTAATGGGGAACATCACACTCTAATGGAGAACATCACACACTAATGGGGAGCATCACACACTAATGGGGAACATCAGACGCTAATGGGGAACATCACACTCTAATGGGGAGCATCACACACTAATGGGGAACATCACACATAAATGGAGAGCATCACACACTAATGGGGAACATCACACACTAATGGGGAACATCACACACTAATGGGGAGCATCACACACTAACGGGGAACATCACACAATAACGTGGAACATCACACACGAATGGGGAACATCACACACTAATGGGGAACATCAGACACTAATGGGGAGCATCACACACTAATGGGGAGCATCACACACTAATAGGGAGCATCATACACTAATGGGGAACATCAGACACTAGAGGGGATCATCACAAAGTAATGGGGAACATCACACACTAATGGGGAGCATCACACACTAATGGGGAACATCACACACTAATGAGGATCATCACAAAGTAATGGGGAACATCACACACTAATGGGGAGCATCACACACTAATGGGGAACATCACACACTAATGGGGAACATCACACACTAACGTGGAACACCACACATTAATGGGGAACATCACACAATAACGTGGAACATCACACACGAATGGGGAACATCACACACTAATGGGGAACATCAGACACTAATGGGGAGCATCACACACTAATGGGGAACATCACACACTAATGGGGAGCATCACACACTAATAGGGAGCATCATACACTAATGGGGAACATCAGACACTAGAGGGGAACATCACACACTAATGGGGAACATCACACACTAACGGGGAACAGCAGACACTAATGGGGAACATCACACTCTAATGGGGAACATCACACACTAATGGGGAATGTCACACACTAATGGGGATCATCAGACACTAATGGGGAACATCACACTCTAATGGGGAACATCACACACTAATGGGGAACATCATACACTAATGGGGAACATCACACTCTAATGGGGAGCATCACACACTAATAGGGAGCATCATACACTAATGGGGAACATCAGACACTAGAGGGGAACATCACACACTAATGGGGAACATCACACACTAACGGGGAACATCAGACACTAATGGGGAACATCACACTCTAATGGGGAACATCACACACTAATGGGGAATGTCACACACTAATGGGGATCATCAGACACTAATGGGGAACATCACACTCTAATGGAGAACATCGCACACTAATGGGGAGCTTCACACACTAACGGGGAACATCAGACACTAATGGGGAACATCACACTCTAATGGGGAACTTCACACACTAATGGGGAACATCACACACTAATGGGGAGCATCACACACTAACGGGGAACATCACACTCTAATGGGGAACATCACACTCTAATGGAGAACATCACACACTAATGGGGAGCATCACACACTAACGGGGAACATCAGACACTAATGGGGAACATCACACTCTAATGGGGAACATCACACACTAATGGGGAACATCACACACTAATGGGGAGCATCACACACTAACGGGGAACATCACACACTAATGAGGATCATCACAAAGTAATGGGGAACATCACACACTAATGGGGAGCATCACACACTAATGGGGAACATCACACACTAATGGGGAACATCACACACTAACGTGGAACACCACACACGAATGGGGAACATCACACACTAATGGGGAACATCAGACACTAATGGGTAGCATCACACACTAATGGGGAACATCACACACTAATGGGGAGCATCACACACTAATCGGGAGCATCACACACTAATAGGGAGCATCACACACTAACGGGGAACAGCAGACACTAGTGGGGAACATCACACACTAATGGGGAACATCACACACTAACGTGGAACATTGCACACGAATGGGGAACATAACACACTAATGGGGAACATCACACACTAATGGGGAACATCAAACACTAATGGGGAACATCACACACTAACGGGGAACATCACACACTAATGGGGAACATCACACTCTAATGGGGAACATCACACTCTAATGGGGAGCATCACACACTAATGGGGAACATCAGACACTAATGGGGAACATCAAACACTAATGGGGAACATCACACTCTAATGGGGAGCATCACACACTAATGGGGAACATCACACACTAATGGGGAACATCACACACTAATGGGGAGCATCACACACTAATGGGGAACATCACACTCTAATGGGGAACATCACACACTAATGGGGAACATCAAACACTAATGGGGAACATCACACTCTAATGGGGAGCATCACACACTAATGGGGAACATCAAACACTAATGGGGAACATCACACTCTAATGGGGAACATCACACATTAATGGGGAACATCACACCCTAATGGGGAGCATCACACACTAATGGGGAACATCACACACTAATGGAGAACATCACACACTAATGGGGAGCATCACACACTAACGGGGAACATCAGACACTAGTGGGGAACATCACACACTAATGGGGAACATCACACAATAACGGGGAACATCACACACTAATGGGGAACATCACACTCTAATGGGGAACATCACACACTAATGGGGAACATCACACTCTAATGGAGAACATCACACACTAATGGGGAGCATCACACACTAATGGGGAACATCAGACGCTAATGGGGAACATCACACTCTAATGGGGAGCATCACACACTAATGGGGAACATCACACATAAATGGAGAGCATCACACACTAATGGGGAACATCACACACTAATGGGGAACATCACACACTAATGGGGAGCATCACACACTAACGGGGAACATCACACAATAACGTGGAACATCACACACGAATGGGGAACATCACACACTAATGGGGAACATCAGACACTAATGGGGAGCATCACACACTAATGGGGAGCATCACACACTAATAGGGAGCATCATACACTAATGGGGAACATCAGACACTAGAGGGGATCATCACAAAGTAATGGGGAACATCACACACTAATGGGGAGCATCACACACTAATGGGGAACATCACACACTAATGAGGATCATCACAAAGTAATGGGGAACATCACACACTAATGGGGAGCATCACACACTAATGGGGAACATCACACACTAATGGGGAACATCACACACTAACGTGGAACACCACACATTAATGGGGAACATCACACAATAACGTGGAACATCACACACGAATGGGGAACATCACACACTAATGGGGAACATCAGACACTAATGGGGAGCATCACACACTAATGGGGAACATCACACACTAATGGGGAGCATCACACACTAATAGGGAGCATCATACACTAATGGGGAACATCAGACACTAGAGGGGAACATCACACACTAATGGGGAACATCACACACTAACGGGGAACAGCAGACACTAATGGGGAACATCACACTCTAATGGGGAACATCACACACTAATGGGGAATGTCACACACTAATGGGGATCATCAGACACTAATGGGGAACATCACACTCTAATGGGGAACATCACACACTAATGGGGAACATCAAACACTAATGGGGAACATCACACTCTAATGGGGAGCATCACACACTAATAGGGAGCATCATACACTAATGGGGAACATCAGACACTAGAGGGGAACATCACACACTAATGGGGAACATCACACACTAACGGGGAACATCAGACACTAATGGGGAACATCACACTCTAATGGGGAACATCACACACTAATGGGGAATGTCACACACTAATGGGGATCATCAGACACTAATGGGGAACATCACACTCTAATGGAGAACATCGCACACTAATGGGGAGCTTCACACACTAACGGGGAACATCAGACACTAATGGGGAACATCACACTCTAATGGGGAACTTCACACACTAATGGGGAACATCACACACTAATGGGGAGCATCACACACTAACGGGGAACATCAGACACTAGTGGGGAACATCACACAATAACGGGGAACATCACACACTAATGGGGAACATCACACTCTAATGGGGAACATCACACTCTAATGGGGAACATCACACTCTAATGGAGAACATCACACACTAATGGGGAGCATCACACACTAACGGGGAACATCAGACACTAATGGGGAACATCACACTCTAATGGGGAACATCACACACTAATGGGGAACATCACACACTAATGGGGAGCATCACACACTAACGGGGAACATCACACACTAATGAGGATCATCACAAAGTAATGGGGAACATCACACACTAATGGGGAGCATCACACACTAATGGGGAACATCACACACTAATGGGGAACATCACACACTAACGTGGAACACCACACACGAATGGGGAACATCACACACTAATGGGGAACATCAGACACTAATGGGTAGCATCACACACTAATGGGGAACATCACACACTAATGGGGAGCATCACACACTAATAGGGAGCATCATACACTAATGGGGAACATCAGACATTAGAGGGGAACATCACACACTAATGGGGAACATCACACACTAACGTGGAACATCACACACTAATGGGGAGCATCACACACTAATGGGGAACATCACACACTAATGGGGAGCATCACACACTAATGGGGAGCATCACACTCTAATGGGGAGCATCACACACTAATGGGGAACATCAAACACTAATGGGGAGCATCGCACACTAATGGGGAACATCACACTCTAATGGGGAACATCACACACTAATGGGGAGCATCACACACTAATGGGGAACATCACACACTAACGGGGAACATCACACTCTAATGGGGAACATCACACACTAATGGGGAGCATCACACACTAATGGGGAGCATCACACACTAACGGGGAACATCACTCTCTAATAGGGAACATCACACACTAGTGGGGAACATCAAACAATGATGGGGAGCATCACACACTAATGGGGAAAATCACACACTAATGGGGAGCATCACACACTAATGGGGAACATCAGACACTAGTGGGGAACATCACACACTAATGGGGAACATCACACACTAATGGGGAGCATCACACACTAACGGGGAACATCAGACACTAGTGGGGAACATCACACACTAATGGGGAACATCACACACTAGTGGGGAACATCAAACACTGATGGGGAGCATCACACACTAATGGGGAAAATCACACACTAATGGGGAGCATCACACACTAACGGGGAACATCAGACACTAGTGGGGAACATCACACACTAATGGGGAACATCACACAATAACGGGGAACATCACACACTAATGGGGAACATCACACTCTAATGGGGAACATCACACACTAATGGGGAACATCACACTCTAATGGAGAACATCACACACTAATGGGGAGCATCACACACTAACGGGGAACATCAGACACGAATGGGGAACATCACACTCTAATGGGGAACATCACACACTAATGGGGTACATCACACACTAATGGGGAGCATCACACACTAACGGGGAACATCACACACTAATGAGGATCATCACAAAGTAATGGGGAACATCACACACTAATGGGGAGAATCACACACTAATGGGGAACATCACACACTAATGGGGAACATCACACACTAACGTGCAACACCACACATTAATGGGGAACATCACACAATAACGGGGAACATCACACACTAATGGGGAACATCACACTCTAATGGGGAACATCACACACTAATGGGGAGCATCACACACTAACGGGGAACATCAGACACTAATGGGGAACATCACACTCTAATGGGGAACATCACACACTAATGGGGAATGTCACACACTAACGGGGATCATCAGACACTAATGGGGAACATCACACTCTAATGGAGAACATCACAGACTAAAGGGGAGCATCACACACTAACGGGGAACATCAGACACTAATGGGGAACATCACACTCTAATGGGGAACTTCACACACTAATGGGGAACATCACACACTAATGGGGAGCATCTCACACTAACGGGGAACATCACACACTAATGGGGAACATCACACACTAATGGGGAATGTCACACACTAACGGGGATCATCAGACACTATTGGGAAACATCACACTCTAATGGAGAACATCACACACTAATGGGGAGCAACACACACTAACGGGGAACATCAGACACTAATGGGGAACATCACACTCTAATGGGGAACATCACACACTAATGGAGAACCACACACTAATGGGGAGCATCACACACTAATGGGGAACATCAAACTCTAATGGGGAACATCACACACTAACGGGGACATCACACTCTAATGGGGAACATCACACACTAATGGGGAACATCACACACTGATGGGGAGCATCACACACTAATGGGGAGCATCACACACTAACGGGGAACATCACACACTAACGGGGAATATCACACACTAATGGGGAACATCACACTCAAATGGAGAACATCACACACTAATGCGGAACATCACACCCTAACGGGGAACATCAGACACTAATGGGGAACATCACACTCTAATGGGGAACATCACACACTAATGGGGAATGTCACACACTAACAGGGATCATCAGACACTAATGGGGAACATAACACACTAACGGGGAACATCACACTGTAATGGGGAACATCACACACTGATGGGGAGCATCACACACTAATGGGGAACATGACACACTAATGGGGAGCATCACACACTAATGGGGAGCATCACACACTAACGGGGAACATCACACACTAACGGTGATCATCACACACTAATGGGGAACATCACACAATAACGGGGAACATCAGACACTAATGGGGAACATAACACTCAAATGGAGAACATCACACACTAATGGGGAACATCACACACTAACGGGGAACATCAGACACTAATGGGGAACATCACACTCTAATGGGGAACATCACACACTAATGGGGAATGTCACACACTAAAGGGGATCATCAGACACTAATGGGGAACATCACACTCTAATGGAGAACATCACACACTAATGGGGAGCATCACACACTAATGGGGAACATCACACACTAACGGGGAACATCAGACACTAATGGGAAACATCACACTCTAATGGGGAACATCACACACTAATGGGGAATGTCACACACTAACGGGGATCATCACACACTAACGGGGAACATCACACACTAATGGGGAACATCACACTCTAATGGGGAGCATCACACACTAATGGGGAACATCAGACACTAATGGGGAACATCAAACACTAATGGGGAACATCACACTCTAATGGGGAGCATCACACACTAATGGGGAACATCAAACACTAATGGGGAACATCACACACTAATGGGGAACATCACACACTAATGGGGAGCATCACACACTAATGGGGAACATCACACTCTAATGGGGAACATCACACACTAATGGGGAACATCAAACACTAATGGGGAACATCACACTCTAATGGGGAGCATCACACACTAATGGGGAACAGCAAACACTAATGGGGAACATCACACTCTAATGGGGAACATCACACATTAATGGGGAACATCACACACTAATGGGGAGCATCACACACTAATGGGGAACATCACACACTAATGGAGAACATCACACACTAATGGGGAGCATCACACACTAACGGGGAACATCAGACACTAGTGGGGAACATCACACACTAATGGGGAACATCACACAATAACGGGGAACATCACACACTAATGGGGAACATCACACTCTAATGGGGAACATCACACACTAATGGGGAACATCACACTCTAATGGAGAACATCACACACTAATGGGGAGCATCACACACTAATGGGGAACATCAGACGCTAATGGGGAACATCACACTCTAATGGGGAGCATCACACACTAATGGGGAACATCACACATAAATGGAGAGCATCACACACTAATGGGGAACATCACACACTAATGGGGAACATCACACACTAATGGGGAGCATCACACACTAACGGGGAACATCACACAATAACGTGGAACATCACACACGAATGGGGAACATCACACACTAATGGGGAACATCAGACACTAATGGGGAGCATCACACACTAATGGGGAACATCACACACTAATGGGGAGCATCACACACTAATAGGGAGCATCATACACTAATGGGGAACATCAGACACTAGAGGGGATCATCACAAAGTAATGGGGAACATCACACACTAATGGGGAGCATCACACACTAATGGGGAACATCACACACTAACGTGGAACACCACACATTAATGGGGAACATCACACAATAACGTGGAACATCACACTCGAATGGGGAACATCACACACTAATGGGGAACATCAGACACTAATGGGGAGCATCACACACTAATGGGGAACATCACACACTAATGGGGAGCATCACACACTAATAGGGAGCATCATACACTAATGGGGAACATCAGACACTAGAGGGGAACATCACACACTAATGGGGAACATCACACACTAACGGGGAACAGCAGACACTAATGGGGAACATCACACTCTAATGGGGAACATCACACACTAATGGGGAATGTCACACACTAATGGGGATCATCAGACACTAATGGGGAACATCACACTCTAATGGAGAACATCGCACACTAATGGGGAGCATCACACACTAACGGGGAACATCAGACACTAATGGGGAACATCACACTCTAATGGGGAACTTCACACACTAATGGGGAACATCACACACTAATGGGGAGCATCTCACACTAACGTGGAACATCACACACTAATGGGGAACATCACACACTAATGGGGAATGTCACACACTAACGGGGATCATCAGACACTATTGGGGAACATCACACTCTAATGGAGAACATCACACACTAATGGGGAGCAACAAAAACTAACGGGGAACATCAGACACTAATGGGGAACATCACACTCTAATGGGGAACATCACACACTAATGGAGAACATCACACACTAATGGGGAGCATCACACACTAATGGGGAACATCACACTCTAATGGGGAACATCACACACTAATGGGGAACATCACACTCTAATGGGGAACATCACACACTAATGGGGAACATCACACACTAACGGGGAACATCAGACACTAGTGCGGAACATCACACACTAATGGGGAACATCAAAAACTAATGGGGAGAATCACACACTAACGGGGACATCACACTCTAATGGAGAACATCACACATGAATGGGGAACATAACACACTAACGTGGAACATCACACTCTAATGGGGAGCATTATACACTAATGGGGAACATCACACACTAATGGGGAGCATCACACACTAATAGGGAGCATCACACACTAACGGGGAACAGCAGACACTAGTGGGGAACATCACACACTAATGGGGAACATCACACACTAACGTGGAACATCGCACACGAATGGGGAACATAACACACTAATGGGGAACATCACACACTAATGGGGAACAGCAAACACTAATGGGGAACATCACACACTAATGGGGAACATCACACACTAATGGGGAACATCAAACACTAATGGGGAACATCACACTCTAATGGGGAGCATCACACACTAATAGGGAGCATCATACACTAATGGGGAACATCAGACACTAGAGGGGAACATCACACACTAATGGGGAACATCACACACTAACGGGGAACATCAGACACTAATGGGGAACATCACACTCTAATGGGGAACATCACACACTAATGGGGAATGTCACACACTAATGGGGATCATCAGACACTAATGGGGAACATCACACTCTAATGGAGAACATCGCACACTAATGGGGAGCTTCACACACTAACGGGGAACATCAGACACTAATGTGAACATCACACTCTAATGGGGAACTTCACACACTAATGGGGAACATCACACACTAATGGGGAGCATCTCACACTAACGTGGAACATCACACACTAATGGGGAACATCACACACTAATGGGGAATGTCACACACTAACGGGGATCATCAGACACTATTGGGGAACATCACACTCTAATGGAGAACATCACACACTAATGGGGAGCAACAAAAACTAACGGGGAACATCAGACACTAATGGGGAACCTCACACTCTAATGGGGAACATCACACACTAATGGAGAACATCACACACTAATGGGGAGCATCACACACTAATGGGGAACATCACACTCTAATGGGGAACATCACACACTAATGGGGAACATCACACTCTAATGGGGAACATCACACACTAATGGGGAACATCACACACTAATGGGGAGCATCACACACTAATGGGGAACATCACACACTAACGGGGAACATCAGACACTAGTGCGGAACATCACACACTAATGGGGAACATCAAAAACTAATGGGGAGAATCACACACTAACGGGGACATCACACTCTAATGGAGAACATCACACACGAATGGGGAACATAACACACTAACGGGGAACATCACACTCTAATGGGGAGCATTAGACACTAATGGGGAACATCACACACTAATGGGGAGCATCACACACTAATAGGGAGCATCACACACTAACGGGGAACAGCAGACACTAGTGGGGAACATCACACACTAATGGGGAACATCACACACTAACGTGGAACATCGCACACGAATGGGGAACATAACACACTAATGGGGAACATCACACACTAATGGGGAACAGCAAACACTAATGGGGAACATCACACACTAATGGGGAACATCACACACTAATGGGGAACATCAAACACTAATGGGGAACATCACACTCTAATGGGGAGCATCACACACTAATGGGGAACATCAAACACTAATGGGGAACATCACACTCTAATGGGGAACATCACACACTAATGGGGAACATCACACACTAATGGGGAGCATCACACACTAATGGGGAACATCACACTCTAATGGGGAACATCACACACTAATGGGGAACATCAAACACTAATGGGGAACATCACACTCTAATGGGGAGCATCACACACTAATGGGGAACATCACACACTAATGGGGAGCATCACACACTAATGGGGAGCATCACACTCTAATGGGGAGCATCACACACTAATGGGGAACATCAAACACTAATGGGGAGCATCGCACACTAATGGGGAACATCACACTCTAATGTGGAACATCACACACTAATGGGGAGCATCACACACTAATGGGGAGCATCACACACTAACGGGGAACATCACACACTAGTGCGGAACATCACATACTAATGGGGAACATCACACACTAATGGGGAGCATCACACACTAACGGGGAACATCAGACACTAGTGGGGAACATCACACATTAATGGGGAACATCACACAATAACGGGGAACATCACACACTAATGGGGAACATCACACACTAATGGGGAACATCACACTCTAATGGAGAACATCACACACTAATGGGGAGCATCACACACTAACGGGGAACATCAGACACTAATGGGGAACATCACACTCTAATGGGGAACATCACACACTAATGGGGAACATCACACACTAATAGGGAGCATCACACACTAACGGGGAACATCACACACTAATGAGGATCATCACAAAGTAATGGGGAACATCACACACTAATGGGGAGCATCACACACTAATGGGGAACATCACACACTAATGGGGAACATCACACACTAACGTGGAACACCACACATTAATGGGGAACATCACACAATAACGTGGAACATCACACACGAATGGGGAACTTCACACACTAATGGGGAACATCAGACACTAATGGGGAGCATCACACACTAATGGGGAACATCACACACTAATGGGGAGCATCACACACTAATAGGGAGCATCATACACTAATGGGGAACATCAGACACTAGAGGGGAACATCACACACTAATGGGGAACATCACACACTAACTTGGAACATCGCACACGAATGGGGAACATAACACACTAACGGGGAACATCACACTCTAATGGGGAGCATCACACACTAATGGGGAGCATCACACTCTAATGGGGAGGATCACACACTAATGGGGAACATCACACACTAATGGGGAGCATCACACACTAATGGGGAGCATCACACTCTAATGGGGAGGATCACACACTAATGGGGAACATCACACAATAATGGGGAGCAACACACACTAAGGGGGAACATCACACACTATTGGGGAGCATCACACAGTAATGGGGAACATCACACACTAATGGGAAGAATCACACACTAATGGGGAACATCACACACTAATGGGGAACATCACACACTAACGTGGAACACCACACATTAATGGGGAACATCACACACTAACGTGGAACATCACACACGAATGGGGAACATAACACACTAACGGGGAACATCACACTGTAATGGGGAACATCACACACTGATGGGGAGCATCACACACTAATGGGGAACATTACACACTAATGGGGAGCATCACACTCTAATGGGGAGCATCACACACTAATGGGGAACATCACACACTAACGTGGAACACCACACATTAATGGGGAACATCACACAATAACGTGGAACATCACACACGAATGGGGAACATCACACACTAATGGGAAACATCAGACACTAATGGGGAGCATCACACACTAATGGGGAACATCACACACTAATGGGGAGCATCACACACTAATAGGGAGCATCATACACTAATGGGGAACATCAGACACTAGAGGGGAACATCACACACTAATGGGGAACATCACACACTAACGGGGATCATCAGACACTAATGGGGAACATCACACTCTAATGGGGAACATCACACGCTAATGGGGAATGTCACACACTAACGGGGATCATCAGACACTAATGGGGAACATCACACTCTAATGGAGAACATCACACACTAATGGGGAGCATCACACACTAACGGGGAACATCAGACACTAATGGGGAACATCACACTCTAATGGGGAACTTCACACACTAATGGGGAACATCACACACTAATGGGGAGCATCTCACACTAACGGCGAACATCACACACTAATGGGGAACATCACACACTAATGGGGAATGTCACACACTAACGGGGATCATCAGACACTATTGGGGAACATCACACTCTAATGGAGAACATCACACACTAATGGGGAGCAACACACACTAACGGGGAACATCAGACACTAATGGGGAACATCACACTCTAATGGGGAATATCACACACTAATGGAGAACATCACACACTAATGGGGAGCATCAGACACTAATGGGGAACATCACACTCAAATGGAGAACATCACACACTAATGGGGAACATCACACACTAACGGGGAACATCAGACACTAATGGGGAACATCACACTCTAATGGGGAACATCACACACTAATGGGGAATGTCACACACTAAAGGGGATCATCAGACACTAATGGGGAACATCACACTCGAAAGGAGAACATCACACACTAATGGGGAGCATCACACACTAATGGGTAACATCACACACTAATGGGGAACATCGGACACTAATGGGAAACATCACACTCTAATGGGGAACATCACACACTAATAGGGAATGTCACACACTAACGGGGATCATCAGACACTAATGGGGAACATCACACTCTAATGGAGAACATCACACACGAATGGGGAACATAACACACTAACGGGGAACATCACACTCTAATGGGGAACATCAAACACTAATGGGGAACATCGCACACTAATGGGGAGCATTAGACACTAAGGGGGAACATCACACACTAATGGGGAGCATCACACACTAATAGGGAGCATCACACACTAACGGGGAACAGCAGACACTAGTGGGGAACATCACACACTAATGGGGAACATCACACACTAACGTGGAACATCGCACACGAATGGGGAACATCACACACTAATGGGGAACATCACACACTAACGGGGAACATCAGACACTAATGGGGAACATCACACTCTAATGGGGAACATCACACACTAATGGGGAATGTCACACACTAACGGGGATCATCAGACACTAATGGGGAACATCACACTCTAATGGAGAACATCACACACTAATGGGGAGCATCACACACTAACGGGGAACATCAGACACTAATGGGGAACATCACACTCTAATGGGGAGCATCTCACACTAACGGGGAACATCACACACTAATGGGGAACATCACACACTAATGGGGAATGTCACACACTAACGGGGATCATCAGACACTATTGGGGAACATCACACTCTAATGGAGAACATCACACACTAATGGGGAGCATCACACACTAATGGGGAACATCACACTCTAATGGGGAACATCACACACTAATGGGGAACATCACACTCTAATGGGGAACATCACACACTAATGGGGAACATCACACACTAATGGGGAGCATCACACACTAATGGGGAACATCACACACTAACGGGGAACATCAGACACTAGTGCGGAACATCACACACTAATGGGGAACATCACACACTAATGGGGAGAATCACATACTAACGGGGACATCACACTCTAATGGGGAACATCACACACTAATGGGGAACATCACACACTGATGGGGAGCATCACACACTAATGGGGAGCATCACACACTAACGGGGAACATCACACACTAACGGGGAACATCACACACTAATTGGGAGCATCACACACTAACGGGGAACATCACACACTAACGGTGATCATCACACACTAATGGGGAACATCACACAATAACGGGGAACATCAGACACTAATGGGGAACATCACACTCAAATGGAGAACATCACACACTAATAGGGAATGTCACACACTAAAGGGGATCATCAGACACTAATGGGGAACATCACACACTAACGGGGAACATCAGACACTAATGGGGAACATCACACTCTAATGGGGAACATCACACACTAATGGGGAATGTCACACACTAAAGGGGATCATCAGACACTAATGGGGAACATCACACTCGAAAGGAGAACATCACACACTAATGGGGAGCATCACACACTAATGGGTAACATCACACACTAATGGGGAACATCGGACACTAATGGGAAACATCACACTCTAATGGGGAACATCACACACTAATAGGGAATGTCACACACTAACGGGGATCATCAGACACTAATGGGGAACATCACACTCTAATGGAGAACATCACACACGAATGGGGAACATCACACACTAATGGGAAGAATCACACACTAATGGGGAACATCACACACTAACGTGGAACATCACACACGAATGGGGAACATAACACACTAACGGGGAACATCACACTGTAATGGGGAACATCACACACTGATGGGGAGCATCACACACTAATGGGGAACATTACACACTAATGGGGAGCATCACACTCTAATGGGGAGCATCACACACTAATGGGGAACATCACACACTAACGTGGAACACCACACATTAATGGGGAACATCACACAATAACGTGGAACATCACACACGAATGGGGAACATCACACACTAATGGGAAACATCAGACACTAATGGGGAGCATCACACACTAATGGGGAACATCACACACTAATGGGGAGCATCACACACTAATAGGGAGCATCATACACTAATGGGGAACATCAGACACTAGAGGGGAACATCACACACTAATGGGGAACATCACACACTAACGGGGATCATCAGACACTAATGGGGAACATCACACTCTAATGGGGAACATCACACACTAATGGGGAATGTCACACACTAACGGGGATCATCAGACACTAATGGGGAACATCACACTCTAATGGAGAACATCACACACTAATGGGGAGCATCACACACTAACGGGGAACATCAGACACTAATGGGGAACATCACACTCTAATGGGGAACTTCACACACTAATGGGGAACATCACACACTAATGGGGAGCATCTCACACTAACGGCGAACATCACACACTAATGGGGAACATCACACACTAATGGGGAATGTCACACACTAACGGGGATCATCAGACACTATTGGGGAACATCACACTCTAATGGAGAACATCACACACTAATGGGGAGCAACACACACTAACGGGGAACATCAGACACTAATGGGGAACATCACACTCTAATGGGGAATATCACACACTAATGGAGAACATCACACACTAATGGGGAGCATCAGACACTAATGGGGAACATCACACTCAAATGGAGAACATCACACACTAATGGGGAACATCACACACTAACGGGGAACATCAGACACTAATGGGGAACATCACACTCTAATGGGGAACATCACACACTAATGGGGAATGTCACACACTAAAGGGGATCATCAGACACTAATGGGGAACATCACACTCGAAAGGAGAACATCACACACTAATGGGGAGCATCACACACTAATGGGTAACATCACACACTAATGGGGAACATCGGACACTAATGGGAAACATCACACTCTAATGGGGAACATCACACACTAATAGGGAATGTCACACACTAACGGGGATCATCAGACACTAATGGGGAACATCACACTCTAATGGAGAACATCACACACGAATGGGGAACATAACACACTAACGGGGAACATCACACTCTAATGGGGAACATCAAACACTAATGGGGAACATCGCACACTAATGGGGAGCATTAGACACTAAGGGGGAACATCACACACTAATGGGGAGCATCACACACTAATAGGGAGCATCACACACTAACGGGGAACAGCAGACACTAGTGGGGAACATCACACACTAATGGGGAACATCACACACTAACGTGGAACATCGCACACGAATGGGGAACATCACACACTAATGGGGAACATCACACACTAACGGGGAACATCAGACACTAATGGGGAACATCACACTCTAATGGGGAACATCACACACTAATGGGGAATGTCACACACTAACGGGGATCATCAGACACTAATGGGGAACATCACACTCTAATGGAGAACATCACACACTAATGGGGAGCATCACACACTAACGGGGAACATCAGACACTAATGGGGAACATCACACTCTAATGGGGAGCATCTCACACTAACGGGGAACATCACACACTAATGGGGAACATCACACACTAATGGGGAATGTCACACACTAACGGGGATCATCAGACACTATTGGGGAACATCACACTCTAATGGAGAACATCACACACTAATGGGGAGCATCACACACTAATGGGGAACATCACACTCTAATGGGGAACATCACACACTAATGGGGAACATCACACTCTAATGGGGAACATCACACACTAATGGGGAACATCACACACTAATGGGGAGCATCACACACTAATGGGGAACATCACACACTAACGGGGAACATCAGACACTAGTGCGGAACATCACACACTAATGGGGAACATCACACACTAATGGGGAGAATCACATACTAACGGGGACATCACACTCTAATGGGGAACATCACACACTAATGGGGAACATCACACACTGATGGGGAGCATCACACACTAATGGGGAGCATCACACACTAACGGGGAACATCACACACTAACGGGGAACATCACACACTAATTGGGAGCATCACACACTAACGGGGAACATCACACACTAACGGTGATCATCACACACTAATGGGGAACATCACACAATAACGGGGAACATCAGACACTAATGGGGAACATCACACTCAAATGGAGAACATCACACACTAATAGGGAATGTCACACACTAAAGGGGATCATCAGACACTAATGGGGAACATCACACACTAACGGGGAACATCAGACACTAATGGGGAACATCACACTCTAATGGGGAACATCACACACTAATGGGGAATGTCACACACTAAAGGGGATCATCAGACACTAATGGGGAACATCACACTCGAAAGGAGAACATCACACACTAATGGGGAGCATCACACACTAATGGGTAACATCACACACTAATGGGGAACATCGGACACTAATGGGAAACATCACACTCTAATGGGGAACATCACACACTAATAGGGAATGTCACACACTAACGGGGATCATCAGACACTAATGGGGAACATCACACTCTAATGGAGAACATCACACACGAATGGGGAACATAACACACTAACGGGGAACATCACACTCTAATGGGGAACATCAAACACTAATGGGGAACATCGCACACTAATGGGGAGCACTAGACACTAAGGGGGAACATCACACACTAATGGGGAGCATCACACACTAATAGGGAGCATCACACACTAACGGGGAACAGCAGACACTAGTGGGGAACATCACACACTAATGGGGAACATCACACACTAACGTGGAACATCGCACACGAATGGGGAACATCACACACTAATGGGGAACATCACACACTAACGGGGAACATCAGACACTAATGGGGAACATCACACTCTAATGGGGAACATCACACACTAATGGGGAATGTCACACACTAACGGGGATCATCAGACACTAATGGGGAACATCACACTCTAATGGAGAACATCACACACTAATGGGGAGCATCACACACTAACGGGGAACATCAGACACTAATGGGGAACATCACACTCTAATGGGGAGCATCTCACACTAACGGGGAACATCACACACTAATGGGGAACATCACACACTAATGGGGAATGTCACACACTAACGGGGATCATCAGACACTATTGGGGAACATCACACTCTAATGGAGAACATCACACACTAATGGGGAGCATCACACACTAATGGGGAACATCACACTCTAATGGGGAACATCACACACTAATGGGGAACATCACACACTAACGGGGAACATCAGACACTAGTGCGGAACATCACACACTAATGGGGAACATCACACACTAATGGGGAGAATCACATACTAACGGGGACATCACACTCTAATGGGGAACATCACACACTAATGGGGAACATCACACACTGATGGGGAGCATCACACACTAATGGGGAGCATCACACACTAACGGGGAACATCACACACTAACGGGGAACATCACACACTAATTGGGAGCATCACACACTAACGGGGAACATCACACACTAACGGTGATCATCACACACTAATGGGGAACATCACACAATAACGGGGAACATCAGACACTAATGGGGAACATCACACTCAAATGGAGAACATCACACACTAATGGGGAACATCCCACACTAACGGGGAACATCAGACACTAATGGGGAACATCACACTCTAATGGGGAACATCACACACTAATGGGGAATGTCACACACTAAAGGGGATCATCAGACACTAATGGGGAACATCACACTCTAATGGAGAACATCACACACTAATGGGGAGCATCACACACTAATGGGTAACATCACACACTAACGGGGAACATCAGACACTAATGGGAAACATCACACTCTAATGGGGAACATCACACACTAATGGGGAATGTCACACACTAACGGGGATCATCAGACACTAATGGGGAACATCACACTCTAATGGAGAACATCACACACGAATGGGGAACATAACACACTAACGGGGAACATCACACTCTAATGGGGAACATCAAACACTAATGGGGAACATCACACACTAATGGGGAGCATTAGACACTAAGGGGGAACATCACACACTAATGGGGAGCATCACACACTAATAGGGAGCATCACACACTAACGGGGAACAGCAGACACTAGTGGGGAACATCACACACTAATGGGGAACATCACACACTAACGTGGAACATCGCACACGAATGGGGAACATAACACACTAATGGGGAACATCACACACTAATGGGGAACATCAAACAATAATGGGGAACATCACACACTAATGGGGAACATCAAACACTAATGGGGAACATCACACTCTAATGGGGAACATCACACACTAATGGGGAACATCACACACTAATGGGGAGCATCACACACTAATGGGGAACATCACACTCTAATGGGGAACATCACACACTAATGGGGAACATCACACTCTAATGGGGAACATCACACACTAATGGGGAACATCACACACTAATGGGGAGCATCACACACTAATGGGGAACATCACACACTAATGGGGAACATCACACTCTAATGGAGAACATCACACACTAATGGGGTGCAGCACACACTAACGGGGAACATCAGACACTAATGCGGAACATCACACTCTAATGGGGAACATCACACACTAATGGGGAACATCACACACTAATAGGGAGCATCACACACTAACGGGGAACATCACACACTAACGGGGAACATCACACACTAATGAGGATCATCACAAAGTAATGGGGAACATCACACACTAATGGGGAGCATCACACACTAATGGGGAACATCACACACTAATGGGGAACATCACACACTAACGTGGAACACCACACATTAATGGGGAACATCACACAATAACGTGGAACATCACACACTAATGGGGAACATCAGACACTAATGGGGAGCATCACACACTAATGGGGAACATCACACACTAATGGGGAGCATCACACACTAATAGGGAGCATCATACACTAATGGGGAACATCAGACACTAGAGGGGAACATCACACACTAATGGGGAACATCACACACTAACTTGGAACATCGCACACGAATGGGGAACATAACACACTAACGGGGAACATCACACTCTAATGGGGAACATCACACACTAATGGGGAGCATCACACTCTAATGGGGAGGATCACACACTAATGGGGAACATCACACACTAATGGGGAGCATCACACACTAATGGGGAGCATCACACTCTAATGGGGAGGATCACACACTAATGGGGAACATCACACAATAATGGGGAGCAACACACACTAAGGGGGAACATCACACACTATTGGGGAGCATCACACAGTAATGGGGAACATCACACACTAATGGGAAGAATCACACACTAATGGGGAACATCACACACTAATGGGGAACATCACACACTAACGTGGAACACCACACATTAATGGGGAACATCACACACAAACGTGGAACATCACACACGAATGGGGAACATAACACACTAACGGGGAACATCACACTGTAATGGGGAACATCACACACTGATGGGGAGCATCACACACTAATGGGGAACATTACACACTAATGGGGAGCATCACACTCTAATGGGGAGCATCACACACTAATGGGGAACATCACACACTAACGTGGAACACCACACATTAATGGGGAACATCACACAATAACGTGGAACATCACACACGAATGGGGAACATCACACACTAATGGGAAACATCAGACACTAATGGGGAGCATCACACACTAATGGGGAGCATCACACACTAATAGGGAGCATCATACACTAATGGGGAACATCAGACACTAGAGGGGAACATCACACACTAATGGGGAACATCACACACTAACGGGGAACATCAGACACTAATGGGGAACATCACACTCTAATGGGGAACATCACACACTAATGGGGAATGTCACACACTAACGGGGATCATCAGACACTAATGGGGAACATCACACTCTAATGGAGAACATCACACACTAATGGGGAGCATCACACACTAACGGGGAACATCAGACACTAATGGGGAACATCACACTCTAATGGGGAACTTCACACACTAATGGGGAACATCACACACTAATGGGGAGCATCTCACACTAACGGCGAACATCACACACTAATGGGGAACATCACACACTAATGGGGAATGTCACACTCTAATGGGGAATATCACACACTAATGGAGAACATCACACACTAATGGGGAGCATCAGACACTAATGGGGAACATCACACTCAAATGGAGAACATCACACACTAATGGGGAACATCACACACTAACGGGGAACATCAGACACTAATGGGGAACATCACACTCTAATGGGGAACATCACACACTAATGGGGAATGTCACACACTAAAGGGGATCATCAGACACTAATGGGGAACATCACACTCTAATGGAGAACATCACACACTAATGGGGAGCATCACACACTAATGGGTAACATCACACACTAACGGGGAACATCAGACACTAATGGGAAACATCACACTCTAATGGGGAACATCACACACTAATGGGGAATGTCACACACTAACGGGGATCATCAGACACTAATGGGGAACATCACACTCTAATGGATAACATCACACACGAATGGGGAACATAACACACTAACGGGGAACATCACACTCTAATGGGGAACACCAAACACTAATGGGGAACATCGCACACTAATGGGGAGCATTAGACACTAAGGGGGAACATCACACACTAATGGGGAGCATCACACACTAATAGGGAGCATCACACACTAACGGGGAACAGCAGACACTAGTGGGGAACATCACACACTAATGGGGAACATCACACACTAACGTGGAACATCGCACACGAATGGGGAACATCACACACTAATGGGGAACATCACACACTAACGGGGAACATCAGACACTAATGGGGAACATCACACTCTAATGGGGAACATCACACACTAATGGGGAGCATCACACACTAACGGGGAACATCAGACACTAATGGGGAACATCACACTCTAATGGGGAGCATCTCACACTAACGGGGAACATCACACACTAATGGGGAACATCACACACTAATGGGGAATGTCTCACACTAACGGGGATCATCAGACACTATTGGGGAACATCACACTCTAATGGAGAACATCACACACTAATGGGGAGCATCACACACTAATGGGGAACATCACACTCTAATGGGGAACATCACACACTAATGGGGAACATCACACTCTAATGGGGAACATCACACACTAATGGGGAACATAACACACTAATGGGGAGCATCACACACTAATGGGGAACATCACACACTAACGGGGAACATCAGACACTAGTGCGGAACATCACACACTAATGGGGAACATCACACACTAATGGGGAGAATCACATACTAACGGGGACATCACACTCTAATGGGGAACATCACACACTAATGGGGAACATCACACACTGATGGGGAGCATCACACACTAATGGGGAGCATCACACACTAATGGGGAGCATCACACACTAACGGGGAACATCACACACTAATGGGAAACATCACACACTAATGGGGAACATCACACACTAACGGGTAACATCAAACACTAATGGGGAAAATCACACTCAAATGGAGAACATCACACACTAATGCGGAACATCACACCCTAACGGGGAACAACAGACACTAATGGGGAACATCACACTCTAATGGGGAACATCACACACTAATGGGGAATGTCACACACTAACAGGGATCATCAGACACTAATGGGGAACATCACACTCTAATGGACAACATCACACACTAATGGGGAGCATCACACACTAACGGGGAACATCAGACACTAATGGGGAACATCACACTCAAATGGAGAACATCACACACTAATGCGGAACATCACACCCTAACGGGGAACAACAGACACTAATGGGGAACATCACACTCTAATGGGGAATATCACACACTAATGGGGAGCATCACACACTAACGGGGAACATCACACACTAATGGGGATCATCACACAGTAATGGGGAACATCACACACTAATGGGAAGCATCACACACTAATGGGGAACATCACACACTAATGGGGAACATCACACACTAACGTGGAACACCAACATTAATGGGGAACATCACACACTAATGGGGAACATCACACAATAACGGGGAATATCAGACACTAATGGGGAACATCACACTCAAATGGAGAACATCACACACTAATGGGGAACATCACACACTAACGGGGAACATCAGACACTAATGGGGATCATCACACTCTAATGGGGAACATCACACACTAATGGGGAATGTCACACACTAATGGGGATCATCAGACACTAATGGGGAACATCACACTCTAATGGAGAACATCACACACTAATGGGGAGCATCACACACTAACGGGGAACATCAGACACTAATGGGGAACATCACACTCTAATGGGGAACATCACACACTAATGGGGAACATCACACACTAATGGGGAGCATCACACACTAACGGGGAGCATCTCACACTAACGGGGAACATCACACACTAATGGGGAACATCACACACTAATGGGGAATGTCACACACTAACGGGGATCATCAGACACTATTGGGGAACATCACACTCTAATGGAGAACATCACACACTAATGGGGAGCATCACACACTAATGGGGAACATCACACTCTAATGGGGAACATCACACACTAATGGGGAACATCACACTCTAATGGGGAACATCACACACTAATGGGGAACATCACACACTAATGGGGAGCATCACACACTAATGGGGAACATCACACACTAACGGGGAACATCAGACACTAGTGCGGAACATCACACACTAATGGGGAACATCACACACTAATGGGGAGAATCACATACTAACGGGGACATCACACTCTAATGGGGAACATCACACACTAATGGGGAACATCACACACTGATGGGGAGCATCACACACTAATGGGGAGCATCACACACTAATGGGGAGCATCACACACTAACGGGGAACATCACACACTAACGGGGAACATCACACACTAATGGGGAACATCACACTCAAATGGAGAACATCACACACTAATGCGGAACATCACACCCTAACGGGGAACATCAGACACTAATGGGGAACATCACACTCTAATGGGGAACATCACACACTAATGGGGAATGTCACACACTAACAGGGATCATCAGACACTAATGGGGAACATAACACACTAACGGGGAACATCACACTGTAATGGGGAACATCACACACTGATGGGAAGCATCACACACTAATGGGGAACATCACACACTAATGGGGAGCATCACACACTAATGGGGAGCATCACACACTAACGGGGAACATCACACACTAACGGGGAACATCACACACTAATTGGGAGCATCACACACTAACGGGGAACATCACACACTAACGGTGATCATCATACACTAATGGGGAACATCACACAATAACGGGGAACATCAGACACTAATGGGGAACATCACACTCAAATGGAGAACATCACACACTAATGGGGAACATCACACACTAACGGGGAACATCAGACACTAATGGGGAACATCACACTCTAATGGGGAACATCACACACTAATGGGGAATGTCACACACTAAAGGGGATCATCAGACACTAATGGGGAACATCACACTCTAATGGAGAACATCACACACTAATGGGGAGCATCACACACTAATGGGTAACATCACACACTAACGGGGAACATCAGACACTAATGGGAAACATCACACTCTAATGGGGAACATCACACACTAATGGGGAATGTCACACACTAACGGGGATCATCAGACACTAATGGGGAACATCACACTCTAATGGAGAACATCACACACGAATGGGGAACATAACACACTAACGGGGAACATCACACTCTAATGGGGAACATCAAACACTAATGGGGAACATCACACACTAATGGGGAGCATTAGACACTAAGGGGGAACATCACACACTAATGGGGAGCATCACACACTAATAGGGAGCATCACACACTAACGGGGAACAGCAGACACTAGTGGGGAACATCACACACTAATGGGGAACATCACACACTAACGTGGAACATCGCACACGAATGGGGAACATAACACACTAATGGGGAACATCACACTCTAATGGGGAGCATCACACACTAATGGGGAACATCACACACTAATGGGGAACATCACACTCTGATGGAGAACATCACACACTAATGGGGTGCAGCACACACTAACGGGGAACATCAGACACTAATGCGGAACATCACACTCTAATGGGGAACATCACACACTAATGGGGAACATCACACACTAATAGGGAGCATCACACACTAACGGGGAACATCACACACTAACGGGGAACATCACACACTAATGAGGATCATCACAAAGTAATGGGGAACATCACACACTAATGGGGAACATCACACACTAACGTGGAACACCACACATTAATGGGGAACATCACACACTAATGGGGAACATCACACACTAACGTGGAACACCACACATTAATGGGGAACATCACACAATAACGTGGAACATCACACACTAATGGGGAACATCAGACACTAATGGGGAGCATCACACACTAATGGGGAACATCACACACTAATGGGGAGCATCACACACTAATAGGGAGCATCATACACTAATGGGGAACATCAGACACTAGAGGGGAACATCACACACTAATGGGGAACATCACACACTAACTTGGAACATCGCACACGAATGGGGAACATAACACACTAACGGGGAACATCACACTCTAATGGGGAACATCACACACTAATGGGGAGCATCACACTCTAATGGGGAGGATCACACACTAATGGGGAACATCACACACTAATGGGGAGCATCACACACTAATGGGGAGCATCACACTCTAATGGGGAGGATCACACACTAATGGGGAACATCACACAATAATGGGGAGCAACACACACTAAGGGGGAACATCACACACTATTGGGGAGCATCACACAGTAATGGGGAACATCACACACTAATGGGAAGAATCACACACTAATGGGGAACATCACACACTAATGGGGAACATCACACACTAACGTGGAACACCACACATTAATGGGGAACATCACACACAAACGTGGAACATCACACACGAATGGGGAACATAACACACTAACGGGGAACATCACACTGTAATGGGGAACATCACACACTGATGGGGAGCATCACACACTAATGGGGAACATTACACACTAATGGGGAGCATCACACTCTAATGGGGAGCATCACACACTAATGGGGAACATCACACACTAACGTGGAACACCACACATTAATGGGGAACATCACACAATAACGTGGAACATCACACACGAATGGGGAACATCACACACTAATGGGAAACATCAGACACTAATGGGGAGCATCACACACTAATGGGGAACATCACACACTAATGGGGAGCATCACACACTAATAGGGAGCATCATACACTAATGGGGAACATCAGACACTAGAGGGGAACATCACACACTAATGGGGAACATCACACACTAACGGGGAACATCAGACACTAATGGGGAACATCACACTCTAATGGGGAACATCACACACTAATGGGGAATGTCACACACTAACGGGGATCATCAGACACTAATGGGGAACATCACACTCTAATGGAGAACATCACACACTAATGGGGAGCATCACACACTAACGGGGAACATCAGACACTAATGGGGAACATCACACTCTAATGGGGAACTTCACACACTAATGGGGAACATCACACACTAATGGGGAGCATCTCACACTAACGGCGAACATCACACACTAATGGGGAACATCACACACTAATGGGGAATGTCACACTCTAATGGGGAATATCACACACTAATGGAGAACATCACACACTAATGGGGAGCATCAGACACTAATGGGGAACATCACACTCAAATGGAGAACATCACACACTAATGGGGAACATCACACACTAACGGGGAACATCAGACACTAATGGGGAACATCACACTCTAATGGGGAACATCACACACTAATGGGGAATGTCACACACTAAAGGGGATCATCAGACACTAATGGGGAACATCACACTCTAATGGAGAACATCACACACTAATGGGGAGCATCACACACTAATGGGTAACATCACACACTAACGGGGAACATCAGACACTAATGGGAAACATCACACTCTAATGGGGAACATCACACACTAATGGGGAATGTCACACACTAACGGGGATCATCAGACACTAATGGGGAACATCACACTCTAATGGAGAACATCACACACGAATGGGGAACATAACACACTAACGGGGAACATCACACTCTAATGGGGAACACCAAACACTAATGGGGAACATCGCACACTAATGGGGAGCATTAGACACTAAGGGGGAACATCACACACTAATGGGGAGCATCACACACTAATAGGGAGCATCACACACTAACGGGGAACAGCAGACACTAGTGGGGAACATCACACACTAATGGGGAACATCACACACTAACGTGGAACATCGCACACGAATGGGGAACATCACACACTAATGGGGAACATCACACACTAACGGGGAACATCAGACACTAATGGGGAACATCACACTCTAATGGGGAACATCACACACTAATGGGGAGCATCACACACTAACGGGGAACATCAGACACTAATGGGGAACATCACACTCTAATGGGGAGCATCTCACACTAACGGGGAACATCACACACTAATGGGGAACATCACACACTAATGGGGAATGTCTCACACTAACGGGGATCATCAGACACTATTGGGGAACATCACACTCTAATGGAGAACATCACACACTAATGGGGAGCATCACACACTAATGGGGAACATCACACTCTAATGGGGAACATCACACACTAATGGGGAACATCACACTCTAATGGGGAACATCACACACTAATGGGGAACATCACACACTAATGGGGAGCATCACACACTAATGGGGAACATCACACACTAACGGGGAACATCAGACACTAGTGCGGAACATCACACACTAATGGGGAACATCACACACTAATGGGGAGAATCACATACTAACGGGGACATCACACTCTAATGGGGAACATCACTCACTAATGGGGAACATCACACACTGATGGGGAGCATCACACACTAATGGGGAGCATCACACACTAATGGGGAGCATCACACACTAACGGGGAACATCACACACTAATGGGAAACATCACACACTAATGGGGAACATCACACACTAACGGGTAACATCAAACACTAATGGGGAAAATCACACTCAAATGGAGAACATCACACACTAATGCGGAACATCACACCCTAACGGGGAACAACAGACACTAATGGGGAACATCACACTCTAATGGGGAACATCACACACTAATGGGGAATGTCACACACTAACAGGGATCATCAGACACTAATGGGGAACATCACACTCTAATGGACAACATCACACACTAATGGGGAGCATCACACACTAACGGGGAACATCAGACACTAATGGGGAACATCACACTCAAATGGAGAACATCACACACTAATGCGGAACATCACACCCTAACGGGGAACAACAGACACTAATGGGGAACATCACACTCTAATGGGGAATATCACACACTAATGGGGAGCATCACACACTAACGGGGAACATCACACACTAATGGGGATCATCACACAGTAATGGGGAACATCACACACTAATGGGAAGCATCACACACTAATGGGGAACATCACACACTAATGGGGAACATCACACACTAACGTGGAACACCAACATTAATGGGGAACATCACACACTAACGTGGAACATCACACACGAATGGGGAACATAACACACTAACGGGGAACATCACACTGTAATGGGGAACATCACACACTGATGGGGAGCATCACACACTAATGGGGAACATCACACACTAATGGGGAGCATCACACACTAACGGGGAACATCACACACTAACGGGGAACATCACACACTAATGGGGAACATCACACAATAACGGGGAATATCAGACACTAATGGGGAACATCACACTCAAATGGAGAACATCACACACTAATGGGGAACATCACACACTAACGGGGAACATCAGACACTAATGGGGAACATCACACTCTAATGGGGAACATCACACACTAATGGGGAATGTCACACACTAATGGGGATCATCAGACACTAATGGGGAACATCACACTCTAATGGAGAACATCACACACTAATGGGGAGCATCACACACTAACGGGGAACATCAGACACTAATGGGGAACATCACACTCTAATGGGGAACATCACACACTAATGGGGAACATCACACACTAATGGGGAGCATCACACACTAACGGGGAGCATCTCACACTAACGGGGAACATCACACACTAATGGGGAACATCACACACTAATGGGGAATGTCACACACTAACGGGGATCATCAGACACTATTGGGGAACATCACACTCTAATGGAGAACATCACACACTAATGGGGAGCATCACACACTAATGGGGAACATCACACTCTAATGGGGAACATCACACACTAATGGGGAACATCACACTCTAATGGGGAACATCACACACTAATGGGGAACATCACACACTAATGGGGAGCATCACACACTAATGGGGAACATCACACACTAACGGGGAACATCAGACACTAGTGCGGAACATCACACACTAATGGGGAACATCACACACTAATGGGGAGAATCACATACTAACGGGGACATCACACTCTAATGGGGAACATCACACACTAATGGGGAACATCACACACTGATGGGGAGCATCACACACTAATGGGGAGCATCACACACTAATGGGGAGCATCACACACTAACGGGGAACATCACACACTAACGGGGAACATCACACACTAATGGGGAACATCACACTCAAATGGAGAACATCACACACTAATGCGGAACATCACACCCTAACGGGGAACATCAGACACTAATGGGGAACATCACACTCTAATGGGGAACATCACACACTAATGGGGAATGTCACACACTAACAGGGATCATCAGACACTAATGGGGAACATAACACACTAACGGGGAACATCACACTGTAATGGGGAACATCACACACTGATGGGAAGCATCACACACTAATGGGGAACATCACACACTAATGGGGAGCATCAAACACTAATGGGGAGCATCACACACTAACGGGGAACATCACACACTAACGGGGAACATCACACACTAATTGGGAGCATCACACACTAACGGGGAACATCACACACTAACGGTGATCATCATACACTAATGGGGAACATCACACAATAACGGGGAACATCAGACACTAATGGGGAACATCACACTCAAATGGAGAACATCACACACTAATGGGGAACATCACACACTAACGGGGAACATCAGACACTAATGGGGAACATCACACTCTAATGGGGAACATCACACACTAATGGGGAATGTCACACACTAAAGGGGATCATCAGACACTAATGGGGAACATCACACTCTAATGGAGAACATCACACACTAATGGGGAGCATCACACACTAATGGGTAACATCACACACTAACGGGGAACATCAGACACTAATGGGAAACATCACACTCTAATGGGGAACATCACACACTAATGGGGAATGTCACACACTAACGGGGATCATCAGACACTAATGGGGAACATCACACTCTAATGGAGAACATCACACACGAATGGGGAACATAACACACTAACGGGGAACATCACACTCTAATGGGGAACATCAAACACTAATGGGGAACATCACACACTAATGGGGAGCATTAGACACTAAGGGGGAACATCACACACTAATGGGGAGCATCACACACTAATAGGGAGCATCACACACTAACGGGGAACAGCAGACACTAGTGGGGAACATCACACACTAATGGGGAACATCACACACTAACGTGGAACATCGCACACGAATGGGGAACATAACACACTAATGGGGAACATCACACACTAATGGGGAACATCAAACACTAATGGGGAACATCACACACTAATGGGGAACATCAAACACTAATGGGGAACATCACACTCTAATGGGGAGCATCACACACTAATGGGGAACATCAAACACTAATGGGGAACATTACACTCTAATGGGGAACATCACACACTAATGGGGAACATCACACACTAATGGGGAGCATCACACACTAATGGGGAACATCACACTCTAATGGGGAACATCACACACTAATGGGGAACATCACACTCTAATGGGGAACATCACACACTAATGGGGAACATCACACACTAATGGGGAGCATCACACACTAATGGGGAACATCACACACTAATGGGGAACATCACACTCTAATGGAGAACATCACACACTAATGGGGAGCATCACACACTAACGGGGAACATCAGACACTAATGGGGAACATCACACTCTAATGGGGAACATCACACACTAATGGGGAACATCACACACTAATAGGGAGCATCACACACTAACGGGGAACATCACACACTAATGAGGATCATCACAAAGTAATGGGGAACATCACACACTAATGGGGAGCATCACACACTAATGGGGAACATCACACACTAATGGGGAACATCACACACTAACGTGGAACACCACACATTAATGGGGAACATCACACAATAACGTGGAACATCACACACGAATGGGGAACATCACACACTAATGGGGAACATCAGACACTAATGGGGAGCATCACACACTAATGGGGAACATCACACACTAATGGGGAGCATCACACACTAATAGGGAGCATCATACACTAATGGGGAACATCAGACACTAGAGGGGAACATCACACACTAATGGGGAACATCACACACTAACTTGGAACATCGCACACGAATGGGGAACATAACACACTAACGGGGAACATCACACTCTAATGGGGAACATCACACACTAATGGGGAGCATCACACTCTAATGGGGAGGATCACACACTAATGGGGAACATCACACACTAATGGGGAGCATCACACACTAATGGGGAGCATCACACTCTAATGGGGAGGATCACACACTAATGGGGAACATCACACAATAATGGGGAGCAACACACACTAAGGGGGAACATCACACACTATTGGGGAGCATCACACAGTAATGGGGAACATCACACACTAATGGGAAGAATCACACACTAATGGGGAACATCACACACTAATGGGGAACATCACACACTAACGTGGAACACCACACATTAATGGGGAACATCACACACTTACGTGGAACATCACACACGAATGGGGAACATAACACACTAACGGGGAACATCACACTGTAATGGGGAACATCACACACTGATGGGGAGCATCACACACTAATGGGGAACATTACACACTAATGGGGAGCATCACACTCTAATGGGGAGCATCACACACTAATGGGGAACATCACACACTAACGTGGAACACCACACATTAATGGGGAACATCACACAATAACGTGGAACATCACACACGAATGGGGAACATCACACACTAATGGGAAACATCAGACACTAATGGGGAGCATCACACACTAATGGGGAACATCACACACTAATGGGGAGCATCACACACTAATAGGGAGCATCAGACACTAATGGGGAACATCAGACACTAGAGGGGAACATCACACACTAATGGGGAACATCACACACTAACGGGGAACATCAGACACTAATGGGGAACATCACACTCTAATGGGGAACATCACACACTAATGGGGAATGTCACACACTAACGGGGATCATCAGACACTAATGGGGAACATCACACTCTAATGGAGAACATCACACACTAATGGGGAGCATCACACAATAACGGGGAACATCAGACACTAATGGGGAACATCACACTCTAATGGGGAACTTCACACACTAATGGGGAACATCACACACTAATGGGGAGCATCTCACACTAACGGCGAACATCACACACTAATGGGGAACATCACACACTAATGGGGAATGTCACACTCTAATGGGGAATATCACACACTAATGGAGAACATCACACACTAAAGGGGAGCATCAGACACTAATGGGGAACATCACACTCAAATGGAGAACATCACACACTAATGGGGAACATCACACACTAACGGGGAACATCAGACACTAATGGGGAACATCACACTCTAATGGGGAACATCACACACTAATGGGGAATGTCACACACTAAAGGGGATCATCAGACACTAATGGGGAACATCACACTCTAATGGAGAACATCACACACTAATGGGGAGCATCACACACTAATGGGTAACATCACACACTAACGGGGAACATCAGACACTAATGGGAAACATCACACTCTAATGGGGAACATCACACACTAATGGGGAATGTCACACACTAACGGGGATCATCAGACACTAATGGGGAACATCACACTCTAATGGAGAACATCACACACGAATGGGGAACATAACACACTAACGGGGAACATCACACTCTAATGGGGAACATCAAACACTAATGGGGAACATCGCACACTAATGGGGAGCATTAGACACTAAGGGGGAACATCACACATTAATGGGGAGCAACACACACTAATAGGGAGCATCACACACTAACGGGGAACAGCAGACACTAGTGGGGAACATCACACACTAATGGGGAACATCACACACTAACGTGGAACATCGCACACGAATGGGGAACATCACACACTAATGGGGAACATCACACACTAATGGGGAACATCACACACTAATGGGGAATGTCACACACTAACGGGGATCATCAGACACTAATGGGGAACATCACACTCTAATGGAGAACATCACACACTAATGGGGAACATCACACACTAACGGGGAACATCAGACACTAATGGGGAACATCACACTCTAATGGGGAGCATCTCACACTAACGGGGAACATCACACACTAATGGGGAACATCACACACTAATGGGGAATGTCACACACTAACGGGGATCATCAGACACTATTGGGGAACATCACACTCTAATGGCGAACATCACACACTAATGGGGAGCATCACACACTAATGGGGAACATCACACTCTAATGGGGAACATCACACACTAATGGGGAACATCACACTCTAATGGGGAACATCACACACTAATGGGGAACATCACACACTAATGGGGAGCATCACACACTAATGGGGAACATCACACACTAACGGGGAACATCAGACACTAGTGCGGAACATCACACACTAATGAGGAACATCACACACTAATGGGGAGAATCACATACTAACGGGGACATCACACTCTAATGGGGAACATCACACACTAATGGGGAACATCACACACTGATGGGGAGCATCACACACTAATGGGGAGCATCACACACTAATGGGGAGCATCACACACTAACGGGGAACATCACACACTAATGGGAAACATCACACACTAATGGGGAACATCACACACTAACGGGTAACATCAGACACTAATGGGGAACATCACACTCAAATGGAGAACATCACACACTAATGCGGAACATCACACCCTAACGGGGAACAACAGACACTAATGGGGAACATCACACTCTAATGGGGAACATCACACACTAATGGGGAATGTCACACACTAACAGGGATCATCAGACACTAATGGGGAACATCACACTCTAATGGACAACATCACACACTAATGGGGAGCATCACACACTAACGGGGAACATCAGACACTAATGGGGAACATCACACTCAAATGGAGAACATCACACACTAATGCGGAACATCACACCCTAACGGGGAACAACAGACACTAATGGGGAACATCACACTCTAATGGGGAATATCACACACTAATGGGGAATGTCACACACTAACAGGGATCATCAGACACTAATGGGGAACATCACACTCTAATGGATAACATCACACACTAATGGGGAGCATCACACACTAACGGGGAACATCACACACTAATGGGGATCATCACACAGTAATGGGGAACATCACACACTAATGGGAAGCATCACACACTAATGGGGAACATCACACACTAATGGGGAACATCACACACTAACGTGGAACACCAACATTAATGGGGAACATCACACACTAACGTGGAACATCACACACGAATGGGGAACATAACACACTAACGGGGAACATCACACTGTAATGGGGAACATCACACACTGATGGGGAGCATCACACACTAGAGGGGAACATCACACACTAATGGGGAACATCACACACTAACGGGGAACATCAGACACTAATGGGGAACATCACACTCTAATGGGGAACATCACACACTAATGGGGAATGTCACACACTAACGGGGATCATCAGACACTAATGGGGAACATCACACTCTAATGGAGAACATCACACACTAATGGGGAGCATCACACACTAACGGGGAACATCAGACACTAATGGGGAACATCACACTCTAATGGGGAACTTCACACACTAATGGGGAACATCACACACTAATGGGGAGCATCTCACACTAACGGCGAACATCACACACTAATGGGGAACATCACACACTAATGGGGAATGTCACACTCTAATGGGGAATATCACACACTAATGGAGAACATCACACACTAATGGGGAGCATCAGACACTAATGGGGAACATCACACTCAAATGGAGAACATCACACACTAATGGGGAATGTCACACACTAAAGGGGATCATCAGACACTAATGGGGAACATCACACTCTAATGGAGAACATCACACACTAATGGGGAGCATCACACACTAATGGGTAACATCACACACTAACGGGGAACATCAGACACTAATGGGAAACATCACACACTAATGGGGAATGTCACACACTAACGGGGAACATCAGACACTAGTGCGGAACATCACACACTAATGGGGAACATCACACACTAATGGGGAGAATCACATACTAACGGGGACATCACACTCTAATGGGGAACATCACACACTAATGGGGAACATCACACACTGATGGGGAGCATCACACACTAATGGGGAGCATCACACACTAATGGGGAGCATCACACACTAACGGGGAACATCACACACTAATGGGAAACATCACACACTAATGGGGAACATCACACACTAACGGGTCACATCAGACACTAATGGGGAACATCACACTCAAATGGAGAACATCACACACTAATGCGGAACATCACACCCTAACGGGGAACAACAGACACTAATGGGGAACATCACACTCTAATGGGGAACATCACACACTAATGGGGAATGTCACACACTAACAGGGATCATCAGACACTAATGGGGAACATCACACTCTAATGGACAACATCACACACTAATGGGGAGCATCACACACTAACGGGGAACATCAGACACTAATGGGGAACATCACACTCAAATGGAGAACATCACACACTAATGCGGAACATCACACCCTAACGGGGAACAACAGACACTAATGGGGAACATCACACTCTAATGGGGAATATCACACACTAATGGGGAATGTCACACACTAACAGGGATCATCAGACACTAATGGGGAACATCACACTCTAATGGATAACATCACACACTAATGGGGAACATCACACTCTAATGGGGAACATCACACACTAATGGGGAACATCACACACTAATGGGGAGCATCACACACTAATGGGGAACATCACACACTAATGGGGAACATCACACTCTAATGGAGAACATCACACACTAATGGGGAGCATCACACACTAACGGGGAACATCAGACACTAATGGGGAACATCACACTCTAATGGGGAACATCACACACTAATGGGGAACATCACACACTAATAGGGAGCATCACACACTAACGGGGAACATCACACACTAATGAGGATCATCACAAAGTAATGGGGAACATCACACACTAATGGGGAGCATCACACACTAATGGGGAACATCACACACTAATGGGGAACATCACACACTAACGTGGAACACCACACATTAATGGGGAACATCACACAATAACGTGGAACATCACACACGAATGGGGAACATCACACACTAATGGGGAACATCAGACACTGATGGGGAGCATCACACACTAATGGGGAACATCACACACTAATGGGGAGCATCACACACTAATAGGGAGCATCATACACTAATGGGGAACATCAGACACTAGAGGGGAACATCACACACTAATGGGGAACATCACACACTAACTTGGAACATCGCACACGAATGGGGAACATAACACACTAACGGGGAACATCACACTCTAATGGGGAACATCACACACTAATGGGGAGCATCACACTCTAATGGGGAGGATCACACACTAATGGGGAACATCACACACTAATGGGGAGCATCACACACTAATGGGGAGCATCACACTCTAATGGGGAGGATCACACACTAATGGGGAACATCACACAATAATGGGGAGCAACACACACTAAGGGGGAACATCACACACTATTGGGGAGCATCACACAGTAATGGGGAACATCACACACTAATGGGAAGAATCACACACTAATGGGGAACATCACACACTAATGGGGAACATCACACACTAACGTGGAACACCACACATTAATGGGGAACATCACACACTTACGTGGAACATCACACACGAATGGGGAACATAACACACTAACGGGGAACATCACACTGTAATGGGGAACATCACACACTGATGGGGAGCATCACACACTAATGGGGAACATTACACACTAATGGGGAGCATCACACTCTAATGGGGAGCATCACACACTAATGGGGAACATCACACACTAACGTGGAACACCACACATTAATGGGGAACATCACACAATAACGTGGAACATCACACACGAATGGGGAACATCACACACTAATGGGAAACATCAGACACTAATGGGGTGCATCACACACTAATGGGGAACATCACACACTAATGGGGAGCATCACACACTAATAGGGAGCATCAGACACTAATGGGGAACATCAGACACTAGAGGGGAACATCACACACTAATGGGGAACATCACACACTAACGGGGAACATCAGACACTAATGGGGAACATCACACTCTAATGGGGAACATCACACACTAATGGGGAATGTCACACACTAACGGGGATCATCAGACACTAATGGGGAACATCACACTCTAATGGAGAACATCACACACTAATGGGGAGCATCACACAATAACGGGGAACATCAGACACTAATGGGGAACATCACACTCTAATGGGGAACTTCACACACTAATGGGGAACATCACACACTAATGGGGAGCATCTCACACTAACGGCGAACATCACACACTAATGGGGAACATCACACACTAATGGGGAATGTCACACTCTAATGGGGAATATCACACACTAATGGAGAACATCACACACTAAAGGGGAGCATCAGACACTAATGGGGAACATCACACTCAAATGGAGAACATCACACACTAATGGGGAACATCACACACTAACGGGGAACATCAGACACTAATGGGGAACATCACACTCTAATGGGGAACATCACACACTAATGGGGAATGTCACACACTAAAGGGGATCATCAGACACTAATGGGGAACATCACACTCTAATGGAGAACATCACACACTAATGGGGAGCATCACACACTAATGGGTAACATCACACACTAACGGGGAACATCAGACACTAATGGGAAACATCACACTCTAATGGGGAACATCACACACTAATGGGGAATGTCACACACTAACGGGGATCATCAGACACTAATGGGGAACATCACACTCTAATGGAGAACATCACACACGAATGGGGAACATAACACACTAACGGGGAACATCACACTCTAATGGGGAACATCAAACACTAATGGGGAACATCGCACACTAATGGGGAGCATTAGACACTAAGGGGGAACATCACACATTAATGGGGAGCATCACACACTAATAGGGAGCATCACACACTAACGGGGAACAGCAGACACTAGTGGGGAACATCACACACTAATGGGGAACATCACACACTAACGGGGAACATCAGACACTAATGGGGAACATCACACTCTAATGGGGAACATCACACACTAATGGGGAATGTCACACACTAACGGGGATCATCAGACACTAATGGGGAACATCACACTCTAATGGAGAACATCACACACTAATGGGGAACATCACACACTAACGGGGAACATCAGACACTAATGGGGAACATCACACTCTAATGGGGAACATCACACACTAATGGGGAATGTCACACACTAAAGGGGATCATCAGACACTAATGGGGAACATCACACTCTAATGGAGAACATCACACACTAATGGGGAGCATCACACACTAATGGGTAACATCACACACTAACGGGGAACATCAGACACTAATGGGAAACATCACACTCTAATGGGGAACATCACACACTAATGGGGAATGTCACACACTAACGGGGATCATCAGACACTAATGGGGAACATCACACTCTAATGGAGAACATCACACACGAATGGGGAACATAACACACTAACGGGGAACATCACACTCTAATGGGGAACATCAAACACTAATGGGGAACATCGCACACTAATGGGGAGCATTAGACACTAAGGGGGAACATCACACATTAATGGGGAGCATCACACACTAATAGGGAGCATCACACACTAACGGGGAACAGCAGACACTAGTGGGGAACATCACACACTAATGGGGAACATCACACACTAACGGGGAACATCAGACACTAATGGGGAACATCACACTCTAATGGGGAACATCACACACTAATGGGGAATGTCACACACTAACGGGGATCATCAGACACTAATGGGGAACATCACACTCTAATGGAGAACATCACACACTAATGGGGAACATCACACACTAACGGGGAACATCAGACACTAATGGGGAACATCACACTCTAATGGGGAGCATCTCACACTAACGGGGAACATCACACACTAATGGGGAACATCACACACTAATGGGGAATGTCACACACTAACGGGGATCATCAGACACTATTGGGGAACATCACACTCTAATGGCGAACATCACACACTAATGGGGAGCATCACACACTAATGGGGAACATCACACTCTAATGGGGAACATCACACACTAATGGGGAACATCACACTCTAATGGGGAACATCACACACTAATGGGGAACATCACACACTAATGGGGAGCATCACACACTAATGGGGAACATCACACACTAACGGGGAACATCAGACACTAGTGCGGAACATCACACACTAATGAGGAACATCACACACTAATGGGGAGAATCACATACTAACGGGGACATCACACTCTAATGGGGAACATCACACACTAATGGGGAACATCACACACTGATGGGGAGCATCACACACTAATGGGGAGCATCACACACTAATGGGGAGCATCACACACTAACGGGGAACATCACACACTAATGGGAAACATCACACACTAATGGGGAACATCACACCCTAACGGGGAACAACAGACACTAATGGGGAACATCACACTCTAATGGGGAACATCACACACTAATGGGGAATGTCACACACTAACAGGGATCATCAGACACTAATGGGGAACATCACACTCTAATGGACAACATCACACACTAATGGGGAGCATCACACACTAACGGGGAACATCAGACACTAATGGGGAACATCACACTCAAATGGAGAACATCACACACTAATGCGGAACATCACACCCTAACGGGGAACAACAGACACTAATGGGGAACATCACACTCTAATGGGGAATATCACACACTAATGGGGAATGTCACACACTAACAGGGATCATCAGACACTAATGGGGAACATCACACTCTAATGGATAACATCACACACTAATGGGGAGCATCACACACTAACGGGGAACATCACACACTAATGGGGATCATCACACAGTAATGGGGAACATCACACACTAATGGGAAGCATCACACACTAATGGGGAACATCACACACTAATGGGGAACATCACACACTAACGTGGAACACCAACATTAATGGGGAACATCACACACTAACGTGGAACATCACACACGAATGGGGAACATAACACACTAACGGGGAACATCACACTGTAATGGGGAACATCACACACTGATGGGGAGCATCACACACTAGAGGGGAACATCACACACTAATGGGGAACATCACACACTAACGGGGAACATCAGACACTAATGGGGAACATCACACTCTAATGGGGAACATCACACACTAATGGGGAATGTCACACACTAACGGGGATCATCAGACACTAATGGGGAACATCACACTCTAATGGAGAACATCACACACTAATGGGGAGCATCACACACTAACGGGGAACATCAGACACTAATGGGGAACATCACACTCTAATGGGGAACTTCACACACTAATGGGGAACATCACACACTAATGGGGAGCATCTCACACTAACGGCGAACATCACACACTAATGGGGAACATCACACACTAATGGGGAATGTCACACTCTAATGGGGAATATCACACACTAATGGAGAACATCACACACTAATGGGGAGCATCAGACACTAATGGGGAACATCACACTCAAATGGAGAACATCACACACTAATGGGGAATGTCACACACTAAAGGGGATCATCAGACACTAATGGGGAACATCACACTCTAATGGAGAACATCACACACTAATGGGGAGCATCACACACTAATGGGTAACATCACACACTAACGGGGAACATCAGACACTAATGGGAAACATCACACACTAATGGGGAATGTCACACACTAACGGGGAACATCAGACACTAGTGCGGAACATCACACACTAATGGGGAACATCACACACTAATGGGGAGAATCACATACTAACGGGGACATCACACTCTAATGGGGAACATCACACACTAATGGGGAACATCACACACTGATGGGGAGCATCACACACTAATGGGGAGCATCACACACTAATGGGGAGCATCACACACTAACGGGGAACATCACACACTAATGGGAAACATCACACACTAATGGGGAACATCACACACTAACGGGTCACATCAGACACTAATGGGGAACATCACACTCAAATGGAGAACATCACACACTAATGCGGAACATCACACCCTAACGGGGAACAACAGACACTAATGGGGAACATCACACTCTAATGGGGAACATCACACACTAATGGGGAATGTCACACACTAACAGGGATCATCAGACACTAATGGGGAACATCACACTCTAATGGACAACATCACACACTAATGGGGAGCATCACACACTAAAGGGGAACATCAGACACTAATGGGGAACATCACACTCAAATGGAGAACATCACACACTAATGCGGAACATCACACCCTAACGGGGAACAACAGACACTAATGGGGAACATCACACTCTAATGGGGAATATCACACACTAATGGGGAATGTCACACACTAACAGGGATCATCAGACACTAATGGGGAACATCACACTCTAATGGATAACATCACACACTAATGGGGAGCATCACACACTAACGGGGAACATCACACACTAATGGGGATCATCACACAGTAATGGGGAACATCACACACTAATGGGAAGCATCACACACTAATGGGGAACATCACACACTAATGGGGAAAATCACACACTAACGTGGAACACCAACATTAATGGGGAACATCACACACTAACGTGGAACATCACACACGAATGGGGAACATAACACACTAACGGGGAACATCACACTGTAATGGGGAACATCACACACTGATGGGGAGCATCACACACTAGAGGGGAACATCACACACTAATGGGGAACATCACACACTAACGGGGAACATCAGACACTAATGGGGAACATCACACTCTAATGGGGAACATCACACACTAATGGGGAATGTCACACACTAACGGGGATCATCAGACACTAATGGGGAACATCACACTCTAATGGAGAACATCACACACTAATGGGGAGCATCACACACTAACGGGGAACATCAGACACTAATGGGGAACATCACACTCTAATGGGGAACTTCACACACTAATGGGGAACATCACACACTAGTGGGGAGCATCTCACACTAACGGCGAACATCACACACTAATGGGGAACATCACACACTAATGGGGAATGTCACACTCTAATGGGGAATATCACACACTAATGGAGAACATCACACACTAATAGGGAGCATCAGACACTAATGGGGAACATCACACTCAAATGGAGAACATCACACTCTAATGGGGAACATCACACACTAATGGGGAATGTCACACACTAAAGGGGATCATCAGACACTAATGGGGAACATCACACTCTAATGGAGAACATCACACACTAATGGGGAGCATCACACACTAATGGGTAACATCACACACTAACGGGGAACATCAGACACTAATGGGAAACATCACACTCTAATGGGGAACATCACACACTAATGGGGAATGTCACACACTAACGGGGATCATCAGACACTAATGGGGAACATCACACTCTAATGGAGAACATCACACACGAATGGGGAACATAACACACTAACGGGGAACATCACACTCTAATGGGGAACATCAAACACTAATGGGGAACATCGCACACTAATGGGGAGCATTAAACACTAAGGGGGAACATCACACACTAATGGGGAGCATCACACACTAACGGGGAACAGCAGACACTAGTGGGGAACATCACACACTAATGGGGAACATCACACACTAATGGGGAACATCACACACTAACGGGGAACATCAGACACTAATGGGGAACATCACACTCTAATGGGGAACATCACACACTAATGGGGAATGTCACACACTAACGGGGATCATCAGACACTAATGGGGAACATCACACTCTAATGGAGAACATCACACACTAATGGGGAGCATCACACACTAACGGGGAACTTCAGACACTAATGGGGAACATCACACTCTAAAGGGGAGCATCTCACACTAACGGGGAACATCACACACTAATGGGGAACATCACACACTAATGGGGAATGTCACACACTAACGGGGATCATCAGACACTATTGGGGAACATCACACTCTAATGGAGAACATCACACACTAATGGGGAGCATCACACACTAATGGGGAACATCACACTCTAATGGGGAACATCACACACTAATGGGGAACATCACACTCTAATGGGGAACATCACACACTAATGGGGAACATCTCACACTAATGGGGAGCATCACACACTAATGGGGAACATCACACACTAACGGGGAACATCAGACACTAGTGCGGAACATCACACACTAATGGGGAACATCACACACTAATGGGGAGAATCACATACTAACGGGGACATCACACTCTAATGGGGAACATCACACACTAATGGGGAACATCACACACTGATGGGGAGCATCACACACTAATGGGGAGCATCACACACTAATGGGGAGCATCACACACTAACGGGGAACATCACACACTAATGGGAAACATCACACACTAATGGGGAACATCACACACTAACGGGTAACATCAGACACTAATGGGGAACATCACACTCAAATGGAGAACATCACACACTAATGCGGAACATCACACCCTAACGGGGAACAACAGACACTAATGGGGAACATCACACTCTAATGGGGAACATCACACACTAATGGGGAATGTCACACACTAACAGGGATCATCAGACACTAATGGGGAACATCACACTCTAATGGACAACATCACACACTAATGGGGAGCATCACACACTAACGGGGAACATCAGACACTAATGGGGAACATCACACTCAAATGGAGAACATCACACACTAATGCGGAACATCACACCCTAACGGGGAACAACAGACACTAATGGGGAACATCACACTCTAATGGGGAATATCACACACTAATGGGGAAAGTCACACACTAACAGGGATCATCAGACACTAATGGGGAACATCACACTCTAATGGATAACATCACACACTAATGGGGAGCATCACACACTAACGGGGAACATCACACACTAATGGGGATCATCACACAGTAATGGGGAACATCACACACTAATGGGAAGCATCACACACTAATGGGGAACATCACACACTAATGGGGAACATCACACACTAACGTGGAACACCAACATTAATGGGGAACATCACACACTAACGTGGAACATCACACACGAATGGGGAACATCACACACTAATGGGGAATGTCACACTCTAATGGGGAACATCACACACTAATGGGGAATGTCACACTCTAATGGGGAATATCACACACTAATGGAGAACATCACACACTAATAGGGAGCATCAGACACTAATGGGGAACATCACACTCAAATGGAGAACATCACACTCTAATGGGGAACATCACACACTAATGGGGAATGTCACACACTAAAGGGGATCATCAGACACTAATGGGGAACATCACACTCTAATGGAGAACATCACACACTAATGGGGAGCATCACACACTAATGGGTAACATCACACACTAACGGGGAACATCAGACACTAATGGGAAACATCACACTCTAATGGGGAACATCACACACTAATGGGGAATGTCACACACTAACGGGGATCATCAGACACTAATGGGGAACATCACACTCTAATGGAGAACATCACACACGAATGGGGAACATAACACACTAACGGGGAACATCACACTCTAATGGGGAACATCAAACACTAATGGGGAACATCGCACACTAATGGGGAGCATTAGACACTAAGGGGGAACATCACACACTAATGGGGAGCATCACACACTAATAGGGAGCATCACACACTAACGGGGAACAGCAGACACTAGTGGGGAACATCACACACTAATGGGGAACATCACACACTAATGGGGAACATCACACACTAACGGGGAACATCAGACACTAATGGGGAACATCACACTCTAATGGGGAACATCACACACTAATGGGGAATGTCACACACTAACGGGGATCATCAGACACTAATGGGGAACATCACACTCTAATGGGGAGCATCACACACTAACGGGGAACTTCAGACACTAATGGGGAACATCACACTCTAATGGGGAGCATCTCACACTAACGGGGAACATCACACACTAATGGGGAACATCACACACTAATGGGGAATGTCACACACTAACGGGGATCATCAGACACTATTGGGGAACATCACACTCTAATGGAGAACATCACACACTAATGGGGAGCATCACACACTAATGGGGAACATCACACTCTAATGGGTAACATCACACACTAATGGGGAACATCACACTCTAATGGGGAACATCACACACTAATGGGGAACATCACACACTAATGGGGAACATCACACACTAACGGGGAACATCAGACACTAGTGCGGAACATCACACACTAATGGGGAACATCACACACTAATGGGGAGAATCACATACTAACGGGGACATCACACTCTAATGGGGAACATCACACACTAATGGGGAACATCACACACTGATGGGGAGCATCACACACTAATGGGGAGCATCACACACTAATGGGGAGCATCACACACTAACGGGGAACATCACACACTAATGGGAAACATCACACACTAATGGGGAACATCACACACTAACGGGTAACATCAGACACTAATGGGGAACATCACACTCAAATGGAGAACATCACACACTAATGCGGAACATCACACCCTAACGGGGAACAACAGACACTAATGGGGAACATCACACTCTAATGGGGAACATCACACACTAATGGGGAATGTCACACACTAACAGGGATCATCAGACACTAATGGGGAACATCACACTCTAATGGACAACATCACACACTAATGGGGAGCATCACACACTAACGGGGAACATCAGACACTAATGGGGAACATCACACTCTAATGGACAACATCACACACTAATGGGGAACATCACACACTAACGGGGAACATCAGACACTAGTGCGGAACATCACACACTAATGGGGAACATCACACACTAATGGGGAGAATCACATACTAACGGGGACATCACACTCTAATGGGGAACATCACACACTAATGGGGAACATCACACACTGATGGGGAGCATCACACACTAATGGGGAGCATCACACACTAATGGGGAGCATCACACACTAACGGGGAACATCACACACTAATGGGAAACATCACACACTAATGGGGAACATCACACACTAACGGGTAACATCAGACACTAATGGGGAACATCACACTCAAATGGAGAACATCACACACTAATGCGGAACATCACACCCTAACGGGGAACAACAGACACTAATGGGGAACATCACACTCTAATGGGGAACATCACACACTAATGGGGAATGTCACACACTAACAGGGATCATCAGACACTAATGGGGAACATCACACTCTAATGGACAACATCACACACTAATGGGGAGCATCACACACTAACGGGGAACATCAGACACTACTGGGGAACATCACACTCAAATGGAGAACATCACACACTAATGCGGAACATCACACCCTAACGGGGAACAACAGACACTAATGGGGAACATCACACTCTAATGGGGAATATCACACACTAATGGGGAATGTCACACACTAACAGGGATCATCAGACACTAATGGGGAACATCACACTCTAATGGATAACATCACACACTAATGGGGAGCATCACACACTAACGGGGAACATCACACACTAATGGGGATCATCACACAGTAATGGGGAACATCACACACTAATGGGAAGCATCACACACTAATGGGGAACATCACACACTAATGGGGAACATCACACACTAACGTGGAACACCAACATTAATGGGGAACATCACACACTAACGTGGAACATCACACACGAATGGGGAACATAACACACTAACGGGGATCATCACACTGTAATGGGGAACATCACACACTGATGGGGAGCATCACACACTAATGGGGAACATCACACACTAATGGGGAGCATCACACACTAACGGGGAACATCACACACTAACGGGGAACATCACACACTAATGGGGAACATCACACAATAACGGGGAACATCAGACACTAATGGGGAACATCACACTCAAATGGAGAACATCACACACTAATGGGGAACATCACACACTAACGGGGAACATCAGACACTAATGGGGAACATCACACTCTAATGGGGAACATCACACACTAATGGGGAATGTCACACACTAATGGGGATCATCAGACACTAATGGGGAACATCACACTCTAATGGAGAACATCACACACTAATGGGGAGCATCACACACTAACGGGGAACATCAGACACTAATGGGGAACATCACACTCTAATGGGGAACATCACACACTAATGGGGAGCATCACACACTAACGGGGAACAACAGACACTAATGGGGAACATCACACTCTAATGGGGAATATCACACACTAATGGGGAATGTCACACACTAACAGGGATCATCAGACACTAATGGGGAACATCACACTCTAATGGATAACATCACACACTAATGGGGAGCATCACACACTAACGGGGAACATCACACACTAATGGGGATCATCACACAGTAATGGGGAACATCACACACTAATGGGAAGCATCACACACTAATGGGGAACATCACACACTAATGGGGAACATCACACACTAACGTGGAACACCAACATTAATGGGGAACATCACACACTAACGTGGAACATCACACACGAATGGGGAACATAACACACTAACGGGGAACATCACACTGTAATGGGGAACATCACACACTAACGGGGAACATCAGACACTAATGGGGAACATCACACACTAATGGGGAACATCACACACTAACGGGGAACATCAGACACTAACGGGGAACATCAGACACTAATGGGGAACATCACACTCTAATGGGGAACATCACACACTAATGGGGAATGTCACACACTAACGGGGATCATCAGACACTAATGGGGAACATCACACTCTAATGGAGAACATCACACACTAATGGGGAGCATCACACACTAACGGGGAACATCAGACACTAATGGGGAACATCACACTCTAATGGGGAACTTCACACACTAATGGGGAACATCACACACTAATGGGGAGCATCTCACACTAACGGCGAACATCACACACTAATGGGGAACATCACACACTAATGGGGAATGTCACACTCTAATGGGGAATATCACACACTAATGGAGAACATCACACACTAATGGGGAGCATCAGACACTAATGGGGAACATCACACTCAAATGGAGAAAATCACACACTAATGGGGAATGTCACACACTAAAGGGGATCATCAGACACTAATGGGGAACATCACACTCTAATGGAGAACATCACACACTAATGGGGAGCATCACACACTAATGGGTAACATCACACACTAACGGGGAACATCAGACACTAATGGGAAACATCACACACTAATGGGGAATGTCACACACTAACGGGGAACATCAGACACTAGTGCGGAACATCACACACTAATGGGGAACATCACACACTAATGGGGAGAATCACATACTAACGGGGACATCACACTCTAATGGGGAACATCACACACTAATGGGGAACATCACACACTGATGGGGAGCATCACACACTAATGGGGAGCATCACACACTAATGGGGAGCATCACACACTAACGGGGAACATCACACACTAATGGGAAACATCACACACTAATGGGGAACATCACACACTAACGGGTCACATCAGACACTAATGGGGAACATCACACTCAAATGGAGAACATCACACACTAATGCGGAACATCACACCCTAACGGGGAACAACAGACACTAATGGGGAACATCACACTCTAATGGGGAACATCACACACTAATGGGGAATGTCACACACTAACAGGGATCATCAGACACTAATGGGGAACATCACACTCTAATGGACAACATCACACACTAATGGGGAGCATCACACACTAACGGGGAACATCAGACACTAATGGGGAACATCACACTCAAATGGAGAACATCACACACTAATGCGGAACATCACACCCTAACGGGGAACAACAGACACTAATGGGGAACATCACACTCTAATGGGGAATATCACACACTAATGGGGAATGTCACACACTAACAGGGATCATCAGACACTAATGGGGAACATCACACTATAATGGATAACATCACACACTAATGGGGAGCATCACACACTAACGGGGAACATCACACACTAATGGGGATCATCACACAGTAATGGGGAACATCACACACTAATGGGAAGCATCACACACTAATGGGGAACATCACACACTAATGGGGAACATCACACACTAACGTGGAACAGCAACATTAATGGGGAACATCACACACTAACGTGGAACATCACACACGAATGGGGAACATAACACACTAACGGGGAACATCACACTGTAATGGGGAACATCACACACTGATGGGGAGCATCACACACTAGAGGGGAACATCACACACTAATGGGGAACATCACACACTAACGGGGAACATCAGACACTAATGGGGAACATCACACTCTAATGGGGAACATCACACACTAATGGGGAATGTCACACACTAACGGGGATCATCAGACACTAATGGGGAACATCACACTCTAATGGAGAACATCACACACTAATGGGGAGCATCACACACTAACGGGGAACATCAGACACTAATAGGGAGCATGACACACTAACGGGGAACAGCAGACACTAGTGGGGAACATCACACACTAATGGGGAACATCACACACTAATGGGGAGCATCACACACTAACGGGGAACATCAGACACTAATGGGGAACATCACACTCTAATGGGGAACATCACACACTAATGGGGAACATCACACACTAATGGGGAGCATCACACACTAACGGGGAACATCACACACTAATCGGGAACATCACACAGTAATGGGGAACATCACACACTAATGGGGAGCATCACACACTAATGGGGAACATCACACACTAATGGGGAACATCACACACTAACGTGGAATACCACACATTAATGGGGAAGATCACACACTAACGTGGAACATCACACACGAATGGGGAACATAACACACTAACGGGGAACATCACACTCTAATGGGGAATATCAAACACTAATGGGGAACATCACACACTAATGGGGAGCATCAGACACTAATGGGGAACATCACACACTAATGGGGAGTGTCACACACTAATAGTGAGCATCACACACTAACGGGGAACAGCAGACACTAGTGGGGAACATCACACACTAATGGGGAACATCACACACTAACGTGGAATATCGCACACGAATGGGGAACATAACACACTAATGGGGAACATGACACACTAATGGGGAGCATCACACACTAATGGGGAACATCACACACTAATGGGGAGCATCACACACTAATAGGGAGCATCATACACTAATGGGGAACATCAGACACTAGAGGGGAACATCACACACTAATGGGGAACATCACACACTAACGGGGAACATCAGACACTAATGGGGAACATCACACTCTAATGGGGAACATCACACACTAATGGGGAATGTCACACACTAACGGGGATCATCAGACACTAATGGGGAACATCACACTCTAATGGAGAACATCACACACTAATGGGGAGCATCACACACTAACGGGGAACATCAGACACTAATGGGGAACATCACACTCTAATGGGGAACTTCACACACTAATGGGGAACATCACACACTAATGGGGAGCATCTCACACTAACGGCGAACATCACACACTAATGGGGAACATCACACACTAATGGGGAATGTCACACACTAACGGGGATCATCAGACACTATTGGGGAACATCACACTCTAATGGAGAACATCACACACTAATGGGGAGCAACACACACTAACGGGGAACATCAGACACTAATGGGGAACATCACACTCTAATGGGGAATATCACACACTAATGGAGAACATCACACACTAATGGGGAGCATCAGACACTAATGGGGAACATCACACTCAAATGGAGAACATCACACACTAATGGGGAACATCACACACTAACGGGGAACATCAGACACTAATGGGGAACATCACACTCTAATGGGGAACATCACACACTAATGGGGAATGTCACACACTAAAGGGGATCATCAGACACTAATGGGGAACATCACACTCTAATGGAGAACATCACACATTAATGGGGAGCATCACACACTAATGGGTAACATCACACACTAACGGGGAACATCAGACACTAATGGGAAACATCACACTCTAATGGGGAACATCACACACTAATGGGGAATGTCACACACTAACGGGGATCATCAGACACTAATGGGGAACATCACACTCTAATGGAGAACATCACACACGAATGGGGAACATAACACACTAACGGGGAACATCACACTCTAATGGGGAACATCAAACACTAATGGGGAACATCGCACACTAATGGGGAGCATTAGACACTAAGGGGGAACATGACACACTAATGGGGAGCATCACACACTAATAGGGAGCATCACACACTAACGGGGAACAGCAGACACTAGTGGGGAACATCACACACTAATGGGGAACATCACACACTAACGTGGAACATCACACACGAATGGGGAACATCACACACTAATGGGGAACATCACACACTAACGGGGAACATCAGACACTAATGGGGAACATCACACTCTAATGGGGAACATCACACACTAATGGGGAATGTCACACACTAACGGGGATCATCAGACACTAATGGGGAACATCACACTCTAATGGAGAACATCACACACTAATGCGGAGCATCACACACTAACGGGGAACATCAGACACTAATGGGGAACATCACACTCTAATGGGGAGCATCTCACACTAACGGGGAACATCACACAATAATGGGGAACATCACACACTAATGGGGAATGTCACACACTAACGGGGATCATCAGACACTATTGGGGAACATCACACTCTAATGGAGAACATCACACACTAATGGGGAGCATCACACACTAATGGGGAACATCACACTCTAATGGGGAACATCACACACTAATGGGGAACATCACACTCTAATGGGGAACATCACACACTAATGGGGAACATCACACACTAATGGGGAGCATCACACACTAATGGGGAACATCACACACTAACGGGGAACATCAGACACTAGTGCGGAACATCACACACTAATGGGGAACATCACACACTAATGGGGAGAATCACATACTAACGGGGACATCACACTCTAATGGGGAACATCACACACTAATGGGGAACATCACACACTGATGGGGAGCATCACACACTAATGGGGAGCATCACACACTAATGGGGAGCATCACACACTAACGGGGAACATCACACACTAATGGGAAACATCACACACTAATGGGGAACATCACACACTAACGGGTAACATCAGACACTAATGGGGAACATCACACTCAAATGGAGAACATCACACACTAATGCGGAACATCACACCCTAACGGGGAACAACAGACACTAATGGGGAACATCACACTCTAATGGGGAACATCACACACTAATGGGGAATGTCACCCACTAACAGGGATCATCAGACACTAATGGGGAACATCACACTCTAATGGACAACATCACACACTAATGGGGAGCATCACACACTAACGGGGAACATCAGACACTAATGGGGAACATCACACTCAAATGGAGAACATCACACACTAATGCGGAACATCACACCCTAACGGGGAACAACAGACACTAATGGGGAACATCACACTCTAATGGGGAATATCACACACTAATGGGGAATGTCACACACTAACAGGGATCATCAGACACTAATGGGGAACATCACACTCTAATGGATAACATCACACACTAATGGGGAGCATCACACACTAACGGGGAACATCACACACTAATGGGGATCATCACACAGTAATGGGGAACATCACACACTAATGGGGAGCATCACACACTAATGGGGAACATCACACACTAATGGGGAACATCACACACTAACGTGGAATACCACACATTAATGGGGAACATCACACACTAACGTGGAACATCACACACAAATGGGGAACATAACACACTAACGGGGAACATCACACTCTAATGGGGAATATCAAACACTAATGGGGAACATCACACACTAATGGGGAGCATCAGACACTAATGGGCAACATCACACACTAATGGGGAGTGTCACACACTAATAGTGAGCATCACACACTAACGGGGAACAGCAGACACTAGTGGGGAACATCACACACTAATGGGGAACATCACACACTAACGTGGAATATCGCACACGAATGGGGAACATAACACACTAATGGGGAACATCACACACTAATGGGGAGCATCACACACTAATGGGGAACATCACACACTAATGGGGAGCATCACACACTAATAGGGAGCATCATACACTAATGGGGAACATCAGACACTAGAGGGGAACATCACACACTAATGGGGAATATCACACACTAACGGGGAACATCAGACACTAATGGGGAACATCACACTCTAATGGGGAACATCACACACTAATGGGGAATGTCACACACTAACGGGGATCATCAGACTCTAATGGGGAACATCACACTCTAATGGAGATATCACACACTAATGGGGAGCATCACACACTAACGGGGAACATCAGACACTAATGGGGAACATCACACTCTAATGGGGAACTTCACACACTAATGGGGAACATCACACACTAATGGGGAGCATCTCACACTAACGGCGAACATCACACACTAATGGGGAACATCACACACTAATGGGGAATGTCACACACTAACGGGGATCATCAGACACTATTGGGGAACATCACACTCTAATGGAGAACATCACACACTAATGGGGAGCAACACACACTAACGGGGAACATCAGACACTAATGGGGAACATCACACTCTAATGGGGAATATCACACACTAATGGAGAACATCACACACTAATGGGGAGCATCAGACACTAATGGGGAACATCACACTCAAATGGAGAACATCACACACTAATGGGGAACATCACACACTAACGGGGAACATCAGACACTAATGGGGAACATCACACTCTAATGGGGAACATCACACACTAATGGGGAATGTCACACACTAAAGGGGATCATCAGACACTAATGGGGAACATCACACTCTAATGGAGAACATCACACACTAATGGGGAGCATCACACACTAATGGGTAACATCACACACTAACGGGGAACATCAGACACTAATGGGAAACATCACACTCTAATGGGGAACATCACACACTAATGGGGAATGTCACACACTAACGGGGATCATCAGACACTAATGGGAAACATCACACTCTAATGGAGAACATCACACACGAATGGGGAACATAACACACTAACGGGGAACATCACACTCTAATGGGGAACATCAAACACTAATGGGGAACATCGCACACTAATGGGGAGCATTAGACACTAAGGGGGAACATCACACACTAATGGGGAGCATCACACACTAATAGGGAGCATCACACACTAACGGGGAACAGCAGACACTAGTGGGGAACATCACACACTAATGGGGAACATCACACACTAACGTGGAACATCGCACACGAATGGGGAACATCACACACTAATGGGGAACATCACACACTAACGGGGAACATCAGACACTAATGGGGAACATCACACTCTAATGGGGAACATCACACACTAATGGGGAATGTCACACACTAACGGGGATCATCAGACACTAATGGGGAACATCACACTCTAATGGAGAACATCACACACTAATGGGGAGCATCACACACTAACGGGGAACATCAGACACTAATGGGGAACATCACACTCTAATGGGGAGCATCTCACACTAACGGGGAACATCACACACTAATGGGGAACATCACACACTAATGGGGAATGTCACACACTAACGGGGATCATCAGACACTATTGGGGAACATCACACTCTAATGGAGAACATCACACACTAATGGGGAGCATCACACACTAATGGGGAACATCACACTCTAATGGGGAACATCACACACTAATGGGGAACATCACACTCTAATGGGGAACATCACACACTAATGGGGAACATCACACACTAATGGGGAGCATCACACACTAATGGGGAACATCACACACTAACGGGGAACATCAGACACTAGTGCGGAACATCACACACTAATGGGGAGCATCACACACTAATGGGGAGAATCACATACTAACGGGGACATCACACTCTAATGGGGAACATCACACACTAATGGGGAACATCACAGACTGATGGGGAGCATCACACACTAATGGGGAGCATCACACACTAATGGGGAGCATCACACACTAACGGGGAACATCACACACTAATGGGAAACATCACACACTAATGGGGAACATCACACACTAACGGGTAACATCAGACACTAATGGGGAACATCACACTCAAATGGAGAACATCACACACTAATGCGGAACATCACACCCTAACGGGGAACAACAGACACTAATGGGGAACATCACACTCTAATGGGGAACATCACACACTAATGGGGAATGTCACCCACTAACAGGGATCATCAGACACTAATGGGGAACATCACACTCTAATGGACAACATCACACACTAATGGGGAGCATCACACACTAACGGGGAACATCAGACACTAATGGGGAACATCACACTCAAATGGAGAACATCACACACTAATGCGGAACATCACACCCTAACGGGGAACAACAGACACTAATGGGGAACATCACACTCTAATGGGGAATATCACACACTAATGGGGAATGTCACACACTAACAGGGATCATCAGACACTAATGGGGAACATCACACTCTAATGGATAACATCACACACTAATGGGGAGCATCACACACTAACGGGGAACATCACACACTAATGGGGAGAATCACATACTAACGGGGACATCACACTCTAATGGGGAACATCACACACTAATGGGGAACATCACACACTGATGGGGAGCATCACACACTAATGGGGAGCATCACACACTAATGGGGAGCATCACACACTAACGGGGAACATCACACACTAATGGGAAACATCACACACTAATGGGGAACATCACACACTAACGGGTAACATCAGACACTAATGGGGAACATCACACTCAAATGGAGAACATCACACACTAATGCGGAACATCACACCCTAACGGGGAACAACAGACACTAATGGGGAACATCACACTCTAATGGGGAACATCACACACTAATGGGGAATGTCACCCACTAACAGGGATCATCAGACACTAATGGGGAACATCACACTCTAATGGACAACATCACACACTAATGGGGAGCATCACACACTAACGGGGAACATCAGACACTAATGGGGAACATCACACTCAAATGGAGAACATCACACACTAATGCGGAACATCACACCCTAACGGGGAACAACAGACACTAATGGGGAACATCACACTCTAATGGGGAATATCACACTCTAATGGGGAACATCACACACTAATGGGGAACATCACACACTGATGGGGAGCATCACACACTAATGGGGAGCATCACACACTAATGGGGAGCATCACACACTAACGGGGAACATCACACACTAATGGGAAACATCACACACTAATGGGGAACATCACACACTAACGGGTAACATCAGACACTAATGGGGAACATCACACTCAAATGGAGAACATCACACACTAATGCGGAACATCACACCCTAACGGGGAACAACAGACACTAATGGGGAACATCACACTCTAATGGGGAACATCACACACTAATGGGGAATGTCACCCACTAACAGGGATCATCAGACACTAATGGGGAACATCACACTCTAATGGACAACATCACACACTAATGGGGAGCATCACACACTAACGGGGAACATCAGACACTAATGGGGAACATCACACTCAAATGGAGAACATCACACACTAATGCGGAACATCACACCCTAACGGGGAACAACAGACACTAATGGGGAACATCACACTCTAATGGGGAATATCACACACTAATGGGGAATGTCACACACTAACAGGGATCATCAGACACTAATGGGGAACATCACACTCTAATGGATAACATCACACACTAATGGGGAGCATCACACACTAACGGGGAACATCACACACTAATGGGGATCATCACACAGTAATGGGGAACATCACACACTAATGGGGAGCATCACACACTAATGGGGAACATCACACACTAATGGGGAACATCACACACTAACGTGGAATACCACACATTAATGGGGAACATCACACACTAACGTGGAACATCACACACAAATGGGGAACATAACACACTAACGGGGAACATCACACTCTAATGGGGAATATCAAACACTAATGGGGAACATCACACACTAATGGGGAGCATCAGACACTAATGGGCAACATCACACACTAATGGGGAGTGTCACACACTAATAGTGAGCATCACACACTAACGGGGAACAGCAGACACTAGTGGGGAACATCACACACTAATGGGGAACATCACACACTAACGTGGAATATCGCACACGAATGGGGAACATAACACACTAATGGGGAACATCACACACTAATGGGGAGCATCACACACTAATGGGGAACATCACACACTAATGGGGAGCATCACACACTAATAGGGAGCATCATACACTAATGGGGAACATCAGACACTAGAGGGGAACATCACACACTAATGGGGAATATCACACACTAACGGGGAACATCAGACACTAATGGGGAACATCACACTCTAATGGGGAACATCACACACTAATGGGGAATGTCACACACTAACGGGGATCATCAGACTCTAATGGGGAACATCACACTCTAATGGAGATATCACACACTAATGGGGAGCATCACACACTAACGGGGAACATCAGACACTAATGGGGAACATCACACTCTAATGGGGAACTTCACACACTAATGGGGAACATCACACACTAATGGGGAGCATCTCACACTAACGGCGAACATCACACACTAATGGGGAACATCACACACTAATGGGGAATGTCACACACTAACGGGGATCATCAGACACTATTGGGGAACATCACACTCTAATGGAGAACATCACACACTAATGGGGAGCAACACACACTAACGGGGAACATCAGACACTAATGGGGAACATCACACTCTAATGGGGAATATCACACACTAATGGAGAACATCACACACTAATGGGGAGCATCAGACACTAATGGGGAACATCACACTCAAATGGAGAACATCACACACTAATGGGGAACATCACACACTAACGGGGAACATCAGACACTAATGGGGAACATCACACTCTAATGGGGAACATCACACACTAATGGGGAATGTCACACACTAAAGGGGATCATCAGACACTAATGGGGAACATCACACTCTAATGGAGAACATCACACACTAATGGGGAGCATCACACACTAATGGGTAACATCACACACTAACGGGGAACATCAGACACTAATGGGAAACATCACACTCTAATGGGGAACATCACACACTAATGGGGAATGTCACACACTAACGGGGATCATCAGACACTAATGGGAAACATCACACTCTAATGGAGAACATCACACACGAATGGGGAACATAACACACTAACGGGGAACATCACACTCTAATGGGGAACATCAAACACTAATGGGGAACATCGCACACTAATGGGGAGCATTAGACACTAAGGGGGAACATCACACACTAATGGGGAGCATCACACACTAATAGGGAGCATCACACACTAACGGGGAACAGCAGACACTAGTGGGGAACATCACACACTAATGGGGAACATCACACACTAACGTGGAACATCGCACACGAATGGGGAACATCACACACTAATGGGGAACATCACACACTAACGGGGAACATCAGACACTAATGGGGAACATCACACTCTAATGGGGAACATCACACACTAATGGGGAATGTCACACACTAACGGGGATCATCAGACACTAATGGGGAACATCACACTCTAATGGAGAACATCACACACTAATGGGGAGCATCACACACTAACGGGGAACATCAGACACTAATGGGGAACATCACACTCTAATGGGGAGCATCTCACACTAACGGGGAACATCACACACTAATGGGGAACATCACACACTAATGGGGAATGTCACACACTAACGGGGATCATCAGACACTATTGGGGAACATCACACTCTAATGGAGAACATCACACACTAATGGGGAGCATCACACACTAATGGGGAACATCACACTCTAATGGGGAACATCACACACTAATGGGGAACATCACACTCTAATGGGGAACATCACACACTAATGGGGAACATCACACACTAATGGGGAGCATCACACACTAATGGGGAACATCACACACTAACGGGGAACATCAGACACTAGTGCGGAACATCACACACTAATGGGGAGCATCACACACTAATGGGGAGTAGCACATACTAACGGGGACATCACACTCTAATGGGGAACATCACACACTAATGGGGAACATCACAGACTGATGGGGAGCATCACACACTAATGGGGAGCATCACACACTAATGGGGAGCATCACACACTAACGGGGAACATCACACACTAATGGGAAACATCACACACTAATGGGGAACATCACACACTAACGGGTAACATCAGACACTAATGGGGAACATCACACTCAAATGGAGAACATCACACACTAATGCGGAACATCACACCCTAACGGGGAACAACAGACACTAATGGGGAACATCACACTCTAATGGGGAACATCACACACTAATGGGGAATGTCACCCACTAACAGGGATCATCAGACACTAATGGGGAACATCACACTCTAATGGACAACATCACACACTAATGGGGAGCATCACACACTAACGGGGAACATCAGACACTAATGGGGAACATCACACTCAAATGGAGAACATCACACACTAATGCGGAACATCACACCCTAACGGGGAACAACAGACACTAATGGGGAACATCACACTCTAATGGGGAATATCACACACTAATGGGGAATGTCACACACTAACAGGGATCATCAGACACTAATGGGGAACATCACACTCTAATGGATAACATCACACACTAATGGGGAGCATCACACACTAACGGGGAACATCACACACTAATGGGGATCATCACACAGTAATGGGGAACATCACACACTAATGGGAAGCATCACACACTAATGGGTAACATCACACACCAATGGGGAACATCACACACTAATGTGGAACACCAACATTAATGGGGAACATCACACACTAACGTGGAACATCACACACGAATGGGGAACATAACACACTAACGGGGAACATCACACTGTAATGGGGAACATCACACACTGATGGGGAGCATCACACACTAATGGGGAACATCACACACTAATGGGGAGCATCACACACTAACGGGGAACATCACACACTAACGGGGAACATCACACACTAATGGGGAACATCACACAATAACGGGGAACATCAGACACTAATGGGGAACATCACACTCAAATGGAGAACATCACACACTAACGGGGAACATCAGACACTAATGGGGAACATCACACTCTAATGGGGAACATCACACACTAATGGGGAATGTCACACACTAATGGGGATCATCAGACACTAATGGGGAACATCACACTCTAATGGAGAACATCACACACTAATGGGGAGCATCACACACTAACGGGGAACATCAGACACTAATGGGGAACATCACACTCTAATGGGGAACATCACACACTAATGGGGAACATCACACACTAATGGGGAGCATCACACACTAACGGGGAACATCACACACTAATCGGGAACATCACACAGTAATGGGGAACATCACACACTAATGGGGAGCATCACACACTAATGGGGAACATCACACACTAATGGGGAACATCACACACTAACGTGGAATACCACACATTAATGGGGAACATCACACACTAACGTGGAACATCACACACGAATGGGGAACATAACACACTAACGGGGAACATCACACTCTAATGGGGAATATCAAACACTAATGGGGAACATCACACACTAATGGGGAGCATCAGACACTAATGGGGAACATCACACACTAATGGGGAGCATCACACACTAATGGGGAACATCACACACTAATGGGGAACATCACACACTAACGTGGAACACCAACATTAATGGGGAACATCACACACTAACGTGGAACATCACACACGAATGGGGAACATAACACACTAACGGGGAACATCACACTGTAATGGGGAACATCACACACTGATGGGGAGCATCACACACTAATGGGGAACATCACACACTAATGGGGAGCATCACACACTAACGGGGAACATCACACACTAACGGGGAACATCACACACTAATGGGGAACATCACACAATAACGGGGAACATCAGACACTAATGGGGAACATCACACTCAAATGGAGAACATCACACACTAATGGGGAACATCACACACTAACGGGGAACATCAGACACTAATGGGGAACATCACACTCTAATGGGGAACATCACACACTAATGGGGAATGTCACACACTAATGGGGATCATCAGACACTAATGGGGAACATCACACTCTAATGGAGAACATCACACACTAATGGGGAGCATCACACACTAACGGGGAACATCAGACACTAATGGGGAACATCACACTCTAATGGGGAACATCACACACTAATGGGGAACATCACACACTAATGGGGAGCATCACACACTAACGGGGAACATCACACTGTAATGGGGAACATCACACACTGATGGGGAGCATCACACACTAATGGGGAACATCACACACTAATGGGGAACATCACACACTAACGGGGAACATCACACACTAACGGGGAACATCACACAATAACGGGGAACATCAGACACTAATGGGGAACATCACACTCAAATGGAGAACATCACACACTAATGGGGAACATCACACACTAACGGGGAACATCAGACACTAATGGGGAACATCACACTCTAATGGGGAACATCACACACTAATGGGGAATGTCACACACTAATGGGGATCATCAGACACTAATGGGGAACATCACACTCTAATGGAGAACATCACACACTAATGGGGAGCATCACACACTAACGGGGAACATCAGACACTAATGGGGAACATCACACTCTAATGGGGAACATCACACACTAATGGGGAACATCACACACTAATGGGGAGCATCACACACTAACGGGGAACATCACACACTAATCGGGAACATCACACAGTAATGGGGAACATCACACACTAATGGGGAGCATCACACACTAATGGGGAACATCACACACTAATGGGGAACATCACACACTAACGTGGAATACCACACATTAATGGGGAACATCACACACTAACGTAGAACATCACACACGAATGGGGAATATAACACACTAACGGGGAACATCACACTCTAATGGGGAATATCAAACACTAATGGGGAACATCACACACTAATGGGGAGCATCAGACACTAATGGGGAACATCACACACTAATGGGGAGCATCCTACACTAATGGGGAACATCACACACTAATGGGGAACATCACACACTAACGTGGAACACCAACATTAATGGGGAACATCACACACTAACGTGGAACATCACACACGAATGGGGAACATAACACACTAACGGGGAACATCACACTGTAATGGGGAACATCACACACTGATGGGGAGCATCACACACTAATGGGGAACATCACACACTAATGGGGAGCATCACACACTAACGGGGAACATCACACACTAACGGGGAACATCACACACTAATGGGGAACATCACACAATAACGGGGAACATCAGACACTAATGGGGAACATCACACTCAAATGGAGAACATCACACACTAATGGGGAACATCACACACTAACGGGGAACATCAGACACTAATGGGGAACATCACACTCTAATGGGGAACATCACACACTAATGGGGAATGTCACACACTAATGGGGATCATCAGACACTAATGGGGAACATCACACTCTAATGGAGAACATCACACACTAATGGGGAGCATCACACACTAACGGGGAACATCAGACACTAATGGGGAACATCACACTCTAATGGGGAACATCACACACTAATGGGGAACATCACACACTAATGGGGAGCATCACACACTAACGGGGAACATCACACACTAATCGGGAACATCACACAGTAATGGGGAACATCACACACTAATGGGGAGCATCACACACTAATGGGGAACATCACACACTAATGGGGAACATCACACACTAACGTGGAATACCACACATTAATGGGGAACATCACACACTAACGTGGAACATCACACACGAATGGGGAACATAACACACTAACGGGGAACATCACACTCTAATGGGGAATATCAAACACTAATGGGGAACATCACACACTAATGGGGAGCATCAGACACTAATGGGGAACATCACACACTAATGGGGAGCGTCACACACTAATAGGGAGCATCACACACTAACGGGGAACAGCAGACACTAGTGGGGAACATCACACACTAATGGGGAACATCACACACTAATGTGGAATATCGCACACGAATGGGGAACATAACACACTAATGGGGAACATCACACACTAATGGGGAGCATTACACACTAATGGGGAACATCCCACACTAATGGGGAGCATCACACACTAATGGGGAGCATCACACTCTAATGGGGAGCATCACACACTAATGGGGAACATCAAACACTAAAGGGGAGCATCGCACACTAATGGGGAACATCAAACACTAATGGGGAACATAACACACTAACGGGGAACGTCACACACTAATGGGGAACATCACACACTAACGGGGAACATCACACTCTAATGGGGAACATCAGACACTAATGGGGAGCATCACACACTAATGGGGAACATCACACACTAACGGGGAACATCACACTCTAATGGGGAACATCACACACTAACGGGGAACATCAGACACTAATGGGTAACATCACACAATAACGGGGAACATCACACACTAATGAGGATCATCACACAGTAATGGGGAACATCACACACTAATGGGGAGCATCACACACTAATAGGGAACATCACACACTAATGGGGAACATCACACACTAACGTGGAACACCACACATTAATGGGGAACATCACACAATAACGGGGAACATCACAGTCTAATGGGGAACATCACACACTAATGGGGAACATCACACACTAATGGCGAGCATCAGACACTAATGGGGAACATCACACACTAATGGGGAGCATCAGACACTAATGGGGAGCATCACACTCTAATGGGGAGGATCACACACTGATGGGGAACATCAAACACTAATGGGGAGCAACACACACTAATGGGGAACATCACACACTAATGGGGAGCATCACACACTAATGGGGAACATCACACACTAATGGGGAGCATCACACACTAATGAGGATCATCACACAGTAATGGGGAACATCACACACTAATGGGGAGCATCACACACTAATGGGGAACATCACACACTAATGGGGAACATCACACACTAACGTGGAACACCACACATTAATGGGGAACATCACACAATAACGTGGAACATCACACACGAATGGGGAACATAACACACTAACGGGGAACATCACAGTCTAATGGGGAACATCACACACTAATGGGGAACATCACACACTAATGGGGAGGATCACACACTGATGGGGAACATCAAACACTAATGGGGAGCAACACACACTAATGGGGAACATCACACTCTAATGGGGAACATCACACACTAATGGGGAGCATCACACACTAATGGGGAACATCATACACTAACGGGGAACATCACACTCTAATGGGAAGCATCACACACTAATGGGGAGCATCACACACTAATGGGGAACATCACACTCTAATGGGGAACATCACACTCTAATGAAGAACATCACACACTAATGGGGAGCATCACACACTAACGGGGAACATCAGACACTAATGGGGAACATCACACACTAATGGGGAACATCACACACTAATGGGGAACAGCACACACTAATGGGGAGCATCGCACACTAACGGGGAACATCACACACTAATGAGGATCATCACATAGTAATGGGGAACATCACACACTAATGGGGAGCATCACACACTAATGGGGAACATCACACACTAATGGGGAACATCACACACTAACGTGGAACACCACACATTAATGGGGAACATCACACAATAACGTGGAACATCACACACGAATGGGGAACATAACACACTAACGGGGAACATCACAGTCTAATGGGGAACATCACACACTAATGGGGAACATCACACACTAATGGGGAGGATCACACACTGATGGGGAACATCAAACACTAATGGGGAGCAACACACACTAATGGGGAACATCACACTCTAATGGGGAACATCACACACTAATGGGGAGCATCACACACTAATGGGGAACATCATACACTAACGGGGAACATCACACTCTAATGGGAAGCATCACACACTAATGGGGAGCATCACACACTAATTGGGAGCATCACACACTAACGGGGAACATCAGACACTAATGGGGAAAATCACACACTAATTGGGAGCATCACACACTAACGGGGAACATCACACACTAGTGGGGAACATCACACACTAATGGGGAACATCACACACTGACGGGGAGCATCACACACTAATGGGGAACATCATACACTAACGGGGAACATCACACTCTAATGGGAAGCATCACACACTAATGGGGAGCATCACACACTAATTGGGAGCATCACACACTAACGGGGAACATCAGACACTAATGGGGAAAATCACACACTAATTGGGAGCATCACACACTAACGGGGAACATCAGACACTAGTAGGGAACATCACACACTAATGGGGAACATCACACACTGACGGGGAGCATCACACACTAATGGGGAGCATCACACACTAATGGGGAACATCAGACACTAGTGGGGAACATCACACACTAATGGGGATCATCACACACTAACGGGGAACATCACACACCAATGGGGAACATGACACTCTAATGGGGAACATCACACACTAATGGGGAGCATCAGACACTAATGGGGAACATCACACACTAACGGGGAACATCGGACACTAGTGCGGAACATCACACACTAATAGGGAACATCAAACACTAATGGGGAGCATTAGACACTAAGGGGGAACATCACACACTAATGGGGAGCATCACACACTAATAGGGAGCATCACACACTAACGGGGAACAGCAGACACTTGTGGGGAACATCACACACTAATGGGGAACATCACACACTAACGTGGAACATCGCACACGAATGGGGAACATCACACACTAATGGGGAACATCACACACTAACGGGGAACATCAGACACTAATGGGGAACATCACACTCTAATGGGGAACATCACACACTAATGGGGAATGTCACACACTAACGGGGATCATCAGACACTAATGGGGAACATCACACTCTAATGGAGAACATCACACACTAATGGGGAGCATCACACACTAACGGGGAACATCAGACACTAATGGGGAACATCACACTCTAATGGGGAGCATCTCACACTAACGGGGAACATCACACACTAATGGGGAACATCACACACTAATGGGGAATGTCACACACTAACGGGGATCATCAGACACTATTGGGGAACATCACACTCTAATGGAGAACATCACACACTAATGGGGAGCATCACACACTAATGGGGAACATCACACTCTAATGGGGAACATCACACACTAATGGGGAACATCACACTCTAATGGGGAACATCACACACTAATGGGGAACATCACACACTAATGGGGAGCATCACACACTAATGGGGAACATCACACACTAACGGGGAACATCAGACACTAGTGCGGAACATCACACACTAATGGGGAACATCACACACTAATGGGGAGAATCACATACTAACGGGGACATCACACTCTAATGGGGAACATCACACACTAATGGGGAACATCACACACTGATGGGGAGCATCACACACTAATGGGGAGCATCACACACTAATGGGAAGCATCACACACTAACGGGGAACATCACACACTAATGGGAAACATCACACACTAATGGGGAACATCACACACTAACGGGTAACATCAGACACTAATGGGGAACATCACACTCAAATGGAGAACATCACACACTAATGCGGAACATCACACCCTAACGGGGAACAACAGACACTAATGGGGAACATCACACTCTAATGGGGAACATCACACACTAATGGGGAATGTCACCCACTAACAGGGATCATCAGACACTAATGGGGAACATCACACTCTAATGGACAACATCACACACTAATGGGGAGCATCACACACTAACGGGGAACATCAGACACTAATGGGGAACTTCACACTCAAATGGAGAACATCACACACTAATGCGGAACATCACACCCTAACGGGGAACAACAGACACTAATGGGGAACATCACACTCTAATGGGGAATATCACACACTAATGGGGAATGTCACACACTAACAGGGATCATCAGACACTAATGGGGAACATCACACTCTAATGGATAACATCACACACTAATGGGGAGCATCACACACTAACGGGGAACATCACACACTAATGGGGATCATCACACAGTAATGGGGAACATCACACACTAATGGGAAGCATCACACACTAATGGGGAACATCACACACTAATGGGGAACATCACACACTAATGTGGAACACCAACATTAATGGGGAACATCACACACTAACGTGGAACATCACACACGAATGGGGAACATGACACACTAACGGGGAACATCACACTGTAATGGGGAACATCACACACTGATGGGGAGCATCACACACTAATGGGGAACATCACACACTAATGGGGAGCATCACACACTAACGGGGAACATCACACACTAACGGGGAACATCACACACTAATGGGGAACATCACACAATAACGGGGAACATCAGACACTAATGGGGAACATCACACTCAAATGGAGAACATCACACACTAATGGGGAACATCACACACTAACGGGGAACATCAGACACTAATGGGGAACATCACACTCTAATGGGGAACATCACACACTAATGGGGAATGTCACACACTAATGGGGATCATCAGACACTAATGGGGAACATCACACTCTAATGGAGAACATCACACACTAATGGGGAGCATCACACACTAACGGGGAACATCAGACACTAATGGGGAACATCACACTCTAATGGGGAACATCACACACTAATGGGGAACATCACACACTAATGGGGAGCATCACACACTAACGGGGAACATCACACACTAATCGGGAACATCACACAGTAATGGGGAACATCACACACTAATGGGGAGCATCACACACTAATGGGGAACATCACACACTAATGGGGAACATCACACACTAACGTGGAACACCAACATTAATGGGGAACATCACACACTAACGTGGAACATCACACACGAATGGGGAACATAACACACTAACGGGGAACATCACACTGTAATGGGGAACATCACACACTGATGGGGAGCATCACACACTAATGGGGAACATCACACACTAATGGGGAGCATCACACACTAACGGGGAACATCACACACTAACGGGGAACATCACACACTAATGGGGAACATCACACAATAACGGGGAACATCAGACACTAATGGGGAACATCACACTCAAATGGAGAACATCACACACTAATGGGGAACATCACACACTAACGGGGAACATCAGACACTAATGGGGAACATCACACTCTAATGGGGAACATCACACACTAATAAGGAATGTCACACACTAATGGGGATCATCAGACACTAATGGGGAACATCACACTCTAATGGAGAACATCACACACTAATGGGGAGCATCACACACTAACGGGGAACATCAGACACTAATGGGGAACATCACACTCTAATGGGGAACATCACACACTAATGGGGAACATCACACACTAATGGGGAGCATCACACACTAACGGGGAACATCACACACTAATCGGGAACATCACACAGTAATGGGGAACATCACACACTAATGGGGAGCATCACACACTAATGGGGAACATCACACACTAATGGGGAACATCACACACTAACGTGGAATACCACACATTAATGGGGAACATCACACACTAACGTGGAACATCACACACGAATGGGGAACATAACACACTAACGGGGAACATCACACTCTAATGGGGAATATCAAACACTAATGGGGAACATCACACACTAATGGGGAGCATCAGACACTAATGGGGAACATCACACACTAATGGGGAGCATCACACACTAATGGGGAACATCACACACTAATGGGGAACATCACACACTAACGTGGAACACCAACATTAATGGGGAACATCACACACTAACGTGGAACATCACACACGAATGGGGAACATAACACACTAACGGGGAACATCACACTGTAATGGGGAACATCACACACTGATGGGGAGCATCACACACTAATGGGGAACATCACACACTAATGGGGAGCATCACACACTAACGGGGAACATCACACACTAACGGGGAACATCACACACTAATGGGGAACATCACACAATAACGGGGAACATCAGACACTAATGGGGAATATCACACTCAAATGGAGAACATCACACACTAATGGGGAACATCACACACTAACGGGGAACATCAGACACTAATGGGGAACATCACACTCTAATGGGGAACATCACACACTAATGGGGAATGTCACACTAATGGGGATCATCAGACACTAATGGGGAACATCACACTCTAATGGAGAACATCACACACTAATGGGGAGCATCACACACTAACGGGGAACATCAGACACTAATGGGGAACATCACACTCTAATGGGGAACATCACACACTAATGGGGAACATCACACACTAATGGGGAGCATCACACACTAACGGGGAACATCACACTGTAATGGGGAACATCACACACTGATGGGGAGCATCACACACTAATGGGGAACATCACACACTAATGGGGAGCATCACACACTAACGGGGAACATCACACACTAACGGGGAACATCACACACTAATGGGGAACATCACACAATAACGGGGAACATCAGACACTAATGGGGAACATCACACTCAAATGGAGAACATCACACACTAATGGGGAACATCACACACTAACGGGGAACATCAGACACTAATGGGGAACATCACACTCTAATGGGGAACATCACACACTAATGGGGAATGTCACACACTAATGGGGATCATCAGACACTAATGGGGAACATCACACTCTAATGGAGAACATCACACACTAATGGGGAGCATCACACACTAACGGGGAACATCAGACACTAATGGGGAACATCACACTCTAATGGGGAACATCACACACTAATGGGGAACATCACACACTAATGGGGAGCATCACACACTAACGGGGAACATCACACACTAATCGGGAACATCACACAGTAATGGGGAACATCACACACTAATGGGGAGCATCACACACTAATGGGGAACATCACACACTAATGGGGAACATCACACACTAACGTGGAATACCACACATTAATGGGGAACATCACACACTAACGTAGAACATCACACACGAATGGGGAACATAACACACTAACGGGGAACATCACACTCTAATGGGGAATATCAAACACTAATGGGGAACATCACACACTAATGGGGAGCATCAGACACTAATGGGGAACATCACACACTAATGGGGAGCATCACACACTAATGGGGAACATCACACACTAACGTGGAACACCAACATTAATGGGGAACATCACACACTAACGTGGAACATCACACACGAATGGGGAACATAACACACTAACGGGGAACATCACACTGTAATGGGGAACATCACACACTGATGGGGAGCATCACACACTAATGGGGAACATCACACACTAATGGGGAGCATCACACACTAACGGGGAACATCACACACTAACGGGGAACATCACACACTAATGGGGAACATCACACAATAACGGGGAACATCAGACACTAATGGGGAACATCACACTCAAATGGAGAACATCACACACTAATGGGGAACATCACACACTAACGGGGAACATCAGACACTAATGGGGAACATCACACTCTAATGGGGAACATCACACACTAATGGGGAATGTCACACACTAACAGGGATCATCAGACACTAATGGGGAACATCACACTCTAATGGATAACATCACACACTAATGGGGAGCATCACACACTAACGGGGAACATCACACACTAATGGGGATCATCACACAGTAATGGGGAACATCACACACTAATGGGAAGCATCACACACTAATGGGGAACATCACACACTAATGGGGAACATCACACACTAATGTGGAACACCAACATTAATGGGGAACATCACACACTAACGTGGAACATCACACACGAATGGGGAACATGACACACTAACGGGGAACATCACACTGTAATGGGGAACATCACACACTGATGGGGAGCATCACACACTAATGGGGAACATCACACACTAATGGGGAGCATCACACACTAACGGGGAACATCACACACTAACGGGGAACATCACACACTAATGGGGAACATCACACAATAACGGGGAACATCAGACACTAATGGGGAACATCACACTCAAATGGAGAACATCACACACTAATGGGGAACATCACACACTAACGGGGAACATCAGACACTAATGGGGAACATCACACTCTAATGGGGAACATCACACACTAATGGGGAATGTCACACACTAATGGGGATCATCAGACACTAATGGGGAACATCACACTCTAATGGAGAACATCACACACTAATGGGGAGCATCACACACTAACGGGGAACATCAGACACTAATGGGGAACATCACACTCTAATGGGGAACATCACACACTAATGGGGAACATCACACACTAATGGGGAGCATCACACACTAACGGGGAACATCACACACTAATCGGGAACATCACACAGTAATGGGGAACATCACACACTAATGGGGAGCATCACACACTAATGGGGAACATCACACACTAATGGGGAACATCACACACTAACGTGGAACACCAACATTAATGGGGAACATCACACACTAACGTGGAACATCACACACGAATGGGGAACATAACACACTAACGGGGAACATCACACTGTAATGGGGAACATCACACACTGATGGGGAGCATCACACACTAATGGGGAACATCACACACTAATGGGGAGCATCACACACTAACGGGGAACATCACACACTAACGGGGAACATCACACACTAATGGGGAACATCACACAATAACGGGGAACATCAGACACTAATGGGGAACATCACACTCAAATGGAGAACATCACACACTAATGGGGAACATCACACACTAACGGGGAACATCAGACACTAATGGGGAACATCACACTCTAATGGGGAACATCACACACTAATAAGGAATGTCACACACTAATGGGGATCATCAGACACTAATGGGGAACATCACACTCTAATGGAGAACATCACACACTAATGGGGAGCATCACACACTAACGGGGAACATCAGACACTAATGGGGAACATCACACTCTAATGGGGAACATCACACACTAATGGGGAACATCACACACTAATGGGGAGCATCACACACTAACGGGGAACATCACACACTAATCGGGAACATCACACAGTAATGGGGAACATCACACACTAATGGGGAGCATCACACACTAATGGGGAACATCACACACTAATGGGGAACATCACACACTAACGTGGAATACCACACATTAATGGGGAACATCACACACTAACGTGGAACATCACACACGAATGGGGAACATAACACACTAACGGGGAACATCACACTCTAATGGGGAATATCAAACACTAATGGGGAACATCACACACTAATGGGGAGCATCAGACACTAATGGGGAACATCACACACTAATGGGGAGCATCACACACTAATGGGGAACATCACACACTAATGGGGAACATCACACACTAACGTGGAACACCAACATTAATGGGGAACATCACACACTAACGTGGAACATCACACACGAATGGGGAACATAACACACTAACGGGGAACATCACACTGTAATGGGGAACATCACACACTGATGGGGAGCATCACACACTAATGGGGAACATCACACACTAATGGGGAGCATCACACACTAACGGGGAACATCACACACTAACGGGGAACATCACACACTAATGGGGAACATCACACAATAACGGGGAACATCAGACACTAATGGGGAATATCACACTCAAATGGAGAACATCACACACTAATGGGGAACATCACACACTAACGGGGAACATCAGACACTAATGGGGAACATCACACTCTAATGGGGAACATCACACACTAATGGGGAATGTCACACTAATGGGGATCATCAGACACTAATGGGGAACATCACACTCTAATGGAGAACATCACACACTAATGGGGAGCATCACACACTAACGGGGAACATCAGACACTAATGGGGAACATCACACTCTAATGGGGAACATCACACACTAATGGGGAACATCACACACTAATGGGGAGCATCACACACTAACGGGGAACATCACACTGTAATGGGGAACATCACACACTGATGGGGAGCATCACACACTAATGGGGAACATCACACACTAATGGGGAGCATCACACACTAACGGGGAACATCACACACTAACGGGGAACATCACACACTAATGGGGAACATCACACAATAACGGGGAACATCAGACACTAATGGGGAACATCACACTCAAATGGAGAACATCACACACTAATGGGGAACATCACACACTAACGGGGAACATCAGACACTAATGGGGAACATCACACTCTAATGGGGAACATCACACACTAATGGGGAATGTCACACACTAATGGGGATCATCAGACACTAATGGGGAACATCACACTCTAATGGAGAACATCACACACTAATGGGGAGCATCACACACTAACGGGGAACATCAGACACTAATGGGGAACATCACACTCTAATGGGGAACATCACACACTAATGGGGAACATCACACACTAATGGGGAGCATCACACACTAACGGGGAACATCACACACTAATCGGGAACATCACACAGTAATGGGGAACATCACACACTAATGGGGAGCATCACACACTAATGGGGAACATCACACACTAATGGGGAACATCACACACTAACGTGGAATACCACACATTAATGGGGAACATCACACACTAACGTAGAACATCACACACGAATGGGGAACATAACACACTAACGGGGAACATCACACTCTAATGGGGAATATCAAACACTAATGGGGAACATCACACACTAATGGGGAGCATCAGACACTAATGGGGAACATCACACACTAATGGGGAGCATCACACACTAATGGGGAACATCACACACTAACGTGGAACACCAACATTAATGGGGAACATCACACACTAACGTGGAACATCACACACGAATGGGGAACATAACACACTAACGGGGAACATCACACTGTAATGGGGAACATCACACACTGATGGGGAGCATCACACACTAATGGGGAACATCACACACTAATGGGGAGCATCACACACTAACGGGGAACATCACACACTAACGGGGAACATCACACACTAATGGGGAACATCACACAATAACGGGGAACATCAGACACTAATGGGGAACATCACACTCAAATGGAGAACATCACACACTAATGGGGAACATCACACACTAACGGGGAACATCAGACACTAATGGGGAACATCACACTCTAATGGGGAACATCACACACTAATGGGGAATGTCACACACTAATGGGGATCATCAGACACTAATGGGGAACATCACACTCTAATGGAGAACATCACACACTAATGGGGAGCATCACACACTAACGGGGAACATCAGACACTAATGGGGAACATCACACTCTAATGGGGAACATCACACACTAATGGGGAACATCACACACTAATGGGGAGCATCACACACTAACGGGGAACATCACACACTAATCGGGAACATCACACAGTAATGGGGAACATCACACACTAATGGGGAGCATCACACACTAATGGGGAACATCACACACTAATGGGGAACATCACACACTAACGTGGAATACCACACATTAATGGGGAACATCACACACTAACGTGGAACATCACACACGAATGGGGAACATAACACACTAACGGGGAACATCACACTCTAATGGGGAATATCAAACACTAATGGGGAACATCACACACTAATGGGGAGCATCAGACACTAATGGGGAACATCACACACTAATGGGGAGCGTCACACACTAATAGGGAGCATCACACACTAACGGGGAACAGCAGACACTAGTGGGGAACATCACACACTAATGGGGAACATCACACACTAACGTGGAATATCGCACACGAATGGGGAACAGAACACACTAATGGGGAACATCACACACTAATGGGGAGCATTACACACTAATGGGGAACATCCCACACTAATGGGGAGCATCACACACTAATGGGGAGCATCACACTCTAATGGGGAGCATCACACACTAATGGGGAACATCAAACACTAAAGGGGAGCATCGCACACTAATGGGGAACATCAAACACTAATGGGGAACATAACACACTAACGGGGAACGTCACACACTAATGGGGAACATCACACACTAACGGGGAACATCACACTCTAATGGGGAACATCAGACACTAATGGGGAGCATCACACACTAATGGGGAACATCACACACTAACGGGGAACATCACACTCTAATGGGGAACATCACACACTAACGGGGAACATCAGACACTAATGGGTAACATCACACAATAACGGGGAACATCACACACTAATGAGGATCATCACACAGTAATGGGGAACATCACACACTAATGGGGAGCATCACACACTAATGGGGAACATCACACACTAATGGGGAACATCACACACTAACGTGGAACACCACACATTAATGGGGAACATCACACAATAACGGGGAACATCACAGTCTAATGGGGAACATCACACACTAATGGGGAACATCACACACTAATGGCGAGCATCAGACACTAATGGGGAACATCACACACTAATGGGGAGCATCAGACACTAATGGGGAGCATCACACTCTAATGGGGAGGATCACACACTGATGGGGAACATCAAACACTAATGGGGAGAAACACACACTAATGGGGAACATCACACACTAATGGGGAGCATCACACACTAATGGGGAACATCACACACTAATGGGGAGCATCACACACTAATGAGGATCATCACACAGTAATGGGGAACATCACACACTAATGGGGAGCATCACACACTAATGGGGAACATCACACACTAATGGGGAACATCACACACTAACGTGGAACACCACACATTAATGGGGAACATCACACAATAACGTGGAACATCACACACGAATGGGGAACATAACACACTAACGGGGAACATCACAGTCTAATGGGGAACATCACACACTAATGGGGAACATCACACACTAATGGGGAGGATCACACACTGATGGGGAACATCAAACACTAATGGGGAGCAACACACACTAATGGGGAACATCACACTCTAATGGGGAACATCACACACTAATGGGGAGCATCACACACTAATGGGGAACATCATACACTAACGGGGAACATCACACTCTAATGGGAAGCATCACACACTAATGGGGAGCATCACACACTAATGGGGAACATCACACTCTAATGGGGAACATCACACTCTAATGAAGAACATCACACACTAATGGGGAGCATCACACACTAACGGGGAACATCAGACACTAATGGGGAACATCACACACTAATGGGGAACATCACACACTAATGGGGAACAGCACACACTAATGGGGAGCATCGCACACTAACGGGGAACATCACACACTAATGAGGATCATCACATAGTAATGGGGAACATCACACACTAATGGGGAGCATCACACACTAATGGGGAACATCACACACTAATGGGGAACATCACACACTAACGTGGAACAACACACATTAATGGGGAACATCACACAATAACGTGCAACATCACACACGAATGGGGAACATAACACACTAACGGGGAACATCACAGTCTAATGGGGAACATCACACACTAATGGGGAACATCACACACTAATGGGGAGGATCACACACTGATGGGGAACATCAAACACTAATGGGGAGCAACACACACTAATGGGGAACATCACACTCTAATGGGGAACATCACACACTAATGGGGAGCATCACACACTAATGGGGAACATCATACACTAACGGGGAACATCACACTCTAATGGGAAGCATCACACACTAATGGGGAGCATCACACACTAATTGGGAGCATCACACACTAACGGGGAACATCAGACAGTAATGGGGAAAATCACACACTAATTGGGAGCATCACACACTAACGGGGAACATCAGACACAAGTGGGGAACATCACACACTAATGGGGAACATCACACACTGACGGGGAGCATCACACACTAATGGGGAACATCATACACTAACGGGGAACATCACACTCTAATGGGAAGCATCACACACTAATGGGGAGCATCACACACTAATTGGGAGCATCACACACTAACGGGGAACATCAGACACTAATGGGGAAAATCACACACTAATTGGGAGCATCACACACTAACGGGGAACATCAGACACTAGTAGGGAACATCACACACTAATGGGGAACATCACACACTGACGGGGAGCATCACACACTAATGGGGAGCATCACACACTAATGGGGAACATCAGACACTAGTGGGGAACATCACACACTAATGGGGATCATCACACACTAACGGGGAACATCACACACCAATGGGGAACATGACACTCTAATGGGGAACATCACACACTAATGGGGAGCATCAGACACTAATGGGGAACATCACACACTAACGGGGAACATCGGACACTAGTGCGGAACATCACACACTAATAGGGAACATCACACACTAATGGGGAGCATCACACACTAACGGGGAACATCACACTCTAATGGGAACATCACACACTAATGGGGAACATCACAAACTGATGGGGAGCATCACACACTAATGGGGAACATCACACACTAATGGGGAGCATCACACACTAATGGGGAGCATCACACACTAATGGGGAATGTAACACACTAACAGGGATCATCAGACACTAATGGGGAACATCACACTCTAATGGAGAACATCACACACTAATGGGGAGCATCACACACTAACGGGGAACATCAGACACTAATGGGGAACATCACACTCCAATGGGGAACATCACACAATAATGGGGAACATCACACACTAATGGGGAGCATCACACACTAACGGGGAACATCACACACTAATGGGGATCATCACACAGTAATGGGGAACATCACACACTAATGGGAAACATCACACACTAATGGGGAACATCACACACTAATGGGGAACATCACACTCAAATGGAGAACATCACACACTAATGCGGAACATCACACCCTAACGGGGAACAACAGACACTAATGGGGAACATCACACTCTAATGGGGAACATCACACACTAATGGGGAATGTCACACACTAACAGGGAACATCACACTCTAATGGGGAACATCACACACTAATGGGGAACATCACACACTGATGGGGAGCATCACACACTAATGGGGAACATCACACACTAATGGGGAGCATCACACACTAATGGGGAGCATCACACACTAACGGGGAACATCAGACACTAGTGGGGAACATCTCACACTAATGTGGAACATCACACACTAACGGTGACCATCACACTCGAATGGGGAACATCACACACTAATCGGGAACATCACACACTAATGGGGAACATCACACAATAACGGGGAACATCAGACACTAATGGGGAACATCACACTCTAATGGGGAACATCACACACTAATGGGGAGCATCACACACTAACGGGGAACATCACACACTAGTGCGGAACATCACACACTAATGCGGAACATCACACACTAATGGGGAGCATCACACACTAATAGGGAACATCACACACTAGTGGGGAACATCACACACTGATGGGGAGCATCACACACTAACGGGGAACATCACACACTAATGGGGAACATCACACTCTAATGGGGAGCATCACACACTAACGGGGAACATCAGACACTAATGGGGAACATCACACTCTAATGGGGAACATCACACACTAATGGGGAACAGCACACACTAATGGGGAGCATCGCACACTAACGGGGAACATCACACACGAATGAGGATCATCACACAGTAATGGGGAACATCAGACACTAATGGGGAGCATCACACACTAATGGGGAACATCACCCACTAATGGGGAACATCACACACTAACGTGGAACACCACACATTAATGGGGAACATCACACAATAACGTGGAACATCACACACGAATGGGGAACATAACACACTAATGGGGAACATCACAGTCTAATGGGGAACATCACACACTAATGGGGAACATCACACACTAATGGGGAGGATCACACACTGATGGGGAATATCAAACACTAATGGGGAGCAACACACACTAATGGGGAACATCACACTCTAATGGGGAACATCACACACTAATGGGGAGCATCACACACTAATGGGGAACATCATACACTAACGGGGAACATCACACTCTAATGGGGAACATCACACACTAATGGGAAGCATCACACACTAATGGGGAGCATCACACACTAACGGAGAACATCAGACACTAGTGCGGAACATCACACACTAATGGGGAACATCACACACTAATTGGGAGCATCACACACTAACGGGGAACATCAGACACTAGTGGGGAACATTACACACTAATGGGGAACATCACACACTGATGGGGAGCATCACACACTAATGGGGAACATCACACACTAATGGGGAGCATCACACACTAATGGGGAGCATCACACACTAATGGGGAACATCAGACACTAGTGGGGAACATCACACACTAATGGGGATCATCACACACTAACGGGGAACATCACACACCAATGGGGAACATCACACTCTAATGGGGAACATCACACACTAATGGGGAGCATCAGACACTAATGGGGAACATCACACACTAACGGGGAACATCAGACACTCGTGCGGAACATCACACACTAATAGGGAACATCACACACTAATGGGGAGCATCACACACTAACGGGGAACATCACACTCTAATGGGGAACATCACACACTAATGGGGAACATCACACACTAATGGGGAGCATCACACACTAACGGGGAACATCACACTCTAATGGGGAACATCACACACTAATGGGGAACATCACACACTGATGGGGAGCATCACACACTAATGGGGAACATCACACACTAATGGGGAGCATCACACACTAATGGGGAGCATCACACACTAATGGGGAATGTCACACACTAACAGGGATCATCAGACACTAATGGGGAACATCACACTCTAATGGAGAACATCACACACTAATGGGGAGCATCACACACTAACGGGGAACATCAGACACTAATGGGGAGCATCACACACTAATGGGGAACATCACACACTAATGGGGAACATCACACACTAATGGGGAACATCACACACTAACGGGGGAAAAACACACACTAACGGGGAGCATCACACACAAATGGGGAACATCACACACTAACGGCGAACATCACACACTAGTGCGGAACATCACACACTAATAGGGAACATCACACACTAATGGGGAGCATCACACACTAACGGGGAACATCACACTCTAATGGGAACATCACACACTAATGGGGAACATCACAAACTGATGGGGAGCATCACACACTAATGGGGAACATCACACACTAATGGGGAGCATCACACACTAATGGGGAGCATCACACACTAATGGGGAATGTAACACACTAACAGGGATCATCAGACACTAATGGGGAACATCACACTCTAATGGAGAACATCACACACTAATGGGGAGCATCACACACTAACGGGGAACATCAGACACTAATGGGGAACATCACACTCCAATGGGGAACATCACACAATAATGGGGAACATCACACACTAATGGGGAGCATCACACACTAACGGGGAACATCACACACTAATGGGGATCATCACACAGTAATGGGGAACATCACACACTAATGGGAAACATCACACACTAATGGGGAACATCACACACTAATGGGGAACATCACACACTAACGTGGAACACCACACATTAATGGGGAACATCACACAATAACGTGGAACATCACACATGAATGGGGAACATAACACACTAATGGGGAACATCACAGTCTAATGGGGAACATCACACACTAATGGGGAACATCACACACTAATGGGGAGGATCACACACTGATGGGGAACATCAAACACTAATGGGGAGCAACACACACTAATGGGGAACATCACACTCTAATGGGGAACATCACACACTAATGGGGAGCATCACACACTAATGGGGAACATCATACACTAACGGGGAACATCACACTCTAATGGGGAACATCACACACTAATGGGAAGCATCACACACTAATGGGGAGCATCACACACTAACGGAGAACATCAGACACTAGTGCGGAACATCACACACTAATGGGGAACATCACACACTAATTGGGAGCATCACACACTAACGGGGAACATCAGACACTAGTGGGGAACATTACACACTAATGGGGAACATCACACACTGATGGGGAGCATCACACACTAATGGGGAACATCACACACTAATGGGGAGCATCACACACTAATGGGGAGCATCACACACTAATGGGGAACATCAGACACTAGTGGGGAACATCACACACTAATGGGGATCATCACACACTAACGGGGAACATCACACACCAATGGGGAACATCACACTCTAATGGGGAACATCACACACTAATGGGGAGCATCAGACACTAATGGGGAACATCACACACTAACGGGGAACATCAGACACTAGTGCGGAACATCACACACTAATAGGGAACATCACACACTAATGGGGAGCATCACACACTAACGGGGAACATCACACTCTAATGGGGAACATCACACACTAATGGGGAGCATCACACACTAACGGGGAACATCACACTCTAATGGGGAACATCACACACTAATGGGGAACATCACACACTGATGGGGAGCATCACACACTAATGGGGAACATCACACACTAATGGGGAGCATCACACACTAATGGGGAGCATCACACACTAATGGGGAATGTCACACACTAACAGGGATCATCAGACACTAATGGGGAACATCACACTCTAATGGAGAACATCACATACTAATGGGGAGCATCACACACTAACGGGGAACATCAGACACTAATGGGGAGCATCACACACTAATGGGGAACATCACACACTAATGGGGAACATCACACACTAATGGGGAACATCACACACTAACGGGGGAAAAACACACACTAACGGGGAGCATCACACACAAATGGGGAACATCACACACTAACGGCGAACATCACACACTAATGGGGAACATCAGACTCTAATGGGGAGCATCACACACTAATGGGCATCATCACACAGTAATGGGGAAAATCACACACTGATGGGGAGCATCCCACGTTATGGGGAACATCACACACTAACGGAGAGCATCACACACTAATGGGGAACATCACACACTAATGGGGAACATCACACACTAATGGGGAGCATCACACACTAACGGAGGAACATCACACACTGATGGGGAGCATCCCACGTTATGGGGAACATCACACACTAACGGAGAGCATCACACACAATTGGGGAACATCACACACTAATGGGGAACATCACACACTAATGGGGAGCATCACACACTAACGGAGGAACATCACACACAAACGGGGAACATCACACACTAACAGGGAGCATCACACACTAATGGGGGACATCACACACTAACGGGAAGCATCACACACTATGGGGGAACATCACACACCAATGGGGAGCATCACACACTAACGGAGAGCATCACACACAAACGGGGAACATCACACACAAAAGGGGGAACATCACACACAAATGGGGAGCATCACACACTAATGTGGAACATCACACAATAATGGGGAACATCACACACTAACGGGGAGCTTCACACACTAATTGGGAGCATCACACACTAATGGGGAACATCATACACTAACGGGGAACATCACACATTAACTGGGAGCATCACACACTAATGGGGAGCATCAGACACTAATGGGGAACATCACACTCTAATTGGGTGCATCACAAACTGATGGGGAACATCACACACTAATGGGGAACATAACACAGTAACGGGGAGCATTACCAACAAACGGGGAACATCACACACTAATGGGGAGCACACTCACTAACGGGGAACATCACACACTAACGGGAAACATCACACACTAACGGGGAACATCATGAACTAATGGGGAACATCACACACTAATGGGGAGCATCACACACGAACGGGGAACATCCCTCACTAACAGGGAGCATCACACACTAAAGGGGAACATCACACACTAATGGGGAGCATCACACACTAATGGGGAACATCACACACTAATGGGGAACATCAGACTCTAATGGGGAACATCACACACTAACGGGGAAAATCACACACTAATGGGGAGCATCACACACTAATGGGGAACATCACACACTAATGGGGAACATCAGACTCTAATGGGGAACATCACACACTAACGGGGAAAATCACACACTAATGGGGAACATCACACTCTAACAGGGAACATCGCACACTAATGGGGGGCATCACACACTAACGAAGAGCATCACACACCAACGGGGAACATCGCACACTAACGGGGAACATCACACACTAATGGGGAGCATCACACACTAACGGAGGAACATCACACACAAACGGGGAGCATCACACACTAACAGGGAGCATCACACATAAAAGGGGAACATCACACACTAACGGGGGAAAACCACACACTAACAGGGGACATCACACACTAACGGGGAGCATCACACACTATGGGGGAACATCACACACCAATGGGGAGCATCACACACTAACGGAGAGCATCACACACAAACGGGGAACATCACACACTAAAAGGGGTACATCACACACAAATGGGGAGCATCACACACTAATGGGGAACATCACACACTAATGGGGAACATCACAAACTAACGGGGAGCTTCACACACTAATTGGGAACATCACACACTAATGGGGAACATCATACACTAACGGGGAACATCACACATTAACGGGGAGCATCACACACTAATGGGGAGCATCAGACACTAATGGGGAACATCACACTCTAATGGGGAGTATCACAAACTGATGGGGAACATCACATACTAATGGGGAACATCACACACTAACGGGGAACATCACACATTAATGGGGAACATCACACACTAACGGGGAACATCACACACTAAAGGGGATCATCACACACTAATGGGGAACTTCACACACTAATGGGGAACATCACACACTAATGGAGAGCATCACACATTATGGGGAACATCACACTCTAACAGGGAAAATCACATACTAATGGGGGGCATCACACACTAACGGAGGAACATCACACACAAACGGGGAGCATCACACACTAATGGGGAACATCACACACTAATGGGGTGCATCACACACTAATGGGGAACATCGCACACTAACGGGGAACATCACACTCTAATGGGGAACATCAGACACTAATGGGGAACATCACACACTAACGGGGGACATCACACATTAACGGGGAGCATCACACACTATGGGGGAACATCACACACTAATGGGGAACATCACACACTAACGGAGTGCATCACACACAAACGGGGAACATCACACACTAACGGGGAACATCACACACTAATCGGGAGCATCACACACTAATGGGGAACATCACACACTAATGGGGAGCATCACACACTAACGGAGGAACATCTCACACTAATGGGGAACATCACACACTAACGGGGGAAAAACACACACTAACGGGGAGCATCACACACAAATGGGGAACATCACACACTAACGGCGAACATCACACACTAATGGGGAACATCAGACTCTAATGGGGAGCATCACACACTAATGGGCATCATCACACAGTAATGGGGAAAATCACACACTGATGGGGAGCATCCCACGTTATGGGGAACATCACACACTAATGGAGAGCATCACACACTAATGGGGAACATCACACACTAATGGGGAACATCACACACTAATAGGGAGCATCACACACTAACGGAGGAACATCACACACTGATGGGGAGCATCCCACGTTATGGGGAACATCACACACTAACGGAGAGCATCACACACTAATGGGGTACATCACACACTAATGGGGAACATCACACACTAATGGGGAGCATCACACACTAACGGAGGAACATCACACACAAACGGGGAACATCACACGCTAACAGGGAGCATCACATACTAAAGGGGAACATCACACACTAACGGGGGAAAACCACATACTAATGGGGGACATCACACACTAACGGGGAGCATCACACACTATGGGGGAACATCACACACAAATGGGGAGCATCAGACACTAATGGGGAACATCACACACTAATGGGGAACATCACACACTAATGGGGAGCTTCACACACTAATTGGGAGCATCACACACTAATGGGGAACATCATACACTAACGGGGAACATCAGACACTAATGGGGAACATCACACTCTAATTGGGTGTATCACAAACTGATGGGGAACATCACACACTAATGTGGAACATAACACACTAACGGGGAGCATTACCAACAAACGGGGAACATCACACGCTAATGGGGAGCACACTCACTAACGGGGAACATCACACACTAACGGGAAACATCACACACTAACGGGGAACATCACACACTAACAGGGAGCATAACACACTAAAGGGGAACATCACACACTAAAGGGGAGCATCACACACTAATGGGGAACATCACACACTAATGGGGAACATCACACACTAATGGGGAGCATCACACACGAACGGGGAACATCACTCACTAACAGGGAGCATAACACACGAAAGGGGAACATCACACACTAAAGGGGAGCATCACACACTAATGGGGAACATCACACACTAATGGGGAACATCACACTCTAATGGGGAATATCAGACACTAATGGGGAACATCACACACTAACGGGGGACATCACACATTAACGGGGAGCATCACACACTATGGGGGAACATCACACACTAATGGGGAGCATCACACACTAACGGAGAGCATCACACTCAAACGGGAAGCATCACACACTATGGGGGAACATCACACACTAATGGGGAGCATCACACACTAACGGAGTGCATCACACACAAACGGGGAACATCACACACTAACGGGGAACATCACACACTAATCGGGAGCATCACACACTAATGGGGAACATCACACACTAATGGGGAGCATCACACACTAACGGAGGAACATCACACACTAATGGGGAACATCACACACTAATGGGGAACATCACACACTAATGGGGAGCATCACACACTAATGGGGAACATCACACACTAATGGGGAACATCACACACTAACGGGGGAAAAACACACACTAACGGGGAGCATCACATACAAATGGGGAACATCACACACTAACGGCGAACATCACACACTAATGGGGAACATCACACACTAATGGGGAACATCACACACTAATGGGGAACATCACACACTAATGGGGAGCATCCCACGTTATGGGGAACATCACACACTAACGGAGAGCATCACACACTAATGGGGAACATCACACACTAATGGGGAACATCACACACTAATGGGGAGCATCACACACTAACGGAGGAACATCACACACAAACGGGGAACATCACACGCTAACAGGGAGCATCACATACTAAAGGGGAACATCACACACTAACGGGGGAAAACCACATACTAATGGGGGACATCACACACTAACGGGGAGCATCACACACTATGGGGGAACATCACACACCAATGGGGAGCATCACACACTAACGGAGAGCATCACACACAAACGGGGAACATCACACACTAAAGGGGGAACATCACACACAAATGGGGAGCATCACACACTAATGGGGAACATAACACACTAATGGGGAACATCACACACTAACGGGGAGCTTCACACACTAATTGGGAGCATCACACACTAATGGGGAACATCATACACTAACGGGGAACATCACACATTAACTGGGAGCATCACACACTAATGGGGAGCATCAGACACTAATGGGGAACATCACACTCTAATTGAGTGTATCACAAACTGATGGGGAACATCACACACTAATGGGGAACATAACACACTAACGGGGAGCATTACCAACAAACGGGGAACATCACACGCTAATGGGGAGCACACTCACTAACGGGGAACATCACACACTAACGGGAAACATCACACACTAACGGGAAACATCATGAACTAATGGGGAACATCACACACTAATGGGGAGCATCACACACGAACGGGGAACATCACTCACTAACAGGGAGCATCACACACTAAAGGGGAATATCACACACTAATGGGGAGCATCACACACTAATGGGGAACATCACACACTAATGGGGAACATCAGACTCTAATGGGGAACATCACACACTAACGGGGAAAATCACACACTAATGGGGAGCATCACACACTAATGGGGAACATCACACACTAATGGGGAACATCAGACTCTAATGGGGAACATCACACACTAACGGGGAAAATCACACACTAATGGGGAACATCACACTCTAACAGGGAACATCGCACACTAATGGGGGGCATCACACACTAACGGAGAGCATCACACACCAACGGGGAACATCACACACTAACGGGGAACATCACACACTAATCGGGAGCATCACTCACTAATAGGGAACATCACACACTAATGGGGAGCATCACACACTAACGGAGGAACATCACACACAAACGGGGAGCATCACACACTAACAGGGAGCATCACACACTAAAGGGGAACATCACACACTAACGGGGGAAAACCACACACTAACGGGGAGCATCACACACTATGGGGGAACATCACACACCAGTGGGGAGCATCACACACTAACGGAGAGCATCACACACAAACGGGGAACATCACACACTAAAGGGGGAACATCACACACAAATGGGGAGCATCACACACTAATGGGGAACATCACATACTAATGGGGAACATCACACACTAACGGGGAGCTTCACACACTAATTGGGAACATCACACACTAATGGGGAACATCATACACTAACGGGGAACATCACACATTAACGGGGAGCATCACACACTAATGGGGAGCATCAGACACTAATGGGGAACATCACACACTAATGGGGAGCATCACACACTAACGGAGAGCATCACACTCAAACGGGAAGCATCACACACTATGGGGGAACATCACACACTAATGGGGAGCATCACACACTAACGGAGTGCATCACACACAAACGGGGAACATCACACACTAACGGGGAACATCACACACTAATCGGGAGCATCACACACTAATGGGGAACATCACACACTAATGGGGAGCATCACACACTAACGGAGGAACATCACACACTAATGGGGAACATCACACACTAATGGGGAACATCACACACTAATGGGGAGCATCACACACTAATGGGGAACATCACACACTAATGGGGAACATCACACACTAACGGGGGAAAAACACACACTAACGGGGAGCATCACATACAAATGGGGAACATCACACACTAACGGCGAACATCACACACTAATGGGGAACATCACACACTAATGGGGAACATCACACACTAATGGGGAACATCACACACTAATGGGGAGCATCCCACGTTATGGGGAACATCACACACTAACGGAGAGCATCACACACTAATGGGGAACATCACACACTAATGGGGAACATCACACACTAATGGGGAGCATCACACACTAACGGAGGAACATCACACACAAACGGGGAACATCACACGCTAACAGGGAGCATCACATACTAAAGGGGAACATCACACACTAACGGGGGAAAACCACATACTAATGGGGGACATCACACACTAACGGGGAGCATCACACACTATGGGGGAACATCACACACCAATGGGGAGCATCACACACTAACGGAGAGCATCACACACAAACGGGGAACATCACACACTAAAGGGGGAACATCACACACAAATGGGGAGCATCACACACTAATGGGGAACATAACACACTAATGGGGAACATCACACACTAACGGGGAGCTTCACACACTAATTGGGAGCATCACACACTAATGGGGAACATCATACACTAACGGGGAACATCACACATTAACTGGGAGCATCACACACTAATGGGGAGCATCAGACACTAATGGGGAACATCACACTCTAATTGAGTGTATCACAAACTGATGGGGAACATCACACACTAATGGGGAACATAACACACTAACGGGGAGCATTACCAACAAACGGGGAACATCACACGCTAATGGGGAGCACACTCACTAACGGGGAACATCACACACTAACGGGAAACATCACACACTAACGGGAAACATCATGAACTAATGGGGAACATCACACACTAATGGGGAGCATCACACACGAACGGGGAACATCACTCACTAACAGGGAGCATCACACACTAAAGGGGAATATCACACACTAATGGGGAGCATCACACACTAATGGGGAACATCACACACTAATGGGGAACATCAGACTCTAATGGGGAACATCACACACTAACGGGGAAAATCACACACTAATGGGGAGCATCACACACTAATGGGGAACATCACACACTAATGGGGAACATCAGACTCTAATGGGGAACATCACACACTAACGGGGAAAATCACACACTAATGGGGAACATCACACTCTAACAGGGAACATCGCACACTAATGGGGGGCATCACACACTAACGGAGAGCATCACACACCAACGGGGAACATCACACACTAACGGGGAACATCACACACTAATCGGGAGCATCACTCACTAATAGGGAACATCACACACTAATGGGGAGCATCACACACTAACGGAGGAACATCACACACAAACGGGGAGCATCACACACTAACAGGGAGCATCACACACTAAAGGGGAACATCACACACTAACGGGGGAAAACCACACACTAACGGGGAGCATCACACACTATGGGGGAACATCACACACCAGTGGGGAGCATCACACACTAACGGAGAGCATCACACACAAACGGGGAACATCACACACTAAAGGGGGAACATCACACACAAATGGGGAGCATCACACACTAATGGGGAACATCACATACTAATGGGGAACATCACACACTAACGGGGAGCTTCACACACTAATTGGGAACATCACACACTAATGGGGAACATCATACACTAACGGGGAACATCACACATTAACGTGGAGCATCACACACTAATGGGGAGCATCAGACACTAATGGGGAACATCACACTCTAATGGGGAGTTTCACAAACTGATGGGGAACATCACACACTAATGGGGAACATCACACACTAACGGGGAACATCACACACTAATGGGGAACATCACACACTAATGGGGAGCATCACACACTAATGGGGAACATCCCACACTAATGGGGAACATCACACACTAATGGGGAACATCACACACTAACGGGGAACATCACACACTAATGGGGAACATCACACAATAACGGGGAACATCACACACTAATGGGGAACATCACACACTAATGGGGAACATCACACACTAACGGGGAGCTTCACAGACTAACGGGGAACATCATGTACTAATGGGGAACATCACACACTAATGGGGAACATCAAACACTAATGGGGAACATCACACACTAATGGGGAACATCACACACTAATGGGGAGCATCACACACTAATGGGGAACATCACACACTAATGGGGAGCATCACACTCTAACGGGGAACATCACACACTAATGGGGAACATCACACACTAATGGGGAACATCACACACTAACGGGGAACATCATGAACTAATGGGGAACATCACACACTAAAGGGGAACATCACACACTAACGGGGAACATCACTCACTAATGGGGAACTTCACACACTAATGGGGAACATCACACACTAACGGGGAAAATCACACACTAATGGGGAGCATCACACATTATGGGGAACATCACATTCTAACAGGGAAAATCACATACTAATGGGGTGCATCACACACTAATGGAGAGCATCACACACCAACGGGGAACATCACACACTAATGGGGAACATCACACACTAATCGGGAGCATCACACACTAATGGGGAGCATCACACACTAACGGGGGACATCACACACTAACGGGGAGCATCATACACTATGGGGGAGCATCACACACTAATGGGGAACATCTCACACTAATGGGGAGCATCACACACTAATGGGGAACATCACAAACTAATGGGGAGCATCACACACTAACGGATAGCATCACACACAAACGGGGAACATCACACACTAACGGGGAACATCACACACTAATCAGTAGCATCACACACTAATGGGGGAACATCACACTCTAATGGGGAACATCACACACTAATGGGGAGCATCACACACAAACGGGGAACATCACACACTAATGGGGAACATCACACACTAACGGGGAAAATCACACTCTAACTGGGAACATCACACACAAATCGGGAGCATCACACACTAATGGGGAACATCACACACTAACGGGGGAAAACCACACACTAACGGCGAACATCACACACTAATGGGGAACATCAGACTCTAATGGGGAGCATCACACACTAATAGGGATCATCACACACTAACGGGGATCATCACACACTAATGGGGAAGATCACACTCTAACAGGGAACATCGCACACTAATGGGGGGCATCACACACTAACGGAGAGCATCACACACCAACGGGGAACATCACACACTAACGGGGAACATCACACACTAATCGGGAGCATCACTCACTAATAGGGAACATCACACACTAATGGGGAACATAACACAGTAACGGGGAGCATTACCAACAAACGGGGAACATCACACACTAATGGGGAGCACACTCACTAACTGGGAACATCACACACTAACGGGAAACATCACACACTAACGGGGAACATCATGAACTAATGGGGAACATCACACACTAATGGGGAGCATCACACACGAACGGGGAACATCCCTCACTAACAGGGAGCATCACACACTAAAGGGGAACATCACACACTAATGGGGAGCATCACACACTAATGGGGAACATCACACACTAATGGGGAACATCAGACTCTAATGGGGAACATCACACACTAACGGGGAAAATCACACACTAATGGGGAGCATCACACACTAATGGGGAACATCACACACTAATGGGGAACATCAGACTCTAATGGGGAACATCACACACTAAAGGGGAACATCACACACTAAAGGGGAACATCACACACTAATGGGGGAAAACCACACACTAACAGGGAGCATCACACACTAATGGGGTACATTACACAGTAACAGGGAACATCACACACTAACAGGGAACATCACACACTAATGGGGGTATCACACACTAACGGAGAGCATCAGACACAAACGGGGAACATCACACACTAACGGGGGAACATCACACATTAACGGGGAGCATCACACACTAATGGGGAACATCACAAAGTAACAGGGAACATCACACACTAACAGGAAACATCACACACTAATGGGTGTATCACATACTAACGGAGAGCATCACACACAAACGGGGAACATCACACACTAATGGGGAACTTCACACACTAATGGGGAACATCACACACTAACGGGGAAAATCACTCACTAATGGGGAGCATCACACATTGTGCGGAACATCACACTCTAACATGGAACATCACACACTAATGGGGGGCATCACACACTAACGGAGAGTATCACACACCAATGGGGAACATCACAAACTAAAGAGGAACATCACACACTAACGGGGAACATCTCACACTAAAGGGGATCATCACACACTAATGGGGAACATCACACACTAATGGGGAACATGACATCCTAACGGGGGAACATCATACACTAACTGGGAACATCACAGACTAATCGAGAGTATCACACACTAATGGGGAACATCACACACTAACTGGGAACATCACACACTAATCGGGAGCATCACACACTAATGGGGAACATCGCACACTAACAGGGAACATCACACACTAATGGGGAACATCAGACACTAATGGGGAACATCACACACTAACTGGGAACATCACACACTAATCGGGAGCATCACACACTAATGGGGAACATCGCACACTAACAGGGAACATCACACACTAATCGGGAGCATCACTCACTAATAGGGAACATCACACACTAATGGGGAACATAACACAGTAACGGGGAGCATTACCAACAAACGGGGAACATCACACACTAATGGGGAGCACACTCACTAACTGGGAACATCACACACTAACGGGAAACATCACACACTAACGGGGAACATCATGAACTAATGGGGAACATCACACACTAATGGGGAGCATCACACACGAACGGGGAACATCCCTCACTAACAGGGAGCATCACACACTAAAGGGGAACATCACACACTAATGGGGAGCATCACACACTAATGGGGAACATCACACACTAATGGGGAACATCAGACTCTAATGGGGAACATCACACACTAACGGGGAAAATCACACACTAATGGGGAGCATCACACACTAATGGGGAACATCACACACTAATGGGGAACATCAGACTCTAATGGGGAACATCACACACTAAAGGGGAACATCACACACTAAAGGGGAACATCACACACTAATGGGGGAAAACCACACACTAACAGGGAGCATCACACACTAATGGGGTACATTACACAGTAACAGGGAACATCACACACTAACAGGGAACATCACACACTAATGGGGGTATCACACACTAACGGAGAGCATCAGACACAAACGGGGAACATCACACACTAACGGGGGAACATCACACATTAACGGGGAGCATCACACACTAATGGGGAACATCACAAAGTAACAGGGAACATCACACACTAACAGGAAACATCACACACTAATGGGTGTATCACATACTAACGGAGAGCATCACACACAAACGGGGAACATCACACACTAATGGGGAACTTCACACACTAATGGGGAACATCACACACTAACGGGGAAAATCACTCACTAATGGGGAGCATCACACATTGTGCGGAACATCACACTCTAACATGGAACATCACACACTAATGGGGGGCATCACACACTAACGGAGAGTATCACACACCAATGGGGAACATCACAAACTAAAGAGGAACATCACACACTAACGGGGAACATCTCACACTAAAGGGGATCATCACACACTAATGGGGAACATCACACACTAATGGGGAACATGACATCCTAACGGGGGAACATCATACACTAACTGGGAACATCACAGACTAATCGAGAGTATCACACACTAATGGGGAACATCACACACTAACTGGGAACATCACACACTAATCGGGAGCATCACACACTAATGGGGAACATCGCACACTAACAGGGAACATCACACACTAATGGGGAACATCAGACACTAATGGGGAACATCACACACTAACTGGGAACATCACACACTAATCGGGAGCATCACACACTAATGGGGAACATCGCACACTAACAGGGAACATCACACACTAATGGGGAACATCACACTCTAACGGGGGACATCACACACTAATGGGGAACATCACACACTAATGGGGAGCATCACACATAAACGGAGAGCATCACAAACAAACGGGGAGCATCACACACTAATGGAGAGCATCACACGCTAACGGGGAACATCACACACTAACGGGGAAAATCACACACTAATGGGGAATATCACACTCTAATGGAGAACATCACACACTAAATGGGATCATCACACACTAATGGGGAACTTCACACTCTAATGGAGAACATCACACACTAAAGGGGATCATCACACACTAATGGGGAACTTCACACACTAATGGGGAACATCACACACTAACGGGGAAAATCACACACTAATGGGGAGCATCACACATTATGGGGAACATCACATTCTAACAGGGAAAATCACATACTAATGGGGTGCATCACACACTAATGGAGAGCATCACACACCAACGGGGAACATCACACACTAATGGGGAACATCACACACTAATCGGGAGCATCACACACTAATGGGGAGCATCACACACTAACGGGGGACATCACACACTAACGGGGAGCATCATACACTATGGGGGAGCATCACACACTAATGGGGAACATCTCACACTAATGGGGAGCATCACACACTAATGGGGAACATCACAAACTAATGGGGAGCATCACACACTAACGGATAGCATCACACACAAACGGGGAACATCACACACTAACGGGGAACATCACACACTAATCAGTAGCATCACACACTAATGGGGGAACATCACACTCTAATGGGGAACATCACACACTAATGGGGAGCATCACACACAAACGGGGAACATCACACACTAATGGGGAACATCACACACTAACGGGGAAAATCACACTCTAACTGGGAACATCACACACAAATCGGGAGCATCACACACTAATGGGGAACATCACACACTAACGGGGGAAAACCACACACTAACGGCGAACATCACACACTAATGGGGAACATCAGACTCTAATGGGGAGCATCACACACTAATAGGGATCATCACACACTAACGGGGATCATCACACACTAATGGGGAACATCACACTCTAACAGGGAACATCGCACACTAATGGGGGGCATCACACACTAACGGAGAGCATCACACACCAACGGGGAACATCACACACTAACGGGGAACATCACACACTAATCGGGAGCATCACTCACTAATAGGGAACATCACACACTAATGGGGAACATAACACAGTAACGGGGAGCATTACCAACAAACGGGGAACATCACACACTAATGGGGAGCACACTCACTAACTGGGAACATCACACACTAACGGGAAACATCACACACTAACGGGGAACATCATGAACTAATGGGGAACATCACACACTAATGGGGAGCATCACACACGAACGGGGAACATCCCTCACTAACAGGGAGCATCACACACTAAAGGGGAACATCACACACTAATGGGGAGCATCACACACTAATGGGGAACATCACACACTAATGGGGAACATCAGACTCTAATGGGGAACATCACACACTAACGGGGAAAATCACACACTAATGGGGAGCATCACACACTAATGGGGAACATCACACACTAATGGGGAACATCAGACTCTAATGGGGAACATCACACACTAACGGGGAAAATCACACACTAATGGGGAACATCACACTCTAACAGGGAACATCGCACACTAATGGGGGGCATCACACACTAACGGAGAGCATCACACACCAACGGGGAACATCGCACACTAACGGGGAACATCACACACTAATCGGGAGCATCACTCACTAATAGGGAACATCACACACTAATGGGGAGCATCACACACTAACGGAGGAACATCACACACAAACGGGGAGCATCACACACTAACAGGGAGCATCACACATAAAAGGGGAACATCACACACTAACGGGGGAAAACCACACACTAACAGGGGACATCACACACTAACGGGGAGCATCACACACTATGGGGGAACATCACACACCAAAGGGGAGCATCACACACTAACGGAGAGCATCACACACAAACGGGGAACATCACACACTAAAGGGGGTACATCACACACAAATGGGGTGCATCACACACTAATGGGGAACATCACACACTAATGGGGAACATCACACACTAACGGGGAGCTTCACACACTAATTGGGAACATCACACACTAATGGGGAACATCATACACTAACGGGGAACATCACACATTAACGGGGAGCATCACACACTAATGGGGAGCATCAGACACTAATGGGGAACATCACACTCTAATGGGGAGTATCACAAACTGATGGGGAACATCACATACTAATGGGGAACATCACACACTAACGGGGAACATCACACATTAATGGGGAACATCACACACTAACGGGGAACATCACACACTAAAGGGGATCATCACACACTAATGGGGAACTTCACACACTAATGGGGAACATCACACACTAATGGAGAGCATCACACATTATGGGGAACATCACACTCTAACAGGGAAAATCACATACTAATGGGGGGCATCACACACTAACGGAGGAACATCACACACAAACGGGGAGCATCACACACTAATGGGGAACATCACACACTAATGGGGTGCATCACACACTAATGGGGAACATCGCACACTAACGGGGAACATCACACTCTAATGGGGAACATCAGACACTAATGGGGAACATCACACACTAACGGGGGACATCACACATTAACGGGGAGCATCACACACTATGGGGGAACATCACACACTTATGGGGAGCATCACACACTAACGGAGAGCATCACACACAAACGGGGAGCATCACACACTATGGGGGAACATCACACACTAATGGGGAGCATCACACACTAACGGAGTGCATCACACACAAACGGGGAACATCACACACTAACGGGGAACATCACACACTAATCGGGAGCATCACACACTAATGGGGAACATCACACACTAATGGGGAGCATCACACACTAACGGAGGAACATCACACACTAATGGGGAACATCACACACTAACGGGGGAAAAACACACACTAACGGGGAGCATCACACACAAATGGGGAACATCACACACTAACGGCGAACATCACACACTAATGGGGAACATCAGATTCTAATGGGGAGCATCACACACTAATGGGCATCATCACACAGTAATGGGGAAAATCACACACTGATGGGGAGCATCCCACGTTATGGGGAACATCACACACTAATGGAGAGCATCACACACTAATGGGGAACATCACACACTAATGGGGAACATCACACACTAATGGGGAGCATCACACACTAACGGAGGAACATCACACACTGATGGGGAGCATCCCACGTTATGGGGAACATCACACACTAACGGAGAGCATCACACACTAATGGGGTACATCACACACTAATGGGGAACATCACACACTAATGGGGAGCATCACACACTAACGGGGAACATCACACACTAACGGGGAACATCACACGCTAACAGGGAGCATCACATACTAAAGGGGAACATCACACACTAACGGGGGAAAACCACATACTAATGGGGGACATCACACACTAACGGGGAGCATCACACACTATGGGGGAACATCACACACCAATCGGGAGCATCACACACTAACGGAGAGCATCACACACAAACGGGGAACATCACACACTAAAGGGGGATCATCACACACAAATGGGGAGCATCAGACACTAATGGGGAACATCACACACTAATGGGGAACATCACACACTAATGGGGAGCTTCACACACTAATTGGGAGCATCACACACTAATGGGGAACATCATACACTAACGGGGAACATCAGACACTAATGGGGAACATCACACTCTAATTGGGTGTATCACAAACTGATGGGGAACATCACACACTAATGGGGAACATAACACACTAACGGGGAGCATTACCAACAAACGGGGAACATCACACGCTAATGGGGAGCACACTCACTAACGGGGAACATCACACACTAACGGGAAACATCACACACTAAAGGGGAACATCACACACTAACAGGGAGCATAACACACTAAAGGGGAACATCACACACTAAAGGGGAGCATCACACACTAATGGGGAACATCACACACTAACGGAGTGCATCACACACAAACGGGGAACATCACACACTAACGGGGAACATCACACACTAATCGGGAGCATCACACACTAATGGGGAACATCACACACTAATGGGGAGCATCACACACTAACGGAGGAACATCACACACTAATGGGGAACATCACACACTAACGGGGGAAAAACACACACTAACGGGGAGCATCACATACAAATGGGGAACATCACACACTAACGGCGAACATCACACACTAATGGGGAACATCAGACTCTAATGGGGAGCATCACACACTAATGGGCATCATCACACAGTAATGGGGAAAATCACACACTGATGGGGAGCATCCCACGTTATGTGGAACATCACACACTAACGGAGAGCATCACACACTAATGGGGAACATCACACACTAATGGGGAACATCACACACTAATGGGGAGCATCACACACTAACGGAGGAACATCACACACTGATGGGGAGCATCCCACGTTATGGGGAACATCACACACTAACGGAGAGCATCACACACTAATGGGGAACATCACACACTAATGGGGAACATCACACACTAATGGGGAGCATCACACACTAACGGAGGAACATCACACACAAACGGGGAACATCACACGCTAACAGGGAGCATCACATACTAAAGGGGAACATCACACACTAACGGGGGAAAACCACATACTAATGGGGGACATCACACACTAACGGGGAGCATCACACACTATGGGGGAACATCACACACCAAAGGGGAGCATCACACACTAACGGAGAGCATCACACACAAACGGGGAACATCACACACTAAAGGGGGAACATCACACACAAATGGGGAGCATCACACACTAATGGGGAACATAACACACTAATGGGGAACATCACACACTAACGGGGAGCTTCACACACTAATTGGGAGCATCACACACTAATGGGGAACATCATACACTAACGGGGAACATCACACATTAACTGGGAGCATCACACACTAATGGGGAGCAACAGACACTAATGGGGAACATCACACTCTAATGGGGAGCTTCACACACTAATTGGGAGCATCACACACTAATGGGGAACATCATACACTAACGGGGAACATCAGACACTAATGGGGAACATCACACTCTAATTGGGTGTATCACAAACTGATGGGGAACATCACACACTAATGGGGAACATAACACACTAACGGGGAGCATTACCAACAAACGGGAAACATCACACGCTAATGGGGAGCACACTCACTAACGGGGAACATCACACACTAACGGGAAACATCACACACTAAAGGGGAACATCACACACTAACAGGGAGCATAACACACTAAAGGGGAACATCACACACTAAAGGGGAGCATCACACACTAATGGGGAACATCACACACTAACGGAGTGCATCACACACAAACGGGGAACATCACACACTAACGGGGAACATCACACACTAATCGGGAGCATCACACACTAATGGGGAACATCACACACTAATGGGGAGCATCACACACTAACGGAGGAACATCACACACTAATGGGGAACATCACACACTAACGGGGGAAAAACACACACTAACGGGGAGCATCACATACAAATGGGGAACATCACACACTAACGGCGAACATCACACACTAATGGGGAACATCAGACTCTAATGGGGAGCATCACACACTAATGGGCATCATCACACAGTAATGGGGAAAATCACACACTGATGGGGAGCATCCCACGTTATGTGGAACATCACACACTAACGGAGAGCATCACACACTAATGGGGAACATCACACACTAATGGGGAACATCACACACTAATGGGGAGCATCACACACTAACGGAGGAACATCACACACTGATGGGGAGCATCCCACGTTATGGGGAACATCACACACTAACGGAGAGCATCACACACTAATGGGGAACATCACACACTAATGGGGAACATCACACACTAATGGGGAGCATCACACACTAACGGAGGAACATCACACACAAACGGGGAACATCACACGCTAACAGGGAGCATCACATACTAAAGGGGAACATCACACACTAACGGGGGAAAACCACATACTAATGGGGGACATCACACACTAACGGGGAGCATCACACACTATGGGGGAACATCACACACCAATGGGGAGCATCACACACTAACGGAGAGCATCACACACAAACGGGGAACATCACACACTAAAGGGGGAACATCACACACAAATGGGGAGCATCACACACTAATGGGGAACATAACACACTAATGGGGAACATCACACACTAACGGGGAGCTTCACACACTAATTGGGAGCATCACACACTAATGGGGAACATCATACACTAACGGGGAACATCACACATTAACTGGGAGCATCACACACTAATGGGGAGCAACAGACACTAATGGGGAACATCACACTCTAATTGGGTGTATCACAAACTGATGGGGAACATCACTCACTAACGGGGAACATCACACACTAACGGGAAACATCACACAATAACGGGAAACATCATGAACTAATGGGGAACATCACACACTAATGGGGAGCATCACACACGAACGGGGAACATCACTCACTAACAGGGAGCATCACACACTAAAGGGGAATATCACACACTAATGGGGAGCATCACACACTAATGGGGAACATCACACACTAATGGGGAACATCAGACTCTAATGGGGAACATCACACACTAACGGGGAAAATCACACACTAATGGGGAGCATCACACACTAATGGGGAACATCACACACTAATGGGGAACATCAGACTCTAATGGGGAACATCACACACTAACGGGGAAAATCACACACTAATGGGGAACATCACACTCTAACAGGGAACATCGCACACTAATGGGGGGCATCACACACTAACGGAGAGCATCACACACCAACGGGGAACATCACACACTAACGGGGAACATCACACACTAATCGGGAGCATCACTCACTAATAGGGAACATCACACACTAATGGGGAGCATCACACACTAACGGAGGAACATCACACACAAACGGGGAGCATCACACACTAACAGGGAGCATCACACACTAAAGGGGAACATCACACACTAACGGGGGAAAACCACACACTAACGGAGGACATCACACACTAACGGGGAGCATCACACACTATGGGGGAACATCACACACCAGTGGGGAGCATCACACACTAACGGAGAGCATCACACACAAACGGGGAACATCACACACAAATGGGGAGCATCACACACTAATGGGGAGCTTCACACACTAATTGGGAACATCACACACTAATGGGGAACATCATACACTAACGGGGAACATCACACATTAACGGGGAGCATCACACACTAATGGGGAGCATCAGACACTAATGGGGAACATCACACTCTAATGGGGAGTTTCACAAACTGATGGGGAACATCACACACTAATGGGGAACATCACACACTAACGGGGAACATCACACACTAATGGGGAACATCACACACTAATGGGGAGCATCACACACTAATGGGGAACATCCCACACTAATGGGGAACATCACACACTAATGGGGAACATCACACACTAACGGGGAACATCACACACTAATGGGGAACATCACACACTAACGGGGAACATCACACACTAATGGGGAACATCACACACTAATGGGGAACATCACACACTAACGGGGAGCTTCACAGACTAACGGGGAACATCATGTACTAATGGGGAACATCACACACTAATGGGGAACATCAAACACTAATGGGGAACATCACACACTAATGGGGAACATCACACACTAATGGGGAGCATCACACACTAATGGGGAACATCACACACTAATGGGGAGCATCACACTCTAACGGGGAACATCACACACTAATGGGGAACATCACACACTAATGGGGAACATCACACACTAACGGGGAACATCATGAACTAATGGGGAACATCACACACTAAAGGGGAACATCACACACTAACGGGGAACATCACTCACTAACAGGGAGCATCACACAATAAAGGGGATCATCACACACTAACGGGGAAAATCACACACTAATGGGGAGCATCACACATTATGGGGAACATCACACTCTAACAGGGAACATCACACACTAATGGGGGGCATCACTCACTAACGGAGAGCATCACACACCAACGGAGAACATCACACACTAATCGGGAGCATCACACACTAATGGGGAACATCACACACTAATGGGGAGCATCACACACTAACGGAGGAACATTACACACAAACGGGGAGCATCACACACTAATAGGGAGCATCACACACTAATGGGGAACATCACACACTATCAGGGAGCATCACACACTAAAGGGGAACATCACACACTAATGGGGGAAAACCACACACTAACAGGGAGCATCACACACTAATGGGGTACATTACACAGTAACAGGGAACATCACACACTAACAGGGAACATCACACACTAATGGGGGTATCACACACTAACGGAGAGCATCAGACACAAACGGGGAACATCACACACTAACGGGGGAACATCACACATTAACGGGGAGCATCACACACTAATGGGGAACATCACAAAGTAACAGGGAACATCACACACTAACAGGAAACATCACACACTAATGGGTGTATCACATACTAACGGAGAGCATCACACACAAACGGGGAACATCACACACTAATGGGGAACTTCACACACTAATGGGGAACATCACACACTAACGGGGAAAATCACACACTAATGGGGAACATGACATCCTAACGGGGGAACATCATACACTAACTGGGAACATCACAGACTAATCGAGAGTATCACACACTAATGGGGAACATCACACACTAACTGGGAACATCACACACTAATAGGGAGCATCACACACTAATGGGGAACATCACACACTATCAGGGAGCATCACACACTAAAGGGGAACATCACACACTAATGGGGGAAAACCACACACTAACAGGGAGCATCACACACTAATGGGGTACATTACACAGTAACAGGGAACATCACACACTAACAGGGAACATCACACACTAATGGGGGTATCACACACTAACGGAGAGCATCAGACACAAACGGGGAACATCACACACTAACGGGGGAACATCACACATTAACGGGGAGCATCACACACTAATGGGGAACATCACAAAGTAACAGGGAACATCACACACTAACAGGAAACATCACACACTAATGGGTGTATCACATACTAACGGAGAGCATCACACACAAACGGGGAACATCACACACTAATGGGGAACTTCACACACTAATGGGGAACATCACACACTAACGGGGAAAATCACACACTAATGGGGAACATGACATCCTAACGGGGGAACATCATACACTAACTGGGAACATCACAGACTAATCGAGAGTATCACACACTAATGGGGAACATCACACACTAACTGGGAACATCACACACTAATCGGGAGCATCACACACTAATGGGGAACATCGCACACTAACAGGGAACATCACACACTAATGGGGAACATCAGACACTAATGGGGAACATCACACACTAACTGGGAACATCACACACTAATCGGGAGCATCACACACTAATGGGGAACATCGCACACTAACAGGGAACATCACACACTAATGGGGAACATCACACTCTAACGGGGGACATCACACACTAATGGGGAACATCACACACTAATGGGGAGCATCACACATAAACGGAGAGCATCACAAACAAACGGGGAGCATCACACACTAATGGAGAGCATCAAACGCTAACGGGGAACATCACACACTAACGGGGAAAATCACACACTAATGGGGAATATCACACTCTAATGGAGAACATCACACACTAAATGGGATCATCACACACTAATGGGGAACTTCACACTCTAATGGAGAACATCACACACTAAAGGGGATCATCACACACTAATGGGGAACTTCACACACTAATGGGGAACATCACACACTAACGGGGAAAATCACACACTAATGGGGAGCATCACACATTATGGGGAACATCACATTCTAACAGGGAAAATCACATACTAATGGGGTGCATCACACACTAACGGAGAGCATCACACACCAACGGGGAACATCACACACTAATGGGGAACATCACACACTAATCGGGAGCATCACACACTAATGGGGAACATCACACACTAATGGGGAACATCACACACTAATCGGGAGCATCACACACTAATGGGGAACATCACACACTAATGGGGAACATCACACACTAATGGGGAACATCACACACTAATGGGGAGCATCACACACTAACGGAGGAACATCACACACAAACGGGGAGCATCACACACTAATGGGGAACATCACACACTAATGGGGAGCATCACACACTAATGGGGAACATCACACACTAATGGGGAACATCACACACTAATCGGGAGCATCACACACTAATGGGGAACATCACACACTAATGGGGAACATCACACACTAATGGGGAACATCACACACTAATGGGGAGCATCACACTCTAACGGGGAACATCACACACTAATGGGGAACATCACACACTAATGGGGAACATCACACACTAACGGGGAACATCATGAACTAATGGGGAACATCACACACTAAAGGGGAACATCACACACTAACGGGGAACATCACTCACTAACAGGGAGCATCACACAATAAAGGGGATCATCACACACTAACGGGGAAAATCACACACTAATGGGGAGCATCACACATTATGGGGAACATCACACTCTAACAGGGAACATCACACACTAATGGGGGGCATCACTCACTAACGGAGAGCATCACACACCAACGGAGAACATCACACACTAATCGGGAGCATCACACACTAATGGGGAACATCACACACTAATGGGGAGCATCACACACTAACGGAGGAACATTACACACAAACGGGGAGCATCACACACTAATAGGGAGCATCACACACTAATGGGGAACATCACACACTATCAGGGAGCATCACACACTAAAGGGGAACATCACACACTAATGGGGGAAAACCACACACTAACAGGGAGCATCACACACTAATGGGGTACATTACACAGTAACAGGGAACATCACACACTAACAGGGAACATCACACACTAATGGGGGTATCACACACTAACGGAGAGCATCAGACACAAACGGGGAACATCACACACTAACGGGGGAACATCACACATTAACGGGGAGCATCACACACTAATGGGGAACATCACAAAGTAACAGGGAACATCACACACTAACAGGAAACATCACACACTAATGGGTGTATCACATACTAACGGAGAGCATCACACACAAACGGGGAACATCACACACTAATGGGGAACTTCACACACTAATGGGGAACATCACACACTAACGGGGAAAATCACACACTAATGGGGAACATCACACAATAACGGGAAACATCATGAACTAATGGGGAACATCACACACTAATGGGGAGCATCACACACTAACGGGAAACATCACACACTAAAGGGGAACATCACACACTAACAGGGAGCATAACACACTAAAGGGGAACATCACACACTAAAGGGGAGCATCACACACTAATGGGGAACATCACACACTAACGGAGTGCATCACACACAAACGGGGAACATCACACACTAACGGGGAACATCACACACTAATCGGGAGCATCACACACTAATGGGGAACATCACACACTAATGGGGAGCATCACACACTAACGGAGGAACATCACACACTAATGGGGAACATCACACACTAACGGGGGAAAAACACACACTAACGGGGAGCATCACATACAAATGGGGAACATCACACACTAACGGCGAACATCACACACTAATGGGGAACATCAGACTCTAATGGGGAGCATCACACACTAATGGGCATCATCAGACAGTAATGGGGAAAATCACACACTGATGGGGAGCATCCCACGTTATGTGGAACATCACACACTAACGGAGAGCATCACACACTAATGGGGAACATCACACACTAATGGGGAACATCACACACTAATGGGGAGCATCACACACTAACGGAGGAACATCACACACTGATGGGGAGCATCCCACGTTATGGGGAACATCACACACTAACGGAGAGCATCACACACTAATGGGGAACATCACACACTAATGGGGAACATCACACACTAATGGGGAGCATCACACACTAACGGAGGAACATCACACACAAACGGGGAACATCACACGCTAACAGGGAGCATCAGATACTAAAGGGGAACATCACACACTAACGGGGGAAAACCACATACTAATGGGGGACATCACACACTAACGGGGAGCATCACACACTATGGGGGAACATCACACACCAAAGGGGAGCATCACACACTAACGGAGAGCATCACACACAAACGGGGAACATCACACACTAAAGGGGGAACATCACACACAAATGGGGAGCATCACACACTAATGGGGAACATAACACACTAATGGGGAACATCACACACTAACGGGGAGCTTCACACACTAATTGGGAGCATCACACACTAATGGGGAACATCATACACTAACGGGGAACATCACACATTAACTGGGAGCATCACACACTAATGGGGAGCAACAGACACTAATGGGGAACATCACACTCTAATGGGGAGCTTCACACACTAATTGGGAGCATCACACACTAATGGGGAACATCATACACTAACGGGGAACATCAGACACTAATGGGGAACATCACACTCTAATTGGGTGTATCACAAACTGATGGGGAACATCACACACTAATGGGGAACATAACACACTAACGGGGAGCATTACCAACAAACGGGAAACATCACACGCTAATGGGGAGCACACTCACTAACGGGGAACATCACACACTAACGGGAAACATCACACACTAAAGGGGAACATCACACACTAACAGGGAGCATAACACACTAAAGGGGAACATCACACACTAAAGGGGAGCATCACACACTAATGGGGAACATCACACACTAACGGAGTGCATCACACACAAACGGGGAACATCACACACTAACGGGGAACATCACACACTAATCGGGAGCATCACACACTAATGGGGAACATCACACACTAATGGGGAGCATCACACACTAACGGAGGAACATCACACACTAATGGGGAACATCACACACTAACGGGGGAAAAACACACACTAACGGGGAGCATCACATACAAATGGGGAACATCACACACTAACGGCGAACATCACACACTAATGGGGAACATCAGACTCTAATGGGGAGCATCACACACTAATGGGCATCATCACACAGTAATGGGGAAAATCACACACTGATGGGGAGCATCCCACGTTATGTGGAACATCACACACTAACGGAGAGCATCACACACTAATGGGGAACATCACACACTAATGGGGAACATCACACACTAATGGGGAGCATCACACACTAACGGAGGAACATCACACACTGATGGGGAGCATCCCACGTTATGGGGAACATCACACACTAACGGAGAGCATCACACACTAATGGGGAACATCACACACTAATGGGGAACATCACACACTAATGGGGAGCATCACACACTAACGGAGGAACATCACACACAAACGGGGAACATCACACGCTAACAGGGAGCATCACATACTAAAGGGGAACATCACACACTAACGGGGGAAAACCACATACTAATGGGGGACATCACACACTAACGGGGAGCATCACACACTATGGGGGAACATCACACACCAATGGGGAGCATCATACACTAACGGAGAGCATCACACACAAACGGGGAACATCACACACTAAAGGGGGAACATCACACACAAATGGGGAGCATCACACACTAATGGGGAACATAACACACTAATGGGGAACATCACACACTAACGGGGAGCTTCACACACTAATTGGGAGCATCACACACTAATGGGGAACATCATACACTAACGGGGAACATCACACATTAACTGGGAGCATCACACACTAATGGGGAGCAACAGACACTAATGGGGAACATCACACTCTAATTGGGTGTATCACAAACTGATGGGGAACATCACTCACTAACGGGGAACATCACACACTAACGGGAAACATCACACAATAACGGGAAACATCATGAACTAATGGGGAACATCACACACTAATGGGGAGCATCACACACGAACGGGGAACATCACTCACTAACAGGGAGCATCACACACTAAAGGGGAATATCACACACTAATGGGGAGCATCACACACTAATGGGGAACATCACACACTAATGGGGAACATCAGACTCTAATGGGGAACATCACACACTAACGGGGAAAATCACACACTAATGGGGAGCATCACACACTAATGGGGAACATCACACACTAATGGGGAACATCAGACTCTAATGGGGAACATCACACACTAACGGGGAAAATCACACACTAATGGGGAACATCACACTCTAACAGGGAACATCGCACACTAATGGGGGGCATCACACACTAACGGAGAGCATCACACACCAACGGGGAACATCACACACTAACGGGGAACATCACACACTAATCGGGAGCATCACTCACTAATAGGGAACATCACACACTAATGGGGAGCATCACACACTAACGGAGGAACATCACACACAAACGGGGAGCATCACACACTAACAGGGAGCATCACACACTAAAGGGGAACATCACACACTAACGGGGGAAAACCACACACTAACGGAGGACATCACACACTAACGGGGAGCATCACACACTATGGGGGAACATCACACACCAGTGGGGAGCATCACACACTAACGGAGAGCATCACACACAAACGGGGAACATCACACACAAATGGGGAGCATCACACACTAATGGGGAGCTTCACACACTAATTGGGAACATCACACACTAATGGGGAACATCATACACTAACGGGGAACATCACACATTAACGGGGAGCATCACACACTAATGGGGAGCATCAGACACTAATGGGGAACATCACACTCTAATGGGGAGTTTCACAAACTGATGGGGAACATCACACACTAATGGGGAACATCACACACTAACGGGGAACATCACACACTAATGGGGAACATCACACACTAATGGGGAGCATCACACACTAATGGGGAACATCCCACACTAATGGGGAACATCACACACTAATGGGGAACATCACACACTAACGGGGAACATCACACACTAATGGGGAACATCACACACTAACGGGGAACATCACACACTAATGGGGAACATCACACACTAATGGGGAACATCACACACTAACGGGGAGCTTCACAGACTAACGGGGAACATCATGTACTAATGGGGAACATCACACACTAATGGGGAACATCAAACACTAATGGGGAACATCACACACTAATGGGGAACATCACACACTAATGGGGAGCATCACACACTAATGGGGAACATCACACACTAATGGGGAGCATCACACTCTAACGGGGAACATCACACACTAATGGGGAACATCACACACTAATGGGGAACATCACACACTAACGGGGAACATCATGAACTAATGGGGAACATCACACACTAAAGGGGAACATCACACACTAACGGGGAACATCACTCACTAACAGGGAGCATCACACAATAAAGGGGATCATCACACACTAACGGGGAAAATCACACACTAATGGGGAGCATCACACATTATGGGGAACATCACACTCTAACAGGGAACATCACACACTAATGGGGGGCATCACTCACTAACGGAGAGCATCACACACCAACGGAGAACATCACACACTAATCGGGAGCATCACACACTAATGGGGAACATCACACACTAATGGGGAGCATCACACACTAACGGAGGAACATTACACACAAACGGGGAGCATCACACACTAATAGGGAGCATCACACACTAATGGGGAACATCACACACTATCAGGGAGCATCACACACTAAAGGGGAACATCACACACTAATGGGGGAAAACCACACACTAACAGGGAGCATCACACACTAATGGGGTACATTACACAGTAACAGGGAACATCACACACTAACAGGGAACATCACACACTAATGGGGGTATCACACACTAACGGAGAGCATCAGACACAAACGGGGAACATCACACACTAACGGGGGAACATCACACATTAACGGGGAGCATCACACACTAATGGGGAACATCACAAAGTAACAGGGAACATCACACACTAACAGGAAACATCACACACTAATGGGTGTATCACATACTAACGGAGAGCATCACACACAAACGGGGAACATCACACACTAATGGGGAACTTCACACACTAATGGGGAACATCACACACTAACGGGGAAAATCACACACTAATGGGGAACATGACATCCTAACGGGGGAACATCATACACTAACTGGGAACATCACAGACTAATCGAGAGTATCACACACTAATGGGGAACATCACACACTAACTGGGAACATCACACACTAATAGGGAGCATCACACACTAATGGGGAACATCACACACTATCAGGGAGCATCACACACTAAAGGGGAACATCACACACTAATGGGGGAAAACCACACACTAACAGGGAGCATCACACACTAATGGGGTACATTACACAGTAACAGGGAACATCACACACTAACAGGGAAAATCACACACTAATGGGGGTATCACACACTAACGGAGAGCATCAGACACAAACGGGGAACATCACACACTAACGGGGGAACATCACACATTAACGGGGAGCATCACACACTAATGGGGAACATCACAAAGTAACAGGGAACATCACACACTAACAGGAAACATCACACACTAATGGGTGTATCACATACTAACGGAGAGCATCACACACAAACGGGGAACATCACACACTAATGGGGAACTTCACACACTAATGGGGAACATCACACACTAACGGGGAAAATCACACACTAATGGGGAACATGACATCCTAACGGGGGAACATCATACACTAACTGGGAACATCACAGACTAATCGAGAGTATCACACACTAATGGGGAACATCACACACTAACTGGGAACATCACACACTAATCGGGAGCATCACACACTAATGGGGAACATCGCACACTAACAGGGAACATCACACACTAATGGGGAACATCAGACACTAATGGGGAACATCACACACTAACTGGGAACATCACACACTAATCGGGAGCATCACACACTAATGGGGAACATCGCACACTAACAGGGAACATCACACACTAATGGGGAACATCACACTCTAACGGGGGACATCACACACTAATGGGGAACATCACACACTAATGGGGAGCATCACACATAAACGGAGAGCATCACAAACAAACGGGGAGCATCACACACTAATGGAGAGCATCAAACGCTAACGGGGAACATCACACACTAACGGGGAAAATCACACACTAATGGGGAATATCACACTCTAATGGAGAACATCACACACTAAATGGGATCATCACACACTAATGGGGAACTTCACACTCTAATGGAGAACATCACACACTAAAGGGGATCATCACACACTAATGGGGAACTTCACACACTAATGGGGAACATCACACACTAACGGGGAAAATCACACACTAATGGGGAGCATCACACATTATGGGGAACATCACATTCTAACAGGGAAAATCACATACTAATGGGGTGCATCACACACTAACGGAGAGCATCACACACCAACGGGGAACATCACACACTAATGGGGAACATCACACACTAATCGGGAGCATCACACACTAATGGGGAACATCACACACTAATGGGGAACATCACACACTAATCGGGAGCATCACACACTAATGGGGAACATCACACACTAATGGGGAACATCACACACTAATGGGGAGCATCACACACTAACGGAGGAACATCACACACAAACGGGGAGCATCACACACTAATGGGGAACATCACACACTAATGGGGAGCATCACACACTAATGGGGAACATCACACACTAATGGGGAACATCACACACTAATCGGGAGCATCACACACTAATGGGGAACATCACACACTAATGGGGAACATCACACACTAATGGGGAACATCACACACTAATGGGGAGCATCACACTCTAACGGGGAACATCACACACTAATGGGGAACATCACACACTAATGGGGAACATCACACACTAACGGGGAACATCATGAACTAATGGGGAACATCACACACTAAAGGGGAACATCACACACTAACGGGGAACATCACTCACTAACAGGGAGCATCACACAATAAAGGGGATCATCACACACTAACGGGGAAAATCACACACTAATGGCGAGCATCACACATTATGGGGAACATCACACTCTAACAGGGAACATCACACACTAATGGGGGGCATCACTCACTAACGGAGAGCATCACACACCAACGGAGAACATCACACACTAATCGGGAGCATCACACACTAATGGGGAACATCACACACTAATGGGGAGCATCACACACTAACGGAGGAACATCACACACAAACGGGGAACATCACACACTAATGGGGAACTTCACACACTAATGGGGAACATCACACACTAACGGGGAAAATCACACACTAATGGGGAACATGACATCCTAACGGGGGAACATCATACACTAACTGGGAACATCACAGACTAATCGAGAGTATCACACACTAATGGGGAACATCACACACTAATAGGGAGCATCACACACTAATGGGGAACATCACACACTATCAGGGAGCATCACACACTAAAGGGGAACATCACACACTAATGGGGGAAAACCACACACTAACAGGGAGCATCACACACTAATGGGGTACATTACACAGTAACAGGGAACATCACACACTAACAGGGAACATCACACACTAATGGGGGTATCACACACTAACGGAGAGCATCAGACACAAACGGGGAACATCACACACTAACGGGGGAACATCACACATTAACGGGGAGCATCACACACTAATGGGGAACATCACAAAGTAACAGGGAACATCACACACTAACAGGAAACATCACACACTAATGGGTGTATCACATACTAACGGAGAGCATCACACACAAACGGGGAACATCACACACTAATGGGGAACTTCACACACTAATGGGGAACATCACACACTAACGGGGAAAATCACACACTAATGGGGAACATGACATCCTAACGGGGGAACATCATACACTAACTGGGAACATCACAGACTAATCGAGAGTATCACACACTAATGGGGAACATCACACACTAACTGGGAACATCACACACTAATCGGGAGCATCACACACTAATGGGGAACATCGCACACTAACAGGGAACATCACACACTAATGGGGAACATCAGACACTAATGGGGAACATCACACACTAACTGGGAACATCACACACTAATCGGGAGCATCACACACTAATGGGGAACATCGCACACTAACAGGGAACATCACACACTAATGGGGAACATCACACTCTAACGGGGGACATCACACACTAATGGGGAACATCACACACTAATGGGGAGCATCACACATAAACGGAGAGCATCACAAACAAACGGGGAGCATCACACACTAATGGAGAGCATCAAACGCTAACGGGGAACATCACACACTAACGGGGAAAATCACACACTAATGGGGAATATCACACTCTAATGGAGAACATCACACACTAAATGGGATCATCACACACTAATGGGGAACTTCACACTCTAATGGAGAACATCACACACTAAAGGGGATCATCACACACTAATGGGGAACTTCACACACTAATGGGGAACATCACACACTAACGGGGAAAATCACACACTAATGGGGAGCATCACACATTATGGGGAACATCACATTCTAACAGGGAAAATCACATACTAATGGGGTGCATCACACACTAACGGAGAGCATCACACACCAACGGGGAACATCACACACTAATGGGGAACATCACACACTAATCGGGAGCATCACACACTAATGGGGAACATCACACACTAATGGGGAACATCACACACTAATCGGGAGCATCACACACTAATGGGGAACATCACACACTAATGGGGAACATCACACACTAATGGGGAACATCACACACTAATGGGGAGCATCACACACTAACGGAGGAACATCACACACAAACGGGGAGCATCACACACTAATGGGGAACATCACACACTAATGGGGAGCATCACACACTAATGGGGAACATCACACACTAATGGGGAACATCACACACTAATCGGGAGCATCACACACTAATGGGGAACATCACACACTAATGGGGAACATCACACACTAATGGGGATCATCACACACTAATGGGGAGCATCACACACTAATGGAGGAACATCACACACAAACGGGGAGCATCACACACTAATGGGGAACATCACACACTAATGGGGAGCATCACACACTAATGGGGAGCATCACACACTAACGGGGGACATCACACACTAACGGGGAGCATTACACACTATGGGGGAGCATCACACACTAATGGGGAACATCTCACACTAATGGGGAGCATCACACACTAATGGGGAACATCACAACCTAATGGGGAGCATCACACACTAACGGATAGCATCACACACAAACGGGGAACATCACACACTAACGGGGAACATCACACACTAATCGGTAGCATCACACACTAATGGGGGAACATCACACTCTAATGGGGAACATCACTCACTAATAGGGAGCATCACACACAAATGGGGAACATCACACACTAATGGGGAACATCACACACTAAAGGGGGAACATCACACACTAACGGGGAAAATCACACTCTAACTGGGAACATCACACACAAATCGGGAGCATCACACACTAATGGGGAACATCACACACTAACGGGGGAAAACCACACACTAACGGCGAACATCACACACTAATGGGGAACATCAGACTCTAATGGGGAGCATCACACACTAATGTGGATCATCACACACTAACGGGGATCATCACACACTAATGGGGAACATCACACTCTAACAGGGAACATCGCACACTAATGGGGGGCATCACACACTAACGGAGAGCATCACACACCAACGGGGAACATCACACACTAACGGGGAACATCACACACTAATCGGGAGCATCACTCACTAATAGGGAACATCACACACTAATGGGGAGCATCACACACTAACGCAGGAACATCACACACAAACGGGGAGCATCACACACTAACAGGGAGCATCACACACTAAAGGGGAACATCACACACTAACGGGGGAAAACCACACACTAACGGAGGACATCACACACTAACGGGGAGCATCACACACTATGGGGGAACATCACACACCAGTGGGGAGCATCACACACTAACGGGGAACTTCACACTCTAATGGAGAACATCACACACTAAAGGGGATCATCACACACTAATGGGGAACTTCACACACTAATGGGGAACATCACACACTAACGGGGAAAATCACACACTAACGGGGAAAATCACACACTAATGGGGAGCATCACACATTATGGGGAACATCACATTCTAACAGGGAAAATCACATACTAATGGGGTGCATCACACACTAACGGAGAGCATCACACACCAACGGGGAACATCACACACTAACGGGGAACATCACACACTAATCGGGAGCATCACACACTAATGGGGAACATCACACACTAATGGGGAACATCACACACTAATGGGGAGCATCACACACTAACGGAGGAACATCACACACAAATGGGGAGCATCACACACTAATGGGGAGCATCACACACTAACGGGGGACATCACACACTAACGGGGAGCATCACACACTATGGGGGAGCATCACACACTAATGGGGAACATCTCACACTAATGGGGAGCATCACACACTAATGGGGAACATCACAAACTAATGGGGAGCATCACACACTAACGGATAGCATCACACACAAACGGGGAACATCACACACTAACGGGGAACATCACACACTAATCGGTAGCATCACACACTAATGGGGAACATCACACACTAATGGGGAGCATCACACACTAACGGAGGAACATCACACACAAACGGGGAACATCACACACTAATGGGGGAACATCACACTCTAATGGGGAACATCACACACTAATGGGGAGCATCACACACAAACGGGGAACATCACACACTAATGGGGAGCATCACACACTAATGGGGAACATCACACACTAACGGGGGAAAACCACACACTAACGGCGAACATCACACACTAATGGGGAACATCAGACTCTAATGTGGAGCATCACACACTAATGGGGATCATCACACACTAACGGGGATCATCACACACTAATGGGGAACATCACACTCTAACAGGGAACATCGCACACGAATGGGGGGCATCACACACTAACGGAGAGCATCACACACCAACGGGGAACATCACACACTAACGGGGAACATCACACACTAATCGGGAGCATCACTCACTAATAGGGAACATCACACACTAATGGGGAGCATCACACACTAACGGAGGAACATCACACACAAACGGGGAGCATCACACACTAACAGGGAGCATCACACACTAAAGGGGAACATCACACACTAACGGGGGAAAACCACACACTAACGGAGGACATCACACACTAACGGGGAGCATCACACACTATGGGGGAACATCACACACCAGTGGGGAGCATCACACACTAACGGAGAGCATCACACACAAACGGGGAACATCACACACTAAAGGGGGAACATCACACACAAATGGGGAGCATCACACACTAATGGGGAACATCACATACTAATGGGGAACATCACACACTAACGGGGAGCTTCACACACTAATTGGGAACATCACACACTAATGGGGAGCATCAGACACTAATGGGGAACATCACACTCTAATGGGGAGTTTCACAAACTGATGGGGAACATCACACACTAATGGGGAACATCACACACTAACGGGGAACATCACACACTAATGGGGAACATCACACACTAATGGGGAGCATCACACACTAATGGGGAACATCCCACACTAATGGGGAACATCACACACTAATGGGGAACATCACACACTAACGGGGAACATCACACACTAATGGGGAACATCACACACTAACGGGGAGCTTCACAGACTAACGGGGAACATCATGTACTAATGGGGAACATCACACACTAATGGGGAACATCAAACACTAATGGGGAACATCACACACTAATGGGGAACATCACACACTAATGGGGAGCATCACACACTAATGGGGAACATCACACACTAATGGGGAACATCACACACTAATGGGGAACATCACACACTAACGGGGAACATCATGAACTAATGGGGAACATCACACACTAAAGGGGAACATCACACACTAACGGGGAACATCACTCACTAACAGGGAGCATCACACAATAAAGGGGATCATCACACACTAACGGGGAAAATCACACACTAATGGGGAGCATCACACATTATGGGGAACATCACACTCTAACAGGGAACATCACACACTAATGGGGGGCATCACTCACTAACGGAGAGCATCACACACCAACGGAGAACATCACACACTAATCGGGAGCATCACACACTAATGGGGAACATCACACACTAATGGGGAGCATCACACACTAATGGAGGAACATTACACACAAACGGGCAGCATCACACACTAATCGGGAGCATCACACACTAATGGGGAACATCACACACTATCAGGGAGCATCACACACTAAAGGGGAACATCACACACTAATGGGGGAAAACCACACACTAACAGGGAGCATCACACACTAATGGGGTACATTACACAGTAACAGGGAACATCACACACTAACAGGGAACATCACACACTAATGGGGGTATCACACACTAACGGAGAGCATCAGACACAAACGGGGAACATCACACACTAACGGGGGAACATCACACATTAACGGGGAGCATCACACACTAATGGGGAACATCACAAAGTAACAGGGAACATCACACACTAACAGGAAACATCACACACTAATGGGTGTATCACACACTAACGGAGAGCATCACACACAAACGGGGAACATCACACACTAATGGGGAACTTCACACACTAATGGGGAACATCACACACTAACGGGGAAAATCACTCACTAATGGGGAGCATCACACATTGTGCGGAACATCACACTCTAACATGGAACATCACACACTAATGGGGGGCATCACACACTAACGGAGAGTATCACACACCAACGGGGAACATCACAAACTAAAGGGGAACATCACACACTAACGGGGAACATCTCACACTAAAGGGGATCATCACACACTAATGGGGAACATCACACACTAATGGGGAACATGACATCCTAACGGGGGAACATCATACACTAACTGGGAACATCACAGACTAATCGAGAGTATCACACACTAATGGGGAACATCACACACTAACTGGGAACATCACACACTAATCGGGAGCATCACACACTAATGGGGAACATCGCACACTAACAGGGAACATCACACACTAATGGGGAACATCAGACACTAATGGGGAACATCACACACTAACTGGGAACATCACACACTAATCGGGAGCATCACACACTAATGGGGAACATCGCACACTAACAGGGAACATCACACACTAATGGGGAACATCACACTCTAACGGGGGACATCACACACTAATGGGGAACATCACACACTAATGGGGAGCATCACACATAAACGGAGAGCATCACAAACAAACGGGGAGCATCACACACTAATGGAGAGCATCACACGCTAACGGGGAACATCACACACTAACGGGGAAAATCTCACACTAATGGGGAATATCACACTCTAATGGAGAACATCACACACTAAATGGGATCATCACACACTAATGGGGAACTTCACACTCTAATGGAGAACATCACACACTAAAGGGGATCATCACACACTAATGGGGAACTTCACACACTAATGGGGAACATCACACACTAACGGGGAAAATCACACACTAATGGGGAGCATCACACATTATGGGGAACATCACATTCTAACAGGGAAAATCACATACTAATGGGGTGCATCACACACTAACGGAGAGCATCACACACCAACGGGGAACATCACACACTAACGGGGAACATCACACACTAATCGGGAGCATCACACACTAATGGGGAACATCACACACTAATGGGGAACATCACACACTAATGGGGAGCATCACACACTAACGGAGGAACATCACACACAAACGGGGAGCATCACACACTAATGGGGAACATCACACACTAATGGGGAGCATCACACACTAATGGGGAGCATCACACACTAACGGGGGACATCACACACTAACGGGGAGCATCACACACTATGGGGGAGCATCACACACTAATGGGGAACATCTCACACTAATGGGGAGCATCACACACTAATGGGGAACATCACAAACTAATGGGGAGTATCACACACTAACGGATAGCATCACACACAAACGGGGAACATCACACACTAACGGGGAACATCACACACTAATCGGTAGCATCACACACTAATGGGGAACATCACACACTAATGGGGAGCATCACACACTAACGGAGGAACATCACACACAAACGGGGAACATCACACACTAATGGGGGAACATCACACTCTAATGGGGAACATCACACACTAATGGGGAGCATCACACACAAACGGGGAACATCACACACTAATGGGGAACATCACACACTAAAGGGGGAACATCACACACTAACGGGGAAAATCACACTCTAACTGGGAACATCACACACAAATCGGGAGCATCACACACTAATGGGGAACATCACACACTAACGGGGGAAAACCACACACTAACGGCGAACATCACACACTAATGGGGAACATCAGACTCTAATGGGGAGCATCACACACTAATGGGGATCATCACACACTAATGCGGAACTTCACACACTAAAGGGGAACATCACACACTAACGGGGATCATCACACACTAATGGGGAGCATCACACACTAATGGGGAGCATCACACACTAACGGGGAACATCACACACTAATTGGGAGCATCACACACTAATGGGGAACATCACACACTAATGGGGAGCATCACACACTAACGGAGGAACATCACACACAAACGGGGAGCATCACTCACTAACAGGGAGCATCACACACTAAAGGGGAACATCACACACTAACGGGGGAAAACCACATACTAATGGGGGACATCACACACTAACGGGGAGCATCCCACACTATGGGGGAACATCACACACCAATGGGGAGCATCACACACTAACGGAGAGCATCACACACAAACGGGGAACATCACACACTAAAGGGGGAACATCACACACAAATGGGGAGCATCACACACTAATGGGGAACATCACACACTAATGGGGAACATCACACACTAACGGGGAGCTTCACACACTAATTGGGAGCATCACACACTAATGGGGAACATCATACACTAACGGGGAACATCACACATTAACGGGGAGCATCACACAATAACGGGGAACATCACACACTAATGGGGAGCATCACACTCTAATGGGGAACATCACACACAAATGGGGAGCATCACACTCTAATGGGGAACATCACACACTAACGGGGAGCTTCACACACTAATTGGGAGCATCACACACTAATGGGGAACATCATACACTAACGGGGAACATCACACACTAATGGAGAGCATCAGACACTAATGGGGAACATCACACTCTAATTGGGTGTATCACAAACTGATGGGGAACATCACACACTAATGGGGAACATAACACACTAACGGGGAGCATTACCAACAAACGGGGAACATCACACACTAATGGGGAGCACACTCACTAATGGGGAACATCACACACTAACGGGAAACATCACACACTAATGGGGAACATCACACACTAACGGGGAGCTTCACACACTAACGGGGAACATCACACACTAATTGGGAGCATCACACACCAACGGGGAACATCACACACTAACGGGGAACATCACACACTAATCGGGAGCATCACTCACTAATAGGGAACATCACACACTAATGGGGAGCATCACACTCTAACGGAGGAACATCACACACAAACGGCGAGCATCACACACTAACAGGGAGCATCACACACTAAAGGGGAACATCACACACTAACGGGGGGAAACCACACACTAACGGGGGACATCACACACTAACGGGGAGCATCACACACTATGGGGGAACATCACACACCAATGGGGAGGCATCACACACTAACGGAGAGCATCACACAAAAATGGGGAACATCACACACTAAAGGGGGAACATCACACACAAATGGGGAGCATCACACACTAATGGGGAACATCACACACTAATGGGGAACATCACACACTAATGGGGAGCTTCACACACTAATTGGGAGTATCACAAACTGATGGGGAACATCACACACTAATGGGGAACATAACACACTAACCGGGAGCATCACCAACAAACGGGGAACATCACACACTAATGGGGAGCACACTCACTAATGGGGAACATCACACACTAACGGGGAACATCACACACTAATGGGGAACATCACACACTAACGGGGAACATCATGAACTAATGGGGAACATCAAACACTAAAGGGGAACATCACACACTAACGGGGAACATCACACACTGATGGGGAACATCACACACTAACGGGGAACATCATGAACTAATGGGGAACATCAAACACTAAAGGGGAACATCACACACTAACGGGGAACATCACACACTAATGGGGAACATCACACACTAACGGGGAATATCATGAACTAATGGGGAACATCAAACACTAAAGGGGAACATCACACACTAACGGGGAACATCACACACTAATGGGGAACATCACACACTGATGGGGAGCATCACTCACGAACGGGGAACATCACTCACTAACAGGGAGCATCACACACTAAAGGGGATCATCACACACTAATGGGGAACTTCACACACTAATGGGGAACATCACACACTAACGGGGAAAATCACACACTAATGGGGAGCATCACACATTATGGGGAACATCACACTCTAACAGGAAACATCAGACACTATTGGGGGGCATCACTCACTAACAGAGAGCATCACACACCAACGGGGAACATCACACACTAACGGGGAACATCACACACTAATCGGGAGCATCACACACTAATGGGGAACATCACACACTAATGGGGAGCATCACACACTAACGGAGGAACATTACACACAAACGGGGAGCATCACACACTAACAGGGAGCATCACACACTAAAGGGGAACATCACACACTAACGGGGGAAAACCACACACTAATGGGGAGCATCACACACTAATGGGGAACATCACACACTAACGGGGAACATCACACTCTAATGGGGAACATCAGACACTAATGGGGAACATCACACACTAACGGGGGACATCACACACTAACGGGGAGCATCACACTCTATGGGGGAACATCACACACTAATGGGGAACATCACACACTAACGGAGAGCATCACACACAAACGGGGAACATCACACAATAATGGGGGAACATCACACACAAATGGGGTGCATCACACTCTAATGGGGAACATCACACACTAATGGGGAGCATCACACACTAATGGGGAACATCACACACTAATGGAGAGCATCACACACTAATGGGGAACAACACACTAACGGGGAAAATCACACACTAACTGGGAACATCACATACTAATCGGGAGCATCACACACTAATGGGGAACATCAGACACTAACGGGGGAAAACCACACACTAACAGGGAGCATCACACACTAATGGGGAACATCAGACACTAACGGGGGAAAACCACACACTAACAGGGAGCATCACACACTAACGGCGAACATCACACACTAATGGGGAACATCAGACTCTAATGGGGAACATCACACACTAACGGGGATCATCACACACTAATGGGGAACTTCACACACTAATGGGGAACATCACACACTAACGGGGAAAATCACACACTAATGGGGAGCATCACACGTTATGGGGTACATCACACTCTAGCAGGGAACATCACACACTAATGGGGGGCATCACACACCAACAGAGAACATCACACACTAACAGGGAACATCACACACTAATCGGGAGCATCACACACTAATGGGGAACATCACACACTACTGGGGAGCATCACACACTAACGGAGGTACATCACACACAAACGGGGAGCATCACACACTAACAGGGAGCATCACACACTAAAGGGGAACATCACACACTAACGGGGGAAAACCACTCACTAACGGGGGACTTCACACACTAACGGGGAGCATCACACACTATGGGGGAACATCGCACACCAATGGGGAGCATCACACACTAACGGAGAGCATCACACACAAACGGGGAACATCACACACTAAAGGGGGATCATCACACACAAATGGGGAGCATCACACATTAATGGGGAACATCACACACTAATCGGGAGCATCACACACTAACGGGGAGCTTCACACACTAATTGGGAGCATCACACACTAATGGGGAACATCATACACTAACGGGGAACATCACACATTAACGGGGAGCATCACACACTAATGGGGAGCATCAGACACTAATGGGGAACATCACACTCTAATGGGGAGTATCACAAACTGATGGGGAACATCACACACTAACGGGGAGCATCACACAATAACGGGGAACATCACACACTAATGGGGAGCATCACACTCTAATGGGGAACATCACACACAAATGGGGAGCATCACACTCTAATGGGGAACATCACACACTAACGGGGAGCTTCACACACTAATTGGGAGCATCACACACTAATGGGGAACATCATACACTAACGGGGAACATCACACACTAATGGAGAGCATCAGACACTAATGGGGAACATCACACTCTAATTGGGTGTATCACAAACTGATGGGGAACATCACACACTAATGGGGAACATAACACACTAACGGGGAGCATTACCAACAAACGGGGAACATCACACACTAATGGGGAGCACACTCACTAATGGGGAACATCACACACTAACGGGAAACATCACACACTAATGGGGAACATCACACACTAACGGGGAGCTTCACACACTAACGGGGAACATCGCACACTAATTGGGAGCATCACACACCAACGGGGAACATCACACACTAACGGGGAACATCACACACTAATCGGGAGCATCACTCACTAATAGGGAACATCACACACTAATGGGGAGCATCACACTCTAACGGAGGAACATCACACACAAACGGCGAGCATCACACACTAACAGGGAGCATCACACACTAAAGGGGAACATCACACACTAACGGGGGGAAACCACACACTAACGGGGGACATCACACACTAACGGGGAGCATCACACACTATGGGGGAACATCACACACCAATGGGGAGCATCACACACTAACGGAGAGCATCACACAAAAACGGGGAACATCACACACTAAAGGGGGAACATCACACACAAATGGGGAGCATCACACACTAATGGGGAACATCACACACTAATGGGGAACATCACACACTAACGGGGAGCTTCACACACTAATTGGGAGTATCACAAACTGATGGGGAACATCACACACTAATGGGGAACATAACACACTAACCGGGAGCATCACCAACAAACGGGGAACATCACACACTAATGGGGAGCACACTCACTAATGGGGAACATCACACACTAACGGGGAACATCACACACTAATGGGGAACATCACACACTAACGGGGAACATCATGAACTAATGGGGAACATCAAACACTAAAGGGGAACATCACACACTAACGGGGAACATCACACACTGATGGGGAACATCACACACTAACGGGGAACATCATGAACTAATGGGGAACATCAAACACTAAAGGGGAACATCACACACTAACGGGGAACATCACACACTAATGGGGAACATCACACACTAACGGGGAATATCATGAACTAATGGGGAACATCAAACACTAAAGGGGAACATCACACACTAACGGGGAACATCACACACTAATGGGGAACATCACACACTGATGGGGAGCATCACACACGAACGGGGAACATCACTCACTAACAGGGAGCATCACACACTAAAGGGGATCATCACACACTAATGGGGAACTTCACACACTAATGGGGAACATCACACACTAACGGGGAAAATCACACACTAATGGGGAGCATCACACATTATGGGGAACATCACACTCTAACAGGAAACATCAGACACTATTGGGGGGCATCACTCACTAACAGAGAGCATCACACACCAACGGGGAACATCACACACTAACGGGGAACATCACACACTAATCGGGAGCATCACACACTAATGGGGAACATCACACACTAATGGGGAGCATCACACACTAACGGAGGAACATTACACACAAACGGGGAGCATCACACACTAACAGGGAGCATCACACACTAAAGGGGAACATCACACACTAACGGGGGAAAACCACACACTAATGGGGAGCATCACACACTAATGGGGAACATCACACACTAACGGGGAACATCACACTCTAATGGGGAACATCAGACACTAATGGGGAACATCACACACTAACGGGGGACATCACACACTAACGGGGAGCATCACACTCTATGGGGGAACATCACACACTAATGGGGAACATCACACACTAACGGAGAGCATCACACACAAACGGGGAACATCACACACTAATGGGGGAACATCACACACAAATGGGGTGCATCACACTCTAATGGGGAACATCACACACTAATGGGGAGCATCACACACTAATGGGGAACATCACACACTAATGGAGAGCATCACACACTAATGGGGAACAACACACTAACGGGGAAAATCACACACTAACTGGGAACATCACATACTAATCGGGAGCATCACACACTAATGGGGAACATCAGACACTAACGGGGGAAAACCACACACTAACAGGGAGCATCACACACTAATGGGGAACATCAGACACTAACGGGGGAAAACCACACACTAACAGGGAGCATCACACACTAACGGCGAACATCACACACTAATGGGGAACATCAGACTCTAATGGGGAACATCACACACTAACGGGGATCATCACACACTAATGGGGAACTTCACACACTAATGGGGAACATCACACACTAACGGGGAAAATCACACACTAATGGGGAGCATCACACGTTATGGGGTACATCACACTCTAGCAGGGAACATCACACACTAATGGGGGGCATCACACACCAACGGAGAACATCACACACTAACAGGGAACATCACACACTAATCGGGAGCATCACACACTAATGGGGAACATCACACACTACTGGGGAGCATCACACACTAACGGAGGTACATCACACACAAACGGGGAGCATCACACACTAACAGGGAGCATCACACACTAAAGGGGAACATCACACACTAACGGGGGAAAACCACTCACTAACGGGGGACTTCACACACTAACGGGGAGCATCACACACTATGGGGGAACATCGCACACCAATGGGGAGCATCACACACTAACGGAGAGCATCACACACAAACGGGGAACATCACACACTAAAGGGGGATCATCACACACAAATGGGGAGCATCACACATTAATGGGGAACATCACACACTAATTGGGAGCATCACACACTAATGGGGAACATCATACACTAACGGGGAACATCACACATTAACGGGGAGCATCACACACTAATGGGGAGCATCAGACACTAATGGGGAACATCACACTCTAATGGGGAGTATCACAAACTGATGGGGAACATCACACACTAACGGGGAGCTTCACACACTAACGGGGAACATCACACACTAATTGGGAGCATCACACACCAACGGGGAACATCACACACTAACGGGGAACATCACACACTAATCGGGAGCATCACTCACTAATAGGGAACATCACACACTAATGGGGAGCATCACACTCTAACGGAGGAACATCACACACAAACGGCGAGCATCACACACTAACAGGGAGCATCACACACTAAAGGGGAACATCACACACTAACGGGGGGAAACCACACACTAACGGGGGACATCACACACTAACGGGGAGCATCACACACTATGGGGGAACATCACACACCAATGGGGAGCATCACACACTAACGGAGAGCATCACACAAAAACGGGGAACATCACACACTAAAGGGGGAACATCACACACAAATGGGGAGCATCACACACTAATGGGGAACATCACACACTAATGGGGAACATCACACACTAACGGGGAGCTTCACACACTAATTGGGAGTATCACAAACTGATGGGGAACATCACACACTAATGGGGAACATAACACACTAACCGGGAGCATCACCAACAAACGGGGAACATCACACACTAATGGGGAGCACACTCACTAATGGGGAACATCACACACTAACGGGGAACATCACACACTAATGGGGAACATCACACACTAACGGGGAACATCATGAACTAATGGGGAACATCAAACACTAAAGGGGAACATCACACACTAACGGGGAACATCACACACTGATGGGGAACATCACACACTAACGGGGAACATCATGAACTAATGGGGAACATCAAACACTAAAGGGGAACATCACACACTAACGGGGAACATCACACACTAATGGGGAACATCACACACTAACGGGGAATATCATGAACTAATGGGGAACATCAAACACTAAAGGGGAACATCACACACTAACGGGGAACATCACACACTAATGGGGAACATCACACACTGATGGGGAGCATCACACACGAACGGGGAACATCACTCACTAACAGGGAGCATCACACACTAAAGGGGATCATCACACACTAATGGGGAACTTCACACACTAATGGGGAACATCACACACTAACGGGGAAAATCACACACTAATGGTGAGCATCACACATTATGGGGAACATCACACTCTAACAGGAAACATCAGACACTATTGGGGGGCATCACTCACTAACAGAGAGCATCACACACCAACGGGGAACATCACACACTAACGGGGAACATCACACACTAATCGGGAGCATCACACACTAATGGGGAACATCACACACTAATGGGGAGCATCACACACTAACGGAGGAACATTACACACAAACGGGGAGCATCACACACTAACAGGGAGCATCACACACTAAAGGGGAACATCACACACTAACGGGGGAAAACCACACACTAATGGGGAGCATCACACACTAATGGGGAACATCACACACTAACGGGGAACATCACACTCTAATGGGGAACATCAGACACTAATGGGGAACATCACACACTAACGGGGGACATCACACACTAACGGGGAGCATCACACTCTATGGGGGAACATCACACACTAATGGGGAACATCACACACTAACGGAGAGCATCACACACAAACGGGGAACATCACACACTAATGGGGGAACATCACACACAAATGGGGTGCATCACACTCTAATGGGGAACATCACACACTAATGGGGAGCATCACACACTAATGGGGAACATCACACACTAATGGAGAGCATCACACACTAATGGGGAACAACACACTAACGGGGAAAATCACACACTAACTGGGAACATCACATACTAATCGGGAGCATCACACACTAATGGGGAACATCAGACACTAACGGGGGAAAACCACACACTAACAGGGAGCATCACACACTAATGGGGAACATCAGACACTAACGGGGGAAAACCACACACTAACAGGGAGCATCACACACTAACGGCGAACATCACACACTAATGGGGAACATCAGACTCTAATGGGGAACATCACACACTAACGGGGATCATCACACACTAATGGGGAACTTCACACACTAATGGGGAACATCACACACTAACGGGGAAAATCACACACTAATGGGGAGCATCACACGTTATGGGGTACATCACACTCTAGCAGGGAACATCACACACTAATGGGGGGCATCACACACCAACGGAGAACATCACACACTAACAGGGAACATCACACACTAATCGGGAGCATCACACACTAATGGGGAACATCACACACTACTGGGGAGCATCACACACTAACGGAGGTACATCACACACAAACGGGGAGCATCACACACTAACAGGGAGCATCACACACTAAAGGGGAACATCACACACTAACGGGGGAAAACCACTCACTAACGGGGGACTTCACACACTAACGGGGAGCATCACACACTATGGGGGAACATCGCACACCAATGGGGAGCATCACACACTAACGGAGAGCATCACACACAAACGGGGAACATCACACACTAAAGGGGGATCATCACACACAAATGGGGAGCATCACACATTAATGGGGAACATCACACACTAATGGGGAACATCACACACTAACGGGGAGCTTCACACACTAATTGGGAGCATCACACATTAATGGGGAACATCACACACTAACGGGGAACATCACACATTAACGGGGAGCATCACACACTAATGGGGAGCATCAGACACTAATGGGGAACATCACACTCTAATGGGGAGTATCACAAACTGATGGGGAACATCACACACTAATGGGGAACATAACACACTAACGGGGAGCATCACCAACAAACGGGGAACATCACACACTAATGGGGAATATACTCACTAATGGGGATCATCACACACTAACGGGGAACATCACACACTAATGGGGAACATCACACACTAACGGGGAGCTTCACACACTAATGGGGAACATCACACACTAATCGGGAGCATCACACACTAACGGGGAGCTTCACACACTAATTGGGAGCATCACACACTAATGGGGAACATCATACACTAACGGGGAACATCACACATTAACGGGGAGCATCACACACTAATGGGGAGCATCAGACACTAATGGGGAACATCACACTCTAATGGGGAGTATCACAAACTGATGGGGAACATCACACACACTAATGGGGAACATCACACACTAACGGGGAACATCACACACTAACGGCGAGCATCACACACTAACGGGGAACATCATGTTCTAATGGGGAACATCACACACTAATGGGGAGCATCACACACTAACGGGGAACATCACACACTAATGGGGAGCATCACACACGAACGGGGAACATCACACACTAACGGGGAACATCACACACGAATGGGGAACATCACTCACTAACAGGGAGCATCACACTCTAAAGGGGAACATCACACACTAATGGGGAACATCACCCACTAATGGGGAACATCACACACTAATGGGGAGCATCACACTCTAACGAGGAACATCACAGTCTAGTGGGGTTCAGGGAAAAATCTTCACTACAATTCAATAGCAGGCAGATCGCGCCACTGCTGACCAGTTATCATGTACAAAAAACAGCAGAGAGATCAATGTGATATTGACGCTCCTGCCGCATTTACCTGCATACTGAATTCGATGTGCCAGTGTGTCAATTTAGTGAGAGGTATCTGTTAGCACACCCTTGTTACAATACTCTTGAAATGAGACGTATTTATTTATTTATGTATGAAAACATCCGAAACCTGAACGCATGGTGCCTGGGTAGCGTAGTGATTAGCGTAACACTATTACAAAGCCAGCAGCTTGGGTTCAATTCCCACCACTGTCTGTAAGGAATTTATACAATCTCCCCATGACCACGTGGGTTCCTCCAGAGGCTCGTGTTTGCATATTCTGAAGACGTTTGCGTTACTGAGCTAATTGGTCAGTTGGTCATGTGGGTGGAGGGTGAAAAGTAACTGGTTTCCCTGTGATCATCCTGTCATTACCACATGGCCCAGGGGGCGAGGAGTGGGTATGTGACATGGTAGTGTAGCGGTTCGCATAACACAATTTCAGCATCAGTAACCCTGGTTCAATTTCTGTTTGGAACTTGTGCCTTCTCCCCATGACCTCGCGGATTTCCTTCAAAGGCTCTGGTTGCCTCCCACATTTGTCCAGCTCCATGTTTGTATGTAATATTTTTAAATTGTTATTATATTTTAGAGCTATAGGGCAGAACAAGCCCTTCCAGCATAGCGACCCTCCTATTTACCCCGAGCCTAATCACAGGACAATTTACAGTGAGCAATTAACCTACCAAGCAGTGTCATTGGACTGTGGGAGAAAACCCATGCGGTCATGGGGAAAACATACAAACTCCTTACAGACGGCAGCCGAAACTTACTCACACAGGAGCTAGAATTGAACTCCAAACCCCAACAACCCTGAGCTGTGATAGCTTCGGGCTAACCACCGTGTTGCCGGGGCGACCGCATTAGTCACGTGAATATAAACGGGTGGCACAGGCTCATTGGCTCAGAAGGGTCTGTTATGAATGGTATATCTCTCAAAAAAAATTAAAAAGGGGTAATTACCAAAGTTTCCAGACTTCTGCTATGGCAGGCATTGCCTCTGACCAAGGGGTAGTTGTGCCCAAGGATTAATGTGCAATGGGGCATGATGAAGCCCTTTGCTGTATCCTAAATACCCCCAAAGCACAATGGGAGAAGCTCTGAGCTTCTAGCACTAAAGCATGTCTTTCCATTGCCCCTGACAAAGGAGTCCTTGGAAGGTGATTTTTTTTTCAGGAATTCTGTGCATGCAAGGCCCTTAGCATTGTCAATGATTCTTCCCATGTGTCTCACAATCTTTTTGATCCCCTACTGTAGTAGGACGTACCGTCGTATTAGCTGCTAGGGTGGGAAACAGCGTCTTCCCCCAGGCTGTGAGATTACTGAAATCTCTGCCACTAGCCAGGTATGAAGCGCAATTAGCATAATATTGTTGTTGACATTTTAACTTGTATACGCATCATATTACTTGTTAATTTATTTGTGGTAACGTTACTTTATATGTTGTGTGTGTGAGTTATGTGTACTCTGTTGTGTACTTTGGACTGAATGAACGTTGTTTCATTTGGTAGTGTACCTGTGTATGGTTGAATGACAATACACTGAACTTGAACTTGAGAAACCCATCCTCTAGGCTTTCTGATCTCTGGCAATGAGAATACTAAAGGTGATGTGATGGAGGGAATGCCCAATCTTTGGCCTTGTAGATAAGACCATAATTAGGCCAATTTGACCCATTGAGTTTGCTCTGCCATTTCATCTTGGTCGATCCATTTTCCCTCCCAGCACCAATCTCTTGCCTTCTCCCAGCAATCCTTCATGATTTGGCTAGTCAAGAATCTATCAACCTCTGTCTTAAATATACCCAATGACTTTGCTTCCACAGCCGTCTGTGGCAATGAATTCCACAAATTCACCACTTTCTGCATAAAGAATTTCCTCCTCATCTCTGTTCTAAATGGACATCCCTCTATTGTGAGGCTGTGTCCTCTGATCTTAGACTCCCCACCATAAGAAACATCCTCTCCAGATCCACTCTATATAGACCTTTCAATATTCAATAAGGTTTCAGTGAGGTCACCCCTCATTCTTCTGAATTCCAGTGAGTAGAGGCCCAGAGCCATCAAATGCTCCTCATTATGATAAGTCCTTCAGTCCCAGAATAATTTTTGTAAACCTCTTTTGAACCTTCTCCAATGTTAACACATCCATTCCCAGATAAGGGACCCAAAACTGCTCACAATACTCCAAGAGAGGCCTCACCAGTGCTTTATAAAGCCTCAACATTACATCCTTGCTTTTATATTCTGGTCCTCTTGAAATGAATGCTAACATCACATTTGACTTCTGAATCCACCTGCAAATGACGCAAGAACTCCCTAGTCTCTTTACACCTCAGCGTTTTGAATTTTCTCTTCATTTAGAAATTAGTCTGTGCCTTTATTTGTTCCACCAAAGTGCATGAACTTACACTTCCTGACACTGTATTCTATCTGCCACTTCTTAACCCATTTTCCTAATCTAACTGCCTGTAGCCTCTTCACTTTCTCAAAAGCAGGTCTTCGAGTCAGTTTTCTCAGAGTTGGACAATCCACACCAGGGGTGCGTGAAAAGGGCTACGTTTTAATCAGGGTGGTGATGGAGAATTTGAAAGCAGAATTTTTGTAGCGGTTTTTCTGATTTGAGGAGTGACCAATCAGCAAGCGGAGTTCATTAGAGAGGACCAATAAGAATAATTTAAGTGCAAAGTGGAGAGGCCATCTTGGAGCGGCCGTTCTGTTTGAGCGCACCAGTCTTTAGAGTGGTGTTGGCTCATCAGACTCGGGTGAGATCAGGAGATCAGGCCTGGGCAAGGTACATTGTCTTGAAAGTTACTCTCTCTCTCTCTCTCTGTCCTCATTTGTTCATTCCTCTTCTGCTAGGGCATAGTTGATGAGTGAGAATGGCTCCAAGGGCAGTGTTTTGCCCTTTGTGTGGGATGAGTAAAGTCCGTAAGACCTCCAGTCTCCCGAATGAACACACTTGTAGCAGTTGCAGATCCTGAAAGAACATATTCAGGAACTGGAGCTGTAGCTTGTGATGCACCATCAATAACTCACTCTGAGACGTAAGAAGCGAGATATCGGCTTTTATTGACTGGAAGAATGAACAACACTACATCCTGGAGAATGAGGCCGGGCTCAGGCCTCAATCGCCTTTATACAGGGGTCTGTGGGAGGAGCCACAGGAGCAGTCAGCAGGGGTCTGTGGGAGGAGCCACAGGAGCAGTCCAGACAAGTATATGTAGTTCACCACAGCTTGCTGATCTTCAACTCATATGAGAGAATGAGAAGGTGATAGACAGGAGCTACAGGGAGGTTGTAGGAGACAGGTAACTGTGTGACTGTCAGAAGGAGGGGGGGAAATACACAGACAGTGCAGAATGCACCAGTGGCCGTTCCCTTCAGTAATAAGTATATAACTTTAGATACTATTGAGGGGGATGATCTACTGGGGGGAGCCACAGTGACTGGGTTTCTTGTATTGAGTCTGGTGCTGTGGCTCAGAAGATCAGAGATGAGAATCTATGGGAGTGATAGACACATCCAGATGGTGTGTTGTCTTCCTGGTGCCAAGATCAGGGATGTCTCGGATAGGGTCCTTGGGATTTTCAATGGCAAAGGGGAGCAGCCAGAAGTCTTGGTGCATGTTGGCACCAATGACATAGACATACAAGGTGAGGAGGTCCTGAAGAGAGATTTTAGGGAGGTAGGTAGAAAGCTGATAAACAGGACGCCCAGGGTAGTAGTCTGTCGTCTGCTGCTTGTGCCACTTGCCAGTGAGGGTAAGAATAGAATGATTTGGCAGATGAATGCACAGCTGAGAAACCAGTGCAGGGGCAAGGGTTCAGATTTATGGTATCTCTTCTGGGGAAGGTATGACCCGTACAAAAGGGGGAAGACATACCTGAACTCTAGGGGTCCAATATCTGTGCCAGCGGGTTGGCTAGAGTTGTTTGGGTGTGTTTAAACTAATTGCGAGTGATAGTGCTGAAGACGAGTTAGTTGATTTACAAACAGAGGCAATGTGTAGTGAGACTCCTAGCAAGGAGAGGTTGAGGATTGGGCAAAATTGCAGTCAGCAGGATATTGCAACGTAAAAGGTGGACAAAATTGAAAATGGTGAAAACGAGACTGAAGGTGTTATGTTTGAATGTGCGCAGTGTACAAAATAAGGGAGATGAACTTGTAGCACAGTTACAGATTGGCAAGTATGATGTTGCAGGCATTACTGAATCATGGCTGAATGAAGATTGTAGCTGAGAGCTTAATGGCCAAGGATGCACATTGTATCGAAAGGATGGACAGGAAGGCAAAGGATTGGCTTAGCTCTGTTGATAAAAAATGAAATCAAATCGCTAGAGAAAGGTGACATAGGGTCGGAAGATATTGAATCTTTGTGGACAGAGCTAAGGGACTGCATGGGTTAAAAGACCCTGACAGGAGTTGTATACAGACCCCCAAATAGTAGTAGGAATTTGGTCTACAAATTACAAAGGAAGCTAGAAAATGCATGCCAAAAGGGTAATGTTACAGTCATCATGGGGATTTCAATATGCAGGAGAATCAGATTGGTGCTGGATTCCAGGAGGGGGAATTTCTAGAGCGCCTATGAAATGGCTTTTTAGAACAGCTGTTGCTTGAGCCCCTAGAGGATCAGCTTTCCTGAATTGCACAACACTCAATGATCCAGAATTGATCACAGAGCTTAAGGTAAAAGAATCCTTAGGGGAAAGTGATCATAATGTGATTGAATTCACCCTGAAATTTGTGAAAGAGAAGTTAAAGTCGGATGTATCAGTATTACAGTGGAGTAAAGGGAATTACAGAGGCATGAGAGAGGAGTTGGCCAGAATTGATTGGAAAAGAACACTGGCAGGGATGAAGACAGAGCAGCAATGGCTGGAATTTCTGAAAGCACACAGTGTATACATCCCAAAGAGGAAGAAATATTCTAAAAGCAAGATGACACAACCGTGGCTAACAAGAAAAGTCAAAGCCAACCTAAAAACAAACGAGAGGGCATATAATAGAGCAAATTAGTGGGAAGGTAGAAAGATTGAGAAGTTTTCAAATACCAACAGAAGGCAACTAAAAAAGTAATTAAGAAGGTAAAGATGGAATATGAAAGTAAGCTAGTCAATAATATTAAAGAGAATACCGAAAGTTTCTTCAGATACATAAAGTGTAAAAGAGAGGCGAGAGTGGATATCGGACTGATGGAAATCAATGCTGGAGAGGTAGTAATGGGGACAAGGAAATGGTGGGTGAACTGAATAAGTATTTTGCATCAATCTTCACTGTGGAAGACACTAGCAGTATGGTAGAAGTTCCAGATGTCAGGGGTCATGAAGTGTGTGAAGTTACCCATACTTGGAAGAAGGTTCTTTGGAAACTGAAAGAACTGAAGGTAAATAAGTCACCTGGACCAGATGGTGTACACTCCAGGGTACTGAAAAAAGTAGCTGAAGGGATTGTGGAGGCATTAGTAATGATCCTTCAGGAATCACTAGATTCTGGAGGACTGGAAAATTGCAAATGTCACCCCATTCTTCCAGAAGGGAGAGGGGCAGAAGAAAGGAAATTAAAGGCCAATAAGTCTGACTCCAAAGGTTGGGAAGATATTGGAGTTAATTGTTAAGGTTGTGGTTTCATCTTATCGTATTAGGGAACTACTCAGTAGTTTATAAAGAAGAGTGAATGAGGGAAGAGAATTGGAGTTCAGGCAGAAATTTATAAGGAAAAGAAAAGTCTGAAACAAAACTTCTGTTGGGACCGTTCTGCTTGTAGAATTTAGGGAGAAGGCGGTGGAAATGTGAATCAGAATCAGGTTGATAGATAGATAGATAGATAGATACTATTCATCCCCCTGGGGAAATTCAACTTTTTTTCCAATGTCCCATACACTTGTTGTAGCAAAACTAATTACATACAATACTTAACTCAGTAAAAAATATGATATGCATCTAAATCACTATCTCAAAAAGCATTAATAATAGCTTTTAAAAAGTTCTTAAGTCCTGGCGGTAGAATTGTAAAGCCTAATGGCATTGGGGAGTATTGACCTCTTCATCCTGTCTGAGGAGCATTGCATCGATAGTAACCTGTCGCTGAAACTGCTTCTCTGTCTCTGGATGGTGCTATGTAGAGGATGTTCAGAGTTATCCATAATTGACCGTAGCCTACTCAGCGCCCTTCGCTCAGCTACCGATGTTAAACTCTCCAGTACTTTGCCCACGACAGAGCCCGCCTTCCTTACCAGCTTATTAAGACGTGAGGCGTCCCTCTTCTTAATGCTTCCTCCCCAACACGCCACCACAAAGAAGAGGGCGCTCTCCACAACTGACCTATAGAACATCTTCAGCATCTCACTACAGACATTGAATGACGCCAACCTTCTTAGGAAGTACAGTCGACTCTGTGCCTTCCTGCACAAGGCATCTGTGTTGGCAGTCCAGTCTAGCTTCTCGTCTAACTGTACTCCCAGATACTTGTAGGTCTTAACCTGCTCCACACATTCTCCATTAATGATCACTGGCTCCATATGAGGCCTAGATCTCCTAAAGTCCACCACCATCTCCTTGGTCTTGGTGATATTGAGACGCAGGTAGTTAGAGTTGCACCATATCACAAAGTCCTGTATCAGTTTCCTATACTCCTCCTCCTGTCCATTCCTGACACACCTCACTATGGCCGTGTCATCAGCGAACTTCTGCACATGGCAGGACTCCGAGTTATATTGGAAGTCTGATGTGTACAGGGTGAACAGGACCGGAGAGAGTACGGTTCCCTGCGGCGCTCCTGTGCTGCTGACCACCGTGTCAGACCTACAGTCTCCCAACCGCACATACTGAGGTCTATCTGTCAAGTAGTCCACTATCCAATCCACCATGTGAGAGTCTACTCCCATCTCCGTTAGTTTGTGCCTTAAGATCTTGGGCTGGATGGTGTTAAAGGCACTAGAGAAGTCAAGGAATGTAATCCTCACAGCACAACTGACCCCCTCTAGGTGAGAGAGTGATTTGTGCAGCAAATACGTGATAGCATCCTCCACTCCCACCTTCTCCTTATACGCAAACTGAAGAGGATCCTGGGCGTGCCTGGTTTGTGGCCTCAGATTCTGTATTATCAGCCGCTCCATGGTCTTCATCACGTGCGACGTCAAGGCAACAGGTCTGAAGTCATTCAACTCCTTTGGTTGTGGTTTCTTCGGTACCGGGACAATACAGGATGTTTTCCACTGTCTGGGTACTCTTCTCTGCTCCAGGCTCATGTTGAAGATGCGCTGTAGTGGTTCTCCCAGCTCAGTTGCACAGGCCCTCAGTAATCATGGGGAAACTCCATCCGGTCCAGCCGCCTTGCTGGTACAGATCTTCCTCAGTTGACCTTCCACCTGTGCAGCCGTAATCCTGGGCGTGGGCAAGGTCTCCTGTGAGTGGCTATTTTCCTGTGAGGGAAATAAGCCTGGTGTGGATTTCTGCGGTGAGGATGAGATTGAGCTGTCAAACCTGTTGAAGAAGTTGTTCAGCTGGTTCGCTTTCTCCACATCTCCACTTATGTTCGCCCCCCGCTTTGCACCGCATCTGGTGATGATCTTCATCCCATCCCACACCTCCTTCATGCTTTTTTTCTGCAGCTTTTGTTCTAGCTTCCTCCTATACTGCTCCTTTGCCCCCCTTATCTGTACTTTGAGTTCCTTCTGAACTCTTTTAAGCTCCAACCGATCACCATCTTTAAAGGCCCTCTTCTTCTGGTTTAGGAGGCCTTTGATGTGACTAGTGATCCAGGGCTTATTATTGGGATAGCAGCGAACAGTTCTAACAGGGACAACTGCATCCACACAAAAGTTAATATAGTCCGTTGTGCATTCAGTGACCTCCTCAACGCCCCCACAGAGCCCCCCTTGCAGTACATCCCAGTTAGTAGTACCGAAGTTAATTACCGGAGTTAATATCACTCCAGAGCAATACCCACATTCTGCTATCATTGCACTGCCTGTGCACACTTCAGTGTCTTCCCCGGCATATTCTCATAACAGGTTGGTTTTATGATGCCTTTCCCACCATACATGACAAAATATTCCATTTCTTTTGTAATGGGGATGTGTAAATGTGTATAAAGTTCTTTGCTTACAGTATTGAAGGTAGATACTTCTATTTTGTAATATGATTGTGGGGTGCATTATATTCTATTTCATGTGTAGTCTTAAGTTAACTTTGGGTAATTAAAGATGGTGTGTCCTGGCGGCTAATAAATAGGGTTCATTGCTCTGAGTGAGAGAGAGAGATCAGGACTGGCAGGTGTTCATACTGGACAAAAATAATACAGAACTATCTTTGTGATATCTCTTTGTAAATATTGGCAGTTTTCCTTTTGCTATTTTTGCTAACTTTTGTAAGTTTGTTTTTCGACATTTTTATTTGGACTGTAAGTTTATTTTGATTAATAAACACCCTTGCATGAAAGTGCTAAGCGACTCCAGCCATTGTTTTCTTCAATCATAACCCACTAGCTATCTACCGTATCTAACACTAGCTATCTATCTGCCTACATTGCTAGCTATCTAGCCATCTATCTAGCTAGCTATCTATCTTGCTCGCTATCTATCACGTACTCATTAAGGTAAAGAGAAATGAATGATGTGTTAGGCAATATGGATAAAATTGGACTATATCGGCCTGGTAAAATGGCCTTCTTGCCAATCAACAACACATTTTGGATCACACAGATATGATATATGTATGGCATATCATTACTTATGAGGAGGTTAAATTCACAGATTGGCAGCGCTGCAAAGCAACACAAGTGCTGACTACATTAAGAATGTGTCAGAGATGTTACTGTAGAGCTTGCATCCTCTAGTTATTGTACACACTTGAGTGGCAGGACATCTATCTCACTCCTCAGAGCGATGGGGTTTCTTTCTCTTCAATCTATGGGAATCAATGCAAAATTAATTAGAGTAATCAACTGAGGTACTCAGGGAAGATCATACTCACATAGTTTTAGGTGACTAATTGGTCTGTCCTAGCAGAGACAGCGCTGGTGTCATAAGCTTCACCCGTTTCTCGAATTAACTGAAAAATAAAAGTGGATTTACTGTGATTTCTCGATATCGTAGACAGATCTCTTCCTGTGGGAGAGCATAAAAACAATGGATGTCTTGTCAGCTCGGAACAGGTTAGACACAGAAGGAATTCGGCCTGTTACGAAGGGCTTTACTTGGGGGCTGAGTAGGGTTGAGACCAATTTAGTGGCAACACTCTTTAATTTTTATTGATTTCCCCTGTGTTTCGCATCAAAGGAACATTTGGTGATTTGCATTTTTCAGTTATTTCGGACTGCACATCAATTAGCAATGACACTGGGTATTACCCAGCTTCATTATTTAAACAGACTCCCTGCTGTGTTGCAAATTTACATCCAAATCCATCCCTTAAATTTTACTCCTGGCTTTTATTTGCTTATTATACTTCTACTTG